>NW_024746161.1:9744256-10419256 GCF_018991925.1 Homarus americanus
CACACACACACTTCTTCCCTTGACAGTATCCAGAGTTCACCCAGACATAAACAAAACATGACTGACTCTTCGTGTCTGGACTCGATGTAACTCAATCATTATGTCCCTTTAAAGGAGAAAATGGCCATGTTGTGTTTAGAGTTACTACAGTATATAAATAATGGCTCGTTTGTGGTTTAATGTAACTGGCATTTAACGACGCCATCATCATAATCCGCCTTTAAACGTTTCGGTCTTAAATGGAACGTTTTGTTTACATTGGCAAGGTGTAACGTCATGAGTAGGAGGTCTTGTCATTGGTTCATTTAGAATTCAAGATAACCTGTCGTGTGGTGGGTTATTTTTTTGTCTCTTTCTTGCAATTTGTTGTTTTTTGTTAAAGAAATCTTGTAATATTTTAGTTCATGATTTTTGGTGTATTATTTCATTTGACAGTTCTATTAATTTGCGTTTTTTTTCTCTCGTTGTAATGTGTAGGAATAGTCTTGTCTTTTCTCACCAGTCTCTCTTACTTTAGGTTTCTCACCAGTCGATATTTCTTTTATTATTCCAAAGGTTTCTCAGACGATCAGGTAATTTATATTTATTGGTAGTGAAGTTGTGAAGGAAAATCAAGTCGAAGGTCCTGATGGTGGCATTCATTAAGAAACCTGATGGTCCTCTAAACGCGTAATGTTATTCTCCGCGTGTGTGTGATGACAGCCACACTCCCTCACACGTAACTAAAGCTTCTCCATTAAAAACAACAGTAAACTTCCTCGATACTACCGACCCTCATCAGCCTCATTCTGTATGTGTCACGGGCAACAGCGTCCTTGAAGAGACCTCACAGGAAAAAAGGAAGAAAAAGAAATCTGACTTTTTAATAGATAAGAAGTTCTCGGTTACACCCATGAGCCTAGGTTCTGTCGAGGCTGCAGGTCTTGTTGTTACACAGATCTACTGACGGTCACCATCGACTGCTGGAGTGAGTATATATGGAAGTCGTCATCTATATTAACTCGACAAAAGCTTCTACTGCAGCTGGTCACATTGCCGCCTGATGCACCTACACAGTCAGAGTCTCAGTGTCAAGAGGCAAACATTCTGATAAAGGTCAACAATACTGGAGCCCCTCAAGACCTGGTTCACGAAGCGATAGTTTTCATCCTGTTCATCACCAACCTTCCTAGAGTTATGACCAGGTACTAGGGAACCACACGTCAGCCGCCACAACAACACAACAGGACTAAGGTAAATGGCGAAGAGGATAACAGTAAAAGTAAAGATGTGGAGAACTTGGTCACACCTTCATTGGAAAGTTAGGTTAGGCGAGATCAAGGTAAGATGGATTAGGAGAGTCTTAGGGCATTAAATCTTAAGGTGAAATAAGCTGGGGTGGATAATTTTCTTGACCTGATCAGAAAACATTCAATAAACATTAAGACATGACATGGCGGCGGGGCAGCAGGAGGGGGGTATCTCTTACTCAGATAACAGATGTAAACACGTGACCTTGTATTGGTAAGTCATATTGGTCATGTTTGTTTACTGTAGCACGCTCACCATGCTAACACGGCACTGAAGCTCTGTGTGAGTGACGTACATAGCTGTTGATTCTTTGATAGCCCACACACACACACACACACACACACACACACACACACACACACACACACACACACACAAATGGATACACCTAAACAAACAATGAGATTCGTGCTAACGTTCAGGTACACACACTTCCAAAAAGGTGTGTACGTAACCTTTGCTTGCCGAGTCCACTAAACACACACACACACACACACACACACACACACACACACATACAAGGGTGTAAGAAGAGACTCACCGGGTGTTACTCATAATTACATGGAAGACGTTATGTCTCCACGTTGTGACACGGGTAATTACAACATTATTTACGTTTTGTGTTGACGAGAACGCAATTTAGGGACTGCTTAATGTGATCTACGGGAGTGTGTGTGTGTGTGTTCAGGCAGGCAGGTATGTTTACACAGACATTCCACCTTTCCCAAGCATCACATTGTTTATATGTTACACCTCACACCCACTCTTTCTCTCTCCGTGGGCGTGATGTAGGTATGGGCGTGAAGGTGTGTAGGTATGGGCGTGAAGGTGTGTAGGGTATGGGCGTGAAGGTGTGTAGGTGAGGGAGTGAAGGTGTGTAGGTATGAGAGAGAGAGAGAGAGAGAGAGAGAGAGAGATGATAAGGGCGGTCCTTCACCTCGGTCGGTACCTGAAGGTGAGGTTGGCTGTTGTCCACGTGAACAGCTGAGCGTCACAGCGAGGTACAGCACCTTGTTACAGCGTCACAGTAAGATACAGCACACTGTTACAGCATCACAGTAAGATACAGCACAGTTATAGCATCACAACGAGGTACAGTACATTGTTACAGCGTCACAGTGAGATACAGTATAATTACAGCGACACATCAAAGTCCAGCATGTTGTTACAGCGTGCAGTCCCCCCCCCCATACACCACCGCCCAGACACACACATATATACAATGATAACATCACGTCCACTTATCATCTCCCTCTCTCTCTTCCCTCTCATTCCTTCCTCTCACCTCCCTCTCTCATTCCTTCCTCTCCTCCTCCCTCTATATTCCTCCCTCCTACGTCCCACCTATCTTCCTTCCTCCCTACATTTCCTTCTCCTTCCTACCTCTTATCTCCTCCCTTCCTTCCTTCCTCTCACCTTCCTCCCTATTACTCTTCCCCCCATCCTCTCCTCCCCCCTCTCTTCTCTACCTCTCCCCCTCTCCCCCTCTTCACCCCACCTCCCCCACCATGGTACAGTATAATATTACCAGTAAGCCAAGAGATGTTAAGTGTTGTTTAAAGTGGATGTGTCAAAAGTAGGTAGAAAAGTAGGCAAAAGTAGGTCGAAAAGTAGACAAAAGTAGGTAGGAAAGTAGGCAAAAGTAGGCAAAAAAGACGCTTAAGTGAGTTAGTTAAGGCACTGGGGTTAAGGAATAAAATAATCTTAACTTACACACCATTGAGAATCGGCCTAAGGGTTTTAACTTACTACAGCCAGTACAGTACGTCCGTGTGTACCACTGCATCCCTGTACCGCTGTACCACTGTAACGCTGTACCACTGTAACGCGCTGTACCACTGTAACGCTGTACCACTGTAACGCTGTACCACTGTATCGCTGTACCACTGTATCGCTGTACCACTGTATCGCTGTACCACTGTATCGCTGTACCACTGTAACGCTGTACCACTGTATCGCTGTACCACTGTATCGCTGTACCACTGTAACGCTGTACCACTGTATCGCTGTACCACTGTATCGCTGTATCACCGTATCGCTGTACCACTGTATCGCTGTATCATCTTCTCTCATCAACCTCGCCCTTGTGTTAGGCTCAATTTCCATCAACGTGAATCGATGTTTGTCGTCCTGTGCCTGTGACCTCGCCCTTGTGTTGGCTCATTTCCATCAACGTGAATCAGCGTCTGTGCCTTGACGACCCCAGTTCGGGTGAGAGAGAGAGAGAGAGAGAGAGAGAGATGAACGAAAATGTGAGACACATGAAGAGACTAAAACAGAAGATACAGACCCGAAGAGAGAGAGGAGAGAGAGAGAGAAACAAAGAGATAGCGAGAGAGAGAGAGAGAGATGGGAGAGAGGAGAGAGAAATGAAGAGACTAAAACAGAGAGAGAGAGGGGGGAAAAATTTACGAGTAACACAGAAATATAAAGAAAACGACTGGTAAACAAGAGAGAGAGAGAGAGAGAGAGAGTGTGTAAGGCGGTGGGTGGGTGACGTCATTATTGGAGCAGCCATGCAGAGGGAGAAGGAAGGAAAGGGGAAGGGAGAGAAGGAGGGGGAGGAGGGGGGAAGGACCATGAAGGAGAGACCAGTGATCGTGTTGCTCGCCTCACCTCCCAAAACATGACCTACCACCACCACCACCACCACTCACTTCCTTTCCAAACACACCACTACCATTACCACTACCACTACCACCACTACCACCACCACCCTCGTCAAAGAGCCGTATGTCTGTTAGAACTAATCTGCTTCTTCAACAAACTTGGCTGCCTTCTCAAAATATTTTTTTTTCTTTCTTCACTGAATTATATAAATGGTTCTTACTCTTTCTATAAACACTAATGTATTCTCAAAAGATTCTTACGTTAAATTTATATACTCTTAAGTGGTTACGTAACAGCGTATTTAACTGAATGAAAATTACGAGAAATTTGGAGTGTCTATCGTAACTGGGGTCGTCATAATACCCCTCCTGTCTATCGTAACTGGAGTCGTCATAATACCCCTCCTGTCTATCGTAACTGGGGTCGTCATAATACCCCTCCTGTCTATCGTAACTGGGGTCGTCATAATACCCCTCCTGTCTATCGTAACTGGAGACGTCAAAATACTCCTAAAACTCCCTGAAGTTACGATACATTGTTAAGATTCCCAAAGGTTCATATATAAACTCGATTTTTTTTTTTTTTATAATCCATTTATCGGAGTTTACAGTAAGTCAGCTGATTAAATACCTTCCCACATCACTAATCAAACTACAGTATAAAACATGTAAGGCCAATTTAACATTATGAAGCCTTTGGTATATCGTGGTAACCCCTCGTCAGTGCATAAAATTAATACCGCATATAGATCATCTGAAGGAAGGGGAGGAGGGAGGGTAGAGAGAGAGAGAGTAGGAGAGGAGAGAAGGAGATAGGGAAGAGGAAGGTAGGAAAGGAGAGAGGAAAAAGGAAGAGAGGGTCGGAGAAAGAAGCAAGAAGGAAGAAAGGGGAGAAGGAAAAAGAGAAAAGGATGGAAAGAGGAAGAGAGAAAGAGAGAGAGAGAGAGAGAGCCCAGCGTCCTGACTAACCATTCCTATCAAAATCATCCTCGTATCCATTAGCTGGTCGGTCCCTATACCGAGATGATCCACACTGAGAGAGACGGTGGGTCGAGAAGATCTTTCGGGTGTTTGTGTATATATTTTGGTAAGTCTCTCAGCCTCTTGTTTTACTCTTCCTCTTCCCCTTGCCCTTCCTCCTCCTCCTCCTCCTACTCCTCTTTCTCATCATATTCCTCCTCCTCCTCCTCCCTCTCTTTCCACCCCAACCATCATCATGAAGTACATTGAGAAAAAAATCCAAAAGACATTGATGGCTGATAGCAGACACCCACACCCATACACACACACCCACACACACACACACACACACCCCACACACACACACCAGCTCTTGTACTTTCACGGATGAAATGTATCGCTGTTTGATATCTTGTGCTGTTGCCAAGCCTGTGTATAGAGCTCTCCTCTCGGTGAAGGGTTAACGAGGCTGAGAGATGACCCTACACTGCTCTCTCTCTCTCTCTCTCTCTAAACAGCAGAAATAATAAACACCACATTTACAGAGACAGCAGAAGGCTATTTACATTTTGTTTGTCTTCCATAGTTCACGTCATCCCTTGTACCCTAGAAAGACGTGTGTGTGTGTGTGTGTGTGTGTGTGTGTGTCTGTGTGGTTGGTTGGTTTGTGGTAAGGGTTGTTCCTGTCTGTCTGTCTGTCTGTCTGTCTATATCTCTCTTTGCGAGTGGCTGTCTTGTGTGGATGTACGCGCGCACACACACACACACACACACACACACACACACACACACACACACACACACACACACACACACACAGACCGAGAAGGAATCAAAGAACTTACACAACGATAGAACTAAAATAACAAAACAAAAGAAACACAAACACGACCAAGGATGAACACAATACCAAGGGGGGTGTGGGGTGGGGGTGGGGGGGGGTGGGTGGGGGAGTATGGTGGTTAGGTTAGGTTAGGATAGGGCGGGTGGGTGAGGGTGTGTGAGGATGTGGGGAGGAAAGGTGGATGAAGGTGGTGGGTTGGGGGTAGGGGTGTGGGGGTAAGGAGTGGGAGAGTGGGGGGAAGAGGGTAGGGAGGGGATGGGGGGAAGGAGAAAGAGCCCAATCACCAACACAGGCCATTGTATCGGTCACCTACCACCCACCACCACCACCCACCACCCAGCACACAATGCGGTTCACCTGTCAACTCGCTGCAGGTGAACTGGAAAGGAAATAATTTGGGGAGAGACTTTCAGGTCAGGTAAGACGAACTACCTGAGGAAAACTGCCAGTCCTTCCCTCCTTTCCTCCCTCCCTCACACATCCTTCTCTCGCCGCCTCCCATCCACCTATCCCTCCATCTCCCCCCCCTCCTTCCCCCCACTCTTCTTTCCCCCCCCCACCCTCTCCCCCCCTACCTAACCCGCTCCCCACGCCTCGTAAAAACACACAAGTCACCCCTCTCATAAATAACACACGCACTCCGTTTTCTTTCTCGTTTATATTGCCAGCTGAAGCGACCAACCCCCAGAAGTTCAGAGTTATTGTTCAGTTATTTTCCGATTTTACCTGAAAATTAACCACCTTCCCCCCCCCCTGTAGCTTGTGTCACCTTGAAATTAATCTTACCTAACGCTTCTTGGGGGTAGGTTAGGTTAACTGAGCGTTAGGGTAAGGTAGGTTAGGTTAGGTTAGGTTAGTTTATGTTAGTTTGGATGAGGTTAGGTTAGTATTAGGTTAGGTAAGACGGCGGCCTATTAGATACGTTGTTACATCTCCAATTAAGTGAGAAAAAATACCTTACGATTTTCTGAGACTCAAGCCACGGTCTCCGCCCTTCAATAAATACCCGCAATATATTCACTCTCTGTCTGGGCGTTTCTCAGCAAGCGACAGTTCCCTACAGGTAAGTATATAGCCCGAATGGATGAAGGGGGGGAAGTGCACCTCGGTTTGTTTTTATTGCTGGCGACAGTAAGACAGGGGAAAGTAGGTGTTTTTATTATATCAGTAACCGAAAGTATCAGTTTGGTAAGTATTTAATAAGTATATACTGGTGAGAGGGAGGAAAGTATCTCAGGTTCTCCTTTTTAGATTAGAAAATACCGTACTTATTCTTTTAACCTCTGAGAGCGACAGTACCACACATTGGTATTTCAATGCCGAAGACAGTGCTGCAGAGGAAAGTATCGTAAATTTCCCTCTACAACGAGACAAGGGGAAGTACATGGCACAGTAGGGAGAGTACCTTATACTGTACTACAATACAAAACGACAGTACCACAGTGGTAAGTAAATTTAGATAAGGACAACTATAAATAAAAAGTACCTGTTCTTTCCACTCGTGCTGGCGACAGTACCTCAGTGGCAGCCGATACAATGTACAGTATATAAAGAGGAATGCCATTGGTACTTCCCCGGGTCAGTAAGAGAGTGGCGGGCACTGGCACTCCGACAGTGGCACCAACAGGCACTCGTGGCATTTCCTAAACACAGTGGTTCTTGTGTACCCACTAGCCCTGTATGAGAGAGAGAGAGAGAGAGAGAGAGAGAGAGAGAGAGAGAGAGAGAGAGAGAGAGAGGAATTGAGGGAAGGAGAGAACGAAAAAGTAATAGAGGAAGAGAGAGCAAAGAAAAAGAGAGGAAGAGAACAAGAGAGAGAGACAGAAAGCATAATAGGAGAAATAAAAAAAAAACTCACAAGCATACCGAATTAAAACAGCTGTGTAGAAATAAACATATCCCCCTCCCCTCCCTCCCCTGTTCCCTCCCCTGTTCCCTCCCCCCCCTTGTTTCCTCCTCCTCCTCCTCCCTCTCACCACCACAACGAAGACAATGACTTTGTTTACATTATAGCGAGCGACACTAAACTAATGTGGTTAATAAAGGCTTTTGACATAACACCCACCACACTGTATAAACGTCCACACACACACACACACACACACACACACATACGCACACACACACACACACACACACACACACACACACACACACACACACACACACACACACACACACACACACACACACACACACACACACACACACACACACACACACACACACACACACACACACACACACACACACACACCTCCATGGTCAATTACTATCCCTCGTAAAATAATTATATACAAACGGTACTAAATGACTGATACCATCTTAACAACTATAAACTACTTTTGACTTAAACACACCATAACACACCACAACACCACAACACACCACCACAACACCACCACACAACACAACACCACACACCACCACCACCACAACACACCACCACAACACAACACAACACACAACACACCACCACAACACCACCACACAACATACCACAACGCACCACCACAACACAACACCACCACAACACCACACAACACCACACAACACCACAACACAACATTACTTCAGGGTACAATAAAGTTAATGTAACATATGTAAGTGTTATATCTACCCGGATGTGACCTTGGCTGGGGCGGTTAACTCATGCATGCCTCTTAACTGGGGTCCCCTATTCAAGCTATGATTCAGTGTTGAGAGCCAAGACAGACCTTCCTTCCAGTTTCCGCTGAGACTTGGGCTGTTTGGTTAGGTTAGGTTAGGTTAGGTTAGGTTAGGTTAGGTTAGGTTAGGTTAGGTTAGGTTAGGTGAGGTTAGGTGAGGTGAGGTTAGGTTAGGTGAGGTGTTAGAGTATGTGGTTTTAGTGATTAAAGGCAAGACAGAGAAATATGTGCTCACTTATTTATAGAAGCGATGATATATACACACATAATATACATATACAATGATACACACACACACACACACACAAACACTCATAGTAACAATCACACACACACGCACACACACAACAAAATACAAACTCAAATTCATAATAGGACGTTGTGAGAGGAAAGGCACACCACCGCCCACAAGCACACGAAGCGCCAACCCCTCCTTCCTTCCTACCAGACAATTGTGAGAAAAAAAGTCAAGAGCGAGCGAGCAAGCCACACAGACACGATCCCTTATCTTCATGAATATTGACGTAAAGGATCTCTTGTGGTGATGTGTACGTCTCCTGTGTATAATAATTCATCGGGGTGAGGGAGCAAAATAAGTAATAAACGAGAGAGAAAGGGGAGGAGGAGTGGCGGGGGGAATGAGCAAGGTGGGGAGTGTGTGTGGGGGGGGGAGGGATGAAAGACGCTCGCTTATTGGTGCGTTAAACAAGAGATGATGGATGGAGTGTGATGGTGAGTGGCAGTGGTGCTCCGGGCTACTGTCACTTTTACTTTTATCCTCTTCACCACTGATTGGCTCGTTAGCCGTTTGGGCGGACGGTCACGCCTGTTAGGCACTGTTGGCAAGTACTGGGCATGCACCGGCTCCTGAATGTATCTGAACCTGCTCCAATGTTGGTCAAGTCTGGTCCTTTGAAAGAGCTCACACTCGGTGCCGTCACAACACACTCTGGCAGGTTGTTCCAAGAGTTCACAACTCTCACTCCGAAAAAGTTTGCCCTCACAGTTTTCTGGACTTGTGGCTTTTTCAACCTTGAGCTGTGACCCCTTGTGGGGCGAGCGTCCGCCAGCTGCAGGCAAGGGCACTCGACATAGTGCCCTTAGAGATGTTTATACACCTCCATTAGGTCACCCCTTGCCCGTCTGTAGTATAAGCTCGGCAGTTGCAGGCGCTCTAATCTCTCTGGATAACTGAGGTGCCGAAGTGCAGGCACCAGTCTGGTGACCCTCCTATGGACATTTCCAACCAACTGACAGTCCGTAGCATATCTCGGGGACCAGACGGGGTGACAGTACTCAAGGCAGCGAAGCACCTCACTCTTGAAGATCGTTCCGAGGAACGGACCGTCTAGATATCTGAAAGACCTTTTTAAAAGACCTACTAGTTTAGTTGCTTGATTCACCTTCACAATAGATGACAGATACCACCCAGTGTCGAGAAAATTGTGCCCGCCGCTGTACACTGAGTAAAGGTGTTAAAAGACAACAAAAGTAACAAACCTCATCATGACATCCACAACAGTATATAATGTTACAATGCTGACGGTGATAATAACACTGTAAATTTGTATGTAACTCCTCGCCATCACGTGTGGCTAAGAATAATAATAGTTGACTGTTCCCCCCCCCTCCCCCTCCACACACACAGAGTAGTATCACTGGTTGCTGTCCACACTACACACAACATTCTGTGGCGGGCACCTCCTTGATCTCGCCAGATAAACATTTTTTTTTATCGAGTCTCCGTATCTACGCTTACTGTGGGGCGGGGTAGCCTTACTGGTTGTAAGAGAATCTCTACACTCGGGGAATGACTATGTTGGTGACGGATACAAACATTATGGCCGAAGGGTAAAACAAACAACACGCAGAACGTGTAATGAACAACAACTCTAAATCGTTTTTTTCTCCTAACAACACGAGCGAACCAAATTTCACCAATACCAAAATCATCGTAGGATTACAAGGCTACAGGTATGTCGTTTGGTGAAGTAAAAAAAAATCAACAAGCGACTTTACTGTTCGTGGTATATATTAATAACATTATCCCATAGCTAGAAAAGGGCGTCAAGATTTGCAAACAAGAAGACAGTGTTCAAGCTTGGCTGAAGCGAATTATTTATTAACACTATATTATTTTTTCTGCTACATACAGTGGTTATCTTGTTTTAATTTATATCTGTTGTGTAATATCACCCAACTCCAGTTTGATACGGGGTGACACAAACACTACAACTCACTCGGTCAGGAATTGAAGAGAGTTGAAAAGGAGCCAACAACTCACTCGACCAAGGGTTAATCCAAGTTGACAGAGACCAAACAACTCACTGGACCAGGAGTTGATGAGAGTAGACAGAGTGAAGCCAAACTAGCGGGTTGACGGATAATACTCCATGGACATTATATCTGATGGTGTTGGGTCATAATCTTACCCCTCACCAGGAAGGTTTTATCTTATACGAGAGGAATATTAAACGATGGTGTAAATAATTCTCGTTTTCTGTTGACTGGAACGTACTGTATAACTTAAAATCTATAATTGTATTGGTTCGGAAAATTGCTGTGATGTTCCGATGATTTTTTTATCCACTTCTAATCAAAACATTGGGGAAAAATGTCTGAAAAACACTTGAGCTATTTTTTTTATTGTTTCATGGCCATTGTAGCTAAAAACACTGACGGTAATTAATTTGGGGGGATTTTGTAAGTTAAATTAGTCCTGGCGCACATTTATCCCCATAATGTTTATTTAGTGTCAGAGTAAACACCACTAAGACTCAGTAATTATAACCCTCACTTCTCTCTCCCTCTCCAGGTCACGGTAAGGAATCTTAGAGAAAAATATATATTATGCACTGCGGAAAAATATCTTTCATAAATTCAAAAATATATTCTGAGGCACCGGAGTTTAACCGTCTCACGAGGCCCAAGAGACACTGCTAATATGTACAGTATATAAATAAATACTAATGTATTTTTCTGAATATTTAAAACAATTCGTTGCAAAAACTTATGACCAGTGAATAGAGATTTATCCTGGTGGTTGAAGAAGCTTAAATAAAATAAATAAATAAATAATAAAAGTTGTAGTAATGTTCATTATGTACTACGACATTTCTAACCTAAAGCAGTCACAGTGCACACTAATGTAAACACCGATGTTATTATTATTATGGTTTTATTTTCATTATATCATCACTATTAATATTTTAATTATACATTATTATTATTATTATTATTATTATTATTATTATTATTATTATTGTCGTTACTCTTACTAGTGACGATGGCTAACTTGTGTTGCAGAACAAAAAATGTATTGAGATTCATATTCATCTGCAATATATTTTCTTTGTTTATTTGCCTCTATGTAAATATTTTTCCTTTCGCACATAACGTTAATTTCCACAATGCTGATATTTTTTTTTCACGAGAAACATTTTTTGGGGCGTTGTTAGGGCATACCAGACCCTCAAGAACGAGGTACTTACCCCATTCCTGCCCGCTTCATTACCTTCCCCTCACTAATCACCACAAACAAACACCGAGAGGAGAAGAGGGGGAGAAAACAGACCAAAACACCTTCGGCTATTTCAGTCCCGCTTCACATCACGACAATTTTATCAACGGTCAATATAACCTCTGGTGAAGCGATTAAAGGCACACTAAGAAAATATTCAATTCTCGTTTTTTTGGCGACTCTGTTTAACTGTTGTCAGGGTGTAGTGTTGATGTCTGCCCGTCCTTGTTACACCCCATCACTCCTTCCTACCATATGATGTTACTAAGCTGACGTGTCCTAAATCTAGCCATCGAACTTGCTCTTAACTCTCTTCCCCTCCTCTCACACTCCCCCTCCACACCTCCATCTCCTCCCCCTCCTACACCTCCCACCTCTCCTCCTTCCCCTCTCCCCCTCTCCCATCTCCCCCTGCCACACTGCTCATGGATATGCTACGGCGGCGCTCTGCTTGTATAGATTATGATAATCCTGGAAAAAACACATACACACACGTAAACACACACACACACACAGACACACACACACACACACACACACAGACACACACACACACACCTTCCCACACACACACACACACATGCATGCAATTTACCACCACACATATACAAATACACACTACTCTCTCTCTCTCTCTCTCTCTCTCTCTCTCACACACACACACGTTATTCAGCACCGTTCTCTACTTCCTAGTCTCAAACACACACACACACACACACACACACACACACACACACACACTATTTTTGGTAGGAAAGGTTGCTCTTGTAGTTTCACTATTTGGTTGGGCAGGTTGGGTTAGGTTAGGTTAGGTTAGGTTACGCCACCACAAGAAAACAAAGCCGGGGTAAATGTGTACAATGACCTGCGCTCTATGTCACTAGGGACGAATACTGTCTGTCTGTCTGTGTCTGTCTGTCTGTCTGTCTGTCTGTCTACCTGTCAGTCTGGCTGTGTCTCTTTGTCTGTGTCTACCTGTCTGTCTGGTAGTATGAGTTATGTTAGTGGAGCCACACTTTTAGAGCACACCAGAACAAGTACTAAGTGTAAGAAGGAAGGAAGGAGTGTCTAATAATTGTGGCCAGCAGATGTGAGGACCTCCCCCAACCCCCAAACACCCCTACCCTCCACACCCACCCACACCCACCACCCACCCCACCTTACTCGCGTGATTAAGTTACACAACGACGGTACTCAAGGCGTCTCTAATTACCGGTCAACCACAATTGTTTTCTATTACTTACTTGTCATTAATAACAAGACGTCATCATTATAAACAAGGTGACAGTACACTTACCCAAAGGTGTTGAGTAGGTCTTGTTGGTGTCCCCCCTGATGTTGACGTCACACAGGTAAAACATCACACCTGGAAATTAAGAGAAAAGTATTAAATTTCGTTTCACTTGTTTGGGTTAATCTGGTTCGTAAATGTATAACTTTATATGTTAAAATAACCTGTTCAAATGGTTTATACGCATCATTAAATCGGTATTGACTTTTAAAATTACAATATGTAACGATTTCACCAAGATTAGTTTTCTTCACGAGGAGTTACTGTTACCGTTACTGTTACTTTGGCGTCTAAGCTGTGGGTTACCTTGGGTCGAGGGAGTAGCCAGCGCATGTTGATATACCGTTTGTCAATACACCCGGTCGACCAATGGACACACACACACACACACAGGTAGTAATGGATCAGTGTTAAAGGGCATCTTCTGTAGGTATGTGCTCCCCCTGAGACCCGTGTGTGTGTGTGTGTGTGTGTGTGTGTGTGTGTGATTTATACTAACACCATGATTACTTTAACGTCATTGAATTTTCTGTTTATTGTTTCTTTTCTACAAATTGTTAAAAAAAAAAAATAATATATATATAAAGATTAAGTGTCAAGTTGTTTGTCACTGACCTTGTCTGGGGTGAGTGACTCGGTCTTCCCAGGACTCGGTAAACACCCTGCTGTACTGTAGAGTCTCGGTCCTCGCCTCCCTGTGTGTTTATGAAGTGTTATATTACATGCGAGGAGTGTGGCAATTATTACACACACACACACACACACACACACACACACACACGGAGAAAACAGTGGTAGAGTGCATAGTAATGTTTTAGAGGCGGGCACTTCCTCAGGGGACAATGTAAACACAAGCATCAAGGGACTTTGTCAACACAGTTTAAGTAAGATGCTCGCTAGTGTGTGTGTGTGTGTGTGTGTGTGTTGACCGGCTACCACCACCAAAGCCACACACACACACACAGTGACAACATCAACAACTGTCTGTCACTTAGGGAATGTGGTGCCATGTTGTCAAATATTGCGTTTCTTGAGTGTGGTGGGCATAACACACACACACACACACACACACACACACACACACACACACACACACACACACAAGCGAACATCTAGCCGTAGAAAGTTAGCTGTTAAAAACGACATACACGAGATATATGTAAATTATATAGATTCCATAAGTTTACATCATATACAGTATACATGGAGGAGCCCATATATATCTTCTAGAAGTATAACTCTCTCTCTCTCTCTCTCTCTCTCTCTCTCTCTCTCTCTCTCTCTCTCTCTCTCTCTCTCAATTCAAAGATATTTTAGGTCTAATGTTCTAAACTATTTAAGATATATTAATGCCATATATAATTCCACTCTAAAGTTACCTGTAGGGGTTAGGTTAGTTAAAATAAGATGGGTGGGTTAATCTTCATATGAACCCAATTATATAATATACATGACTTATATAATTTTACTCTAAACAACAAAAATACCAATAATAATGATGATACTAGTGACAATAATAATAATAATAATAATAATAATAATAATAATAATAATAATAATAATAATATGGTAGTGACAAGAACAAGAACAAGGACAACAAGAACAACAACAGAGCCTTCAATATCCTGCATGCTATCGTTTAAGGAAGGCCAGGAGGTTTAACGCAGGGCAAGGTTTAATGTGGGTCTGAGCAAATGAATGACTGGGTTTAATGGACAAATGAAGGCCATAATAAACCAAAGGCCCAGGTTTAAAGAGGAAAAATGGTTTAACGAGGATCAGATTTAACCAGCGTGAAAGTTAAACAAAGAACATGGTATAACACACAGCACAGCACAGGTTTAACGAGGTTTATCGCATGCTACAGTTAGACCAAGACCATGGTTTAACGTGAGCCGCGTTTTAAGAAGGAACTTACATACTGAACAGCTAAACGTTTGCCAGAGTCACTACAATTCTGTCCATTCTCTCTCATTGTAAGGGAAGCTAAAGATTACCTAAAGATTAGCCCCTCCACCCCCCCATAGTTATTTACCTACTGATTAAATGCATCCTAACATTACCTTGGGTGTTAGGTTAATTAGTGTTAGATTAGGTTAGATTAGGTTAGATTAAGCTAAGGAACATGCAACACAGTGTCATACTCAACATGCAACACGGTGTCATACTCAACATGCAACACGGTGTCATACTCAACATACAACACGGTGTCATACTCAACATGCAACACGGTGTCATACTCAACATGCAACACGGTGTTATAAGCTCCAGTACAACAGACTTTAAGTGGGTTGAATTATCGTACGAAAGTAAACAAGACGTAAAGTGAGTTTTAAATTATCGTACACATGTAAACAAGACGGCTAGACTTGGGATAATCTATTGTGCACATGGATTGAAGTGGGTTAGGTTAGGTTAGGTTAGGTTAGGTTAGGTTAGGTTAGGTTAGGTTAGGTAGTAAATTTATCGTACTAAAGAGTGAAAGGTTAGGTTTAGTTAAATTTAGATTATCGTATAATAGAGATGAAACAAATAAACCTATCGTACTCAAGAAGTAAGTTATCGTACTCATCAAGCTAAGGTTTCGTACTCAAGAAGCAAGTTATCGTACTCATCAAGCTAAGGTATAGTACTCAAGAAGCTAAGTTATCGTACTCAAGAAGCTAAGTTATCGTACTCTAGTATTTGTCTAATCGAATATTTAATTTATCGCACACAATTAATCACAATACCAGACAGGAGATGTTACAATACCCCCACAAAAGAGCTATCGTAACCAGGAAATTGAGTTATCGTCCCCAAGAAAGTATTTTATCATATTCTTTCACTTTAAGATGTCGTACTCAAATGGTTATCGTCGTAATCACCGTTATCATATTCACAAACTTACAGTATTGTATCCGACTAGCTATCGTTACTGTAGAGGTAAAGCTATCGTTCCCTTGAGATCAGGCTATCGTTTCCCAGAGGTCAAGTTATCGTTACTCTCGAGGTCAAACTATCGTACCCAGATCAAAACTACCGTACCCCAAAAAATCAAACTATCGTACCCACATCAAATTATCGTACCCACACCAAAACTATCGTGCCCAAGAAGTTATCGTACCCAAGAGGTCAAATTGTCGTGCTGTATCCCAGGAACGGGCTCACAGCAAGAGGCAGGAGAGACGCGTGTAGAATACCAAGCAACCAATTTCATCTAACACACACACACGTACACATACACATGAGCCAGTAGGCGTGGAGTACAGTGGCACCAACACAGAATGGCGTTTGATTAATTCCTATCAAGGTTTGGGACCCCCCCTTATACCCACAGTTCTGTCTTAATGGCGTTATCATATTCACAAACTTACAGTATTGTATCCGACTAGCTATCGTTACTGTAGAGGTAAAGCTATCGTTCCCTTGAGATCAGGCTATCGTTTCCCAGAGGTCAAGTTATCGTTACTCTCGAGGTCAAACTATCGTACCCAGATCAAAACTACCGTACCCCAAATAAATCAAACTATCGTACCCACATCAAATTATCGTACCCACACCAAAACTATCGTGCCCAAGAAGTTATCATACCCTAGAGGTCAAATTGTCGTGCTGTATCCCAGGAACGGGCTCACAGCAAGAGGCAGGAGAGACGCGTGTAGAATACCAAGCAACCAATTTCATCTAACACACACACACACACACACACACACACACACGTACACATACACATGAGCCAGTAGGCGTGGAGTACAGTGGCACCAACACAGAATGGCGTTTGATTAATTCCTATCAAGGTTTGGGACCCCCCCTTATACCCACAGTTCTGTCTTAATGGCGTTCTCTCTCTCTCTCTCTCTCTCTCTCTCTCTCTCTCTCTCTCTCTCTCTCTCTCTCTCTCTCTCTCTCTCTCTCCTCTCTCTCTCCTCTCTCTCCTCACACACACACACACACACACACACACAGAAAGCAAAACACACACACAGTCCTCTAAACTATCAGTCCCTTTCCTTGCAAATTAAACAAGCATAACCTCCACATCCACACGCACCTTCACGCCCACACACTTCCCGCCCACACGCACCTCCACGCCCACACTGCCTTCACACCACGCACCTTCACGCCCACGCACCTTCACGCCCACACACACACCTTCACGCCCACACACCCCGCCCACACCTTCCACCCCACGCACCTTCACACCCCACGCATGCACTCCCACGCACCTTCACGCCCCGTACCTTCACGCCCACACACCTTCACACCCACGCACCTTCACACCCACGCGCCTTCACACCCACGCACCTTCACGCCCACGCACCAGAACATCACTCGTACTCACCTTATAGTCTTGCCTAACCTTGTTAACCTAACCTAACCGCCAATCGAACCTAACCTAACCATTTTTGTGTCATTAGGTACGCGAGTGAGGCAGCAATTCGTAAAGTATACTCAAATATACTCCCACGAAGGCGAATTATACTCTGCAAATATCCCTGAAAAAGGTAGATAGATATGACCAGTATACTACCCATGTGATGAAACAAATCAGCTTACTTCCCTGGAGGATATAACGTTAACCAGTATACTCTGCCAATATACTCTGTGACGACGAAGCAGTCCTAGCATACCTCCTATGTCAAAAAATATAATACTCAACATATACTTCCTAGTCTGGATAGATATTTGACATCAGAATGTGTTTAAGAATCCGGATCGAGGGTTTCTGCTCGTGAACAATCCACTGCTATCAAGAAATACAAAATAATTATCTCTGAGCGTTGTCTTCAGCAGGAGGTCGAGGCGCTGGGACTTTAAGTAGGACATCAGGCCAGTAAGTACGACTCTGGGGCCTTAAGCAGGACTCGAGGGTCTTAAGCAGGACTCCAGGGCTTTAAGCAGGACGTCCAGATTGGCCAGAGAGGCGCCTCCCACAGAAGAACATTCCATCACCACCGGGACATATTTGTTAGCCCGTAAAATCTTTAACAAGCATCCATCACCGACTTTCACCACGCGCGCTGGAGCTGTTTACTCCCCATGGCTACAGCTCCCAGCCTGATGAAGTGCCTAGTTCATTGCCCAAGCTGCATGATTTATTGAAACAGCGTGAGGGAAGGCGAATCCATAAATTAATCAAATCCTCCGTGTTTCTTTGGATAAGGAGAACCTTTCATCACGATCGGTATAGGTTTTTGTGTCTAGTTCATGCGCGGCCAAACATCCCATCATGAGTTCTCGTCACACGCGGCGGCTCTGTAAACACACGGCCTGGCTACCGTTCTGGGGCTTGATGAAGTGCCTCGTGAATTACTCAAAACTCATTGGCGTATCAAAACAAACCCAGGGAGGTCAAACACACAGTCTTCTAAAAATAAATGTCCGTGTATGTTTCTTTACGTAAGTGAGAGAGAGAGAGACAGAGAGAGAAGGAGGGAGGGAGGGAGGGGCTGGCTGGCTACAACTAACAAATCCAGTTGCACCGGGTTGGGTGGAGGCGGCGAGGAGGAGGTGGTGCTGGGATGAAGAGCTTGATGGATCGCTTATCCAGCATGACTTCTCGACCATCTGTCATGCTGGGCGGCGTTTTAATACACACTTAAGCCCTGAGAGAGAGAGAGAGAGAGAGAGAGAGAGAAGTGAAACTAGGCCAGCTGTAATTGTCGGGAAGGGTAACCGATTTGAGTCTTTTTTATAGCTCAAAGTTATATGCCCCAAAGATCGTATAAAAGAAGAATAAATTTAAAGATTATAAGAAAAAAGAAGAAATTAGAACAAAGCGGACACGATAGGTGAGAGAATAAATTCCAGTTGAATATAATGTCTGGATATTTTAACAACACAGCCGCCGCCATCTTGGAACTGCAGCCTGTTTTAATGAATGACTTACTATTTAGCAGCAAATTTCACAACTCTGTACAACACTAACACAAAAGAACCAAAATCAATCTCGATTAAATAAACCCTAACCTAACCTAACTTAAACTAACCTAACCCAAACTAACCTAACCCGACCTAATCAAAGTTATGTAATAATGAATGACAAATAAGGGCAAGGAGGGGGAGAGGGGGAGCCCTATTCCCTGACGTCACAGTAATTGCCCCTGACACCAGCCCTGAGTCAAGGAGAGATTGTGTCCTGACTAGTGACGTGAGCTGCGGTGACGGGAGATGCGGTGACGGGAGATGCGGTGACGGGAGATGCGGTGACGGGAGATGCGGTGACGGGAGATGCGATGACGGGAGATGCGGTGACGGGAGATGCGGTGACGTGAGCTGCGGTGACAGGGCTGCAGTGACGGGAGCTGCAGTGACGGGAGATGCGATGACGGGAGATGCGGTGACGGGAGATGCGATGACAGGAGCTGCGGTGACGGGAGCGGTGACGGGAGATGCGGTGACACGGGAGATGCGGTGACAGGGAGATGCGGGAGATGTGACGGTGACGGGAGATGCGGTGACAGGAGCTGCAGTGACGGGAGATGCGGTGACAGGGCTGCAGTAGCCTGGTGTGAGAGCTGCGGTAACATGATGTGACGTGAGCTGCGGTGACGGGAGCTGCGGTGACGGGAGATGCAGTAGCCTGGTGTGACGAGCTGCGGTGACGTGAGCTGCGGTAACATGATGTGACGTGAGCTGCGGTGACGTAAGGTGACGCGGCTGTATATGACGTACCAGGGGAGTATATTGAGTTAACTCGGTGACACTATATGGGGTGAGGTCACAGGATATACTGTATGCGTTATACTCCCCAGCAGACGGAGATATAACAAGTATATTCCCCTAAAGACGAAATATACTCTCCTGTGGACACAATATACTCAATACTCCCCCGTGGACGAAATATATCCAGTATACTCTCCCTAAACGCGAAATATATTCAGTATACTCCCGTGTCCTCTAGCGTTTGGGCTGTGACAGGGTATAAGGGTAGTTATTCACTCAGCCGCTAACGACCCAACTAGGGAGACGGGCGCTGTTGGCGAGTCAATTGGAGCCAATCATTTGAGGCCACAGATGTTACTCAGGTCAGGTTACGAAGCAGAAGAGAGGGAAAGAGGGAGTGAGGAGGGGAGGAGGGGAGAGGGGGTGAGGAAAGGGGGGACATGACCCTTCCTTCCTCCCCCTTTCCCCCTTTCCCCCTCTCCTCCCCTTCCAGTATATGAAGTTGGTCCAGTTTTAGGTGATTAAAGTTAAAAGGGATCAAGTGAAGATTAACCACCCCAGCTAATAGTACCTGATTATTAAAAACCCTAACACGAACCTAATCTATCTGTAACCTAACCGAGTCTAACCTATAACACCTTTATTTTATTACTTGTATTGCACCACCAAAGTCATTATATCAAAGATCATCATGTAGATAGACAGAAATTACCATTGCAATAAATATATTTGCCAATAAGACATGATTACTGCCAGTTTCTGTTCTCTTCTTTCACCTTAATACAACCCCATGTTATACTGCTTCCCTCCCTTATCATATTTATGTATATCAACTCCACTGTAAAATATAATAAATAAATAAATAAATATAGAAGTAATAACCGTGGTAACATTCTGATATGTTCTTACTACCACCATGTTATGTGTAATATTCCAGACGATACTAAATGTTACATAATACTTCCTTGAGATAAATGTACAGTATATATCAGGTGCCTTCAAGAGACTCTCAACTGTCTCAGCCTTGTTGATATTGGTATTATTATTCACTCTGTATTTGTATTTTTCTGGCTAAATAAACTGTTTCAATCCAAAACTTCAATTCAACCTAACCTATGATGATCGGGATGTAACTTAACTACAAGCCATTGTCAACAACAGACAGACAGACGACAAGAAGACAGATAGACGGAAAGACAGACAGACAGACAAGAAGACAGATAGACGGAAAGACAGATAGACGGAAAGACAGACAGACAAAAGGCAAGGACCACCTCCCGTCTTCCGTTATGTGGTGTTGAGGAGTATTTACGTCTTCCTGTATGTTGTCATCAACACCGTGATGAGGTTACCGCGTCCACCACATCACCATCTGGCGCTCGAGTCGCTTTCTATCGTGTTTTACATCCCCCAACTCGGCCAACGGGAGGGGACAAAGAAGAAGACGACTGATAATGTTAGACCTTTACGTCGCTTCAAATATACAACACAAATGATGTCTTATTAATATTCACACCATCTCTCTCTCTCTCTTCTCTCTGTCTCGATGCATAGCGAAGCGCGTAAGAAGGAGTAGGGGGATTCTCAATAGATACTCAGTTTGTTGTTGTTGCTGCTTGTCCTGACGATATTTCAAACACTTCATGAACTACAAAGCTGAAATGTGGACAGTGACGATATACTTATTTTTGTTTTTTCCTTTTTCTAATCATCATATTATACACCGCCTCCTTACCTCCAGTCCATCTCCAAGTTAGTATGTAATCTTGCCACTTAATCAGATGGGAATATATGACTATCGTGTGTGTGCGTGTGTGTGTGTGTGTGTGTGTGTATGTGTGTGCGTGTGTGTGCGTGTGTGTGTGTGAAGAGCTACAAACACACGAAAGGTCTGATGAGTTTGATAACGACTCATTTTCTTCATCCATTATTGTCCAAGGAGTTCTACCCCCCACCCCATTCCACCCCACCCCCATCTCCTCCCCCACCCCCCTCTCATCTCCCTCCTCTTCTGGCGTTGCAGGGGGGGGGGGAGAGAGGGCAACTACCTTTACACCCACTTGACAACAACTTCACACGTCAGCACAGGTAAAGATAATGGATAAATTTTTTTACAAGAGAAGCACACACACACACACACACACACACACACACACACACACACACACACACACACACACACACACACACACACACACTCACACACACACACACACACACACACACACACACACACACACACACACACACACACACACACACACACACACACTCACACACACACACACACACACACACACACACACACACACACACACACACCTCACACACACACACACACACACACACACACACACACACACACACACACACACACACACACACACACACACACACACACACACACACACACACAGGGGGGGAGGAGGCTCAAATGAGAGAGAGAGAGAGAGAAACAGAGAGATAAAAAGAGGAGATAGGCAGAATAAAAAGACAGTCAATGAGAGAGACAGAGAGACAGACATACAAGACAGAAACAGACAGCGACAGAATAGTTTCGTCTGGCGTACGAGAGTCTGGGCAGGCGTTAAGAGCCCAAGGTAATTATAATCAACGCTGTACTTTTGGTGTTTGTTTTGCCCACCGTGATTTGTGAGGAACCCAATTTGTGGATTAAACTTATGTGTCCGGCCGGTGTGTTGTTTGTTTATGGTAACACGAGAGAGAGAGAGAGAGAGACATAATCCAAACTTAAAGAAATGACCCAAAATATCAACACCACCTGCCGCCAGAACATCACACTATTTCAACGCCACCATTAAGATTATCGAGGTCTCTCTCTCTCTCTCTCTCTCTCTCTCTCTCTCTCTCAAAGATTACCGGCAGCTCCTCTCTGGCAGCATCACACAACACCCTACCACTGTGAGGAGGAAGCAGGGGGGGAGGGAAGAGGAGGAGGAGGGAGAGGGAGGAAGAAAAGAAAGAAGAGCAGGAGGAGGAGAGAGAAAGAGGAGGAGGAGGAGGGAAGAAGAGGAGGGAGGGAAGAGGGAGGAGGAAGGAAGAAAAGAAGAAGAGCAGGAGGAGGAGAGAGGAGGAGGAGGGAAGAAGGAGGAGGACGAGGAGAAGGAGGGAGAAGGAGGAGGAGGAGGAGAAAGGAGGAGGGAGGGAGAGAGGGGGTTTATCTTGGTGCCACCTCCAGCTCCTGTACACTAATATGGCCAGCATCACCTCCATTATACAACGTCTTTATCTCCCGTCGCGAGTTGTTTTTGCCATGTTTAGTGAACACTGTGGATTCGTGGGGGTGAGGGGGGTGAGGAGGGGACAGGGGGTGAGGGGTGAGAGGGAGGGACAGGGGGGTGGGGGGTGAGGAGGAGGACGGAGGTGAGGGGGTTGGAGGAGGACGGGGGGTGAGGGGGTGAGGAGGAGGAGAGGGGGTGAGGGAGGTGGGAGAGGGGTGGGGGGGTGAGGAGGAGGGGCGGGGGTGAGGGGGGGGTGAGGAGGGGGGCAGGGGGGTGAGGGGGGTGAGGAGGAGGGACAGGGGGGTGAGGGAGGAGGAGGGAGAGGGGGGTGAGGAAGGGGGACGGGGGCAGGATGGGAGGGGGAAGAGGGTAGGTGGAGTTAATATTGTTTGTACCATATTTCTCTGAGTTGCTCGCTTGCTTTCTCACTCACTCTTTCACTTTCTCTCTCTCACTACCTCCCTCCCTCACTCCCTCCCTCACTTTTTTACTCACTCACTCACTCACTAGTTCGTTAAGTTATGACAGCAAGAGTTAGTTCGTTAGTCAGTCTCAAAGGTTCATAACTTCATTCCCTCCCCCAAGTATAGTTATTTACCAATGTTTCTGACAAGTTGACTTAAATCCCGAGCTGGTGACGTGTGAATGTCTGTAGATCGTTCACTATAAGCAACGCCTCAATGATGGATTCTCGAAAAGACCTTAAGTTAATTTTTCGTTTTACCTTTATTGATGAACGTATCTATAGAAGTTACGCCATTAAGATTCTCAAAGTTTTTTTTTTTTTTAAGATAATTTACCAACCTAACCCCTCCCTCCCTCCCTCTCTATGAGATTTGTAAGAGATCTAGTGATTGGTTGATGAAAGACCTATGAGACTTGCAAAAGACCTAGTGATTGGCTGATAAATGCAACAGTGAATAACGGGTGATGAAAAACTGTATTATACCAAGTTAACTTAAATTTAAACTGGGTGTATGTAGAGTGACGAACTTTACCGAGTGTGGCTATGACGGTACATTCTCAACTACGTGTTAAGCTGTATGAGTCTTAAAACAAAATATACACGTTAAAACATTACACTATAAGTACGAGATATAATCCAATGTTATCTCTATATACCTAACTACTCCTATAATAAATCAGGTCAAATTAACTCACCCATTTAGCAAAAACACTGACCTTTGACCTGAGTCCCCCACCCCCTCCCCACAGTGTCTGGTGGATAAAATGGCAATATTACTTATTACTGGTTTCTCACGATGACAGAATAATGAGTAGCGGATCTACCTCATAATAGTTTATAATTAATCATAAAAAAATAAAAAAAAATGTTACAGCCTTCCTTCCTTCCTTCCTTTCCTGATTCTTTCCTTACTTCCTTCTTTCTTCCCTTCTTTCTTTCCTTCCTTCCTTCCTGTCCTGATTCCTTACTTCAATGCTTCCCTCCTTCCTTCCTTCATACGAGACTCAGAAGCAGGAGTGAGAACAAAAAGAGAGGAAAAACAAGAGTGAGGGAAGGAGGGTAGGAGAAGGAGGACAAGAGTGATGGAAGAAGAAGGAGTTGGAAGGAAGGAGGGTAGGAGCAGGAGGGAGGGAGGGAGGCCAAGAGTGAGGGAAGAAGGGTAAGATGGAAGGATTGAGTTAAAACTGAAGGGCAAGAGGGCAATACCGAGAGCAAATGAGCCACACTGAAAGGAGGAGAGGGGGCAATACTAAGGGCAAGACAAGTGTGTGTGTGTGTGTGTGTGTGTGTGTGTGTGTGTGTGTGTGTGTGTGTGTGTGTGTGTGTGTGTGTGTTGCCCCCACCCCCCATGCCAGGTCGCCGTTCCCTTCAATTTGATAACTATAGGCTTGCACCTAACATATTTATTTTCTTCTTCTTCTTCTTCTTCTTCTTAGTTTTCGTCTCTCCTTCTTCTTCTTCTTCTTAGTTTTCGTCTCTTCTTCTTAATTTTCGTCTCTTCTTCTTCTTCTTCTTAGTTTTCGTCTCTTCTTCTTCTTCTTCTTCTTAATTTTCGTCTCTTCTTCTCCTTCTTTCGTCTGTCTTCTTCTTGTTTACGTTCTGGGGGACAGTAATCCACCCCACATGGATTCCCTGCAACAAACACCTACAAGAACGAAGCATTTTACCGAGGGTTTCACGCCCCCCCCCCAGAGACTCGACCCGGCACACAAGAATGAAGTCACTGTTCATTTCCTCCTCCACCGGATCATGGGGTCCAGATACTTTTTTGGTTGCTGACTGAATACATGAGACAGGTATACATGAGACAGGTATACATGTATTAGGTGTGCATGTATCAGGTGTACATATATCAGGTGTACATGTATCAGGTGTACATGAGTCAGGTATACGTGTGACAGGTGTACATGTTTACATCGTGCCAGACAACGACCCGTCCCCCCCTCCCCCCATCACCGCCATGTTAGGAGTGACCACCACCACTCACACACCAACAAGCAGCCATTTGCTCGTCCACGTCTGACTTTAATGTGCCAGTACCTTGTTTTTTTTCCCTGTCAGTGTGGGTTGGGGTGGAGGAGGGGGGTGATCCTTCCAGTGGCAGAGCGGAATGTTGGCGCCTCGTAAAGTATATGTGGGAGGGGTAGAAGGGGGGCAGAAGAGGGAGAGAACGGGGGAGGAGGAGAGAAAGGGGGAGGAGAGAAGGGGCTGAGCTTGTGGGACGGGGAGAGGGGAGAGAGTATGATGTAATGTGTGTGATGACTGGTTGTTGCCCTCCCAGGAACATGCGCTGATTGGTGCTTGTTAACTATAACGTCAGCATGTGTTGATTGGTCCTTGTTAACTATGACATCAGCATGTGTTCATTGGTCCTCGTTATCTATGACGTTCACATGTGTTGATTGGTCCTTGTTATCTATGACCTCGGCATGTGTTTATTGGTGGTTGTTAATTATGACGTCAGCATGCATTGATTGGTTCTAGCTTGTCAATCTATGCGTTGATTGGCTCTTGCCCTCAGTATAACGCCTATCTGTATATACAAGAAAGTTGAATACTGATAAACAGGTTCGGTTAGGTTAGGAGGTTAGGTTAAGCTCTGTAGATTTGATTAGGTTAGGTCAGATTAGGTTAAAGATAGATTAGCATCGATAAATCAGACTTAAATAAGAATATAGGTTCTTCAAATTAGATTTAATATCACACTAGGGTTATGTAACTTAGTCCAAAGCTTAAATAGGCCTATGCACAGGTTCTGCAGTTTGGGTGTAAGAGTACAGAGGCCTGAAGGTTAATTAAAAAAGAATGACGAATGTGAGGGGGACCTGATCATTGTCACCGTCAACAAGAAACACTCAGCGAACATCATATCATCTTCACTACTTCCGTCATGCACCCCCCCCCACCCGTCAGGTAGCGAGAGTCGGGTCGGTCTGTTCTCCGTCGTGTACTGTTGGTGAGTACATGGGCATAGACGGGCTCGGCTCCTGAAGTTACGGGATCCTCAACATGTGCCAGTGTTGGTCAAGTCTGGGTTCAACATTGTCTGGCTGGTTATTCCAAGAGTTTACAACACCTCACGGTTCCTCATCCCTCATACTACTACAACACCTCACACCTCATCCCCCTCACACCCACCACACTCCTCACACTACAACACCTCACCTCTCAGACACAACACCTTTAGTTAACATCTCCTCGCTTGGTAGGTGATGTGTGTGTGTGTGTGTGTGTGTGTGTGTGTGTGTGTGTGTTGGTCTGGACTTAAAACATAATTATCGGTAATAATAATCGTGGTGGTAGATTATAGACAACAACAGCTGGCAAGATTATACGTATGGAGAGCTGACGATGGACACGAAACACGCAACACCCGCAGTACACGCAACACCCGCAGTACACGCAACAACACAATAAACGCTACACACAATAGACGGAACACACGCAACACACATAGAACACACACACACACACACACACATACAGTATTTTTCTATTGACATGTGAGAAGAATCCTGTACTGGTAGTTAGGGGCGTGATCGAAGGAAGGAAGGAATATCATTATTATTATTATTATTATTATTATTGTCTGGCTAGGTTACAGGGCGTGGTGACCTTGTATGCAACTGTGTTAAGGTGATAAATAAAATATAATTACCTCTCTCTCTCTCTCTCTCTCCGTCCCTGGTTCGCATTTTTCGTAAGACAGTGTGTAGTTAAAAAGTGAATAAAGTGAGGATGAGGATGATGATGATGGATGAATGTGGTGATAAGTGATGAGAGAACACGAGGCCCTTCGAGCAGGTCACGGGGGGAAGGAGGGGAGAGGGGGGGTTGATAGGTAGGGGAGGAGAAGGAGGGAGAGGGGGGGTTGATAGGTAGGGGGAGGGGAGGAGCAGAGATGACGATGGGACAGTGAGGGTCTATATGTTGTACATGCATGGACCACACACATACACACATACACACACACACACACATACACACACAAGCAGCTATCCCCCCCCCCACAGACACATACACCTACCTCTGCCCGCCACTCAGGAAATACTTCACACACATACTGTATACACGTGCCGATAAAAATACGAACCAGTGACGGTGTAAGAGAGAGAGAGAGAATTATTCACCTCCATCACTGCACTGGGCCCCAACACCCTCCTCGCCGTCACTATAGATACACAAACTGGACTGGAAAGAGCAGGTCAATACTGTCACCTCGACCTTCCGTAACCTAACCTAACCTAACCTAACCTAACCTAACCTAACCTAACCTAACCTAACCTAACCTGCCTGTTCTTCTTACACAAAAACGATATCTAACTGTGTGTATAGAAGAGAGAGCGTGCACGACTAATTCCTACTCATCTTACGCTATACTTATCAACACCGCCACCTTCTGCCACTTAATGTTCCTCGTCCTGGATAGCTTCAAACATAGGTTGGACGGATATATGAGCAATAGGGGTTGGGTGTAAATGGGACTGCCCAGTATGGGTCAATAGGCCCGCTGCAGTTTCCTCCATTCTTATGTTCTTATGTTCTTGTGTCCACGAATCGCATCCGCCACCCCACTTGACCTCGCCCGAACCGCTAACAAGAACAATCTCATTCTAACTTTATTATTATTATTATTAGTATTATTGTTATTATTATTATTATTATGATTATTATTATTATTATTATTATTATTATTAATCACCGTAACCACTACCTTCACCATTAACAACATCGTCATCACTACTACTACTACATTTTTTTTTTTTACTACTAACCTCTGTCACCTCTTTTCCTCCTTTCTCACCACTTTCCTCCTCCTCCTCCTTTCTCTCACCTTCCCCCCCTCCTCCTTCATGATGCTGGGCATGGTGTGTGCTGTTGGGCAAGATACCACCTCAGTACCCCATCAAGACACTCTCAAGCTTCAGCCTCTTAATCCCTCCAGCCCCCCCACAATCCCCCCAGCCCCCACGACCCCCTCCAGTCTCCAGTCCCTTTAATACCCCCTCAGCCCCCACAAGGTCCTGTTGAAGCCCCCAGTACCCCCTCCAGCCCCAAAGACCCCTCCAGCCCCAAAGACCTCCATCACCCCATTGCCCCATCCAGCCCCCACAGGACCCACTGAAGCCCCCCACCAAGGACCTCATCCAGCCCCCACAAGACCCCCTCTGGTGAGACTCCACGGGGGAGGGGGAAGCTGACCATATTGGGATGGATGTCGACCCCTAGCGCCTCTCCACCCTCCACCTGCACCCTCCATCTCCGCCCTTCCACTTCCCACTTTCCACCTCCTTCACCCCCCAACCTCCTCTCCTCTATTCCTCCCTCTCCCTCATCCCCCTTACACTGTTTATATACATTGTCTGTATACCTGACTTAAGATATATGCATTGCACACCTGCATTTCTATATAAACTTGTGTATGATTGAATAGCTGTCTATCTATCTATCTATCTATCTATCTATCTATCTATCTATCTATCTATCTGTCTATCTATCTATCTATCTATCTATCTATCTATCCCTGTAATTACTAACGTATCACCAGTAATTACTATCACATCACCAGTAATTACTAACACATCACCAGTAATTACTATCACATCACCAGTAATTACTAACACATCACCAGTAATTACGAAAGATAATTAATCACTTTGTTGTTCCTTATAACCGTATAGGAATATTTAATACAGGGTGTCAACTAATTATTACCGGTACTGTATCGCTGTAACTGGTGGCGGTACAGTGTCGGTATATACTATAGTCTGGGTTAGGCTATACTGTATCACTGTAACTGGTGGCGGTACAGTGTCGGTATATACTATAGTCTGGGTTAGGCTATACTGTATCGCTGTAACTGGTGGCGGGTTAAGTTACACTATCTTCTGTAATCTGAGACACATGCACCCCCACCAACAACAACTCCCGTCACCACTACTACCACCATTACTGCTACTTGTACTACTACTACTACTACTACTACTTTTACCACCACCATTGTACTACATCTACTACCACCACCACCACTACCACTAATAACATTATCATCACCACTACTACAACCATTCGTCAACCACTACCATGAACACCAGTTTCGCCTTTATCATTGCTACCACCATCACTACTATCACTAATTATGTTTCAATATCACCACCATTACTACTACTACTATATACCATTGATTAACATACTAATCATCATCATTATCATCATATTCATCATTATCATCACCATAGCCCATCATTATCATAACCAGCCATCATTATAATTGTCATCATGAATTCATACCCTCATTAGCATCAACATCACCTAGTTACCATCATTATCATCACATACCCTCATCATCATCATCATCATTATCGATACCTCCTCTGAAAATATGCCAAGTTAAAACTCTAATGTCTTACAAAAAAAAATTGAACCAGAAAAAATTAAGGGTTGCAAAAAGTTCCATGCATTCATGAACTGGGGTTTGCATGTCGTCTGTGCATGACTTGTAACCTAATGTTAGAAAAACACAGAGAAAATTTTCACCCCAGAGATTTACCCTAAACATTCACCCCTTGGGACTTAACCTAAACACTGATTCCTGGGACTTAACTTCTCTTCCCCTGGGACTTACCCTAAACATTCATCCCCTGAGGTTTGCCCTACACACACATCCCCAGAGGCTTGCCCTAAACACTCACCCCCTGAGGCTTGCCCTAAACACTCATCCCCAGAGGCTTGCCCTAAACACTCACCCCGATATCTACTCTATATACTTACCCCAGAAATTTACTGTACATATTTTACTCCTAATTAGCCAAGATTATTCTCAAACACTTAAAAAAAAGTGAGAGGAAGTGTTGCCAGATGTGTACCAGGCCCCAAGAGGCAGCTTCCTATATAAAGTGTTCAACATGACTCCTACCTTACAATACAAGCCAAGAAACCACTTGTATATGGTATTACTGTCACCACATGAGAATTACTGCCCCTTTTAACTTCACTCTTATAATATAAATATTACTACATTATACAAGTACTTTTAAAACGTACCTGTATGAGTATTTATTTACAATTATATAGGAATTACTTTATATTTACTTCAAGGAGTTTAATCTGTACTTGAATGTTATGTTTGTGAATCAAATTTGGTGAGTGACAGTGACCATCTCTAACAGGGGTATGTGGCGGTGGTCTGCCCAGAGTGTGGTGGCAGCCCGGTACCGCCGTCGAGGAGGGTGACACCATCCAGCTACAGTGTCAGGTACGTACGGCGTGTCATGTTAGGTCATACAGAGTCTTGTGGAATCATGCAGGGTTAGTCATACACGTCATATAGGCCCTTACAGTCATATTGCCATGCAGGATAATGTAGTCTTACAGGTGACAATTCCGTTGAGTCAAGAGCAATTACACAGCGTTATGGTGCAAAATATATCACGGGTCATACACAATAATATCCTGGGCCATGTTGGGTCAGAGTGCCAGGAATGTCCAGAATGCTGTAGAGCGATAGTGCCAGATTTAGTCTTACAAGCCGGTGTTTCTAGAATAATGGTCGTTTGGTTGGTACACTTCATCTACTTTTATTGATTAACGATATTTTGTCATATTATTTCATTAGGTACAGTAACCCAAAAAAGTTCTGTCGCGAACCATGAACCCCGAGATTCAGACTCTTGAATCCGAAGCATTTATGGACAGAATAATGTATCAGTGTCTACTGCTTCGGGTTCACGAGTCTGAATCTCGGGGTTCATGGTTCGCGACTGGACTTTTTTGGGTGACTGTACCTGTCGCTACCTTAAATCACCAAACACATTACAAAATACACAGAACAGTGACCGTCTGTACTCACCAGAACTTATGGCTGAATGGTATTGATGAATTCCTTTAGTTGTTACAATTTAGTTGTCACAGTCCTGCACAAGGAGGTCATTATCGTTCTTCCCAATCCATAATATTGTTACCTTTGACATGTCGAAGCAATGGTGAACAATTTACACATTTTCATCATAATATACATCACTAGAGTACAGATTATTTAACGATAAGAACGTTTATGTTCTGTATTATTCATCAATACATGGTTATATCACTAGTTAAGTTACAACGAATTAAACACCCAAACAAATCACTGCCACAAGCTATGTCAACAAACACAGAGGGTTGGCCTGTCAGTCACTGCTCCACTACTGACTCATTTAAACCAATCAAAGGAATGCATTATTAAAAACCCTAAAGTCATTGGTAAGCGAAGGTGTAAAAAAAAAATACATTTTAAAAACCTCATCAATGGTTTTTGTACAGTAGGTGTATTGTGGTTGTAATGTAGCAACTTTTTCATGTGTAAGTTAATTTACAAATTGAATGTGGCAAAATTTTGGTAAGACCAATCGCCGTCCTCGGAGCGTTATGAATAAATCTGAATTTTAATTTGTTTTATTTGTAGTATTATTTTTCAGTGTTATTAGAACAATTTATGATGAGGACATTTTCTATAAAATAAATGTGCTTTCTTGCCTCATGAAAAGTTAAAAATAATGGGAAATAATAAATTTTCAGTAATTCTATAATATTCTTACGATTTTTTTCAACTCGACCATTATTCCACGATCGAAACAAACTTGACCATGCACTATTTTTTTATAGGACGACGTCCTGTATCCATTTTCTACCATCAGAGACGCTTCCCAAAACTTACCAGTTATTACTTCATTACATGATATATATATATATATATATATATATATATATATATATATATATATATATATATATATATATATATATATATATATATATATATATATATATATATATATATATATATATACTGTGTAAGCACATGAAGTCCGGCACCCATTACACTATCGCGACTCATCTCACCCCACCCTCCTCGCCCTCTCACGACCCCAGGAGTCTCTGCTGTGTAAATGGGCTGCATTACTCTTCAGCTTCAGCACTCTTGATCCCGGGCAGTCTAGCCCCCACTACACACTGACTTAAATGTACATTACTTCTTGTATAACAGTCAATTCTGAGTTAAAATAAAATATATGTTACCTAATAAGTCTTTCACAATATCGACCTTTGACTCTTGACAGATGGTGCTGTTTAGCTAATGCTGTAAATATTCACCCTTACACTGTGTACTGCATTATTAAGATTGTGTCAAAATGCAACTGAAACTTACAGTGCTGCTTTTCAACGAGACGCCTATGTCACAAACAACCTTTGACACTGACAGGTGGCGTCGGAGGTGGCGGGGCCGGCCATCTGGTTGAAGCTTGACCCATGGGACCCCAACAATCACATCCTACTGTCTCACGGTGACCTTATCATCACAGAGGACCCCAGGTTCTCTGTCCTACATATCCCAGAGAGGAACGTTTATGTAGTCAAGGTAAGATAGAGGCAGATTGATAAATTAGATAAATCGGTAGATAGAAATACTGTACAAACGTGTACAGTATATGAAAAAAAACTGAAAAGTGGAACCTAGTGAGAAAAGAAAGAATAAATTGGAAGCTGGTTAGTTGTCAAGATGATATGGGATACCATTTAGTTCACAACACGAGAACATAATACAGTACAGGACTTAAATCCTCAAGAATGTGAACAAAACGATTTTTTTTACAAGGTAAAATATCTTGATAATTTCCTTGGAAATTTTAGGCATATCAATATATTAAATGCATATTATAAAGGAGTACAGTAACAACAAAAAATACTTTTAGAAAATCTAATATCTCTAGATTAGTGAAAAAATTTAAGAAATTTAATTGGTCATTGCAAATACAGTATACATTAAGCTCTCTCTCATATATATATATATATATATATATATATATATATATATATATATATATATATATATATATATATATATATATATATATATATATATATATATATATATATATATATATATGTGTGTGTGTGTAAATGAGGCAGAAAGTAGATTAGCAAACTGGAACTTGGTCACATTATTTGTTATGCCATATGGCAGCAGGGTCTACCATTAGACAATACATTATGCTTCCAATATCTTCCCCGGCGGTACAGGTGCTCCTCTACTTTAGAACGTTCAACTTAGAAACTTTCAGAGATACAAACATCATCACTGAAGGGGGTTACCTGCCAGAACAGGTGTTTAATGTGGATGAGACTGGATTATTTTGAAGAAAATTCCAGATAGAACAAACATTACCTAAGAGGAGAAGAGTGAGCCAGGTTTCAGGGTATTAAAAAGGGTATAGCTGTACTAAGGATCCATAATCTTTTCATATTTTACAATATGTTTGGTATCTACAAGAGTAAAGTTGGACTTACAAACAAGCCTCAGGAACGTAACTCATTCGTAAGTAGAGGAGCACCTGTAGTACCTCCCTGTATAGAATAAAAAAAAATCCAACTAAGAAAAATGTCAGGTAAAGAGTGAATGGGTTTAATTAAATAAGATAATTTCTGAGTGAGATAGAGTATGTGCGACTACATTAACACAGCAGACGGTCATGGTTGTCTGTCTCCTTCTCCCTTAGATCCGTGAAGTGTCAGCCGCTGATGCTGGCAGCTACCAGTGTCAGGTGCCCGTCAGCTCAGATGAGGAGGAGCTGCGTGTGGAGGCCGCCCCTCCTGTTGTGGTTGGTACCATTCTATTATTACTGAAGAATGTCCATGAAAAGTTATTGTCAGGACTTTCCACAACGAATGATAGATAATAAAATGTTAAGTTCTGGATCGCCACCTTATTTCTTTAGTAATGGTCAAGGTTTTGGGAGCTCTCATTTAACCAAAACCTGTTTAATTCATCTCAAATAGCTCATGGAAATTACACACAGATATTAAAGTTTGACTTACTTCTGTAATTTCAAAAGTCCTTTGTAAAAGTGGATCTTGACACACTATATGAGCCACTGCAAGTGTTGATGATGGTACAGCAGTAAGTTCAGCAAGACACGTACAGTATCTCTCGTTATGTTTCCTGGGTTTGAGTCTTGGCCCAGGACAGAAGTGGAAATGGTCACAAGGGTGTTATCTATTGTGACTCTCCCAAGTATGGTAGGTTTCTTCCTGTAACAAAGAAAAGACCAACTGCCCGAACAACAAACAAGCTAATAAATGTGGAGAAATGATAAATGAAGTGTACAGTAATTTTAAAATTAACCGATGATAAGGAAGAACACCGATACTGTCCGATAATCATTGAGCTACATGATCATGGGCATGTGTGATCACCATGAAGCAAAGCTTGGGACTGTAATGCACCAGGTGGCTGTCTGGCAGCACATGGGTAGACCGCAGCTGACAAGTGCAGCAAGAGATGCGTTCCATATTCCGCGTGTCAGAGATTTTGGACGGATGATGACCATCGTTTTTGTGAATTTTTTTATCGTAAGTAGGGGGATGGTCTTAATACAGTACATCACTATCTTTCAAGCAAAATATTGTAGATGAGGAGATTGTAAATCGGGGGATACAGGGGGTCCCCAATTTACGAACACTCGCCGATACAAATGGGGTTAAACTTGAAATTTATAGTAGACCCCCGGTACCTGTATAGAGATAATGCAGGTAGTGTATACAGTGTACACAGACCATGCATGTATACAAAGAATGTATATAGGCATTGCGGGTAATTAACAATGGTAAATACCTGTAGTAAGGCAACTCGACAAAGGATAGGCAGCAAAGCCATCAAATACCTATTTCCAGTAGGGTTTGCTTATTTTTTCTGGGTGTGTAGAGCACACAGAGGCAGTAGTCTACTTCAGAAGTAAATTCCAATTAACTTTAGTGGGAATAAAGCAAGTTGAACAAGAACGATAAATAGAGTGATATATAACCTGTACAGTGTATTGATAAACACTGATTGTAAGAGTTACATAATATTAATGTTTCAGTTTCGAAAAATATGCACACTTACACATACAGGCATATATGCAGGCACTCATACACAAAGTAACTAATTATGTGTCCCCAATTCTACAGGTAACACTACTCAAAGACAGCCAAGAACAGTCATCAGCAAGGCCAACCCACAGCTACACCCTCCTGATTCTCATCTGCTTACTGGCGGGTCTGGGCAGATAAGTTGTTTGGAAATAAGGAAGGGATTAGATTATATGTGAAGATACTTAAGGATTTGATTTTGTGATAATAATATGTATGTGATTAATAACATGTGAAATAATATTGGTGATATATTGATGTTAGAGTTCTTGTTATACTATGGGTGATAATATATGTCGTAAGCTAACAGAGTAGGAAGTGTGTGAGGTTGTGAATGCCTGGTCTGTTGACTGGAGAATAAGGGTTAGCAATATCAGGGTTACCAATAAAAGCCAATTGTAATAATTGTATAAAATTTTCATTGGATCTGTCTTTTATTCCAAACCATATTACTAAAGATAACCAACAGTATTAGTTTGCCATGGTGAAGTTAACGACTGTATTATTTTAAAAATTCCTAGAGTTTGTGGAAGGTGTTGCCTTGGACCCAGCTGGGGCTGAGGTGGTCTCTTGGACCTTTACTCTCATCTGTTGGTCTCCATTATCATGTTATGGAATATTTTATTGACAACCCTAAGTTGTGTTGATGTGAGTACCAGGCATTGTAGTGATAAATGATATGTGTGCCTGGATCTGTGATTTGTGTTATGTCCTGTTTACCCTCTATGTAAGTCTGAATGTATAGTCAAGTGATTGTCAGAAGATGTTTGGTAATGGGTGAAGTATTTTTGATTCTCCAGAAAATAAGATTAATAATCCCAGGAAGTAACTCACTAAATCACAGGTACAGTACAGGTACAGTACTGCACCATAATATGTACTGTATATAAATACGATATATAATACTGTACAGAGCACGAACAGAGACTTGGGATTACGTATTATACAAGAGTTGGTATACAGTCTATGAAAATAAATATTGACTACTGTACTGTACTATTATTTTTATGCAATACTAATGTTATGTGAAGTCATTGTTGCTTAAACTAATAACTTAATAAAATATTTTACATTAATTCTTTACTTTTTATCCGAGTACAAAATATTGAACTCTTATGTTGTATATCACTACAGAACTGTACTTAAAGAGAATAAGTATACAGGTATTCATTACTGTACCAATATGCATACATTTTTCAACTCATGTGCATGCTTTATATCCTTCACAAAAATGCAACTAAAATACATGCATCTAACATGTATTTAAAAAAGAGAAGACTTACTTACAGAATTAAGAGTAATTGGATCTGTTTTCCCACTTCCATTGTCACTAGTTCAACCGCCAGCACATTAAAAAAAACATATATATACATAAAACACTTCTTCCCAAAAGCAAGATTTAAAAACACATATAGTGGGAGACTAAACCCTCACCCCTAAGCACAGTCCAGTACAGTATCTGCTGCCACCACCACCAACCTCATCATCCTCACCCATCTGAATGTTATGCCCCCAAAACCTTCCAGGCACTGATCAGTGACATCAAGGTTGAGACTAAGATTGCATAAATGAAACTATTACAATTCAACTCATATTCAGTTTGAAAGAATTCTGATTACTCTTGAGATTTTTGGCTGAGGAAGAAGGGTGTGTTAAGTGTGGACGCTGTTAAACTGAGTGGTTGGTAAAAATAATATTGATAATACTGTATAATGGCAAAACTTGCTGATCAATAAATATGGTTGGTAAACAGATGATCATAATTATTATATAACCTTTATTAAAATTTTACTCTGTCACATTAAGAGCTCCACAGCACCAAAGCAGGGACTTAATCTCAGCTTTTACCTAACACTTCAGTTTATATTCCATATATAAGTAGATAAAAACTGGCCCTAAGAAGGCACAAAGAAAGAATACAGAACAGTACAGTACTGTATTTGATGAAATGTGTTATCATCAAGACACAGATCTCTTCATAAAACTAGATCAACAATATCCTTAGGAACATTGTTGCTAAACCCCAAATGGAGCAGTAAAAAATACACTATCACAGACTAAACATCTGACATGGTACTGTATAGGCATGTGGTATTTTCAGTTATTTATAGGGATTAGCCCACCTGGGCACACGTCACTGATCCACATTGGGGGGGCAAAAATATAATAATTCTAATAATAATAATACAGTAATAATAATAATAATAATTCAGCTCAACAATTTTTACTACATATCTCTTACAGATAGTTTCTTCATGAGCTTGTTGTAGAATCTACAGTATTTAGAGATACAGTACTACTCAAACACTAAATAAAATATAACCGAGTACAGTACCTTTTTTATTATGTTGTAAGAGGTTTATAATAATAAAAATGAGAAGTTCTAAATTGGCTACACCTACCAAGCACCGGGCTACTATACTGTTTAAGTCTACAAATATAGTAAACATCATTAGATTGTCAAGTAATATAATAATATATATTCAACAATAAGCACCTGCAGAACATATTAATAAATTATTCAGCCACACTACATGTTCATTAAATATAATAACTATATCAGAAGATACAAATTTGATAGAAATGTCAAAACATAATGTACCACATATAACGTATGTCTATGTACTGTACCACAGAACAAGTAATGAACACATTTTGTAAACATCAGACAGCAGCAGCTTATATAAATGTTAGAACGTGTCCTGACACATTATGAAATGTCAGGGCATTTTAAATATTAAAACAAATAAAAATATATTTAACAACAGGACACTCTCATGAGCTCCCAAAAATGACTTATATATTCCTCACATGTGATAAAACTTCAAGAGTCACATCCTTGCACATATTATAGAATGCACACATTACACTACTGAAGCTGTAGTGTAGCACACCATAAATCACAGAGTGGCTAAAAAAAAAAATATCACCTGGAACTTGTGCAGTTGTAACCCATTCACTGCGGGTTTGTGTTAGGTCTTCTATTTACTGTAGCCTCACTATATATGGTCTAACCTTTATGATTAGTTTGCAAACAGTACTGAGACAAAAATATGAGTGTTGTAGCAATCTCCCAATGCCCATTTGAAGTTGCCAAACAATGGTTCAGTCAGTTTTTGTTGTTAAGCTTCAGGAGGCCTCATGATGGCAAGTAGGGTGGCTGTATTCCACTGACTTGCATGTTATTATGGTTATCTTAAATATCTCTCACAAGATGTGGAGAAGATGGTACAGTATAGCAATGAATGTTGTACAGTACTGTTGTGTTTTGGATTTCATGCTACAGTACTTACAAAATGGTAAAAATATAATTCAAATTTATTTTTAAAGTTTTGCTAAATGTGCCAGAAAGGGATTGAGGGAGGCGGGGATTTGCTGGGTCACAATAGGACCTCTAAATTGGTTAACACTGCATAATAATATGTAACTTGAGAAGAAATATTTTTAATGCAATTAAAGAATGCTTGGTTATGTTCTGTTAGTAAAACCCAACAAAACCTAACCTAACCTCACTGACTTAAAGGGTATGTAATGCATGTTTAAGTACTGTGTACAGTACAGCTAAATCCTGATAATTCAGAATTATAGGAGCTTTACATTTAACAAAATAAAGTAAATTCCTAAGTATTATCAATTGTGTACAAAGTCACCAACAAAGTCACCACCAATTACTGTGGATGTATTTTTATCACCTGATAAGTGAGGTTTCTGGGTACAGTGGATACAGTACAATAAAAATACATTGGTAATAGTTTACCTTTCTTGAACTACAGTATTTAACACTTTATGTACAGTAATAGAATAAAAATTGTTTGTTACTTCCTCAATATTAGAATACTGTATTGTGGGATTGTAAACTGACAAATGAATATCTGAATGTATGACTATTTTCAAATGAAATTAATGAATGGCTTTGAGTGTTCTCATTGTTGTGGTTAAGTGGTCATTAAGAATTAAACTGTTGTCAGTAATTGCAGTCATTCTTAATATTCAATTCAATAATATTATTTAAGTTAATAAATATTGTTAATTTTGTTCAAGTTCCTATTTTTCATATTCTATGTAACTACAGGTATTTTGACATAAGGCTTCCTAAAATACATAATGCAGAATAGAAAAGATCAGTATGTGAAATCTCAATGATTCTTAAATAGCACCTGTTAGAACTACAACATTAAACCATTATTAAAGATGACATCAACCAACTAAACCTAACTTACCTAATCTAGGTTAGTTTGGCCAGGCAAGATTTGCCTGGTTCATTTGGGACTTAATAATGATGTGCTAGTTGCTTCAGAAAATCAGGTATTGATATTAAGTGTTTTGAAAATGTGTAAATTATAAAAAAATTGACTGATACACTTTCAAGTGTAATAAATGGATAAAGTTAAAAGAACACATTAGTGTTGTGACACTGAAGGAACAGATTAAGAATATCTTAGACTACTGTACTACTAAAATTCTAAAAGAAAACCTTATACAGCACAGTACCTCATAACTGTCAGGTTATTATGATGGAACTAAACAACAGCGACACTCTACACTCTGAACATTGGCTTCTTCTAGACCCAGTTTTATTCCATATACTGTACTTGTGCTTATCTTGAAATCATCAGACAATCTGCATAGTGGGCCACCACTCAATCCTTACCAGCACTTTTAACTCATCAACAATAGACAGACTTTTGTAATTTCCAACTGGTTACCACAAAGTTTTCTTAACAGCTTCATTAGAAGTGTTAGGATCTTCATTGGAAGACATTACAAAACCATTAAGGCTTCCAAAATGCAAAAAATTTAAAAAGTTTATCAAAGTGACGAATTTGTACACGTTTTCTTAATGCAGAATACCCACACTAATTGATGGATGGTACCTGTGCTAGCCTCTGAATGAGGGGACACTACTCATCATGTGATTTGTTTCTTAAGTTATTTACTATGATTCAGAAAAGTCAAAGTAAGATTGGAAGTGCAGAATTGCCAAAAGTAACCGAATTAAAAAAATTTGGTTACTGTAAACTTTATATGGAATAATATTTAACAAACAGTATTCAAGAGTTGTTCAGGTTCCAAGATTGCATGTACTGTACAGTGCAATGGATACATAAAGTATAAAAATACAGCTAATATCCTCAGATAGTTTAAATGTAATATAAAAGTACAAACATGGGCAGCTATTATATATGCTGGTTGTGACTGTACAACTAAAAATAATAATTTATAACTGGAAGGAAGTATCTTAGTATATATTATTTAGTGCAATGTCATCTTGGTTTTTAGCTGTGTTCAGCTGTATATTATACACTGTTAACTGGTGTGGTATAGTGGGTGTATTGTTTACAGGGATATGTATTTTGGTGTTTAGCTATTTATACCATACACTTAAATCCAACTACAGACACTATTCTCTACCTCACAGGAGGATACAATGCTTTCTACCTGTGTTTACACTAACCTCTCTTCATACAGTGTTTCAGAGCCTCTCTGTAAATTTACTACTCTTTTACACAGTGATCTCTTGCAGTCTGCATACTGACCTTTTAATGTCTCTGGTTGTGGGCTTTCTCCTCTAACCTCATATACAGTGCTTCTTGTTTGTACTGTATATACAGTACATATTTAATCTACTTTCTGGTTACGATTAAAATGAAATTTCTGGTAACTCGTATTAATTGATATCTCTTCAATAGAACATGAAGATGTGGAAGTCTGCATATAAATAAAATTTATAGATATAAATGGACAACAGGTAGCAGGAAATATCCAAACAGCTACACACCTTTGAGCTAAACACCATATAATTTACAAGAAATTTACTTACAACCATAAAAACACTGAAACTGTGTTGTCTTGTGAGTGTATGAGAAACTGCTTTGGATATGTTACTTACTCTCTTCAATACCTTTCAGTTTAACAACTGTTCAGATGGTTACTCACTTGTTGGACTCTTACCATCATCAGGTACTGTACTGGGCATGTACAGTACACACTCTTATTGTACCTGAGCTTGCAACAAGACTGATTTAGAGTGGTCTTAAAAGAGTTCACACAAGATGCTGTCACAATCTCAGCTGGGAGATTATATCTTGCGATTTATCATTATTAATATACATAAATCTATATTTAGTTTCTTTCTTTTTTTACATAGCATTAAAACATATCAACAAATGTATATCTGATCTCATTTTGCTTACGATTCTAATTTCATAAAATTACAACAAATGTACAAACATTACAAAATCTGACAGTCAGTTGATAATCATTTGGGTCCTCTGAGTCCTTGGTTTAGTCCACACCGATGAGATAGTCGATAGTAGCGCCCTGTTGTGATAAAAGCACGAATCAGAAAATGATAATAGACTTCTACTGTAATTGGATTTATGATGAGAGATGGGAATTACAAGACAACAAAACTAACAGGAAGCACTTGATGAAGGAAGAAGTGGCGGATTATATAATGATAGCGGATCTGTGGATAAGCTGATTATGGAAAAAATTGGAATGAAACAAATATGACAGACCTTGTCAAGTAATGGTGACAAATGGGAATCAGAGTATGGTGTGAACATTAAAGTGCTGTGTATTACATGACGGAAGTAACCTGGATATTTTATGTTTTTGTATAAAATACTGTAATGAGATGATAGAGGAGTTTGGTGTTAAATGATGAAGGTTGATCAAATTTTGAAATAAAACTGCATATGAAAAACAGAAAGTAATACAAAACATTAAATAACTTGGATTTTTCATTTTTCATCAACAACAGCACAGGAAGTATAAAGTCACTTGGCATCAAAGCAGCTATGGGGGTTAACTTGATACACAGTGGCCTTATACTGCTCCTAGCCAGATTCCACATCTACCTAGATATATCATACATGCCCATTCCTATATCCGGGTACGGTGGGTCCTGTGAGATGCTTCATTAATCATTTGATTCTTAAGACCTAGTAATGGAATATGAAGCAATATCTACATAAGCATTGGGTAGAGTAGCAAGAATGCTCTGCCAGGTTACTGTCTTATGGTTCAGTGACTGATCTATCCTATCTCACTGTAAACACCTATGAGCTGTAGGATCCTAAAGGTCTTTGGATAGTGAGAACCTTTCTAATTCTTCATAGCATAAAAACATCACTTTTGATAAATATGTCTATACCTGTACTGGATTTCGAAATAGCTCTTGACACCCATGATCATTCTATTACAGCATTATTATAACAGCTATTGTTTTTTTATGAATTAACTTTTACTTTTATCCTCTTCACCACTGATCGGCTCGTTAGCTGCTTGGGCAGTCGGTCACATCTCTGTTACGCACTGTTGGCAAGTACTGGGCATGCACCGGCTCCTGAATGTATCTGAACCTGCTCCAGTGTTGGTCAAGTCTTGTCTTGAAAGAGCTCACACTCGGTGCCGTCACAACACTTTCTGGTAGATTGTTCCAAGAGTTCACAACTCTCACTCCAAAAAAGTTTGCCCTCACACTTTTCTGGACCTGCGGCTCCTTCAACCTTGAGCTGTGACCCCTTGTGGGGCGATAGTCCGCCAGCTCCAAGTAAGGACACTCGACTGAGTAGTGCCCCTTGAGATGCTTATACACCTCAATTAGGTCGCCCCTTGCCCGTCTGTAGTATAAGCTAGGCAAGTTCAGGCGCTCCAATCTCTCAGGGTAGTTGAGGTGCCAAAGTGCAGGCACCAGCTTGGTGGCCCTCCTTTGAACATTTTCAACCAACTGACAGTCCCTAGCATATCTCGGAGATCAGCTGGGGTGACAGTACTCCAGATGGGGAAGCACTTCACTCTTGAAGATCGTTACGAGGGACGGACCGTCTAGATATCTGAACGACCTTCTTATAAGATCCAATAATTTATTTGCCTGATTTACCTTCTTCTCGCAATGGCCCGAGAACTTCAGCTCATTGTCAACATACACACCTAGGTCCTTCTCACATTCAGTCTCAATTAGTGCAGTTTCTTCATCCCGTTGGGACATATGTTATGCCTCCTTACCGTTGGTACGCCCCAGGTGCATCCTCTTACACTTCGTGACATTGAATCTCAGCAGCCATTTTTTTTACCATTCTTGGAACTCACAGAGATCCTTCTGCAGCTTCACAGTCCGCATGGTTCTTAATTTCCCGAAATAACTTGGCGTCATCGGCAAACATTTGTATGGAGGAGTGTACAACGTCAGGCATGTCATTTATGAAACAAACAAACAACAGTGGGCCCAATACACTGCCCTGTGGTACCCCGCTTGTGACAGGTACAGATGATGATTTCGTGCCATTAATCACCACACACTGCTTGTGGTCATGTAGAAAGTCTTCTATCCATGCTAAGACATTTCCCCAAATTCCATACCCTTCCAGTTTAATTTTCAGCCTTTCGTGGGGTAGACTGTCGAAGCTTTGGCAAAATCTAGGTTTATATGAATTAAACACTTGGAACTGATGTCAGGTGAAAATCATCAAAGAAAAGGTCGCCTGATTCCAAGCTGATGGTCATATTTTATTAAGTTAATGCTATAAATCTCGGACAGCTAAGGATGAATTTGCATGGGGGGGGGAGAAAGCCCCCCTCACCCTGATGGATCTTTCTTCACCCACACTCAGGTTACATCAGTGTGGTGAGTAAAGTTGGACAAGGTTCTTGATAGAGGAAAATTTATGGAAAAGGAGATGAGAATGAAGACACTACCAATCAAAAATAATTAACAGGAACTTACCGGTAGGGAGTAGAGGAAGAGGAAGAGGAATAGGAAGAGAAGGACAAGGACGACTAGTGTGATGCAGTACCACTTGTAATTCTTCCAAATGACGTGCCTGAAGGACTTCCAAGGTGATGTGATCCACAGGAAGGAGGTAGCTGGTCGGCTGTTGGGGAGAGAGAGAGTCATATACCCCACAGTAACATGCTAGTCTATAAAATATCATTCAAGACTGCACAGATTAGCAATGTCTGGCAACTTGGACATGCCTGGACTAGGTGACATCATGACTTTATTCGAGCTGAAACAATACTAAGGTATACATTCAAGTAGGTTTCCTCCCATAAACAATAAATTTAAATGTTCTAGAATAATAATGCACAAAAGATCTAAAAAAAATTTAAATTGCATGTGAATCTGTACTTCCATACACCCACACTCAGGCAGGCAGGAAGGTGTATGCCTCTAATCTTCAGAACACAAACTCTTCTTAGTGACTCACTTTGGCTCAGGCAATTTGGGATTCATGTTGGGTTCATCACGTCCCTGGCCTGCTGGACGGAGTTTAGCATCTTTCTCTGAGATCACCTCAAGTTCCAACTCTATCTTGCCCTGAAAACACACAAAAACGAAAGATCATCCTTAGTAATAATTGCTACAATCTAGTGTGCAAGTTAAAAGAGTGGCAAAGGCAGTTAAAGCCAGCTAAAGCCAGCTGAGTGACTTCTACCTCTGTAATTTGAATTTTGGTAAACAATAAAAACATTTTTTGTCTAAAAGTCTTCCACTGAAGGTCATATCCCAGAAATCTAATCTGAAAGTTTGACATTAGTCAATACATGTGATGGATGGTTTTCTATATTGCTTGTACATTATAGTTTTTAATGATGTTGGAAAAGTACCCAAAAGTATTATACTACATGTATATTTTACCAGATTTTTTCCTTGTAGCAGTAATTTACGGTATGTACCTCGTGGAAGAAAGGTCAGGTAGCATGATATTTACCAATAGCATCATAACAGGACCACAAGATCAAAGATAAAATACAAATGACACAGGCTTACATATCAGAATTCATAATCACAAGTACAGAGTTTGAGTAATTATAAAGTAATCTTTATTATCATAATACTATATTAATATTGTGAAGTTTATCATTTCTTTATATAATCAAAAGAAAAAGGACCAAATCTGGTTGTAATAAGAACATATATATAGTTGCAAGTACTTACAGCAATCTCTGTTCTGCCTTCCACCACTCGTGTGAAGGGGAAGAACCCATTGACACGCTTGGCCTCAAAAAGGTTAATGGAGTTGGTGTGATCATCAAGCATGGTAATGGCCACACTGTTGGCATCACCATCACCCATCATTTGAGGTACCTGAGATGGTCCTACACCACGCACTGACCTGGCAGGCTTAGGCAAACGACAGAGATCAAGGGTTGTCTCACCTGTAGGACAAATACCCCAGTATTTCACTAATAATTAAGATGTAAAGGCTCTGAAAGTGCCAATGTTACATCTGGTGTAATCTCTAAAGTCTAAACAGTACATGCAGTCAAACACAGAAGCACTTAGAAAAAGGAAAATAAGTTAAATATACAAACAAAAAAGGAGGTTGTGTGTACTGAAATAATCACCCAGCACGGTGATGATACTCAACTATTACTGTACTGGAGAAATAATCTCAAAAAGTCATCTCACCACAACGACAATAAGTAAGTATATATACAAATGACAAGTGATGAAGCACTAACATGTCTGTACTACATTGTGGTCTACGTACTAAGATAATCATCACTGGCGATTAGGTCACTGTCCCAGAGTTGAAGTGTCAGCTGTGGAGGCCGTCGTTGTTGTGTGGTGTGAAGGCTCCACGGGTGCTCCTTATGCTCCACTATCATCACCTGCTCAGCCTCCAACATCTCTAGATTGTATACTAAACGCCAGTTGAAGTTAGCCTCCCCATCCAAACATCTGAAAAAGAATGGTTTTAATTTTATATTTTTTAAAGATAGTGACACAAAACATTTAAACACAGTCACTAATTTACAAGATACTTTTAAAATACTGAAGCTTACACATGGTAATGAATTTTGCTGCTTATTTCAGCTATTCTGCCCCAAATCAGTAAAGGGCTTGTAAGAATGAAAACTATTAGAAAATAATGTGGCCGACCTCAAATGAACACAGGACCAATAATAAGAGAAGTAAAAGGAAATTCCTCACTCTTGTTGATGGTTCTTAGGTAATATTCCCTCTAAGGCAGTTGGTGGACCTGAACACTAATTTTTCCACACCATCAAAATTATAGCAAGAACTGTAAAATGTTACATAAGTCAAGTAAAGTTGCCAGGATAAAATATCAGTGCATGCTTTCCTTAGGTTAACTTTGTAATACAATAGTAGCAATGTAGCATCACTATCATTATCCCTGGGTTAGTGCGGTATAGGTGACTGGCTTTGATGGCATATTTGTAGATATAGTACACCAAAATACAACAAATAAAGATTATACATCACCATACTACTATAAGTTAATTAACACTAAGTCCAATTAAATATGCAAGATATTGCTTTGATCATAGAACAATCTGACTAATAAGAGACTTGATAGCATACCTGAATGAGATTCAATTTGAGATCTACCTACAATAGCTACAACATGAGACTCATCCATAACTTAGGATTTATCTACAATATTCATACATTACCTGGAGGGGAGGTGACAATCTCAGCTAATAAGTTACTGAGACAAGAACACCAAAAATACATAACTTGGTAATTATTTATATGTCTGTATCTTTTTACATAAAAATATGATAAAAGTAACTTGTATTTTGCAGAAAAGTAACTTCGATGAATATTCTAGTAGTACATAAAATAGAACTAACAAGACTAAGGAACTACTGTAAAAGACTTACCTATGGTGGATGTCAGTCTTCTGAACATTACTGGTGCCCTGGAGCCAACCCTTGACGTACACATCACTCATCATCTCTCCTCCAATGAAACTCGTCTCCTGCAGGGGTGCCTCATACACGTTGTACACCACCACCCGCAGCATATACCTTCAAGGATAAATGCTCCTTGTATAACTAAATCTAACATGTACTGTTATACATTTCCAGCTTCTTAAAACAGAAAAACTTAAGATGAGTCATTGTCAATTTTGGGGGGGATGTAAATTTGAAAATGTATGATGTTTTTGAGTCATAAAATTATGCCTCAAGATTGTTCCTTCGTTGTCATAGCAGCCAAAAGAATACATTAATATTTTGATGTATCTCAAGTTTTTCAAAATGAGATTAAATACACATCCTGAAGTCTCACTTGTGTGCTTGACGGGGAGTAATATCAACTGGAGGAGGCAATGGCTGGCTGGAGGCTGGGAAGAGGTCAATCCATAGCTTGAGCTGACCTTGTGGAAGCCCTGGGTGAGCTGGGTGCATCAACACCCTGTTCTCCACATGCTCAGGCACCAGAGGCAGGGCCTTGTGTAAGACATAGAGGGCAAGTCTCTCTCTCGAGTCTCCAAGTGTGGGTGGGCGAACCTTATCCTCCAACTCTGTAAGTAATGAATTCCTTGTGGGTACAAAAGGAGTGTGTGCCAAATATCTTACTCTCTCAATTATTTGTAGTTTCTCGTTTGTTCACTCATTCACACCAACACTCAATGTATCAACTTTTCTTCCTATTCATTTAATTACTAGAAACAGTATACTGTATGAGTATACTTTTTCTTTTATAATTTTATCTGATTTTGTTGCATACTAAAAATAAATCCAATTTACAGGTTTCCATATCAATAATACTGCTAATTTTACATTCTAACTGTGGTACTATGAAGGTGTAGTTATGCAATACCCTGTACATTATTACACAGACAGCTGTAACTCCTAAACAAGGTTCTACCAAGTGGTGATTAATTAAATAAAAAATGAAATTTATCAGAAAATAGTGATTGTGGATGATAGGCAGTACTATGTAGTTCAGCAAAGAGGTGTAGCATGTCAGAAATAAGGAAGCCTTCACAGGAATATATTATAGGTTTAGATCAGCACTTAGTAAGGCCGTATAGTGGTGAGAGACATGAGTGCTACTGTTGCAGACTATTGCAAGGAGAGATGAGACAATGAAGAGTAAAAAAGTGGGGCTATCCTGTACACTATCTGGTTACTTACCAAAGTCTGTAAGAGAGTAAGTGTCTCCTGCTAGTGTAAGGCTGAGGGGCTGGGCATGCCATATGGGGCCCTCCAAGTTCCTCAGACGTGCACCCTTTGTCAGGATCTCTGTTGGCAGTTCCATGTCCCTCCACATATTAGCTCCACTCCTAGGTATCAGGATGAACAATATATTTCACAAATTATAAAATTATTTACAAGTAGAAGGTATGATTAATGCACAGATGTAGAAAGTGTAGACAGAGAAAGAAAAAGAAAAAATTTACAATTCTGAGATCAGGCTCATATTATCAGAAAAGAAAGACAATTCATATGACTGAATACACGAGTTGGATCATCATTCAAAATTTGTTTAAAAGACTTTCTGATATATGAACTGTACACATGTCCAGTCCCCCAAAAAGGCATGGCTACCCATGGGGTTGATATGGTTCACTGTTTTATAAGCAGTGTTAGTCCACTAGTTTTGGAACGGTTGGTACAGTCGACCACAGGTATTGGCATACATCATTACCTACTTAGTGGGTCAAATTATCTGGTAACAATTTTTGTCCAGAAAATTGGAAGGATTTGAAAATGGCCAGTAATTTAAGCTATATTCCTGCAGATATTTTATAAATAGATGTTATGTACAGTTGAATACTGTTAGTACTGATATGGGGAACAGACATAACACTATATGATGATGCACTGAAGAATATATCAAAGCATTTTGTTCAACATTTTAAATTGTAAAGACAGAAAAAGTAAAGATACTATTTTGGGGACTGTACATAAGTTAACTGTATCAAAATCAAGAAAATCTCTCATATTCCCTGAAACAGACTAAAAAAACAAGTTTGCCAACTAAAATTTTAGAAATACTTTATGAAATGAATTAAAAGTAGAAGAATATTCGAATCACCTGAATCTCCACCCCAGTTTATTTCCCTTGAAGATTAACCACCCTAACACTACTTGGGGGATGAGATTAGGTTTGGATGGCTACTCTTTAGGTGAAATAAGTTGGATTGAAGATTATGCTAGGTATCAACACTCCCCAACAATAATACTCCAGATTTATAAAACCAGGTACAGTAGTACTGTACTAAAAACTCATATTCCTGAAAGGCATTACTGGTACTCACACATGGTACTGGAGAGGAAGACCCACAGTAGCTCGGTGGCGTGTTAAGAAGCGGTTCTCCAGGTCAATGGTCGTCTCCCCAATGAGATCATCTGAAGTAATTAAATCTCGGTCCCACACCTGCACCACCAGATCCTTGTGTATAGGCAGCGTCCCACTGACCTCGAACACCCTGACACATGTAAACATTGAGTGACTAGAGTATTGAGTTGTATAAGATGAAACATTGATATATTCTGGTTACTGTGGGAAAGAAACATAAAGACAAAAGATTGAATAATGAAAATGAATCATTGGATCAACTGCATCATAAAGTCTTGGATTCCACTTCAATGGTATAGATCGTCCTTATGTTAAGTATTCATTGGGATATATGTTTAGTCCAGTGAAAATTTACTAAATACAGTAAAAAAAAAAATATAAACATAACTTCACACTGAGTTTTTCCCCTCTCTCTTTGACCACATATCTATTTACATACTAATTCCTTCGCTCCTGTTATCATCTTTCATTTACACTCTCCTCTCAACTACCATTTTCTTTGTTCCAGTCATCATTATTTCCTACTATTCTCTTCCCTCAAATAATTCATCTCTTTCATATTTCTTTCTTCTTCTCCTACATTCTCTTTGCCCATGTATCTCTTTCTCTCAGTTTCTTCTCTTTTTCACAACCCATTTCCTTTATGTCTCTGCTTTCCTCATACCATTCATTCTTTTCTCCCCCCCCCACCATATCTACCTTTCTTTCCTCACACCTTCCTTTCCTCTTTTTTCCCTCACTTCTCACATTTACACTTTATACCCTCCCTTCTTCTCTTTCCTCCCTCCTACTATCTTTCTTTTAATTTCTTTGCACCCATCTATATCTTGAGTTTCATCTTTTATTTCTTGTCCTTCTTCTATCTTCCTTCTCTTATCTCTATCTCTCCCACCTTCCTCCTCACCTCTCACCTTCCTTCCCACCTCTCCAACCCCTCCCACCTTCCTCCTCTCCCCCACCTCTCCCTCCCTCCCACCTTCCTCCTCACCTCTCCCTCTCCCCACTACTATACTCACTCTCCAAACAAAGGATTAATTGTATTGGGTCTGTAGTTGTCTTTAGATGTTTTCGTGGTCTTGCCGAGCTTGACCACAACATAGGGATCAGAAGAACCACCAGCATCCTTGGGAGCCAAGTCCTGCCCCAGCACCACATACACCCGCACTGTCACCTCTTGACGCTCTGGTGACGGGAACCCAGCGAGGATCAAAGGAAGCTCCTCTGGGTCTTCAGTAGACAGTGGGTACACACGGAAAGTGCCCTAAAACCAGAAAATATGAAATGAGCTTGCGTTTATACCTATGTACTGTATACTCGTACAAGTAGAAACTGCTAAAATACTAATAGTATTCATTTTCTAAAGTGTATATACAGTGTAAATTTACAATGCAACAAGCAATATAGGATTATACACAACAAATAATAATGAAATGGCATAATGTACTGTACTGTACTATACAAGGATTTGCATGTCACTAGAGAAATCTAGATCTGCATATGTAGAAGTAAAATTCATTTCTTGTTTTTACAGTTAGAAATGAACAACTGACAACCATAATCTCACATGATTTCTCTTTCACTAAGGCACAGCTGACTTTTTGGCTCTGAAGAGAATGATCAGCTGATTCTGTGATTCATTTGTAAAATCAAATGGAACACAGGTAAGGCACTGACCTTAAACTCGCCAGCATTCTGTGCCTGGTCTCCACGTCCTCGGACTAAAGGCACTGTGTCTACTAAGTCCTTGAACCCTGAGAATGCGGTCTCATCTTCCAGGGGTCCCATCAACACCTCCAGCTTCTCGTACCTGAGGGAAGAACTCCTGGTCACCTCTCATATTTAATGAACTGGGAAACTGAGGCAAGTTCTAAGGGTTAACTTGGCACAAACTTGTCATAAAAAGCAAGGGGTGTGGGTTGGTATAATGTTACAGGGTATCAATGTACACAGTTTACATAGCCAGGCTGAGTGCTTCAGTTGTAATATATACCTATGATGTGGTAAGCGGAGTAGTAGTAAGTAGTAGTAGTAGTAGTAGTAGTAGGTAAGCTGAGAGTTGGTAAAGCAAAACATTTATTGTATACAATTTTACAGCCATTGAAACATTCAAAATCTTGAAAGGGATAGAATATGTCAACCTGTGCCCTTTCTTTGTGATGTCACATTCCACCAACATGATGGGACATAACTTCAAGCTCGATAAGTTATCATGCAGAACAAACATAAGGAAATACATTACTTCTTCACACAGAGGGTGGTAGACATATGGAATGGTTTACCAGCCCAAGCTGTGGAATCATAAACAGCACTGGGCTTCAAAATTACCCTTAACAAAATTATCAAGAACAATGGAGGGATCCTACACAGGCCACTGGTCTCCTTCCCTTAGCATAGCCACCTCTAGTAGGTGGCCATTAGGTAAATAAGATAAATAACTTTACAGTTGAGGGAATGAAGGTGGCAAAGTACAGTGCCATCCACAGTGTCTCCATCAGTACCAATTCTTTGTATTCAGCATGGAACCCACTTTTTTCACATTTATAAATAAGTTAAATCATTATAACTGTACAATGGTTCAACTTACCCTTTGGTGAAATAAGCTCCAGCACGGTCTGCCTGGCCACATGATACATAGTACTTGGCCCACCAATCTATTTCTGTGTCCACTGTACCGGGCTGCAGGAGAGGCAACACAATATCATGGTAGCAATTGAAGCCAAGAGATACAGATAGAGGAAGTTTTTGATTATACAAGTCAGTTATGAAAGTAGGAGGCAATGGGATGTAGATACAGTATATGATGTACAGTAAAGTATACCTGTACTGTATCAGAAGATAAAATAGGACAGCTATGGGATGTGAACTTTGAGATACAAGAGCAGCAGAGCCTTATGATAACATAGAAATATCTATAAATTAGAGTGGTGGGGTATGGGAGGGTGTTTGAGCAAGATATTATCATTGACCACAAGGCAACACATTTGAGAAATGTATCTGGAGATGAACAGAATTTTTGTACAGTACTTACTGGTGGGAGATGGGAGTACTTGTACAGTACAATAAAGACTGTCTGAGAATAAGAAAGAGGCTGTTGTTGATGGTTATATACTGGGTTACAGCAAAAGAAAACTGAGGTCCACACAAATTACCAAGAAATAATATTATATGGTACAAGGATGAGATGAGAAACAAGTGGGAACACTGAACAGGTAGAAGTGTACTAATGGGGTAAAATATATGTGTGTACAATATTGTCTTGCTATCTGGGAAACACTGGTGTGTATCAGTGTCTATGAAATACACATCGCATAATGAGAGCAGCTGGAATAGGAAATATTTAACAGTAACAGCAGTGTGATGAGAAGGTAGGGGAAGAAATGTATATTGGTTCTGCATGGTCATTATCTGAATGAAGTGTTCCAATGTTAAAATAAGAGATAATAGTGGAGGCTCAAGGAGGCTGAGATGCAATAGTGGCATACAGAAATAGCATAATATATCTAGTCTTAATATAATCAACCTTTTGTCAGCAATAAAAACTTCTTATCAGATTTCTTCATCAAAATATTGTAATCTATTATTAACTAACTTATCAATTGCAGTAAAAAGTGACTCTACAATAATTAAGTAATGCTTAAAATGCATTTATACCCGGTAAGTACAATACTATATTGACTACCTACCCAAATATTACAGATAAATTCATAAATTATAATATATCATGTATAAAAATAAGTGTTAACAAGTCTTCCATAGCAAATAATATGTGCCTACAAAACACACAGTCTACAGTAAAGAAGTTAGTGCTATGATAAGATGGTGAGACAAACAAAGCAGGTGCAAACAGAGGAGCAACACACGATTATAGAATCACATATAAATGAAAGCTCCACACCATTGTCTTTAAGCTGTTAATGACTGCTGGCCACATTATCAATACAATTCCACTACCATGGTGTTGTCTTCTAACAAAAACAAAATTACTTATGTTGTCTTAAGATACAAAAAAATCATTGGTACTGTCTTAGGACACAACAAGATTCTAATGTTGTTTTATGATACATTAAATTTGCTGTATAATGCACTATACTGTAGTTTCTAGTAAACATTTTAAGTCAGAAGTCATTAATATGCTGAATGGATTACAGTATAATTAGCTATGGTACAATTGACGAAATGTGTTCCTACACTCCATGTGGTAACCCGTGTCTCCAAACGGCCAACCTATATGACCTACAGCAAACCTATCCACCAATCACGTCCGTCGTTACACGACCAATACCCATTTATTCATAAATAGTGATACTACTACTGCAACGGTGCCGTTTGGAGACACAGGTTACCACAGGGGGCATAGAAATACATTTCCACAACTGTACCAGTAATCCATATACTGTACCTGTATCATGAACAGGGATCTATACTATATCAAAGTCTGACGTATGGTTGTTACTGTCAAGATCACAGTGTGGGCTGTGGTGTCTTATCAGACATAATCAAATAAAACTTATAAAACCTGAAGAATTAAGTGAAGTTCCACACTAGACTGATGATATTCTGCTGTGAGACAATATTCCGAACTACAATTGGATATCTAGGAAAAATTGACCAGCAACTGTAGAGAGAAATTGTCCATATTCTTACCCCTAATGCAGGCAGGGTCATTATTTAATGCAGTTTAATATTCCTCTTATTTGTCATACACTTTTCACATATACTGTATAACTTATACTGTATCTCCATATGCATTTCTTTATTTAATCTACAGAGACAGAATAAGTAATATCTCCGTTAGCCGGAATCCCTCAAACTCGGAACTTTCCGATAGCCGGAATTTTAAGTTTCTTGGAAAATCGCTCCCAAAAACGGAAATTTTCCGGAAAATTCCGGCTTTTTTAAAAATTTTCCAAGGGGCATATTTTTCGGAAAATTCCGAGAAAATTTTCCCCGTACCAGGAAAAATCCGGGGATGGGGTATTTTATTTCCGGGTTTGAGTGATTAAAATCAGGCGCATTTTCTGGAACTTCCAAGAACATTTTCCGTTACCTGGAAAATTCCGGGGATGAAGGATTTTTTCAGGCTATTTTTTTTTTTTTTTTCCTATGAGAGAGTCGTCTTTTTACCAGGAAATCTCTCATTCCCGGAAGTGCTCTGCACCAATAGTTAAGGCTACCGGATATATCACTGTACTGTATTAGCAAATCCATTCCATATACAAAGGACACTTCACTATAACATTATTAACATATACTTTACATGGCAATCACATAGTCAATCACAAACAATATGACATGCATATAGCATGCTGAAATTAATAAAACATGTGACATGCCAAAGAATGACAAGCAGAACAGCATATAAATCAACATTCTGGTGCATATGCTTTGGACTAAAATCTATCAATTTATATCCTTGAAAATAAATATTATTAGAAACTTTTTCTTTTCTTGTACTGTACAGTATATGCAAGTAATCTTGTGATGACAGTTTAAAGACTTACCAATTCAGGTATATGTATAGCCCTGCCTCCCTAATATTTTCTGCTTTCGTTGATGCTGGTTTAATCCTCTTAAGAATGGGGAAAAATAGATGATTAGAATTGTTTATAACTTTAGTGGGAGTAGTACTGTAGACTACAGTGTGTTGTAATGTGTACCTCAGGCTCCTAATTATACCAACTTAACCTTTGAGGACTTCTAGAACAGTATAGAGAAAGAGAGAGATTCAGAAAAACTGTCACACACTAACTCAAGAGTTTTCTCAATAAATCTTTCAAAACCCAAGACAGAAGAGAGACAGTGTACACATCTACAGTACAGTATATGCCTATGGGCCAGCAGACAGAGAGAGTGTACACATCTACAGTACAGTATATGCCTATGGATCTACAAAGTTTTGAGTGGGGCACTAACCTCTACGGAAGCCTGGTGGTGATTGAGAGTTGGGCGAGGGAAACCTTGGTCGGCCTGAAGAAGAACCTGTTAGTTGATTTGGGGTCAAATAATCATAAAATTCTAATGATCTACACTTAGCTATGAGTCTATTAATCTAGTGAAAACTGTCCCTACCATATTTATCAGAAGTAAAATATGCTTAGTGTACAGTACAGTACTATATAAATGTAGAGTTAAAAATGTAGAAGTGTGGTGGTTCTAGGCGTGAAACCCTGAAGGATTTATTAGCATGCATTATTGTGCAAAAGGTTTTGCAAGAATTGTGTGACTGCTAAAGGATAATGCATACAAAACAGTTTTGAATTTAATTGCTGGTACAGGCATTGTCCTGGCTGTTAAACAAACTCTTGACAAAACTATTGCAAAAATTAATTTAAAATCAGAAATAGAAGTACAGTACTATAGATGGATCCTGGTTAGTAAATCAATTAGTGCAAGTTGAAAAAAAATAGTAACCTTGTTGAAGCTGAGGAAACAGTTGAGATAATAAATAAACAATTCAACTACAGTATAGCTACACCCAGGTAGTGGCAGGGACTCGCAATACACGTGTGAGTGATGTAGGATCAGAGCAGGTTATGCAACAGTTAGGGACCCTCTAGGAGAGTGTGGAGAAAATTACATCTAGTACTGACATGGGGAAGGAGGAATTCCAGGATCATCTTGAGAACAAGAAAAACATTACAAAAGCAAGTAGGTTATTTGCATTTTCTCTTGTAAACATCAAGGAAAATGAGTACCGTACTGGTAATTTAATGCCTCCACTTGTCCTGATCTAAGTCTGCCTAACTATTATCTTTAAAATACAAGTCTCAAAACTGATACACTCACAGGTGCCCTTAATTTTTTTTTTTTATTTCCTACAGGTATTACAAGTTCCTCCTGTAGGTAATAACACTGGACAAGGAATGTTGTAAAAAAAGAACAGGCTAACTTGCTCCCACAACCCAAACAAATAGCAATTTTGTAAGATACTTCATATGACCGATCGCCCAAGCGGCTAATGAGCTGACCAGTGGTGAAGAGGATAAAAGAAAAAAAGAAAAGAATGACTTATATAATTTGTACACTGTACAGCACTCTATTAGCTACTGTACTTACTGTACATCAGAGGAGTGGAGGAAGGGAGAGGACAGTTTACAAGGAGGCCTAGGGGTGAGGATCATCCCTCATCTCCTCATTCCACAATTCATTTACCACCTTGGTTTATCTAAAACCTGTCCACGTTGCCACACAAAGTCAGACCTTTTCTTTCTTTCTTTGAATTTGTTGCATGATTTGCACAATGCTTCTGAGACATTGTTAATAAAATAAAGCCTGGCACAACTATCAAATTTCTAAAAACCATGTTGCTAAGCTTTTGATAATAGAAGACCAGCAAGTATAAATATAGGACTGAGGAGCATCATCTTCCCTTCTCATCCACTCACATGCTATTGGCTTGTGAAGTGATCAGGATCATACGTAAAGCAATGCATGAGTACCATTGGTTAGCTGCATCACCCAGTCTGTTACTAAATGTTAAAGGTTCTGGTAAATCAACCATGTATCACAAAAATGCTCCTGCAAAAGGAGAAATGATATATCAATATGTTAACTGTGTATAAGCATAAGTGTGTAAGACAAGGGACTACTGTGTTGGCCTCATCTGATACCACATCCCTCACTGCTACATCATATCTCCTGCTATAATATGATGGTAGCTTTATTCTTCCAATCACTTCCCCAATTTTTTTAAGAAATATTTGCCTCAATTTGTTGTAAGTAATTTGTCATCTGGGATCCAACTACAGTTCCTCTATTTCTAACTATAAATTTATTTAATTCTTATAGTGTATGATGGCTGCAGCAACATCAGCCAAATAGGTAGTTCAATAACATCAGTTAACACTAGATTCTAACAGGATGTTGTATGCAGTATCTCCAACACTCTTATAAATTTAGCATTCCTTTCTGTAATGTACAACCATTGTAATTAAACATTTATTTCATTGGATTTAAGTGAAAAGCAACATACTGTATAACAACAACACAAGGATTATGACAAACACTGACAATACAATTAAAGGAAACTGAAATCATGAGGTTAACATGAAGCTTACTAAACATCAAAGCAACTAAGAAAGCAAAGAGGTCAAATAACCCACAGAATACTACCTGGACCTGTACAATAAAAAACACTCTAAATAACAACACTTTCCATGGCTACTGTTATTAGTTAAGAGAAAACAAACCAAAATCCTGGGCCTGATGAGGTATGATCCACCAACCTTGTCTTTGGTGGACTTGCTATCAAGGCTTGGCAACAACGTGGCTGGTACACTGTCTCTGGAGGTAGAATATACAAGGCACAAATTATAATCATGGAAGAGTTACTTAGGGCATTTATGTAAGTGAAATTGAGAACATCTTCAGTCATGGACACGAAACAAAAATAACATGAATTTCAACACCTGAATGAGATGTGAAGCAAACGTAAACAGTTTAGATTACACAGTAAGTTGGAGAGAAAGTACCCTGTACCACACCTTTATTGCATTATATTTAGTAAATATCATAAGGAAAGTAAAATAAATATCACAACTAAAAGTAACATAAGAAAGTCTACATCACCAGTGCTGTTAATGTTTTTTATAGATACCTATCTGTGTAAAGGTTTATTCCCTTCAAGGTAAGGTCTACAGCTGTTCAAAACCGACCAATCTGCCAGAAAGTGTTGTGATGGCACCAAGTGTGAACTCCTTTAAGACCAGACTTGACCAACACTAGCAAAGGGTCAAGTACATTCCAGAGATACCAGTGCATAACAGACGTGACCAATGACCCAAGAGATTACAGGCCAAACAGAGACAAACACGATATATGAGAATGAGAAGCACCAAAAGAAAATCAAATCCTTCATTAATATTACTGTAGTATATATTTTTTTACCAATACAGGTGCTCCTCTACTTAAGAACATTCAACTTACAAACTTTCAGAGATACAAACATCATCACTGAGGGGGGTTACCTGCCAGAACAGGTGTTTAATGTGGATGAAACTGGATTATTTTGAAGAAGATTCCAGATAGAACAAACATTACCTAAGAGGAGAAGAGTGAGCCAGGTTTTAAGGCTGTATTAAAGGATATAGCTGTACTAAATATCCATAATCTTTTCATTTTTTTTTACAATATGTTTGGTATCTACAAGAGTAAAGTTGGAGCTACAAACAAGCCTCAGGAATGTAACTCGTTCGTAAGTAAAGGAGCACCTGTACTGTACTACAACATTCACTCTTTTCTTTTATTCATGTTGGATGGAGTCAAGGAGTTCAGTGGAGTACAGTACATGTACTTGCTTCACTAGCTGTACCTTGTTTCATGAAATACAAAATAACTTGACCAGATGTACCTCCTAACAACACCCTGTCCACATACTCCTACATATAGGTATACAGCCTCTCCTCCTGCACCTTATATATAATGATGATAACCATATAGCTTTTCAGAAATGTGCATTAACAACACGACAAATCCTTCCAGAGGTGGAGCTTCAGACTTTTGTGAGTTTATGAGAATTTCAAAAACAGTAAGGATGCCAAGTTGCGCAGTGACAATAAATATAAATCTGTGCTACGTACTTTCAGAACTATATAAGTTTACTGTGTTGTGAACTTACTAAACTCTATAGAGCTAAACTGGTAATGGGGAGACATCCATTCTCATAATGCACAGTGTCCAAAAAGGTTTCAAGGAATGAAGTCAAACAAAAGACAGCAACAACAGGAAGAGCAAACATGTGTGGAAATGGTTCAACGACAAAGATATTTTAAGTGAAAATCTGTTTTGACGAGTTATATGAAGAAGGTTGCTTATGACTCTTACTAGTCGTGTGTTGTGGATCAAAGGGTGCAGGAACCTCAAAGAAAATGTGGGAAGTACAGTAGACTAATGATACAGTGGTACAGGATAGAAGTAAGAAGCAAAAGAAGGTCTAAGTCAACACACACACACACACACACACACACACACACATATATTTATTTACCCAGTACATCCTATAAAATCCTATACGTACATCCTCTTAAATGGTCCCTGAGATCACTAAATATACAGTAAACTCCTAATACATTCCAACAATTCTCACTCTATTTCTATTTTTTAATGCTGTAGCTTTTGTAGACCAATGATACAGGTACTGTACTGTATATACTAAAAGAAAGGCAACTAGAATTGTAGACACACACAGCTCTTGACAACACCAAATTGGCTTAATGCTCTGACAATTGAACTTTGTCCCAGGCTAAATGGGTACAATTTTGCTTAAGAAATTCTAGGATATTACATAAACAAACAAAAGAGCCACTCAAAAGAATTTCTATCTTTGGTGTAGTTAATGACACATTAGACTGAGGTAAAGTTAGTATAAAATAAATAATACCAAGACCCTCGGAAAAACTCCCTTACTACAGCCCATAATTCTCTAAGTTACTGCTAATATTATTAAGTGCGGTACAGTGAGATCTCCATACAACAGACTCCTCTCCCCGTATAATCCATGAGATGGGGGTTTAACATTTAACGGACCCTCAATATAACAGACTTTTTCACTTCTATATGGTTCGTTAGATGAAGGTTTCAAATCTAACGCACCCTTGATATAATGGACTTTCCTCTCGATATAATCTGTTTACGGTAATAGAAGTTTCACTGTACAGGTATTAAAAAAAGTTTTAAAACAAAGTAAAACTGAAGATCAGAAATAAGGTCTTACAAACTATGAAACTAATTAAATGGCTTATTATTAAATAATTACACGAAGTAATATCTCCGTTAGCCGGAATCCCTCAAACCTGGAACTCTCCGATAGCCGGAACTGCCAGTACCCGAAAATTCCGGGGATAGGGGAGTTTTTTTCCAAGTATGAGATAAAAATCAGGCACATTTTCCGGAAATTCAGAGAAAATTATTTTCATACCCGGAAAATCTGGGGATGGGGGATATTCTTCTGGGTTTGAGAGAGGATGTAATGCGCAATTCCTGGAACTTCCGAGAAAATCTTTTCCGTTACCAGGAAATTCCGGAAAATTCCGGGGATGAGGGATTTTATATTCTTTCAGTGAAAACGAGCCCGGAAGGGCATAAAACAACGTCATTCACTAAGTGACTTGAAAGCAGAGGAAATTAGTCACTAAAGATCGACTGTCTTCCTTGCATGCTGAGAGTACCGGTAATCAGAAAACCCAGTGCGGAAGCCCGAAAAGTTTCGTGAACGAACATGAGAAGAGGGAGAGGGATGGTATTCATTATTTGCACGTGTTTTGCAATTAAATGACAGGTAGCGACGTGTCCTACTAATATTACATATTTAAGTAAATATTAGATGTTTTAATTGCCTGTATGTTGGCCTGGCGAGTTAATGCTAGGCATTTACATACCTAGGTATAAAGCTAGATGTCGCATTCTGGACTATATCACAGAAACTGGATTTTAGAAAAAAAACAGCTTTTCCGGCTTTGAGAGTCGTCTCATTACCCAGAAGTCTCTCATTCCCGAAAGTGCTCTGCACTAATTGTTCCGGCTAATGGAGATATCACAAATAAACTAAACACCTTAGTACCCTAGGAAGAAGCACAGCTAACACTAAATTGCGAACAGAAACAACGCCAGTCGTAACAAAGGTCGAAAATCTGAAGCCCCAACACTGACCAAGATTTATTTGAGCCAAAAACAATAAATAAATAAAAGCATAAATTAAAAAAATATATAAAACAAATACAGTACACAAACAGATTAGTGGAATAATAACAGATCTAATCTTAGTCTTTCTTTGTATCAAATAAATCCTTTAGAGAATAATGCTGATAGCAGCAGTATAATCCCATAAACGAAAGCAATATCATAACAGTAGTACCATAAATACAGGCACAGAAAATAAAAAAAGCCACAAATTAACTAAGGAATATAACAAGAAGAAAATCAATAATATAACCCCCACCACAGAAACATTTTTTGCTTAAATATCACAGATTTATGAAGCATTTTGAGAATCATCCAGATGGATAATGAATGAAATCAGTATAATAAGGCTTTCGTTAGTAGTAGATGGTCAGAGGCTGATATCACTGAAGGAGAATCTCAGAGCTCACTATGACATTCATAATTTATAACAGTGAAATTCTTGTCTAAAATGAATGACAATATTATGGCAGCTAGAAACAAATCATTTTCAACATGAACATAATTCAGTTGTACTTCATGAATAAATTAATCAAATGATGACTCCCAGCGTGAGCCCTGAATGTATGTTTGGCCAGTGATCCTCAGGTCCAAGAGGAAACAAGGCAACAGAGAGACATTAAAGGTACACAGACAGGATAGACAGATTTTTTCCACCTAAGTGCCAAAAGTTAGAGACCCGGAAAAACTGCTGGAGGAGAATATACCTTAGGATGAGGGTAGTTTTCTTGCCCTTACGTTTCCTCCTGGAGACAGAGGGGAAATTTATTATAGAATTATCGATCTCATGACTCTGTGATGGAAGAAAATTAAAGGTATTTTACCATGCATTAATGCTGATTTTTTTTCTATGAATATAATGGTAAGAACACGTGTATATTCAGGACCTGGAAGATTGTTATGGGTTTTGTGTCTTTCTTATTTCTCTCTCTTGATATATATGGTGATTAAAAAGTCCAGAACCACAGGAATATTCATTTTTGCAATTCTATTTTACTAATTGTTCAGACTGTGAGCCTCTGACAACCACACACATTTATCAATTCTTCAACTCGGTTACACTGAACGTTTCTTAACACCAATGCATCAACTTCATCACAATGATTTTTAATTCATTCTTTACAATTTCAATAGTGTGTCATCTTGTGTTACAGTATAAATTCCTGCAATCAGAATAAAAAGCTAAAAGCAATGTGTCAATGTTAAGAAATGTTCAACAAAACTTTTGTTCAACACATGTGTCCTTGCTAGTCGCTCACAGTTTGAGTAATTATTATTACAAAATAGAAAAATAAATATTCATAGGATTCAGGATTTTGGAATCATTCTCAGGCTCTTATTCTTCTTCCCTATATCCTTCAGACTCGTCTATCTCTCTATTACTACTATATTTCTCTTTAATCTCTGTCATATCCACAGCAAGGCAAGAGTAATAGCAATCTAGCATTCCTTCATCTAAATCCTTCCCATAACTTTACAAACTTTTCTTGTAATCACACCTTATCTGTTCTAACTCCCCTTTGTCACCTTTGTTCCTCGATAGCAAAAGTAATTTCATGAATACGAACTCCACCATATTCTAAGTACCCTCTCCTATAGTTGACACATCTTCATCCTTGTCACTATCATATACTGTACCAAAACAACTCTGCCTTGCATCCTTCTCCTCACTATGTCATCCAGTCAATAAGAAACACAATTACACTCTGTACACCACTAATTAATGACCCTGAACTTTTAATGTCTTTATTCTTGACTCTTTACCTCCTCTCTAATAATCTCATTCCTCCTCTGCCTGTGACCAAGACTCAAAGGTCCTCCTCATCTCTGCCTCTGCCTCATCCCCTAGTCAGAACCACATACACACCTGGTGGCTCGAGGCTCCACTGTGTACTGATGGAGGTCATTCACAACAGCTGTGGCCACTACAGGCTTATTGCCAAAGGCACGGTGGTCCACCACTCGCAGTGTCAACGGTGGCATATACAACTCCTCTTTAGGGAGTTCCTGCCAAGTAATTTACAATACAATTAAAACTTATATCAGTCAGTAAACTGTAGCTCTAACATCCCTGCCAACAAGAGCCTCACTGAGTACTCAAGGTTCTTTATTAATCTAAAATTTCTTTTGGGTGTTTGAACATGATATATGACTATAAATGACAGACATGGAGCTTACTTAGGTATCAGTTTACTGTATCTCTAATAATAAAATCATCATTGATAAAAAGTACTGTACAGTATTAATTTTATGAACTAAACAAAACTATGCACTATGGAGTAGCTGAATTTCTATTGTTGCACTTGTATGCTACTCACAACATCAAAGACAAGATGTGGTTTGTCAAAGTTGGGATTCAGGCGAAGGTTGGTCATGATGGGGGAGGTAACCCTCTCGCCGCCACACTCGAACTCAATAGATGGCCGGGTGACGGACTGAAGCTCAAATGTGGCCATGTTCCTCACACCCCAGCACAACACCTGGGAGGTAGAGGCAGTGAAGAATCAGTGGGCAGTTGACAATAAAATATACTAAAATAATTAAATGTTACACTGATCTCTGACTCTTCTGTGACCTTGTATTGACCCATATATATAACTACCACTAAATTTAATCCCATAATTCTCCAGATATTGATAAAATTAAATGTGTTGGAAAGAACAGGGGGAAAAAAGAGAAAGGGAAGAAAGAAGAAAAGACGAAGAAAGAACCTGTGGGGAATGCTGAATAATTCACCAGTAGAGAGAGAGGCTAGAGGAGGTTGCATGAGTCTCCCTACTAGATAATGATACACACAAGAAAGTACACAAAGAAAATATTCAATTAACAGATACAATACTGTAATAGGCTGCCATGTAAGAACAAAGGTTATGATTTAGTACACTGACCTCAATTCTAGTGCGCTGCAGGAGAGGCCGCACACCAAAGGGTACCATGTAGTGTTCACCACGAGTGGGAGGCAGCATGGGCAGCTCCTCGCCATCTTTCAGCATTAACTCAAAAGATGCTAAAAGTTCACCTGTAGGTCAAAAGAGAATTTTAGTTACCAGCAATGCACAGATGTCACTTTGATATTATATACAGCTATTACTATAATTAGACACATTAACATGTCTGAATATTCTTATGAATATAACTGGAGCAATTTTCTCCTTTCCCAAGTACAGTGATATCTCAGTTAGCCAGAACAATTGGTGCAGAGCACTTCCGGGAATGAGAGATTTCCTAGTGACGAGACGACTTTCTCAAAGCCGGAAAAAATCCCTCATCCCCGTAATTTTCTGGGTAACAGAAAAATGTTCTCGGAAGTTCCAGAAATTACCCATTATATTATCTCTCAAAACCTGGAAAAATATCCCCCATTCCCGGAATTTTCTGGGTACCTGTACTGGAAAATTTGTCCAGAAATTGCGCCTGATTTTCATCTCTCAAACCCGGAAAAAAATTCCCCCATCCCCGGAATTTTCTGGGTATTGGGAAAATTTTCTCAGAATTTTCTGGAAAATGTGCCCCTCGGAAAATCGTTCCCAAAGCCGGAATTTTCCGGAAAATTCCGGCTTTGTGAACGATTTTCAAAAAAAAATTTTATTCTGGCTATCGTAGAGTTCCGGGTTTGAAGGATTCTGGCTAACGAAGATATTACTGTACTGTACATCCATCTTATCTTGCCAGTTTTCAATATAGCTCAAATAATACATCATATAAAAATACCTCAACTCTCTTAATTTGTTTTTACTGTACTTCATTTTATCCTCTTTGCCACTTGTCAGCTAAACTGGCAATTGGATGGTTGATAAATTCATTTCCACACACTGTTGACAAGTACTGGGCAAGTACAGGGGTCTTGATTATAACTGAACATGTACCAGTGTTTGTCAAGTCTTGTCGTAAAGGAGCTCACACTTAGTGCTGACACAACTGGAGGTTATTACAAGAGTTCACAACTCTTATTCCTAGAAAGTTTGCTCTGACAATTTCTTTTACTTTTATCCTCTTCGCCACTGATCGGGCTTGTTGGCAGCTTGGAGCGTCCGGTCCGCGACTCTTTTCCTTTATATTCTTCACCAAAAGGTCGGCTCGCTAGCCGCCCGGGCGATCGGTCACGTCTCTGTCACGCACTGTTGGCAAATACTGGGCATGCACCGGCTCCTGGATGTACCTGAACCCGCTCCAGTGTTGGTCAAGTCTTCTCTTGAAAGAGCTCACACTCGGTGCCGTCACAACACTCTCTGGTAGATTGTTCCAAGAGTTTAAAACCCTCACTCCGAAAAAGTTTGCCCTCACGGTTTTCCGGACTTGCGGCTTCTTCAATCTTGAGCTGTGACCCCTTGTGGGGCGAGCGTCCGCCAGCTCCAAGTAAGGACACTCAACTGAGTAGTGCCCCCTGAGATGCTTATAAACCTCAACTAGGTCCCCCTTGCCCGTCTGTAGTATAAGCTAGGCAAGTTCAGGCGCTCCAATCTCGCAGGGTAGCTGAGATGCCGAAGTGCAGGCACCAGCTTGGTGGCCCTCCTTTGAACATTTTCAACCAACTGACAGTCCCTAGCATATCTCGGGGACCAGATGGGGTGACAGTACTCCAGATGGGGAAGCACTTCACTCCTGAAGATCGTCACGAGGGACGGACCGTCTAGATATCTGAACGACCTTCTTATAAGACCCAATAATTTATTTGCCTGATTTACCTTCTTCTCACAATGGCCCGAGAACTTCAGCTCATTGTCAACATACACACCTAGGTCCTTCTCACACACAGTCTCAACTAGTACATTTTCTTCATCCCGTTGGGACATATGGTACGCCTCCTTACCGTTGGTACGCCCCAGGTGCATCCTCTTACACTTCGTGACATTGAATCTCAGCAGCCATTCCTTCGACCATTCCTGGAGCCCACAGAGGTCCTTCTGCAGCTCTTCACAGTCCGCATGGTTCTTAATTTCCCGAAATAACTTGGCGTCATCGGCAAACATTTGTATGGAGGAGTGTACAACGTCAGGCATATCATTTATGAAACAAACAAACAACAGCGGGCCCAATACACTACCCTGCGGTACCCCACTTGTTACAGGTACAGATGACGATTTCGTGCCATTAATCACCACACATTGCTTGCGGTCATGTAGAAAATCTTCTATCCACGCTAGGACATTTCCCCGAATTCCGTACCCTTCCAGTTTGATTTTCAGCCTTTCGTGGGGTACACTGTCGAAAGCCTTGGCAAAATCTAGGTAAATATTATCGATATTACCACCCCGTTCTAGAATATGGGTCCAAATATCCAATACCTTGAGCAATTGTGTCAAGCAAGAGCGCCCCGGCATAAAACCGTGTTGGCAATCTTTTCCAAGGTTGTTTCGTAGTAGATGTTCCATCGCTGCATCTCTGATAATACTCTCAAGTACTTTACATATTATGCTGGTCAGGCTCACCGGTCTATAGTTGTTCGTGGAGTGCCTATCGCCCTTCTTGAAGATAGGACTCACATAAGCCACCTTCCATTCACTGGGGACCATTTGTTCATCCAGGCATTTACAAAACAGAATCTTCAGGGGCTCTGCAAACTCGTTGCACAGCTCCCTTAGCACTCTAGGATGCACCATGTCAGGTCCAGGACTCTTATGGACCTTTAGCCTGGACAGTTTATTTCTAATACCCTCTTCTGTGAACACAATGTGGGTCAGTGCTGTGTCGAACCGTCTGTCCTCAAATGCAGGAAGGTTAGTTGCATCCTCTCTTGTGAACACTGAGGAAAAGAAGCTGTTCAATGCCTCAGCTTTATCCTGGTCAGAATCTGCATAACTACCATCTTCAAGCCTCAGGTCTGATACTCCTACTCGCGTTTTCAATTTCGACTTTGCATAGCGGTAAAACGCCTTTGGGTTTGACTTGACCTCGCGTGCAACCAGCCTTTGGAACTCTTTTTCAGCCCTCCTACACTCTATCTTTGCTTGGTTTCTGGCTCTTGCATACATCCTCCTGTCTTGCTCATCGTTTGACCCAACCCACGTCTTGAATTTCTGGGTTTTCTTCTTAATTTTGTCGACCGCCGCATGGTTCATGTGTAGGGATCCCCTCGTATTCCTAGAAGCACTGGGTTTGGTCTTGAGTATATATTTATCGATCAAATGGGTCATTTTACTAGTTATGATATTCAGCGTAGTGTCTGCGTTCTTGTACCTTAATAAGTCAGGCCAGTTGATACCCCTCATCTCTTCCCTCATCCCTTTGTAATTTCCCTTGTAATATTTGCACCTTGGCCTGGCCTTATCTTGAACTAGGTAACAGTTAAATCTGAATGACAACACTGTATAGTGACTGGTGCCAACTGGGGCAAGGTGTTCCAGTTTGGCCACCATACCCTCCTCGTTTGTTATGATGAGGTCAAGTGGCTTGGGTGTTTGCTCCCCTCTGTAATGTGTCGGGTCTCTCACATGTTGGAACAGAAAATTATCTCTCAGAGTTTCTACAAAAAGAGTAGCAGGATTATTCAAGTCATTCAGGGTGGACTCGTTTCTCCAGTCGATGTCGCCATAGTTAAAGTCCCCCATGATAAGGAGGTGGCTGGGGTTGAGCATCGCCGCATTGTTTATTAAGGTTCTTAAGTTCCTTTGATTTAGTGGGCCACAGTTCGGGGATCTGTAGATACACCCGACGATAAGTAAGTCCCCTCCCTTTAATTTAATTTTACACCACTTGGACTCTTCAAAGACATCCTCTCCCTGTACCCTCGCCTGGCTGGCTCTAAGGTCTTGCCTAGCGTAGATAACCACCCCCCTCCTGCAGGATTCTTGAGTTAGGTTCGTAAATGAGTCATATCCAGCAATACTGAACTCACATTCCTCTGGGTCGATTCTCCTGTTCTTGTACAACAGTTCTACAACTCCTACAATATCTGGTTGGTGTACTCTTAGTAGTGTTTCAAACTCCTCCCTCTTATCAAGGAACGTGCCAGTATTAGTGTACATGACATTCAAGCCAGAATTTGTTCTCGGTAACGTCTCTGCTCTTGGTAATAAACCCGCTCCACCCACATTCTCAGAAGCTGCAGCATTTGCTAAGTACACTGTATTTTGCAGGGTGTGGTTAAAAATGTCATTGTTTACACGGCGCTCGTTCCCTCCTGTCCAGTAGGCTGAGCTGGTGCCGCCTCCCGGGTGGGGGGTTGAGTGGGTGGAGGGTGCACTGCTGCCCCCTGGCCCTGTGTCGGCACACTTGTTTCCACTACCCTCCCCTAATTATAACCATGTGCACCTGTCCCGTTCCTTCTCGACTCCACTCCCTCCTCTGCTTCAAGTCCAGCAGGGCTTCTTGTGCTGTTCTCTGCACTGATGACACACTCTTCTGATTGATATACGATGAATGTGAACTGTCGGCAGTTTTGTAGATCTCAGTAATAAAGAAGATTTGTAGTACTCTGAGTGAGGTAGTCACACCACACCTTGAAAAGTCTTACAAGAGATGGACCACCTAAGTGTGTGTAGGATCACTGTAATACTAATAGAGTATTAGTTTATCAGCAATATTCATCTTCTTCTCACTTATCTGAAAACTTCTTCCTTTGTCAAAATAAAAACTCAAGTCTTTCTCACATGTAGCCTCAGTTAAGAATATGCCAGGACACTTTAAAAATAATTAACCATATAGAGTATTGAGATGGTACATTTTATCCCCAGAATAGCCACTGCTGCTTAATAAAATATCCATAGCAATATAAAGAACTGCCACAACAAATAAGATGGATTCAGAATCCTACCCTGCTTGTCTTCTCCCCGGCAGAGGATACCACTGAAGAGCTTGAGGCTGGTAGCCCTCTGATGCCTCAACAACTGATGGAGAACAGAACACACGACCCAGGAATTCTGGGGCACCCTGGAAAAAAGAGGATAGATGTGAAGCCTTTAAGTCCAGGAAAAACCTAAAATAGACAATAATACTCCACTGAGCACATGAAACTGCTTTAAATGCAAGAGACCAGCCTTGAATTTATCTTAAACCATCAAGACATTTTTTCATCTTGTCAAACAAATATGAATGTGTATTTTTTCTACTTTAACTTAGTAGGAAGGTAATTTTGGTAGTCTAACAAAACAATCTAATATTTACTCCATGAAAGACCAAGATGTGCATAAGTTGCACTGTTTTCTCTCAATCTAAAATGCTTTTCAACTTATGCTGTTCCTTGATATCAACCTTTTAATTTTTTCTTTCTTAAGTCACACATCTTTGGACTCATCCTGAAGCCCAAGACACCACCCAATCGCTCTCTCTTAGTTCAGTGTAACCCTCTCAAGGTCAACCTGTATCCCTCTCACAAATTATTGTATACCCTTCTTCTAAGTCAACCAGTATCCTCTCACTGCAGATAGTGGTTCTCTTAAGAATGCTCTGTTGACATATGACTCAATCATGTGTACCTTGTGATAACTTACCCTGGCATCCCAGTCTAACACCTCGATGACAATGTCTGGGGCCTGAGTTCGTGTTGTTGCAAGAGGACCTGTTAATTCTATGTCATCAAAGATCAATGTCTGGTCCCAGGCTGGGCAGAGGGTGGCTGACTGTCGACGTGTCTGCTGTGTCCCATTGCAGAAGCTTACTACTGCATACGGGTCTGTAGGGAAAAGAAAGTAAGGGACTTGGGTGAGAAAGTGAGAAGAAAACTGAGGAGATTTTATGAGACTAAAACATTAAGGAACCTCTACCATATAATTCACATGAAAAAAATATTGGGAGATTTAGATGAAACATGTTCTTACATTGTAATATTGGGAATGACATTACATATTATTATATTCACACTTAACAGTTATTTTTTAACAGTATGTACTCTATAGGCCACCTGAACCCACCTGAGAGCCCAGTCTTATCCCCAGCTGGCAGGTCCCTCGCCTGGTAGATGTGAGCCCGTAGTTGATACTTGTGACGCTCAGCACTGACTGCATACATCCTTGGGCAGGTCAGCTGGGTGATCTCCTCGTTCCCTATACGATATAGAACCCACCAGGTGTACAGGATGTATACATATATATACTGTAGTTCTTTTACATTGTATAAATAATGAAAAAATATTAAAAAGCACTTTATAAATACATAAATAAAACTAAAAATTTAACTGAATACATAAGAGAAATGAAAGTTCTGTACAGTAGTATATAAAATCCATCATTTTACCTTTCATTATTTAATGATAAAAATCAAGATAAAGAACCCAAATAAAATAGAGTGAATATAAAAGAGAACTAACTTAACAGAAATGGCTGATATTTAAACTGACAAGTAAATAATTCAAATCTCAATCTGTAGATAATTAACTCACCCTTTCCAGCCTTGATACAAAGCCTGGGGGTGGGTGGCAGACCAGGTTGAGAAGGCACCAGGCGTCTTCTCCACCGCCTCCGCCGCACCATGTCTATCTTCCCCAAGGCATGGAACTGTAGCCGGAACAGGGGTGCATACTCCCACCCGTCTACTGGAAGAGTCTCCACCTGTAGGGGAGGAGGGCTGAGTATTCTTTATAGTGGAAACATATTTTTTCAGATTTCGTTTTATTTTTCTACTTACCTCTTACCTCTTTTTTCACCCATATGCTACTACCTCTCACTCAGTGGGGTTTTTTCCTATTACTCTCCCAAATATTATATCGCCATTCCTCTTTACATCTTTCATTTTTCCCATCTGCCTCCCCATTCCTTCCTTCTTTCCTCTCTCTTTTACTTTAGTTCCAGCATGTACACCAGATGACTCTAGTACCTTAAATATACCTCCTCTACCCACTGCACTAGTAAACATCCTTACCATATACCTCGTCCTCTCTCTCTCTCTCTCCATCACTCTTACCTTCTCCACCTTTTCCACCAGATGGCGCTCTCGGATCCATCTCCTGCGTCTGCTCACGTGGTAGATCTTCTCCTGAGGTGACCACCCCATCAGCCTCGCCTCCACTGTGTACTCCCAGCCCTCACCGTCCACTGCTCGCTGAAGGTCGTACTGTTTACAAACAGGAAGCAAAGATAAATCTCACTTGAGTTGGTGCAACTTACTCTCAACAAACTTTTTACAATAATCTCTAAATGTTTCTTAAAAAACTCATACTTCCCCCATCCATATTTTAAGGTATATCTCACTACAGTACATCTAGCTTTAAATACTTTACTTCTTTGCTTTTTCTGACATTCAAATATTTTTCATAGATAATGTAAACATTTTCCACCACTAAGTTCTCTTATGTTAATTTAAAGATAAATGTCACTTTTGTATTACAAAGTTCTATGTAAATTGGTTAAGCAGGTGAAATGAGCCTTGTTGGAATAATTCTATCTTTTCATTCCTTTACTTCTTTCAGTTTGCAGTATATTCCTTAATGGATCAGCAAATCTAAAAAGCTATAATACAGTACAGTATAGGTATACAGTGCTGTAATTTTCTAATCAGCTGAAGATAATTTAGCTGCTATCACAGATTACTCGTATGAGTAATTTGTTAACTATAAATGTAATGAAAATTCAGTTTTTATGTACAGAATAGTAGCAATTATTAATACAGTAACAATTAAATACATGTTGGCAACCAAAATGACCAAAAATTTATAATATCATGGGATAACATTAAAAACTAGATATATTTTGTCTCAATATCATTGAGAATCACAATTTAGATGTACTGTACTTTTCTTCTTAAATTTTATGTCACCTCAACCTCCATTTACTCCACTCCAACAATGTTTTTCTTACACATAGATGACACTATTGTAACAATACTCTCCTCTCCAGTTGTTCTACAGAGGCATTCCGCTTTGTTGTACTAAGCTTTTAGAGGCACTCACCGTCCACACATCCCGCCAAGCCCAGCCACTGGCAAGTGTAATCTCATCACGCTTGGGGGATGGATCACCCCTTATATCGGTCCAGGTGTTAGGGACAGGGATCCAGGTGCCGCCAGGGACCCGAGATCTGCTGCTCAAACACCTCCTCCGTGAACAACTGTCTTCCCTCATCAGCGGTGAACTTCAAACTGAAGGATATCATGAAGCTTTAAACTGATGAACAGATGACAAGTTTTTCAGTACTCAGAGATGTTCTATGTGACAAATAAATACTGAACCATACGCTACATGTGGAATTAATCAATCACCTATTGTTACTTCAGATGTTTCCTTGGAGTACAGTACATACAGGTATATGCATGAACAAAAATGTGTGTTATACCTTTTTATATGAATTTCTTACACAACTTTTTACAAGTCAGTTATATGTGTTTAAACATTATAAGTCTATGGTTACCATGAAGTAGCTGTCACCAAAGTTTTATATCAAAGTGTTAATATATGACATAGTCATTTGTGTATCAGTCCCCTACTTGTTAAACTGTAAACCAACCTGTATAGTATTGTTTCTACTTCGTTTATCTATATCAATGGGTAAGACTCACCTGATCAGGTGATTAGCTATTGGAATATTTTCCTCTAGCACAAGGTCACATGAAAATCTTGTGTCATTGATACAAAGTGTTCACCTCAGAGGGACTCTCCACTACCCTGGGTTCAGGATCAATAAACCAATCTCCCTGAAAATTCCAGCCCTCAGGAGCAGAGAAAGTCTCCCGGGAAAGGCTCAGTCGACCGTCAGCATCAGAGAATTTGGCAGTCATCAGCAGTCCGCTGTCAGTCCACTTACCAGTACCAGGTACAGACATCACCTGGAAAACAAAGTTGATAGTAATTCTTTTAATGTCTTTCATTACCTAACCTAACCTATTACTTGCCAACTGTAATTAATAGAGAAATAACCGACCAACTAGTAAGCTGACAAGATGCCAAGAAGATGAAGTAGAGTAAATTCTGGTAGGTCACATCCACCCTTACCTGGTTTTCATAGGACTCAGCATAGACAGAAAGTTGAACATCTTCGTGAGCATCCCACCAGGCACGCGTGTCCTCCTCACGTCCCAGCCACACAGATGCACGCACCACTCCACCAATACCCCATTGGTTATTTTCATCTGAGGACAACCACAACTTAAAATTTAACATAAATAACATAAACATACAGAGCTTTATATGGATGAGTGCTATTACTATAAGCAGTACAGTACTGTTTATTGTCATAGCATAGAAATGCATAATAATTTCAAACAATGTAACTAATTAGTTTAAGACATATAGTACCGGGACTTTTTGTTTTACATAATCACACACGATCAAAATTAGATGAGGTCAGGTTAGGTTCAGCTGAATTCTTTTAAGTTACATAATTCGGTTAGTACTGATGCTATTCATTTATAAGTTTTATTATGATTCTCTACAAGATTTTTCCAATATACAGAAGTTAAAGTACTTGAAAAATTATAAATAACACATCAAAGTACTGTACTGTACTGAATTTTAGCTTGCACCACAAGCTTATTGTAATGGAGATTAAACATGTTACTTGAGGGTAATATTACACACACGAATACTGTGGATGAATATATTTAATGTGGGTAACTAAATTCCTACTACTGTATTACGGTCCTCTATCTTACTTGAGGGCTTAGATCACTCATTAAGAAAGGCTTGTAGTAAGGGTTTCACATTTGTATGGACTTCTAACACTGATATATCAAACAGTTTAAGATCCTAGAATAGTTAATTGTACAGAAGAGTCTAAGCTCATTCATTATACATTGTTATTACACTGAAATAAAACACCTTCATAGTTTTACTTGGGATTATTTATACCTCCAGATAATTCAATACACAGCATATATATACAGTGATGAAGAAGCATTCAGTAAAAATGCTGAGGTTGCTCTATCTAGTACAGGAGTATTATTCTTTCAGTAGGAAATGAAAACTAACAAGCTATGGGTACATAAACAAAGGTTATATACATATACCTGTATACAGTACAGTATATATATTATTTGTTAATAAGTAACTTAATCTCCTACAACACAAGAGATAGTTCTAGCTATGGCTAAGGCAAGGTAAGCAATACACTGACCTTAAACAAACCCAAAAAATTCTGATAAACAAAATAAGTGATAAATATGATGATACTGACTCACCTGCATGCTTCAATGTGTAGGTGTGGAACTTGCCAGCCAGTGCACCATGAGAGGAAGGTTCATGGGAGAACAGGATGGAGTGGGCAGGAATTGCATATATGACAGACGTCTGGTGCCACTCATTAACCACAGGAAGACATCAGGAACACTGCTCTGGGGCTAAACCAAGACCATAGTAAGGAAATTACTGTACAGAACATTAACTGTAAACTTCAACAATAAAATGTTGGTGTTTGTTTTGTTGTTTTAAGAAAATTTTAAATAAGAATCACTAATGTTGGAAAGTATTAAATTATGGATGCCAAGCCATCAGCAGCTACTAACCTCTTGGGCCAAGGCCTCCAGAGTGTCCAAGGCAGATTCTAGTTCCACAACAACCTGCTGAGGGTTTGCATTTTCCACTGATTTCATGTTCTCTGCCAGCCGGTTCAGCTCCATACGACGGCCCTCAGGTGACGGTCTAGAGATGTCTCAACATGACGGACTGGATTCACTTCAGGCAGCTCCATGCTATGGGCAATACAGGGGTACTGTATACAGAGTGAAATAGTATAAAATGATTCTAAAAGACACACACATATATATATATATATATATATATATATATATATATATATATATATATATATATATATATATATATATATATATATATATATATATATATATATATATATATATATATATATATATATATATATATATATATATATATATATATATATATATATATATATATATATATATATATATATATATATATATATATATATATATATATATATATATATATATATATTCAGAGACAATTTGGAAATTAAGAGGACATGAAAAAATTAAGTGAAACATATGGATCAACATAGCGATGAGGTATCCTTGAAGACATTTCACATTTAACCGTGGCATTAAAGAAAAACTGTACTGATTATAACAATGAGACATGGCAGAAAATTGTAAAAGGATGAAAGATAGAAGGACTGAGATATATAATAAGTGATACGGTACTGAAAACAGCGGCACATGATGCCTAACTTACCTGCAGGCAACCACCAATTTTGACAAGGCATCTTGCACAGTATCTTGTACCTCCTTGTCTTCCTCCTGATTTTGACGACATCCTCGCAGCAGAGACTGTAACTTCTGAAGGTCCTTCTTCAAGGTCTGCAGAACAAGGGTCAATGATGTGAGATTTTCTACAAAAGATCAATATAGGAAATAAGAAAGCAAGGTGTAAGAGGAGATACTGTACTGTAATATGCAATTTACTTATGTCCATGCAGCTCTCAGAGGTATAAAGATCCTGAGGCACTTGATGTTCCAACTATCCCTGAACCTCTCAAATTCATCATTCACAATTCAATATTTTGGGATGATTTGATACTTTAACTTTACATGTACTTTTACAGTATTAATAATTTAATACAATAAAGAATTCATAAAATAACTGTTCAGAATTACTGTTATACCACATATGCATTACACAAACTATTTCATACACCTGTACATGAAGGGTGGTACTGAATTGGGTGTCTCGCAGTCAGAAAAATTACACAGTTTGCTGCCCAGGCAATGGAGAGTGAAGGAATTGTACCCTTTTATTTTCAAGTAAGTTTTTTGTTTTCTGAATGATGAACTAAATTATTTGCTTTTTCAAAAATAAGAATATAGTTGGTTCGAGTACAGAATAGAATGTGTATATATAGAGTGGAGTATGAAGATTTAATGGCAGAAAGTTGATAAGGGCAGTACAGTAGTGACCAATACAACATGGAATCTGGTCTCATACTGGATACAATGAAGCTTGGATGTCCAATGTGTCCAAGAAATATTTTAACAATTTCAAAATAAACATTAGTCCTATTTTGTGAGGCAAGTTGTAAAAAATCCAAATAGTGAGGTACCCTGTAATTTCAAATTTCGCATTTGGATAGTTGGATATTCTGCGATAATTTGAATGAACCAGAGCCATGAGAGTATCAAATGAGTGTACAGTACGGTACTTCACAGCCCATGGACATGTAATGAACAGAAAAAGTATTTCACTCTCAAAAAGAATTTTTCAAACCTTCCTTAAAGTAATTACCATAATGATAGATGTAATGTGGTTGACACAGTGGAGGCGATGGGTCACATCCTCGAAGTCACAGTGGACTGTCACGAAAGGCTCAACACCTGACCATGGCAGGAAATAGTACCTGTTAGGAATGAGACAAACTTACTAAGAGTAATACTGAGAGCCTTCAGCACTATCTCAAACATTACTGTAGAGCTTAAAACAATATCAACTGTATCATTATTACAGGAAACTTTTGTTACTGTACAGGCTGATGCAGATCTCAAAGAATCTCTGAATTTACCATCATATAGAGGTAAGAAAGACTTCACACAATAACTGACATAATACTGAGTGTAGAGTATTTTACACTACACGTATAAGGAGGATCATGCAACAATTATAGGCACGTGTAAATTAGCAATATACTCTACTGTACTACTGTACATCACATATAGATCATACAGCCTCCTTAAAATATGGAACATCATTACACATTCAGCAATATCTGGTGTCACATCATATGGAGACAAATCTGACGTGTTCCTTCATTAGCAACAACTAATTCATCAATATACATGAAAGGTAAGTCTATCTGGGAGAATATATGGCAAGTAAAAAAACAAGACACGTAAAAAGAGTGTCCAGGAACACTCACTTGCAGCCATCAAAGACCGGGTTGGATGGGTGTGTGGAGGAGGGTGAAGGAAGCATCGAACTCTCTAGCTTGTTGCCAAAGTTACCCATAGAGACCTCCAACTCTAGTGGTTTCCCAGCAGCTTCCAAAAGCCAGACATGGCTAAGCTGGCACTTGAGAATAAACTTACGGGTGCCACGATACCTCTGAGGAGACAAACACAGAGAGTGTTATGGAGTTACAAAGTGTTTGGTCTGAAAAAAAGGTTCATGACTACTCTGTATATCTATAAGAAGCTTTAAACAATGAGCTGTAGATGTGAGTGGGCCGGTGTGTATTTCATCTCGGCACATTATAATATTCATATCATTACCCTGATCGTCTTGCATAACTCTATATTCACCCTGACCCTCCCTGAATACACAACACTCACCTGACCTCTGACCCTGACCTCCTGATTGCACAACACTCACCCTGACCCTCCCTGATTACACAACACTCACGACCCCTGATTACACAACACTATCCTGCCTCCTGATTAACACTACCTGACCTCCTGATTACACAACACCCCCCTGACCTCCCTAATACACAACCACCTGACCTCCCGATGCACAACACTCATCCTGACCTCCCTGATTACACAACACTATCCTGACCCTCCCTGAATACACAACACTCACCCTGACCCTCCCTGATTGCACAACACTCACCCTGACCCTCCCTGATTACACAACACTCACCCTGACTATCCCTGATGTCTCTGTAAATGTTTTAATCCCAGTGACCTTCACCAACCAAACATGTGACCCCACTCATACAAAACTCCTTACCATCACTCTCCTGAATTCATCATTGTCAATAGCTGTGGTCGGGGAGGGTGGGTATGATCCGACCTGTGTGTGCAGAGCCATAAGAACTCTCCCTCGGTAGGCACATCCCTCCTCGTTGCCTTTGTTCATCTCCTCCGTACCCCCACTATCCAGGAGCTCCCACTCACGTCTTGCCCCGTACACACTCACCCACGTTGGACCAAAGGTTGGGAGGTAACCTGGGGATTATACAAGAGACGTATTGCACTAAAGAAGGACACGAATGGTCATATTAGGGTTCTCCACTCCAACCATTTTAAGTATAATTTTATCAATGTTCCCAGATTTTGCATCTCTCTGGGGAGCACATATTCTTTATACGTGCATTCTAAATCTATTTTGAGTTTATGGCATTATTCTCAAGATCTCTGGATTCTTGCTTAATGCCCAGTTCTTTCTTTTGCTCAAACAGTATTTGTTGGTTCTCCCTGACACACTGCCCACAAGCAAGGTAGGCAATGTAGTGAGGCCTGTGTGTGACAATAATCCAACAAGAACACCCAAAAATATTTAAGTGTGTCTATCCATTGTAGTTCTATGGCAAGAACTGATTATCTATAGTACATAAGCAATACAAGGCAACAAGAGTACACAAAGTATACCAGGATAAATATAGAGGAGATCTATAGAACTATACATAATAATAATCAGTTTTGTTTACTTGTTCAGGGCAATATATGAAAACAGAGAGAAAGATCGAGAAACTTTGGAAGAGAAAATTAATAAGGCTACAAAGAAAGACAGACGGAGAGACAGAATCAAAGGCACTGACCATCTTCACCAGGAGCTGAAATAGCTGACACAGGGATGGTAGCTGTTCCAATGGTGTCATCATTACCCACACGGTCCCTGTAATAGGTCAACAATATACATCCTGGAATCATAAAGACATTGATTTCCGTAGAGTCATGAATTCCTGACCTTGCTTCTGACTCCTAGTGTCTGTTTGAACCAAATACTGCAGTGTATAGTTCAATGAAACTACTATTTCTGTAAAAAAAATATATATATATTGATTACAAGTAGGCGGATAATCTATGATTACCTCAGAGAGAAGCGTTCCTGCCTTGCTATCAATGTAACTTTAGCGAAAAATAGAATGATCTGTGATGGTTATGAGTCCACTTCAACAGGTGATGATGATGAGTATTCCTGTACAGGCATTTATATTCCTAATGCTGTCCCTTTATCACTGTGCTTAAACAATATTGTTGCATACATAGCTGGTTTTGTACTACAGGTACTGTATTTAGATGAAGTAAATTTCTGCACTGTAAAGTTTGCAGCACAGTGCTGTATTAATAGCTTCTACTGAAAGACTGACGCATTCATTGATAAAATTAAAATCAAGGCGTTGCCTATTTTTCCATCCGAGGATGTGATTAACATATGTGGTGATCGTAATTATCCTTTACACTCCTATCAATGATGAATTTGCATGAGAATCAGGAGTTTAATCTATAAACTTTCACTTGTTTATACTTGGTCTTAGGTAAGTGAATTCTTTATCATAGTTGTACACAGTGGCAGACTGGCCCACCAGGATACCGGGAAATTTCCCGGTGGACCCCAAAGTGATGGTCCATCACTTTGGAAATAACGGAAAAAAGAATAAAAGATATACGAGGTTAATGAGATATTAACTCAATCAGCCCTAATGCGACTTTTATTTGATTCCTTTGACTACGTTTTGGGATTAAGTGGGCCCTTTTGGACCCTTTAGAGTGGGCCCTTTTACAAGTTTTCCCGGTAGAAATTTTTGACCCAGTCCGCCACTGGTTGTACAACATCACATCAGTCTTTGGCCACAATTAATTTTACTTAATATTTTACATTGGGTTAAGAATATGCTTACTTTACCCTACCGTAGATATCAATATAAGTATTACATAGCTTCTGTAAACATAAATTAAGGTTAAGCTGTTACTAATACCAGACAAATGACTGTCACCTTGAGTAATTGACAACCTAATACACTACTGTACAGGTACAGTATTGGAGTAAACTACAGGTATACAGTGCAAGCTTCTTAGAATAGAAAGATACAAAGAACCAACATACCAGTCCTTCATTGTGATCTTGATAACATTGCACATGGAGGGGAAGAGGAAGCCCATGTGGAGGTTTTGGCGAAACTCTGGATTCTCGTTGGTGTAAAGTATCTTAGTCTGGACCTCTCGACCGGCATAGCTAGCCATTAGGTAGGGATCCACCAGTTCTTTGGAGGCTTTTCCCACCCCTAGCATCTCCTTCAAGGTCTGCATTGTCCCAGCATCCACTGAGGGGAAAAGGAATACATTAAACAAACTTTTACTAGACCTTTTATGTCAACATACAATTATATTTTAATGTTCACTTATTCATTCATTTTATAAAATATATAATTTACTAGATCTAATATACTGTACCTAACATCTAACCCGATATAACCAAAAGATGATTTAAATATGCCAGCAAAGTCATCATTTATATTGATTATATCTGCAAAAAAGGTTTATGAGCAATTTAATCCTCAAAACTGTCCATATTCTATGCTGAAATACTAAAAGGCTTACTCCTCGGGAGGTTCTGGGCACAGTAGATAGAGAGTACGAAGGTGGCAGGCTGAAGGTGGACCCCAGCTGACCACAGTAAGTTGGCCTCCACATCATCCAGTTCACTCTGACGTGCTGTTAAGTCTGGACACACATCCCCAGGTCCTAGTACAGCCACACTCACCTTCAAGTACCCTGTGGATAATAAAATAAAAGTTTAGTGAAAGGTTCATGCATTTTGTTTTACCTTTGCCATCTGTCTCCTGTTATGGCATACAGTACAGTACAGTACATGGAATAATGAGCCCATTCTAAAGAGTATCCTACAGGTATACTCACAGTACATTAACACAACCTTGCCGCAATGCCAGTTGGTCAATGGTGTCTAACATTTCTGAGGTAGCCTGCCTGGAGGTTTAAAAATTTTCAATGAAAATGACCATTGTTGACCTATTTAGCAGTCCCATCTTCAAAAAATGTGCTACAGGAAGGCTAACGAATTACAACTACAGAAACAACATTTTATTTTTTATTTTTTTTTGGGTGGGGGGGGGAGCACTAAGAAACATTAAAACACAATACTTGTTTATCTAAATCAACTACAGTATGACTCAGACCAGACTGAACAATACTGTACTGTCTAGCTCATAAGAACCAGGCCAAGTTGCCACCTATGGATACAGAAAAAGAAATTGTTCTTAATGAAATCTATAATATTATTCTTAGGGAAATATTGTAGTATGTGACTTTTATTTTTATGAAGAAATCTTGTAACCTGTACTAAACCTTTGAAAAATACTGTACAGTGTATATTTTTGGTGTAAGTGCTGTACTGGGTGGTCACCTAATAAGGTTGGCATAAACAATACAGTACAGTGTACTTCAAGATTTAAATAAATACTGTACTGCCAATCTGGTCTGTCTTTACAGAAATGTACAGTAGTATTAACATTTTTTAAACATTTATACTGTACTAAGATTTCAATAAATGCTACAGTAGGTTAAGGTGCCGGAATGGTGTACCTTGTACAGGTACAGTAGGTTAAGGTGCTTACATGGTGTACCTTGTACAGTGGGTTAAGGTGCTTACAGGGCGTACCTTGTACAGTGGGTCAAGGTGCTGGCATGGTCTACTTTGTATAATGGGCGAGGAGTAAACATAACATACCTTGTACCGTGGGTGTAGGTTCGTCAGGGTTGGCCAGCACCAGCCAGCGGTTAACTATGGCATGTTCGGCCTGGTCATACACCATCCCAACCTCACACTGAAGGACACAGGGTAAAGTACAGTATTATCTAGTTACCAAAAGCAACATAGAGTAAATTATAATCATTTATAATTCTTATGGGCTACTGCATGTAACTGTTACCTATAAATTTACTGTATTTGTATAAATGAAAGTGGGTCCCATACACATGACTGCCCATTAGTTACAGCACACTTAAACTAATTGGGATAGGGATTACATAAGGCCCACATGTTCAAATTTACACATAAAAGCTGACATATTATGTGGGTGTGGAAATTATTAAGTCTATTGCCACGTTGAATTCGTGATTTGTGATTAATGCATTTTTGTAACTAACCATGGGGATGGGGAGCATTATGGCACCTTCGAATGCGCTGATGGTGGGCTTCTATAATACTGTACAGTTCCCGTGGTTTTAGCTATAAACATAGGCCAACTGGACTGGAAGGCAGAGCTACCGACACCACCTTGTCAAGTACAAGTACAGTACTCAAGAAATGACATCTCAGTTGTTTTTATTACGTTAACATTCAAGTTTATATCAACGTAACTACGACTCAGCATGGGCAGAGCCTCAATAGTACTTTATAAAGGACTTGTAAATCCTTTTTGTGAAAATTCAACCAAGTATCTGACAGTTCTGTTGAGAAAGGTTGATTACACATGAATGGTATTGAGGGGAGGTAAGACTCCTGGAACAAAACTTCATTTCATTTTATCTAACGTCATTAATGTTTTTGTCAGTGGGGCCCACAAGTTCACATTTAGAGTGATCAGCTGATGGTGTACTGTATTACATGATTCATTTTTTTATTTACACAGATGAGATGAGTCGTGTGTTGCCATCTTGACTGTGGTTAGAATGGGACGTTGGTGGATTACAAGGAACCTAGCTGTTAATTACCATTTGGTCCGTTTAAATTACCTTGAAGGCACCGATGATGGTGCTGCCACGGATACCACTGGAGTTGCACACCTAGAAAGATAACAGCACTGTTATATAATGCCTGCAACAATAACAACTACAACTTACCTTATTATTCATTTATTATAACGTAATTATAATGCAAACCTCATGTTGCATATTAATCTAAGCATGGCCAAAAGGTCAGATTCCTGGCCCCTATATTGATGAACTGGCCAGGCTAGAGCTCATACTGTACAGAACACACACACTTCTATGCGCCCTTAGGAAGTCTCCAAATATAGTTTTCCCTATAGATAACTGTGCACTGTACATATAGCTTGCAACGATTAACATAATCACAGCTGTGTCAGAAATCCCAGCCACTTAAAATTATCTTACCTAGACAGACACACAGAACATTACTTTTCCTACAAAGGGTAAGAACCAATAATAACATTTAATAACTGACAGGAACATGAACAATGGCAATGGTTAGATATTCTGTTGTAGCAAACCTTAAATTGAATAAAATCCTCCATGAGTTCAGATGGAAGAGTTTCAACTTGGAAGAAGAAGATCTCGTCGAACCAGGGAGTGGAGGTACCCTTGTGAACCCGTGTCTGACGCGTCTCACCTACCACCAGGACCTGACACACGGGCTTCATGTTACTCCCCAGCAGCTGACGACCCTCCACCACCCGCACCCGTACCTGCAGAACACAATACACTTACAGTACTTATAAAGATAGGTGAAAAGGTGACATAACTTTTTTCTATGAAGCCCTGAACACATTGATGAGTTTTAATCTTACAAACTGCTCATGCATGATATAAAAGCTGTGAAGAAATACACGTCCTTACCACAAGTTGACATCACAGCGGTTAGGAAAAATTTACAATGTGCGTGAAGTGAAGTGGCGTGTGTGAAACAGTGGGGCGAGATTGGCAGTACGAGGTAAACAACACTGATTTGTAGGCAGTATGAGGTACAGGACACTTGTTTTATTATGTTATGACTATTTACAATTGACCATTTACAGCCCCCAGCAACTGATCACGAATCTACTGATGGTCAAAACCCTTACAACACTTGCACTTGGGGATTTTGAGGTAGAAACACCTGGTGAAGCACGTGAAGTCCTGGGAAAATCAAGTCCTTTAGCATTCTCTACATCACAAAAGCTGAAAAGCTACCGAGAATGGAGAGTGAGAAGCTCGTTGTTCGTACGTGTGACGGTGAGATCTAGTGAAAAATAAATGCCTACTTGACAACATAATCTAGTCAGGCTCGCGTCAAAGACTATATACGAAAGATAGGAAAGTGGACCGAAATACTGTGCTCATTAGGTACAGAGTTAGGACGCTTGACACACCGAGGATAGTCAATTAGTCATGCAAGTGAATTGGAACCAAGGTGAAACTTTCTCACCCACCTGGAACTTCCTCACTCATTTAAAACTTTCTTACCTGAAACTTCGTCTTGGCATTGGAGAGCATATCCCTGTTCCTCTGTTGAGGCATCTTGGGCATTGTGACACCCTCTACCCCAACGTCTGGCATGGGGCTAATGCCTGGGTGAAGAAAATTATCAATGAAATGTGAGTGTTGGGACGTAGTTAAGAGGTGAAAGATAGTTAGTTGGGAGGTAATTAAGTGTTCAGAAATGAGAGAGGATTTGTATGGCTAGTGAGAGATGAGGGAGAGTTTGTATGGCTAGTGAGAGATGAGGGAGCGTTTGTATGGCTAGTGAGAGATGAGGGAGCGTTTGTATGGCTAGTGAGAGATGAGGAGAGTTTGTATGGCTAGTGAGAGACGAGGGAGAGTTTTATGGCTAGTGAGAGACGAGGGAGAGCTGAGGAGTATGGCTAGTGAGAGATGAGGGAGAGTTTGTATGGCTAGTGAGAGATGAGGGAGAGTATGGCTAGTGAGAGATATGGCTAGTGAGAGATGAGGGAGAGTTTGTATGGCTAGTGAGAGATGAGGAGAGTATGGCTAGTGAGATGAGGGAGAGTTTGTATGGCTAGTGAGAGATGAGGGAGAGTTTGTATGGCTAGTGAGAGATGAGGGAGCGTTTGTATGGCTAGTGAGAGATGAGGGAGAGTTTGTATATGGCTAGTGAGAGATGAGGGAGAGTTTGTAGGGCTAGTGAGAGATGAGGGAGAGTTTGTATGGCTAGTGAGAGATGAGGGAGAGTTTGTATGGCTAGTGAGAGACGAGGGAGAGTTTGTATGGCTAGTGAGAGATGAGGAGAGTTTGTATGGCTAGTGAGAGAGTGAGAGAGGGAGAGTTTGTATGGCTAGTATGGCTAGTGAGAGATGAGGGAGCGTTTGTATGGCTAGTGAGAGACGAGGGAGAGTTTGTATGGCTAGTGAGAGATGAGGGAGCGTTTGTATGGCTAGTGAGAGATGAGGGAGCGTTTGTATGGCTAGTGAGAGATGAGGGAGCGTTTGTATGGCTAGTGAGAGACGAGGGAGAATAACAAAAGCCAAGCAACTATATAATAAGCAACAAATTCCGTACCAAAAGGCAAAAAAAAAATATAATAAAAAATCTTGGTAGGACTATGGACCCCGCTATGCTGATCACCACCTGAAGAATAGCCCCTCCTCTCTTGGTTAAATTTAAGGTGAAATAAGCTTATCTTTAGGTAAATGCCGACTACAGACGGTATATAATGAAGAATAAAGTTAGATTGAAGAATGAGTATTTAATGGATAGAGTGGAGAATTAAAAAAACTGGATAAAACAGAAGAATGAGAACTGGGATAATAGCGTAAGGAAGTAAAACAGGAAAAGTTGTAATTGTGAGAGATGGAGAAGTGAGGAAGATAAGGAATATGGTAAGAGAGAAGGAGTGAGGAGGGTTTAGGGCCGAATGTTGTGAGATGCATACATACATACATACATACATACATACATACACACACACACACACTCGCACACATACATACATACATACAGATCGAGAGAAAGAGAGAGAGCAGGGGCGGGTCCTGAGGTGGGGTCCTGGGAATTCGGACCCCACCCTTTTTCATCAGAAAATTTCAATACTTTTTCCTTAATGCAGTATTGTACTCGGGTGTTTTTGTATGGTAAAAAGTAATTACTGTTGATCTCAAACTGGCCTCAAAATGGCCATGATATTGCTCATTTATTTTTTTTTTCTGAGGGGGGGGGGACCTTACAGCACCCCCAAAACCCTCTAGTTGGGTGGGCTCGCTGTGGTCGCCATGTTCTCTCACCCACAACTTCTTGGAGCCCCTCCCCCTTCTGATATTCCTGGATCCGCCCCTGGAGAGAGAAACTAAAACTGTGTCAAGGATCGCACAGTTGCTTTAAGCGTAGGTACGGGTGTTTTGCCCAAGCGACCATTTAACATGTTGTCTAAATATGCAGGTAGTTCCCAGGGGATAGTGTATCTAACTTTAGTATTTACAGATGAGGGCGTTTATTTATTTATTTTTTCTGACGGATTTTTTTTCTTCAGCATTACTGTTTTTTTTAAGAAATTTACTTTTAACAGTGGCATATTATTATCAATTAATCCACAATTAACGTTATTTCTGAGGGATATTTATGGTGACACGAGACTCAATAATTTAGATCACGTGAAGAATAGCATCCTAGCATATTTCACCTGATAATTAAACACCCAAATGCTAGGTTATTTGTTTTATTTATTTATTTATTTATCATTCACCAGATTTGTTCGAGCAGTTGGTCTGTTTGTTTGTTTGTTTGTTTTTGTGTTTTTACTTTGGTATGACTTTTATTGCCCAGTGTTAGGGAGTATACGGAGAAAACCTGCCATGTTTGATAAAAGTCGCACCATAGCACCATTCTCACGCTTATCCCGGACCAGGGGACTGAACCCAGGACACAATATTAAGAAATACTCGCGTTCAGCTGCAGCACCAGGTTAAATTAGGTTAACGTTAGGGTACACAATCTAAAGGTGAAATAGGGATGCTATTCCTCATGTGAGCCAATAATTCTCTCGAGGGGATTTTTTTGTTATTGGTTTCACTGAGCGGAATCATTATTCATGTACTATACAAAAGAAGTTACCTGGCTCTTTGTCTCTCGATACAGTTTTAGCCAGATGCTTAATCCCAGATTTCATTTTCCCTGGTTTGTTGTTTTGGCTACCCTCTCCTCCCGACGAGTCTGAAACGTTATGCGACTTAAAATCATTGGTTTCTAACTGGTGAGTTACTTCAGATGACTTAAAATCCTTGGTTCATGATTGGTCCGTACCATTTGATAAATCAGAAGTGACCGCGGCTGATCGGGCTGCTACAGCGCCTATGTTAAGCCCAGCACTGCCGCCACTCGTAGCCGCACCTAAAGGAGATGAATGATGAGTATTTAAGACATTAGAGAGACATCCAGAGAGGTACTTAGACATTAGACTTTTCCCATAATTTTTCACATAGATAAAATTGTATAGAACCTGGGAGGCACTAACATATATCGGAAGACTCAGAAACATTACAAATTTAGATAGATGTAGATTTTTTATGATACCGCTTTGGCAGAATCAGTTATTACCATATTATTAGTAATTTTAGAATTTAACCCCTTGAATAAGATGATTTAAAAACACTTTCAATATAACATTATCTTACTAAAGGAAACTGGTTATAGTATTCAAGAGTAAGTTATTGTACTCAAGGACTTAAGTCATCGTGCTCAAAGGGGTTACACTCTCTTACTCAAGCGGCTCGTTCATTGTACTCAAAGGGCTAGTTTATTGTACTCTTTGGATATAATTTAATTAGTAAAAGCCAAGAGCGCCCCCTATTAGGTTGCGTTGAGAAGACAAGGGTAAGCAAGCCTTTATAGAAACATATAAACTACTGGTATTTTCTAAAGCACTACAGGCAGTGGAAAGTTAGGTAGGATATCGGCATCTTATTTAGAGTGTATAAAGTATTAAGTGAACATGAGACAGAACATGTAAATTTGTTGATCAATATTTTTTTTTAATTACAGTACATCATAATAAGTATTGCTACACATATGCAGTAAGCAAGGACGATGTATATAGTGGCAGAGGTGTCGAGTAGTGAAGTAACTGTCCTTAAGTACCTTTAATTAAGTAGATTTTTCAAAGATTTACCATCTAGAGAGAATATTTATTTTGAAGTATTCTTACGTATAATTTAGGAAAAAATACAGTACTTCAACTTAAGCACAATGTTGCCAAAATCTGTAGAGTATGAACTACTTTCTTGTATAAAGAGAAAGACGCTAATAATACATGTAAACATTATAGGGGTTAATTCTATTGAGTGCATCAGTGAGAGAGTAAAGTACTAGTAGGTTACTATATATACTTCCCAAACCTGTTTACCGGTACACACACACACACACACACACACACACACACACACACACACACACACACACATGCACATTAACAAACACAACTGGCACAAGAAGCATCCCACATCTTTAAGACTAATCTATATACCTTAATATACTTCTTTTTTTTCCAACCCAAACACCATTTCTACCTCACTACTTCCTGCCGTCCCTGTACCTCACTCACCTGCGGGAGGGGTGTAAGAGAGAACCAGCTTTAGGGTGCCAACAGTGGGGGAGTCAGTGGCATCCAGGAGTCCCAGGTCATAGTCGAGGGGCGTGCCTGGTGCTGCGTGGACTACGTTCCTCAGGGCGATGGTGGCCTTGCCCAGTAGTCTGCAGGAGGCGAGGAGTTTACAAGGGCGGATCCATGGGGGGGTCCTGGGGTCCGAACCCCACTTTTCACCAGAAAATTCCAGTACTTTTTCTTTAATGCAGTTTTGTACTCAGGCATTTTTGAATAGTAAAAAGTATTTACTATTGACTTCAGAATATCCCCTAATATCAAGTGCGCATGGCTTCAAAATGCCCATGATATTGGTCAGATTAAAAAAAAAACATTCTGGAGGGGGGGAATTACAGTACACCCCCCCCCACCCGCACCCCAAAAAAAATGCTGGGTGGGCTCCCTGTGCTCGCCATGTTCCCCCACCCACAACTTCTTGGACCCCCTTTTGATATTCCTGAATCCTCCCCTGAGTTAAAGCATTCTGAACAGTACATTTTTTTTGTTACTTTACTGTATAATTTATGATAATGATTCTACTTCCTGGTATACCGTAAATTAGTATCTTCATATCACAGCATTCTGAGCTGTACTGTATCATAAATAGTCATTTTTCTTGAATAAACTAAATGAATATCTCCTTATATCAGCATTTTGAAATGTTTCATACTAGTTATGGAATAAAATGAATCACTATTTCCTTATTACTGGACTGTAAGGGGCAGGTAGTGCCTGCTGGATATAATGAATACCTCTCGTGGTAACAAATGCAGTTCAGTTATTTTAAACTATCATGCTTAGATAGAATAATATATTCATTAGCTTAGTTTAGAAGAATTTTAGTTGAGGAACACAATTAATAGAAAACAGACATGCAAACAACCTTATTGAGTAATAATCTCTTACCTGTTTCTCCCTATTCTTTCATAATCTTTCACTGTAATATCGATGCACTCGTCTGCTCGCGGCGCCTTTGTACCCAACTCCCATTTTAAGGTCTCGTCCCATTCTGGGTCTAGTGTCCCATCCTTTACTTCCGTTTTCTTTTTTTCTCCTGTAAAAGAAAATGAATAAAGAGAGCCATTATTTTATCCCTAACTCTTCTAAGTTTGTCTAACATGATTTTTTTTACGGGGATTAGCCTACCGGGCTTAATCTAGCTTTCTAATGTTATACTGATTTTAAGAGAAATACGAAAATAAACGAAAAAACCCTGTAAATACAAAGTAATGAATGGTCCTAAGTTAGGTTAGGTTGGTCTCACTGGGTTTGGTTAGGTTAGGTTAGGTGGTTCTCATTTGGTTTAGTTGGTTTGTGTTACTGAACTACGTCTGATTAGGCCTGTATATCCAGGTCTTCATCCATTTATTACTCAGTACTGCTATTAGAAATAAGTTTAATGGAAACCGTCCACCAGCGGCCGGGCTTCATTTCACTTTTGTTGTCCACAGATGGGGACAACAAGGTTACGATTTTAATACTAGTAAAATTGGAAGTCTGGGATTACGCATTACACGTGTTTTGTTTTTATTTCATGTTACTGATCGCAAGTGTATGATCAGGTCACGTAGCGGTGTGTCTGGTGTGGCGTTTGGGCGGGGCACGATAAGATAATTCGATTTTAATTGGCCAACCGTTACTGAGACATTGGTCTGTTATCTGACGGTCGCAGGCAAATGTCTCTCGTTATTCTTTCATTATATTCGATACCTTAGTTGTCAGGAGAGACGTAATAAATGAATAAATTATATAAACCCGTCTAGTTCAGTTTTTTTTTTATTCACTTAATAGTTTCCCAATATTGAGTCTGTAAAATATCGAAATAAGAACATAAAATTAATATAGGATTTTTTCATATGACTTATGTAATCATCATGAGTTACACCTGTATGTCCCACCAGTAGTTCCAACAGGTAGTTTTCCTCCACCACACCCAGCATAAGATCACACCAGTACACACGCTTACACTGTACATCTAACACTGGATCGGAAATTGCACATAAGAGTACTGACGCCATTATAATTTGATCAGTTATTAAATTGCATGATAAGAGATACTGAGATACAGTCATCTTAGAAATAGATGGAAGGGTGACAGTGACAGTGAGGGAAACTGACCCTGGAAGTCTATGGTGACGTAAGGATCACTCTTGCCAAGCGTCTCCAAATTCTGTAGGTTGGAGGCGCTCACCACCTTGATCTCCAGCGACATAGTGGCGTTCTGTGGGAGGAGACGAGAGATGTTAGTGAGGACCTTTGAGAACTAAGAGGAGAGAGAGAGAGAGAGAGAGAGAGAGAGAGAGAGAGAGAGAGAGAGAGAGAGAGAGATTTAAACACATACAGAGATAAAATAGTATTTGATATAACTCGTTAAGACTTCGTTAAGGGAACTGTGAGTGTAGAATGTAAGAGACGTTACTTTAATACTTTCATTACTTCAGTCAACCTTAAACTACACACTTTTTCCTCTTATTTAAGTAGAATTTAGGGATACTACTTTAACTTAAATCGATGTTTGGGTTAGATTACTTATAGTACTTCAACTTTAAGTAAAAAAAATAAGTACTTTATACACCTGTGTGAGATTGTGTAATTGTGTGATGGTAAAGTTTAATAATGTAGAAGTGTGTGTGTGTGTGTGTGTGTGTGTGTGTGTGTGTGTGTGTGTAAGGCTGGTATACACACTTCGTTATAACTGACTTTTTTCCACCAATCACAGGATACAATTAATGACGTCACATCAAAGGCCTAGTGTCATTGGTGGCATCTAACAAATGACCGTAAACTGTAGACCCTGACTGTGAGAGCTACACATAACTGCCCCCATGTTCCCTCACGCAAGCCCTGAGAACCTAACCTAACTATACCTAAACACTGCCTGCACCAATTGTCACGGGATAAACTGTGATTGGTCCAAGTAGCGAGCTGACATAAACACTAGTATCACCCTGTGGTGTTTGAACGTGGGGCTTGGGATGGGGTGACTGGGTGGCGTGGGTGGTAAATGGGTGGTTGCGTGGGGTGGATAACTGGGTGGTAAAATGTGGCTGGTGTGGTATAACTGGTGGTAAATGGGTATTGCGGGTGATAATCATGTAAATTGGTGGTTGGTAAGATAACTGGGCAAATGGGTGGTTGCGTGGGTGATAACCAGTGGTAAATGGGTGCACAGGTGATAACTGGTGTGAAAATGGGGTGGTTGCGTGGGGTGGATAACTGGGTGGTAAATGGGTGGTTGTGGTGACAAACTGGGTGGTAAATGGGTGGGAGAGGCAAGGCCAACTGGATGGGATGTAAAGGACCTTATTTTAATGGAATATGAAGAACAGTGGCCAGAATGTGTGTGTGTGTGTGTGTGTGTGTGTGTGTGTGTGTGTGTGTGTGTGTGTGTGTGTGTTCCTATTTAAATCAAGGAAATACAGTTATCAGGGCGTATTAAACTATGGTAACCGGACGCCAGGTTTCAAATTAATCAACAGAAAAATAATGAGACTTCGAGCGACTGTATAAACGTTTGGATAGTACGAAACTAAAACAAAAGAAGACAGACAGACAGACAGACAGACAGACACTTGTTCCTCGTCACCTACACAAACATATAAAATCCCCACAAACAATCCTGGTACCAATTCCACCCCTATCACACTAAACAGTAACTCTATCTTGTCCTACTTGAGTTAATACCTTCTCACGGCGATAGAGGTGAAAATCACTCCCGCAGGCTTGTATGTCTCGCCTATATGAATTCTTCCTCCTCCTCCTCTAGCGGCCACAAGCGTCGTCTCTATACTATAGCTGAGAGTTAAGTGTAAGTTGTTAGACATCACACTGACTCGCCTCTGGAAGTGGTTGATGGTGTACATACTCACACCCACTTGTATCAATCGCCGCTATCTTAAACCACGTTATCAAGAAGCTTATGTTCTTTATCTCACACAAACACATCATTAATATCATTATTATTATTATTATTATTACACACACACACACACACACACACATATATACACATACACACACACACACAATAATAATATCTATTTAGTAAAATTACCATACGAGTTTACAATTGGTTTAGCATATATTACCGATGCAGGTATACAGTTCAGTATGTGTATAGACAACGCAGGTATACAGTGTACATTCCCCCAAAAAGTACCTTCACGGTGATAGTCCGATGAATTTCACAATGAACACTGTGACTCCTGTTCTCTCGGTAGGGTTGTCAAAATCATTCGTCCTTTGTGTCATATTCCTCTCTCTCTCTCTTCTCTGAATCAAAATAATAGTATCTTTTATTAATTTTTTTATTTCTCTTTATCGCATTAGGTAAAGGCGAGAGAGTGGAAAAGTGTGTATGTGTGTGTGTGTGTGTGTGTGTGTGTGTGTGTGTGTGTGTGTGTGTGTGTGTGTGTGTGTGTGTGTGTGTGTGTGTGTGTGTAATAAATAATAATAATAATAATTAACGGTTTATTGAAAAAATTCTGCAGCCCGAAGGCTGAAAATATACATTGGACATAAATGACTTATTACATACATTGGTGGTTTAACAAAAGCCTTCATTAGAGAAGGGTAAAGGAACATACAGTGAACATACAGATTAATGTAGGTGTTGAACAGTAAACTCGTAGTGTAGTAATTCCCTCGCAGATGGTGTTATGAGGAGCCTCACGTGGTGTAGTAATTCTCTCACAGATGGTGTTATGAGGGACCTGGCGTGGTGTAGTAATTACCTCGCAGATGGTGTTATGAGGGGCCTCACGTGGTGTAGTAATTCCCTCACAGATGGTGTTATGAGGGACCTCACGTGGCGTAGTAATTATCTCACAGATGGTGTTATGAGGGGCCTCACGTGGTGTAGTAATTCCCTCACAGATGGTGTTATGAGGGACCTCACGTGGTGTAGTAATTACCTCACAGATGGTGTTATGAGGGACCTCACGTGGTGTAGTAATTACCTCATAGATGGTGTTATGAGGGGCCTCACGTGGTGTAGTAACTCCCTCACAGATGATGTCATGAGGGACATCGCGTGGTGTAGTAATTCCCTCACAGATGGTGTTATGAGGGGCCCGACGTGATGTAGTAATTCCCTCACAGATGGTGTTATGAGGGACCTCACGTGTGGTAATTCCCTCACAGATGGTGTGATGAGGGACTTGACGTGGTGTAGTAATTCCCTCACATATGGTGTTATGAGGGACATGTGGTGTAGTAATTCCCTCACATATGGTGTTATGAGGGACATGTGGTGTAGTAATTCCCTCACAGATGGTGTTATATGAGTGAGGTTTGGTCTTAGGCCTTCCTATCGTAGACGGATTAACACATCGCTGGTTGTTGTTGGGTCTCACGGGCCGTTATCACTGGGTACCTGGGACCTCACTGTGTGAAGGTTAACTTGGGTACAACTGTTACTGTTGAGTTGTTCTCACTGACTTACGCACTGTTCACCACTGTTCACCCCTGTTTAACACTGGTTCCGTTCCTTTCCTAAATGAAATTGTAACTTCTGGCGAGAACTTGCTGATATCCGGTGGGGAGGAGGGTTCAGGGGAGGGAGTTGGTATGGGCCAACTTAACAGTTGACCTGTGTGTGTGTGTGTGTGTGTGTGTGTGTGTGTGTGTGTGTGTGTGTGTGTGTGTGTGTGTGTGTGTGTGTGTGTGTGTGTGTGTGTGTGTGTGTGTGTGAGCTGTACCACACTAGCAGGTGAAGCCCAAGTGGTGGTCGGACCCTAGAGTGATGAAAGGGGAAGCTAATGCGTTGATGGAGTGCTTTACATGCTATAGGACCGAGCTTGTTTGACTGCATCTTGCTTGTGCTTGTTTGACTGTCTCTTGCTTGTGCTTGTTTGACTGTCTCTTCCTTGTGCTTGTTTGACTGCCTCTTGCACTTCAGTGGTTCAAAGTTGATGCAATACTGTAATAATAATAATTGAGTGTGTGTGTGTGTGTGCGTGTGTGTGTGTTCGAAATATATATTCATAATTACAACCAGGTAATTAGGTTCTTCTATATCTGCAGGTAGAGGAAGAAAACAAAATTAACGTATGAATCATTGGCGAATCCGGATCGAGAGGTTTGAAATGTCATCCAAGAATCGCTTCCTCCTCCTCCTCCTCACCCGAACCTTCAAGTCCAAACACTGACCTTCTTGTCGTTTCTACTCTACAATAATAACTAATGCCAGTTCAAGCAGTCAACAGTGCCTGGCGTTCCCATATACTCAAGAAGATCATGATTATGGTAGCCACAACTGACCCCCGAAAAAAGTATCTGGTTGTTTTGGCGGTCTTTTTAAAACAACATTAACTATCTCAATCGCCATGTTGATAATATTCTCACGTCCAGGAAATTGTACAGTATATGATTCATTCTCTTCCTCCATCCTGTATAAAAAAATCCGATACGATATCAAACAAGGAAGTGACTCATCATATACGAGAATCAACAATAATGTGGTGTTTTAATTCACTAGACGTTAAATTGTTGCTTAATTATAATTCTGGGGTTAATTTACGAGAGATATTTAAAATGAAGTTATATAGCCCTGTGCACTTGTAATAATGTACAATATAATGACTACCTGTTATACCTTCATTATTTTATACATTGTTCTACTTACAGGAAAATATTTAAATAGTCTCAGTAAATGGTGGACGTGTCTACCATCTGTAAGATTTATTGTGAGTATAACAAAGTATATAACGGTTAAGGTAGAACAAGGAATCACTACATTGTTAATTATTACAGGTGCACAGGGACTTTTCGATCACCTTCTACAGCCATGCAAACACTATGATTGAGGCCAGGTATACTGAGGTAGAGGCCAGGTATACTGAGGTAAAGACCAGGTATACTGAGGTAGAGGCCAGGTATACTGAGGTAAAGACCAGGTATACTGAGGTAGAGGCCAGGTATACTGAGGTAGAGGCCAGGTATACTGAGGAAGAGGCCAGGTATACTGAGGAAGAGGCCAGGTATACTGAGGTAGAGGCCAGGTATACTGAGGTAGAGGCCATACTGAGAGGTGAGGTAAGTGGTGAGGAGATGGAAAGTGTTATGAAGGTCACCGTCCATTGTTAGCGACTCATTGTCAGGATCTGAGAACACTCCCCCTACTTCCTCCTACACTCCCCCCCCCTTCTTTCTCTACCCCCTTACCTCCTCCTTTTTCTCTTCCCCCTTTACATCACCCTCCCCCTCACCTCACCTCACCTCCTCACCTTTTCCCCCCCTTTACCTCCTCCTCCCTTCTCCCCACTTTTTTTTCCTCCTCCTCCTCCTCCTCCTCCTCCTCCTCCCACACTCCACCTCATTCCCATCCCTCCACATCATCAGAATATCCTCCTCCTCCCTCCACCAGAAGACGTCGAGGAGGGGGAGGGGGGCGACTGGAAGGAGGGGAGGGAGGAGGGGGGCATGTGACTGGAGGGAAAGAGGTGGTAGAGAAAGCAAAGGAAAAAGTAGGTTGAGAAACTGAAGGAAGGAAGAGATAAAGAAGCTTTTGGAAGGAGAGAGAGAGAGAGAGAGAGAGAGAGAGAGAGAGAGAGAGAGAGAGAGAGAGAGAGAGAGAGAGAGAGAGAGAGAGAGAGAGAGAGAGGTAGGCAGTGAGGAACGAAGTATTAGAGAAGAAATATGAAGAAATAACTAAAGAATATAGAAACAATCGATAATTACTGAAAATATTAAAGGAGTGAGGGAGAGTGACAAAAGGTGTAGCGAGAAGGAGAAGGAAGGAGAGGTAGAAGGAGAGAGAGAAGGTGAGGAGGGGGGAGGAAAGAACTAATTACAACAGGAAGTGAAAATTGTTTTAGTTTCTGGTCTACTGCTTGTAAGGTTCAATGTTGTGTGTGTGTGTGTGTGTGTGTGTGTGTGTGTGTGTGTGTGTACAGCGTTGCTTCTTGATAACGATAGCATTATATCTTTTTTTGCCGGAAACTAATAATAAGGTAATAATTCTCAGGTATTTCCCCTGGATTTGCTTTGTGTCTGTCTGGCCGCCACGTATCATTATTAAAAACTCCCAGAAAAATGAGAGCCATTGTTTTAAAAGTAATATGTATGTGTAATGGCTTTGTTGACTGTACTTGGTCGAATTGCCATGTTGTTTACTATCGTTTATATACCTACACTGTCTAGGTTCATTGTTTATATACCTGCACTGTCTAGGTACATTGTTTATATACCTGCACTGTCTAGGTACATTGTTTATATACCTGCACTGTCTAGGTACATTGTTTATATACCTGCACTGTCTAGGTACATTGTTTATATACCTACATTGTCTAGGTACATTGTTTATATACCTACACTGTCTAGGTACATTGTTTATATACCTGCGCTGTCTAGGTTCATTGTTTATATATCTGCACTGTCTAGGTTCATTGTTTATATACCTACACTGTCTAGGTCCATTGTTTATATACCTACACTGTCTAGGTACATTGTTTATATACCTGCACTGTCTAGGTTCATTGTTTATATACCTACACTGTCTAGGTACATTGTTTATATACCTGCACTGTCTAGGTACATTGTTTATATACCTGCGCTGTCTAGGTACATTGTTTATATACCTGCACCGTTCAGGGGTACATTGTTTATATATTCCGCACCGTTCAGGCAATACATTGTTTATATACCTACACTGTCTAGGTTCATTGTTTATATACTCGCACCCGTCTAGGGTAATATTGTTTATATACCTACACTGTTCAGGTTCATTGTTTATATACCTGCAATTGCCCAGGTAATATTGTTTATATACCTGCACTGTCTAGGTTCATTGTTTATATACCTGCACTGTCTAGGTACATTGTTTATATACCTGCACTGTCTAGGTACATTGTTTATATACCTACACTGTCTAGGTACATTGTTTATATACCTGCACTGTCTAGGTACATTGTTTATATACCTGCACTGTCTAGGTACATTGTTTATATACCTGCACTGTCTAGGTACATTGTTTATATACCTGCACTGTCTAGGTACATTGTTTATATACCTGCACTGTCTGGTCACAGTATAGTATGGTGTGTCCAGGAAGCAGATTCACCCACTGACATTGAACGATTAACCGGACCGGAAGGTGCGGTAGAATCAGTGTCCGGCTGTACCTGTAGTTGTGTGTGTGTGTGTGTACGTATAAAGAACTGATGTGTGCATTCCAACAAAATATATGCAGATTTAGGTGAGGCAGTCGTATGTGTAGACAAGCTTGTGGGGGTGTAGATTCATGTGTACGTGTAGACAGACATGTGTACGTCAAGGAGCTCTATCGACCACGCCCATTGAGCTATTACGGCGACCTACGATAGGAGATAGGAGAGGGGTGGAGGGAAGTTACTGGCCTTTTAAGATAATGGTAAGGCTCTAGTGCCCGAGAGAGAGAGAGAGAGAGAGAGAGAGAGAGAGAGAGAGAGAGAGAGAGAGAGAGAGAGAGAGAGAGAGAGAAGCTCCATTTCCATGTTAAATTTAGCGTAAACATGTTTCTATGATCAGTACAGCACCAACCAGGATGAGAGTTGACGCTGATGCACGATAACATGACAACAAATACCTCTCTCGTGCTTCCATACATCTTAGGAGACATAGATACAGTTCGACGTTTTTTCAGATGTTTCCTCAACCGGTTTGTTATTCCTGCTGATAAACGAAGGACACTTACTCCCCTCCTACCAATGTTTATACAACCAATAATAGCACATTAGTTCACCATTACACCACGATCAATTAGCTTACCAACTGCAAGATTTACCTCTAAAATAGCCGACATTACCGCCAGAAACTATATAAATTTTTATGTTTAGTTAGGACTGGATCTATGACATTTTGCATCCACTGTTACTTCCTGGTAAAACTGTAAACAAACCTCTTTCACGTTTATAGAAAAAAAGTTAAAACTTCATTAAATTCTCTGTTATTGCCAATATGTTCAGCATTAATGTATCGCGTTGTAATGAGAAGGAATTAATACAGTATTGGATACCCCTAGAGGTCGCATTATCGGAGTTCTATACATTCACGTCCTTCCCCTGACTTTCATTCGGATGGTTGGCCCACCACTTTACCCCCCTCCCCCGCCCCCGCACTCGCTGTTATTAAAAACCCATTTCCCATTAGAATTTGATAATCACTAGAGTTAATATAATTTAAGATAATGACAGTGTTTCTGAGTGCATTAATGTTTTGAAAAGTGTTGTATTAAATGGAAATATGACGTAACAGTGGAAATCGTTGGTAGTGAAGGCCGTCTCGCCGCCGTGACTTTTAAACGAGTTGCCAGCTGATGTTACCTGTTGTGCGCTGGAGGATGTTTGCGGTCTCTTGTCAGGCTGGAAATTGTGTCTTACAGAAGGGATACACACCGACCAAAATAACTTCCCGTACAACAAACCAATGTGCGGAACCCGTTGACAGGGAACTGACTCTTACACACGAATGAAATAAGACCCAACTGTAGCGTACCAATAAGAGTGTCAGGGAAATATGAGCCTTATGTATTTTAACTCAAGATACATACATAAATACGTCCCCTAAACCAACCAATGAGCGGAAACTGTGTATAAGAGATATGTTATTACAGGCCAACGTTGCTCTTCGTGGTAATGACGGCGGCCACGGCTCGAAATAAGAGAGGTACCGTATCTAGTTGGCTCACACAAGTCCAACATGGATTCGAACCTGTCCTAAGACTTTACGTAGTGGATAGTTGCTTTCTTTTACGTTGCTTAAGGGGGAAATAGAAGGATTGATTCATAAAGTCATAACTTATCTAGGTCATGGCTGAAATGGTGTGGAAATGGTGCTGAGACTCTACACGGTAATGGAGGGAGAGTGGGTGGAGGACCTTCATCTCTTCCTTTTCCTCACCCTTCCCTTCTTTCCCTCCCTTTTCCTCCCACTTCCCTTCTTTCCTCCTTTTTCTATTCTTCCCCTCCCTTTTCCTCCTCTTCCATTCTTTCCCTCCCTTTCCTCCCTTCTTTTCCTCCCTTCCTTCACCACTTCCCCTTCCCTTCTCCTCACCCTACAGATGGTGAAGGGGGCATGAGCCGACCTTGTATGGCTGTACTCCTGACGGTGTTCAGGCGTTGGTCCCCATATGACCCTCCCACACACAAACACACACACACACACACACACACACACACACACACCATTAACACAGGTACAGTATATCAGAACAGGTGTAGATATACAAGTACAGGTACAGTATAAGAGTACAGGTGTTGGAGGTGAGTGAGTCAGTGTTGGAGGTGTGTGAGTCAGTGTTGGAGATATGTGAGTCAGTGTTGGAGGTGTGTGAGTCAGTGTTGGAGGTGAGTGAGTCAGTGTTGGAGGTGTGTGAGGTCAAAGGTGGAGCCGGGCAGGTGAGCTGGTGTTGAGGTGAGTCAGTGTTGGAGGTGAGTGAGTAAATGTTGGAGGTGTGTGAGTAAGTGTTGGAGGTGTGTGAGTAAGTGTTGGAGGTGTGTGAGTCAGTGTTGGGGGTGTCGGTTTACCAGACGGTCAAACAACCACTCACGCCCACACAGACTGACACACGAGCGGACAGGCACCCACAAACAAAAGACTTACACACATATACACGCTCATATATACAAATACAGCTATTCATACACAGCCATGTACACACAATACAGACAAACACACGCACATGTAAACACAATCATATACAGTACACACAACCATATACACACACACACACACACACACACACACACAACCATACACACACACACACAACCATACACAAGCACACACACACACAGACACACACACACACACACACACACACACACACACACACACACACACACAACCATACACACGCACACACACACATAAGCTATACACTATATATATCTCAGTGCAGGAGACACCAGCACCAACCCGTGTCGGCCATCAGTGTAGGTCAAAGAAACCCAGGTCCTAACAGGCTCACAACCTAACCTAATCTAATCTAACCTAAGCTAACCTAATCTAACCTAACCTAATCTAAACCTTACCTAACCTAACCTAATCTAAGCGAATCTAACCTAACCAAAACTAAGCTAATCTAAACCTTACCTAAATTAATCTAACCTAAACTAACCTAAGTAATCTGACCTAACCTAATTTAACCTAGGTAACAGCCTTTCTGTGGTTACTATTCGCCAGACGGTGGTTCTTATCCGCCTGGCTGTAGCTCTTCCTCATCAGATAGTGGCTATTATTATTTAATATACAGTAGTTGTTGGCTATAAATCGCTAAGTGGTCGCTATTTTTTTTTTTTTTTTTGCCCAAATATTCAGTATAAATCACCAAATCACGAATGTGTAAACCTACATCACGGACGCCACTTAAATCACATCTACTTTCAACTAACCGCGTCTAAATACATCTATTGTCTACGCGTCTAAATACATCTATTGTCTACGTTTGTCGATTCCTATACGTCTATCCGTACCTCGGCTGACGACAACCACGGTTCCTGCGAGTGGGAAGGTGAATCTCCCAGTGAACACAACACTGCGCGGTCATGGCTACAGAACACCGAGTCACGCCCGTAGTGTTTGTGGCCGTGATCCAACAGGTGTGAGGAAGCTCCTATCACGCCACCGCTGGCAGAAGGTGTGTGAAGGTTGGTCTGGCGTGGATTTAATAAGCTTACGTTAGGTTAGGTTAGGTTAGGTTAGGTTAGGTTAGGTTAGGTTAGGTTGTTATTTCGAGGTGGGGGGAAGGGGGCGGAGTATAAAGTCACACGTTACTTAGAATGATTCCGCTAACGTTGTTCTCGTGGTGAGAGAGAGAGAGAGAGAGAGAGAGAGAGAGAAACCATGAAGTAGAAAAATGAAGGAAGAAGACAATGAGGGAGTGGGAGAAGGGGGAAAAGGGAGAATATGAAGGAAGTGACAGAGGAAGGAATGTGAGAAAGAGGGATGGGGAGGGAGGAGGGAGGAGGGAGGGAGGTAGAGAGGGGCCTGTTTCCTGACCCCCTTTACCGAGCGTGACCTGTGACCTGTGTGGGAGGAGGATGTGTTGAGTCACGCTCTGGGGAAAGGGGAACAAAGGGGAGGAGGAGAGGGGAGGGGAAGGGGAGTGGAGAATAGGGAGAGAGAGAATGGAAGGTAGGGTAGGGGGGGGCGACGAGAGAGAGAGAGAGAGAGAGAGAGAGAGAGAGAGAGAGAGAGAGAGAGAGAGAGAGAGAGAGAGAGAGAGAGAGAGAGAGGACTTCCATGACGTCATTGAACTTTAGAAAGGAATGTGATAGGTGGAGAGCCAGCAGGATCTAGTGACGTCACCATTGCCAACGTCACTACTGCGGGGATGACGTCATTGAACTTTAGAAAGAAATGTGATAGGTGGAGAGCCGGCAGGATCTAGTGACGTCACTACTGTGGGGATGACGTCATTAAAGGTTATCGGAGACGAGAGCGGTTCCCTCAAGGATGTATTGACACCACGATACCTGGGATACAGTGGTACCTTGGTATACAGTTTAGGTTAGGTTAGGTTAGCCGAAACACTCTGGTACTGTATTTGCGTATGAGTGTATGTTTATGTATTTGTACCTGTATAACTGTAACTATCATTCTGTAACTGTCATTCTGTTCCTGTATTACTTATTCCCTGTTTGGATAACTGTATTATCCGTTACTGTATCCAAACAAAACTGCATAATCCATCAATGTATTCCTATAGAGCTGTATTATCCATCACTGTACCCAATTAAAACTGTATATAGGTGTATAATTAATCCATCACTGTATCTCTATAAAAGAAAATAATCCACATACGTCCCCACCTGGATACTGTGTACAGACATGGAGACCTACCCTAACCTAACTTAACCTACCCCTAGAAAAAAAGGTGTAACGCAGAGCAACTAAGATGATGACTTAACTCAATTATCTCGATTATCCTCGTACAGACTGAGGGACCTTGGGTACTAAAACAACTCCTCAGACAACACACAGAGGAACAGATCTCAGGGATAAGTTTAAAATCTTGAAAGGAATGAAAAACATGATCCCCAGGCCCCAGTTTTGTGAGACGCACCGCCAACACCAGAGGGATATAAACTTCAAGCTCGCTAACTCCAAGATATCATTAAGGATGACTATAAGGAAGTATTTCTTCACCTAAACCCAACCCTAACCTAACTTAATCAAACCAAACCAAACCTAACCTATAGAACAGTATATCCAACCCAAATTGTGGTAGAATCAAGAACAGAACTGAGCTTGAAAATGGCCCTAGACAAGACTATCAAGAAACTGGCCTTCTTCCTTCGGCATGGCCACCTCCTACTTTGAATGGCCATTAGGTACAATTAGGTAAATGACTGAATAAACCAATGATTGTATCCCTGTAATAACTGCATTATATCCTTGTTACATAAAATAATTCCATTCGCATGCCTGTAGTGGGACGTCATCGGCATTAAAAGGGAGTATACCGACCCTTTGGTGAGGAGGAGGTGAGGTGGAATGTGTTGTGGTAGTGAGTCACAGATAAGGTCATACTATGTTACTGGAGAAAGGGAGGGAGGGAGGGTAGAAGGAGGGAAAGAAGGAGGGAAGGCAGGAGGGAAGGAAGGAGGGAAAGAGTGAGGGTAAGAGGGAAATGAAGGAGGAGGGACGGAAGGAGAGTGGAAGAAATAAGGGAAAGAAAGGGAGTAAAAGAAAGGAATGAGAGAGAGAGAGAGAGAGAGAGAGAGAGAGAGAGAGAGAGGTACAGTAATTACCATATTGCCACACAAACCGATAAAAATACAATACATTCCATTTCACACACAAAACAATCCACTTGAATGTATACTTAAAATTTCGTTGTGTGTGTGTGTGTGTGTGTGTGTGTGTGTGTGTGTGTAATGAGTGATTGTCAGACCAAAGCTTACAGCCCAGAATTATGTCACATATAACAGCGAGTACACCACAGACCTCGTGGTACCACCGCATTCCGGGCTGACACACCTCAGGTCGACCCAAGGGACTTGACCTCGCCCGCTAATGACGTGAGCCGGTGACCTACAACCGCACCTAGCCAAGACACCTGGCCAGGACCACACCTGCACACAATTATCCAGATCAAACCAGTTTATTGTTAATTGTTAGAGGTCAAAAGCCGGCTGGGCCGACCCCATATAAAGGCCCTACAGTTCCGTCCACGGGCATTATCTTTATCATTATCATTCTGGTCAGACTGATTCTCATTCTGGACCCTGTCATCTCTCTCCCGTTCGGGTCGTCACTCGGTTCACTAAGGAGAGTCACGCACGTCCCCTCCCCAGGTCGGGAGGGAGACCTCCCGACCAGACGGCATCGCCAGCTAAGCAGACTCTCCCATAGGAGGCAGCCCAGCCAGCACTCACTGGGCCTACGTCAGGGTACACGTGAGTCTTGTCAGAACGTCCTAGGGTGAGTTACCTACTGTGGGAAGTGTATTCATTCAGGTGTGTCCGAGAGTCAGTGTCAAGTAACGTAAAGCATAATGTGTTAGTACCCCGATATAATAGTGATATTAACGTGTCCATGTCATTGAGTGAATTAATAAATAGTTGTATCGAAGAGGTGTTTAACAAGTTGTCCCTTTAAGAAGTAATATACGTGTATTGACATACGAGATAAGATAAGCGTAGTGACGCTGTGCAAATAACATCCAGGCCACGCTACCAAGTTTCCTATCTTTACATTCCTATACTCTATACTCTCTCCTATATATATATATCTTCCTCTTCTCTGTTTATTCTGTCTCATTACAATGGTGGCAGCGAACTATGACGTTAACCCACGCTCCCCTCGTCCCTTGTTATTGGTAACAGTGTACTTAACGTAAACCCATGCCTTCCCTCGGTTAGCCATAACACCTGGCTCGTTAGTTCAAAAGTGCGTAATAAGAAGTTCCTGCGTAGTAGCGTGAAAAGTGTCCTAGTGTGTCTCCGTTACAGCTCAAGTAAATGTCTCTCGTCGTGGTAGGCGCGAATTTTTACTAGAAATATGTTCAGTGCTTAACGTAATTTCTCAGTGTCACCCGCTATCTGTGGCATTCTCAGTAGCCCAAGTGCAGTTTGATTGTTGGTCAGTGTTGAATGTAGCCATTGTGTTTTAGTGATGAAAGCGGTGTCTGTACTAACTGTTATAACTTAACATGTCTTTTAACCTACATCCTCCTCCCTGTCCTAATCCTTACCTCACCCTCCTTACCCTTCCTCCCATCCCTGCCCTGCCCTGCCCCGCCCCTCCGTTCCGTGCACCTCCCCGCCCCGCGAAGCCTAGGTCTGGCCCGATCAACCGCGCCTCGGCTCCTCCCCACCTCACCCGCAACGCACCAGCCTGGCTGGGCCTGGCCAGCCTCGCCTCGCCCCGCGCCGCCCCGCCTCGCCCCACCCCGCTCGGGTGACCTCACGTCCTTCTGACCTGCCCCGCCGCTTGACCACACTAATCCCCCGTCTTTTGTCCCGTAAGCTGTGTGTTGATGATGATGGTTAATATGAAGTAATATTGCGATGAATGCAGAGCTTCACTCAGTGTATTTTTATGCTATTATGATTTGTGATGTACTCTTTGACGCGCAGTGATAAATGATATTTAGTGTAGTGCGCAGAGCTTCACTCCCCGACCCAGCCTGATGAGAACATTGTCGTGACGGAAATGATAGTTGCCAAACATTGACCTATCGTATAAAGTAAACTTTTTTTTTTGCGAATGCACTTCCAACTAATCCATCACCCCTTTAGGATTGTTTCTCTGTCAAATGTCACACACAGTACCACCCATGGCCAGCCGGACGTCAACCACAGTACATACGAGCAGAGAAGAACCAGCATGATGAAAGCAGCGTGATGAATGCAGCGTGGTGAAGGCAGCACGAAACCCACCACACACCACGTCACTTCTTTCAAGTCCTCCCTTGGTATAGGATTAAGAAGATTTTATATTTTTCTACTTTAGGAAGTAAGGAGTGTGGAATGGATCGCCACACAACGAACCCTGGTGAGCCCAGCCAGGGAGGGATTCACCACTGTGGAAGGTGTAAGACAGGACGGTCTTTGGTCTCGCCGACACTCACGTACGGAGGGCGAGCCCTGGTCCGCGGAACCTGCCTTACAGTCATCTAAGGAGACGACAGCCCAAACAGTGGACCGGCTTTCATCCCGGCCGGAGAGGGCCGGCGGCAGATGAACAGAAAATCGTCTGGAATATGTTGAAAATGATGATGTTGCAGAGAAGAAATGCAGATGAAGCAGAAAAATTCATCTGGAATATGACGGAAAACGAAGATGTATAAAGAAACTCAGATGGAGCAGAAAAATTCATCTGGAATATGACGGAAAACGAAGATGTATAAAGAAACTCAGATGGAGCAGAAAAATTCATCTGGAATATGAAAATGAAGATGTATAGAGGAAGAACGCAGATGGGACAGAAAACTCGTCTGGAAGAGTATAGAAACCAGGAGGAAGTGAGAAGAAGTCAGAAGGTGTGGAGAAACGACCTACAAGGTGCGGTATGTGAAGAAAGAAGACAGAAGACAGAAGACAGAAGATGTGCTATGTGAAGAAAGAAGACAGAAGATGTGCTGTCCTGACATCACAAGAAAGCCGATGATGAAGGACCAACCGACTACAGCTGCTGAGCTGCCGCCATCCCCTGTTTTTCAGATACCAGCCGGATGGAAGACGTGAGCTATGCCGGACCCAACTAATGTACTGATGTTGTTGATGTATAATAAAAAGATATCAATCCCCTAATATGTGAAGTAGGAACATTTTTTGTGTATTTTGAAGTATTTTCTCTGATTTTTGTTGATGTTTACTACAAAGAATGTCTTTTTTTAGTCTCACTTTTTTCTATGAGTTCATTTGATCAATGTCTTGGACTATGAAACACGATGTTGTAGCTATATTACTGACTGAGATGAATTATTATTTTGACATGGGCTGATAAGGAAATGTAACACCTGCTATTGTTTGTAGAATGTGATTTGCAAGGTTGCCTCGGACACTATGCTACATATGAAGGATTTTTTCATTCTATGTTCACTTGCTATGTTTCCTTTTTCTCCTGGCATAGAAGCTTTGATCTTGGCGGGAGGTATAGTGAGCTTTGTCAGATCAAACTAGCGCCAGTAGAAAAACATACACCTATGAGATTGTTGTTTGTAAATGTGAAACTATGTTATCGCCCCAGGGATTATCTTTGACACCACACGTGATGTTGCTGTCTATATGTGACATCAGTCTCTGTGATGAAGCTTTGGTCTTGGCGGGAGGTGTAATGAGTGATTGTCAGACCAAACCTTACAGCCCAGAATTATGTCACATATAACAGCGAGTACACCACAGACCTCGTGGTACCACCACATTCCGGGTTGACACACCTCAGGTCGACCCAAGGGACTTGACCTCGCCCGCTAATGACGTGAGCCGGTGACCTACAACCGCACCTAGCCAAGACACCTGGCCAGGACCACACCTGCACACAATTATCCAGATCAAACCAGTTTAGTGTTAATTGTTAGAGGTCAAAAGCCGGCTGGGCCGACCCCATATAAAGGCCCTACAGTTCCGTCCGCGGGCATTATCTTTATCATTATCATTCTGGTCAGACTGATTCTCATTCTGGACCCTGTCATCTCTCTCCCGTTCGGGTCGTCACTCGGTTCACTAAGGAGAGTCACGCACGTCCCCTCCCCAGGTCGGGAGGGAGACCTCCCGACCAGACGGCATCGCCAGCTAAGCAGACTCTCCCTGTGATGAAGGCAGCCCAGCCAGCACTCACTGGGCCTACGCCAGGGTACACGTGAGTCTTGTCAGAACGTCCTAGGGTGAGTTACCTACTGTGGGAAGTGTATTCATTCAGGTGTGTCCGAGAGTCAGTTAACGTAAAGCATAATGTGTTAGTACCCCGATATAATAGTGATATTAATGTGTCCATGTCATTGAGTGAAGTAATAAATAATTGTATCAAGAGGTGTTTAACAAGTTGTCCCTTTAAGAAGTAATATACGTGTATTGACATACGAGATAAGATAAGCGTAGTGACGCTGTGCAAATAACATCCAGGCCACGCTACCAAGTTTCCTACCTTTACATTTCTACTCTCTATACTTCCTATTCCTATATATATATATCTTCTTCTCATTGTGTTTACCCTCATTACATGTGTGTGTGTGTGTGTGTGTCTGTGTGTGTGTGTGTGTGTGTATAACTCTCCCTTGTTTTGGTTTCCTTCTGATTCATTCATTTCCTGGACTCATATATTTTTCTCTTTCCAAAACGGTTCCCTAATCTGCCCACTACTACACTCATCTGTCACTATACCGGAGTACCTTAAGCCTCGGTTCTGGGTCCACCTCTCTTCCTCTACATAACTGATCTGGTTAATTCTTCATCCCTCCCAGCACCACAGACTCCATTACTGATGACACTAACATACATACATACATACATACATACATACATACATACAGTACATATACCCAGTCATCTCTTTCAGCATACAACTAAAATACCTTCAACACAGATCTAGAATCATAATGCAATGGGGGTTTAAAATAAGCTGATTACTTACAACACAAACAACTTTTGTTTCGTAAATAAGATCATTATCAGCCTCCACTTTCTCCCATTCAGTAACAGGTCCATTATATACCAGCCACCAATGTCGCTTGTCTTGGTCTAACTAAAAGTCATTTTTAGCTTGTCCATAATTTACCCCCGTACAGAATTGATCATCGTGTGGTGGCTAAAGAGAGCTAGTTGAATTAGATCTTATTTACCAATCAGAAGAAACAAAATAATCTTAAGGGAGTTTTTAATCCATATTTTGCTTCATAGCTTTACGAAGAGAGTTATTTTAGATGGTTATTTTGACGTTAGAGCCTCTCAGAATCCAAACTCTATACCCCCAACGGAGCTAATGAGAGTTACCCAGTGTCTAGAGAAGGGAAGCTCTTGTTAGTACCTTTCAGAACTATGGCTAAGAATTATTTCATAACTCCGGCCTTGTTACATTGATCATCTCTTACGTAAGAAATATATATAACAGTAATTTATTATCTTCACAAAATTTAGATTATTACGGCATTTATCTTATATAACTTCCGGTACACACACACACACACACACACACACACATACATACCATGTGCTAGTGTTGGTCTTATCTATAAAAAAAACTATACACACATTTCCTTTAAATACAATATTCCTTATTAACAATTATTTTAAACTTAAACATTCATACACAAATGAGTTTTAAAGTATTTTCTGTGTCGTATCTTTGTTCAGTTAGTGTTGTGTTGTGTTGTACAGTTATTATTGTATTGTGTCATGTTGTGTCGTGTCGTGTTGTGTCGTGTTGTGTCGTGTCGTATCGTGTTGTGTCGTGTTGTGTCGTCGTGTTGTGTCGTGTTGTGTCGTGTTGTGTTGTGTCGTGTTGTGTCGTGTTGTGTTGTGTCGTGTCGTGTTGTGTCGTGTTGTGTCGTGTCGTGTCGTATCGTGTTGTGTCGTGTTGTGTTGTGTTGTTCGTGTTGTGTCGTATCGTGTTGTGTCGTCGTGTTGTGTCGTGTTGTGTTGTGTCGTGTCGTGTTGTGTCGTCGTGTTGTGTCGTGTCGTACACCCGTCAGTCCGTCACACACTTTCCAATTATGTGGCTACTTCAGTGATGACACGTGTATAGAATGACCTACTTATCTTTCTGTTTCCTGCGAGCACACACACACACACACACACACACACACACACACAGATACTCACTAAAACACTTTCGGTCGGTAACGTCAGTTTTTGGGACTTTCCATCTTGCGTTATTCTCACCGAGATAAACAAAGTGTTGCTATATACACCGTTACTATTTATTTAGAGCATTTATAGTTAATCTAGATATAACTTTTTCTCACTTTAATAACAACTGTAATTATTGATAAAAAAGTTTATCTCATTAAATACAATATTATTTTAGTCAGAGAAAGATGACATTGTACTCAAAAGGGTTAAGAACGTTTACGCAATTTATTATTATTATTATTATTATTATTATTATTATTATTATTATTATCATTATTATTATTATTATTATTATTATTATTATTATTATTATTGCCCCCAGGCCCTGATGTGGGTCGTTGACCTGTGCCCTGGTGGGCTAATCCCCGTAAAAAAAAATATCAAGGGATTAACATCATACTCAATGAGTTAAATACATCATACTCGTAGCGTAAATTCATAGTATACTCAAGGTGTTGATTACATCTCTTACTCAGTGAGATAAAATTCAATGTAATAATATTCAACAGGTCATCATCGTACTCGAAGGGTTCAACTAGGTGTTTCAACCAATCCTTAAGTTTAACACATGCCAAGTCTTCACTATTTATGGGGAAAGACGGCAGCTCACCTTTTAGTTGCCACGCGGACGTTGTCAGGTGAGGGCGTGTGTAGGCGTGGCGCGGGTGTATATGTTGGCGATCATGAAGGCGTGTGTGTGTGGGTGTAGCACGGATACAGGCATGTGTGTGTCTGGGCGTGTGTGTGGGTTTATGGTAAGTATGTGTTGTGTCTGGGCGTGACTGTGTTTATTTCACAAGACACACATGCTTTCCTGGCCTTGCCCCTCCCGCCACCCCAACTAGAAAATTGCAGTAAATAGTTTCGTAAAAATACAGATCTGTAACCTTGTGCAACTCATGAGAAAGTGCTGTAACTCAAGGCTGTACCGAGTGTAATTTTTCTATTATAAGATTGTAATTTGTATTTATTTTGTTTTGTTCTTAAATCAGGGAAATATACAGGTAGCTTACAGGTAAAGGTTAAGAATCAAGAATGGGTACAGAAACAAGTAAGGTTACAGAAAGAAGTACAGGTCCAGGTAAAGGTACTAACTCAGGTACAGATACAAGTACAGGTACAGTTAATGAGATCTCAGACAGTTAGCAATACACAAACACGACTTAAATTTCACTTTATATCACGTCTTCTCTTCACACACACACACACACACACCTCGACCTGAGAACACAAAGCGTTACCACCACTACCACCATCATCACCACAATCACCAATACCACCACCATCGTCACAACCCTCACTACTGCCACACAAACATTACAACTACCACCACTACTACTAAATCCACCACAACCACTGCCACCACCACCATCGCACCAAGCACAAATAACAACCATCACCTTACAAAATGCTATGACTTGTATGTGAGAATGAACAAGTCTCATAACTCCCAAACTATTACCACAACCCACAATAACTTATACCATAAACGCTCACAAACCACTAACCTAACCTAATGACCAATTGTGTGAGTGTGAGGTACCGTATTTCGAGGTCACAGGTGGCAGGAGTATTTCTTAAGACAATACAGGATGGACGAGTTCTTCATGGTGCAGGCAGGAAGGTCTCGTGTTTACAGAAGATCGTCGTTATTATTATTATAGTTTTATCGTTATTAATATTGTTTTTATTATTTTTTGTATTATCATTATTATTTTTAATTATTATTCGTATTATTATTATTATTATTATCATTATTATTATTACATTTATATATTTTGTCTTTCCGATAAAACACCTCACCGGCATACTCGCTTATTCAGCCATTCAACATTAGGGTGAGCTGCGAGGGTTGTGTGGTTAAGTGACACCTGGCGACTGTTACTGGACAGGAATACCTTTATCTTAGGTAGCTGTTACGATACCACCTCACACACACACACACACACACACGGTCCAACCTTTTCTCACATCACTTATCTACACACTCTCTCTCTCTCTCATTTTTTTTATTTATCTTACTTTTTCTCTTCCCGCTCTCTCTCTCTCTCTCTCTTCTTATTTCTTTTACCTTTCTCTCTCCCTACTCCCTTCATTATATTTATTTTACTTTCGTCTTATTATTATTATTATTACTATTATTATTATTCATTTTATTCCTCTCTCTCTCTCTCTCTCTCTCTCTCTCTCTCTCTCTCTCTCTCTCTCTCTCTCTCACACACAGTAACAACAAACCACCAAATAATTGCAGCAGGACCGTCACCACACAAGAATAGCCAAACGAAATATTTACCCACACATCGTCCTTGTCACCTTGACTTTAAAAGCTCCCTGGTCTTATTTTGTTCATTCTTACTCTACGTTCTCGGGGTAAAATAGATCACATGAAGATTAGGAACCCCGGACGATTTCATCCAAACGCTAACCTAATCCAAACCCATACCTAATCTAAACTAACTCCACTTACCAGTACTCTAAACTAAACTAATAAGATCTAGCCTCACCTAATATAACCTAAGTTAATTTAATATAACCTTATCTAACATAAACCTAACTTAAACCTAATCGAAACTAGCCTAACGTAATCTAACCTAACCTAACCTAACCTAACCTAACTCCTCCAGAGAGCGTTATAGTTTGGTTACTCAAGTGAAATAAGCTGGGGGCAAATCTTCGCGGGATCGAAAGATTTACTCTCAAAGATTCCCTAGTCAGACTATATCCCAGCTGGTAGCGTGAGAAAGGGATTTAAATATGTCCACGTGATCCCCGACATAGAGATGGGTATACAAGTTATATAACGTTAGGAAGGTGTAAATTTTGTCTCTGAAACAAGACAAATTTCGGCAAAAATACCAACGATACCAAAAATGGCTTAAAAATCGTTCTGATGGACCACTTATCTACAGTTATGAGGAGGAAATGAACTTACATCACTGATAATCTAAGCTCTGAAGATCGGTCACTCAGTCACTGTCACTCAAGAACTCAGGTATAATTGGATGCTCGCTTGATACGTACTCATATAAAGTTTGCCAGCAGATACAACCAACTTGTGTGGTGCATTCTTACACATACGGAAATCAAGAAAAAACGCACTTATTTATTGACTTATGTTACTTAATAGTGTTTTAAGACGAAAACTTAATACATGCATGTCTACATCGTCTTAAGACTCTATAAGTAATTCCATTCTGCACTTTAGCCAGCGAATATGTGGCTTTGCATGACAATCTAAGCCACCCGTTACTAGCCTAGTATTAAACTTTCACAGGCAATACAAAATTTTTAATATCATAAAAACGGATCACCTGAAGACTCACCACCCCAGTCTATTTCACCTTAAGATTATTCATCCTAACACTATTTTGGGGGGTTAGGTTAGCGTTAGGGTGGTTAATCTTTAGATGAAATAAGCTGAGGTGGAGATTCTTCAGGTAATTAAAAATAACTTATTCCTCCCATCAGCTCATAAAGCAAGCAAAAACGCAAACAAAACAGATCCTATGCAATGGAAGGCGACGTGTGGCAGGCATCAAGAGGCTAGGCAGCGTGTTTAGCCTAGCCTTCGCTCCTGTGCAAACAAACCGAGGATTATCACACCACTCCAACTCGGTGACTGGACGTAATAGCACTGGACGAAATAACCTTGAACGAAATCACACCAGTTTAAGTACCTTTAATTCTTTAGTCCGTTAGTTGCTAAAGTTCGGTTTGGTAATGTTAGGTTAGGTTTTTGTCTAGGTTAAACTAAGTTAGATATGATTAGGTTTAGTCAAGTTAGCTGGAATTTTGTCTTACGACCGAAAGATAGATGAATTTAGGAACAAAAATCCGAAAGGAAGAACCAAATGAGAATAAACTACAAAGAGCTTTAATGCGTGGGGAGGCAGGACATCATCCTTCGTACAGGACTCTGGAAACCAGTGGGCGGGGCGAGCGGCCGCACTGGTCAGTGCAAAATAATGTAATACTACTGTAGATACATGACAATAAATAATACAGTTTTAACCATCACCACCAGGGGTGGGGAGCATATTACACACGATATATTTGAGGAAACTGGAAAAGACATGTACTGTAGTGACTTACATTAGAACATAAGAAATTAAGGAGTCTGCAATAGGCCGGTTGGCCTGTGCATGGCAGCTCCTGTCCAGTTACTTCCACTCTATCACCTGCTTGATAAGTTAATTACAACTTCAAAACTTGCAGCTGGAATGTTATAGAATCTTTCCTGTCCCTCTGAGTACACCTATAGTATATGCCGAGCAGAATGGCATATTGGAACAAAATTTGGGAACACAGTGTCTGGGCTTGTTTAGTCAACAAAGACGGCGGCGCCGAGCGCGCGGTAGCTGCAGGGATATGACGTTATACCGCCTCTAAATTACCTTGGTCTCTCACTGTATGTCAAATACAACTTTAAAATATTAACAATAATTCTCTTGTTGCACATCGCTACAAAACAACCTCATGAAACTGAGTACGGAAGTTTTAAACCTCCTAAACCAGGGGTTCTCAACCAGGGGAAACTGATACTAATATGGAAATAATAAAGGATTTTCAGTATTATATGCATATTATTTGGAATGCACTTTTTGAGGCAGACAATCTTGGAAAGGAGGGGGGAATGACATTCTGACATATGGTGAAAGGGGTGCATGGGGCAAACAAGGTTGAGAACCACTGTCCTAAACAGTCATCTTGTCATTCTTCAGTTTGTATTGTGACTCAAATGTTTAACGTTGTAACTTGTAACCCCTCCAACCGTGATCAACTGATGACGTCATAGGTACACTGCTGTCTATGCAGCTGGGGCCCCGATGCCCTTGACTGTCCCAGGAGAGGGCAATATACATTGTGAAATTTCTTATCTTAATTTTTTGAGTAAGATCAATTTTCGTTTGTAATCCCCACGCTCACCTCTTCCTCTCACCCAGGACATATCAGATAAACACGCGAACTCCCTATCACGCAACAGATAACTACACACTTATATCCTTAAATATTTTCTCTTGTATTTTTTCTTGTAATTGTAGGGCCTTTTAGGGTCATCAAATGTATAGAAACACACAGTTTATTATTATTACACACCGCACTGTTCCTTCACCTTCGTCACCCATCCCATCCTCTTGACTCACCTCAACCTTCTCCACCACCACTTCCACCATCACAACTCCCACCATTACCCCTAGCACCATCTCCCACTAGCAACCTACATCATAACCAGTACACCCACCACCATCACCACCCCCACCATCAGCACAACCATTACCATCACCACCCCCACCATCAGCACAACCATTACCATCACCACCCCCCCCACCATCAGCACAACCTAATCCACAAACATTACCACCATCACCAGCATAACCACGATCACCACCGTTATCAGCACAACCACCACCACCACCACTAGCACAACTTCAACCAATAAAACCAGCAGCATAACCACAATGACTACCACTAGCACAGCCACCACTAATACCACCTCCACCACCCCAGATTCACTTCACCTCTAACACACCCTCAGCAGCCCTATTCGAGTCACAACAAATTCCCTCACCCCCACACACCTGTCCTTCGTCAGTGTCAAAGCCATTCTTACAGTCTGTGCTAGAGAGAAATCGGAAGGTGGAGGTGGAGTCAGCGCCAATACTGAGGTCACTATTGTTTGTATTAAGTATACTGGGTACAGTGTTTCTTGGGGACTGTTGTTGTTACGACCTGTGCTGGAGAAACCTCATTCAATAAACAATGTTATATCCTGTACCTCAATCACCCGTCACCGGTGAAAGAATTCTTACTACAGTCATTTAGGATTACTTGATTTACAGCCATACGATGTTGGAAGCCTCAAACAATACGAAGATAAATATCTCTGGTTCCTGCTCAGACGTTGTGGGTCAGTGACCTTCACAATCTAACTCTATATTGGCACCCACAAGGCGGAGGTCCCTGCCAAATATGACCACTGAAACCCCAGTAGTTCTTCCTGTTGGTGCGGGAAGGTAAACAGACTGGGGTAGATGATTTATGTATTTTATGCAGACGGTAATGAATAAATAGTAGATGTGGTTACAGTTTCCATAAAACCCACTACGCTGTACATCAACACCTCACACTGCGGTATTCATAAATTGACATGTGTTTTCAGTTCAACAACAAAGTGCAATACCACACTGGACTCCATGGAGACGCCTTCATGTCACAGTCAGTGTAGGCGCAGCTAAAGGTCAGCCGGAGCTCGGAGGTCAGTGTCAGGACAGTGTAAGGGGCAGCTAATAAGTCAGTGTATAGACTCACACCTACAGGCATACTGTACTCTAAACACTGCATAAAGTACTGTACGTGATGGGAAAGATTCAATATATACAATTAAATAGAGTAAAAACGGTCAAAATGTTGAAGTAATATTTAACAGGTAAGGAACTTAAACAGTGTAGGGAACTTACCGTGTGTTAACGATGGTTACAGTAAAGGTAGCGCTTCGCCTTGTGTGATGTTACCCGGTTGTCCTCAGCTGCTGCCTGGCATCACTGTGTCTCACACCACTGCTCGCCACTCTTTTCTTCCAGTTATGTTTCCTATTTGTTGGAATTTGTTTGTTTAAAACAATTATACAAAGAAATTGTGTATAGTGATTTATGTTCCATAATAAAAAAAAAAAACTACAGTACTGTATATTCGTTCGTTTGGTTTAAGTGTTGTTTCAATCTTTGTTCACGGATTATCTGGACATTTTTCAAAGATTTTTTTTCTATTTTTGCCTCATTTTACATAAAAAAATATATACGTATCTGATTTATATTCTCTATTACTGGCCTCAGTGGGTCACTCATTAACCTTATTATCATATCCTATAATTCTTGAAGACAATCCACAATAATCCTGAACCACAACCATCAATATGTATTTGTCTTCCACTGAATCCTTTCCTGGCACTCAAAGATGATAGTTTTTTGTTTTAAAAATCCGTGAGTATCAACGAAAGTATACAAAAAAAGAACATCCTACAGCTAAAATTAAGACAGTCGTCAATTTTTTCTCTTACCACCGCGACACCTTGTTAACGTTCATATATCCACGAACAAAATCTACATTCTGTACATATAAACATGTATATGAATATACCAGAAAAAGCCTATTTGTATTGATGAAATGCATTAAATATTACAACCTCGCCTCACTGTCAAAAATAAACGCGTATTCACAACGAGAAGTGAAGTGCCCCCATCAACCACAATTCATAACCCAGCTGTATAAACAAAAGCGGATAATCTCTGCAGATTATATAACGAGCTCTTTCCCATGCACGTTATTGTGTATCTGATGAACGACTTTAAATGAATCGCTGAGTGATAACAGACGGGGGAAGGAAGGGACACACACACACACACAACACCCGACCCTTACACAACACGCCACCGAGACACACTAAGGTAAAAATATCAACCTTACCCCACCAGGCCACCACCACCAAGTCCACCCTACCATGACGGAAGAAAATGGGAACCACTTGCCGCTTCCTGCTGCGGTAACTAAATTAATAAAAGAGAGAGAGCGAGAGAGAGGTGATATTTGGGCTTGTGTACAGGATGATGTTGTGGGGAACGAGTTGTTGGGTTCACACTCAGGATGGGATGGAGAAAGGAAACTCACAATGTGCTCTCTGTATACATATTGTATTGGATGTACAATGGAGCTTGGTGCTGGGAAGTGGCAGCGCACTTACAAGCGTGATGTAGAGAGAGCTGGTTGGTGAGGGTGCTCAGAGGAGGACCAGCTTGTGGGTCGCCATGCTCACCGGCGGGAGCGAGGGCCGCCAGGCAGGAGGAGGAGGAGGAGGAGGAGGTGTCGCTTGCTGGTTGGTGTAGGTAGAAAAGAGATAGGTCACCACGAGGTCAGGCCTTATATAGTGGAGGTAGGTGTGGCTTAATAGTTGACCTCCGTCATGTAAGGCGGCGCTGGTTGACCTAGACCACGAGGCATACACTGGGGAATTCGCGGGGTCGGCTACTCAGCAACAAAAGTGTTTGTAGGGGAGGAATCCACTACAATGTAAATTCTAGGAGAGCGGGACCGGACTCAGGTTGTATGGGGGGGGGGGGTCCACAGTTGGACCAATAAGTGTGCATATAATATACATAAATTTTTAAAAGTACAGTACAGTAATAAAAAATATGTTTAATAGGATAGGATAATAGAGTACTCCGATAATGCAAAAACAACGTGCTGGTCTTTTACTAATAATTATGGACTATATAATGTACAAGATCTGAATATTTTCAAAGAAAAATTTATTAAGACTGTATAGATTGCACACTCGTCATTACTATACTTCAAACCACAAAAGTTAACACAACAGATCTTAATGCAGTAAATCAATGTAACCACAAAATTTAACACAATACGATATATTAAGGTTAGTTACCATAATTAACACAAAATCAAAGCAATTAAAAAAAATCAGGATGTTTAAATAACTGAGCAAAAAAACACTAGCTGACGCTGTTGCATCATCCAAAATACAGTATCTCCTAATTCCTTCTGCCTTGGAGGAGCTAAATCAAAGCTAATTATCACTTTATTTATGTCCATGTTTCTCTAAGCATTCAACAATGCTAGACCATCGAACTGTACTGATTCATTGTAGAGTGCAGGTAACTTAAGATTCCTCTTCAGTCAAATGCTCACATCTGGAGTTAGTGGATAACCGCTGAGGTCACAGCTCAAGTTAAAAAAGCTATCTATGCAGAAAATTCCCATTGTTAAGTTCTTTAGATTAAGGGTTGTACTTTTTTTACTTTAATTTTATCCTCTTCACCACTGATTGGCTCGTTAGCTGCTTGGGCGATCGGTCACGTCTCTGTTAATCACTGTTGGCAAGTACTGAGCATGCACCGGCTCCTGAATGTACCTGAACCCGCTTCAGTGTTGGTCAAGTCTTGTTTTGAAAGAGCTCACACTCGGTGCCGTCACAACACTTTCTGGTAGATTGTTCCAAGAGTTCACAACTCTCACTCCGAAAAAGTTTGCCATCACAGTTTTCTGGACTAGCGGCTTCTTCAATCTTGAGCTGTGACCCCTTGTGGGGCGAGCGTCCGCCAGCTCCAAGTAAGGACACTCGACTGTGTAGTGCCCCTTGAGATGCTCATACACCTCAATTAGGTCACCCCTTGCCCGTCTGTAGTATAAGCTAGGCAAGTTCAGGCGCTCCAATCTCTCAGGGTAGCTGAGGTGCCGAAGTGCAGGCACCAATCTGGTAGCCCTCCTTTGAACATTTTCAACCAACTGACAGTCCCTAGCATATCTCGGGGACCAGACGGGGTGACAGTACTCCAGATGGGGAAGCACTTCACTCTTGAAGATCGTTACGAGGGACGGACCGCCTAGATATCTGAACGACCTTCTTATAAGACCCAATAATTTATTTGCCTGATTTACCTTCTTCTAACAATGGCCCGAAAACTTCAGCTCATTGTCAACATACACACCTAGGTTCTTCTCACATTCAGTCACAAATAGTGCAGTTTTTTCATCTCGTTGGGACATATGATACGCCTTCTTACACTTGGTACGCTCCAGGTGCATCCTCTTACACTTCATGACATTGAATCTCAGCAGCCATTTCTTCAACCATTCTTGTAGCCCACAGAGATCCTTCTGCAGCTCTTCGCAGTCCGCATGGTTCTTGATTTCCCGAAATAACTTGGCGTCATCGGCAAACATTTATATGGAGGAGTGTACGTCAGGCATGTCATTTATAAAACAAACAAACAACAGTGAGCCCAACACACTGCCCTGTGGTACCCCGCTTGTGACAGGCACGGATGATGATTTCGTGCCATTAATCACCACACACACACTGCTTGCAGTCGTGTAGAAAGTCTTCTATCCACGCGAGGATATTTCCCCGAATTCCGTACCCTTCCAGCGCAATCACTAACGTCGGGACTCGAAAATACGTAATTTGAAAAAATTTGAGTACGACTGCGGCGGTTGTATGTCCGGGTGGTCGTCAGTCGGTATATATATATATATATATATATATATATATATATATATATATATATATATATATATATATATATATATATATATATATATATATATATATATATATATAGATAGTCACGTCTTGCCATCACATTTTGGCAGGTAAACCATTGCTGACACACGGGTGCCGTTCACCCTGGCGTTCTCGTCTACGTTGCCAGCTCCAGCAACAAAAGGCATCATCAATCAGCCAATCAATATTGCGTAGTAAATCGTGACATCACAACCCGGCAACTTTCCCTGTGAGTCGTGCCCATTTAAGGCCTGGATATTAGGGAAGGAATATCCTCTTCTCTCCCTCCAACAACCTACAGCCTGTGTGCTTAAATTTTTTCCAGCACAAACCTGAGCCACATTTCTAACCTTTCATATATTTCATGCCAATCTTATCGATTCCTTGCCAATATCCTTATCTCTTCAATTTTTCTTTCATCTGTATCAGCATTATTATATTACATTGAGTCTTTTTTTGTGATTAAGTACAGTACAGTATAGTAATCCAGAATTCTCCTACAATATTCTTTTTGAAACATTTATAAAATCTTTTCACATTCCTTTCTTCACATCCATCGCCACTGCAAATTTATCAGAATACTGTATTCTCTTGCATTCTTTTCAGTGATATCAAAATATACCCAAAAGTTAAACTACATTTTCCCTATTCGGTACACTATAGTTCAGCATATATATAACATTCTCCATTTTACACTACAGGTAATGATCAATTTCAACTTTAATTCAAAACATAAAATTATCTAAGACTCACTGGAAATGTTACAATAATCAATACAAGGTATTGAAAAAGTTCTTGATATAGCCTGTCAGTCCATAATCTGTTGTAGTTTCTTTTTTATGTACAATAGTTTGAGGTGATATAGTATCTGGCTGCCTCTACTTCTTCCAGGTGTGTCCTGTGTATTGTACATCATCAAAACTATTGTACAGTTCTTACCAGGTACTTTTGTAATCCACCCAAATTTTAAAAATTTTGATTTGTTTGTGCAACTCCATTAAACTTACTGTATTTATTAATACATATGAAAAAAGTTGATACTGACTGGGAAAAGAAAAAAAATAATATCTTCTTTTACTTTAATGATCTTAGTTATGAACCCTGCACCTTATTCGTCAGTAGATACTATTCTCTTCACCTCATCCTCACTCAGCTAACAGCAAATCATCATCCACTGACTGTCACTCTATCTCTGTTACAATGTGTCATCACATGACCTGTCCATACTTTCATGTCTCATATTGTTAACCATTAAGAATTTAAATAGTGAACATTAAATCACTAAATCATGATGAAATCCTCTATTACAAACCACACTCACTCCATCGTTGATTAATTCTCACACTGTACCATCTTTCTCACTTTTTTGTTTGTTTTTTTTTGTCCTAGTAATTTTTGGTGGTTGGAAGGTAGTCAGGGAAGTTGCACATGATGGACACACGACACTGTAACTGCTCAATACTGTGTCCTGTATCATAACAGTCACCCTGTAAAAGAAAATCAAATGATATGACAGGCATTTCCATGCCCCAGAGTTGCTGAGCTTTAGTGGTATGCATGGAAGAATCAAGGCGTTGAAGAGAGGGATCCCCTGTGACAAGATGATGCGATGGAAGAGGATGTTCACTGATACTAAATAACATACTGTACAAAAAGGTGAAATAAAAAGCAATGATACACATGACAATATTTACATCATATACAAACCTTGTGACATACTGCAATAAACTGTATAGACCTAATCATTATAATATCAGATTTAAGAAAGTCCCGCTCATCAGTTGCCCAACTATCTACTGATGCCAAATATGATTGAAAAAATTCAATAGCACAAAATATATTTAAGGAATGATTGACGAATACTTTACACATCAATTCATAAGAATCTTGTGTAGTGCCATATAAACCGGTTCCCAGTATAAGGTGGGTGGCAGTCTCTTCCAAACAGAACATTCTAGTGAGGCTGGGGTTTGAAAGAGGTTCTATTCTTGACTGGGAAATGGAATATGGCATGGAGATAAATTAACACTGGTGAGACCACATTGATAACTCTAGTGCACAAACACTGAAAAAAAGGTAATAATGATGCCTTAAGGCACCAACAAATACTTGCAGCTTGTTTACTGACTTCTTTATATTATTGTAAAAAACAAAACATCCTAATGTCACAACTAAGAACATTGCTATCTACATTTATATTTTGCATTAAAAAACAAATTCCCCCTTCCCCATAATCAAAACCTAAATTGCAGACATCACATCATGATGGGAAGCATATTGAAAGAAGCCTAAAATTGGAAGCAGATTGTCAGACAGGACATCATCAAGGAGCAAACGTTGTGCTCACAATACAAAGCTTTCTTAAACATTATTTTTTACCGTATGGTATTTAGATGTTGACAAGAATTACAGTAACTTCAAATAAGTAACAGGTTTTTGTATTTTATCCAACTACAGTAGTACAGATTTTTGCTTTTTACTTAATTTATACACAATGATTTATCAAACTGGCTTATATATTGTTTGGTCTAGCATATTTTATCAAATAAATTACACTGAATAAGTTCTGTAATGTGATTTATTGATTGAGGTTTCTAATGATGTATATTCTTTTGTAAGTGTACAGCAATACAATACAGGGGTACAGTATTGTGTATTCCTATATATATATATATATATATATATATATATATATATATATATATATATATATATATATATATATATATATATATATATATATATATATATATATATATATATATATATATATATATATAGTATATGGAAGTATTTTTTAATTGTGCATATATTGTATAATATTCAATGTATCAATCTCACATCCACTGCTCCTCAGACCTTACCAAGTCTAAATAATCTGAATGAAAATAAACAGAATACAACCAAGAGTAACAATATGAACATCATAAACTTAAATTACGATTTTCCAAGCAATTTAATTGCTGGAGGATTCTGTCCTTGTTTCTGCACTATGATCCCAAAATAAATAAAAAATTATTAGAAAAAAAGAATAAACACAAAACAGTTAAATACACGGCTTGACACGCACACATTTCTATCCCTGATAAATGGTTCACAGGTCACAGTCTGGTGGTACTTGACAGACATAACAGTAGAGAGAATTATTGTTCATTACATTACCTAACATGGCCCCCAACTTCTCCTCTGAATTCCCTTTTCCATGTGTTTCAAAACTTCAATTAATAACCAAACAACATTTTTTTTTCACAGCTCTAAAATAAGATAAAAATCAAATGCAAAAGTTAAAGTACATTAATTTATGAAAAAAAGTATATATATATATATATATATATATATATATATATATATATATATATATATATATATATATATATATATATATATATATATATATATATATATATATATATATATATATATATATATGTGTGTGTAGATGCAACATTCACATTTAAACAAAAAATAAAGCAGACCACATTCAATGTTTTTTTTCTTTCTATGTACCTGATTTCTAACAACAAATAGAAAAAGTTAAATTAATATCATATCTTACACAGGATAGTCCAATTGAGCATCATAACATTGCCACTTCCTATTTTTTTACAAAAACTTTGTATGCAACTTCAGTAAGCAGGGTGTCACCTTCCTGACAGGAATGGATTCTTAAGCTCTGCACATACAGTATACTATGGGTAATGATATTTCACATATCCTTACTTGATAAGGAAAATGGAACCCTGACCTGAAATTGTCACTGTTACAATTAATAAGGAGAGTACAGGATGGTCACAAGATTTGGGAAGTGAAGACTACAATAATTTGATGTTAAAAAAATTGGAGACAATCTCACTGGCATATTCAGGAATTGAGTACTGTAGTTAGATTGCTTGTAGGGGAAGCAACTTTTAAAAGTAAAACCTAAGTACCAACATGAGTGTTTCATAGCGCGAGAGCTCTCTTACAGCGCAATGTCATCAACATTTAATTACAAGTTATCTATAAATATACAAAATTTAAAGTGAGAATGCAGTGAAATGACAAATTAAGAGTTACACTGGTGATGGGCATTAAGGAGTATTAACACATACATATATTTCTCCCATCAAAGATCACTAATAATGCCAAATTCCCAATACTGTATTTGATAAATATCCATCTAAAATACACTAATGTTCCTGAAACAATTTGACTTTCATAAATACTTGATTGATATCTACAAAACCAAATCTTATTTACCCAGTTGATGACAATTATAATGTAATGGATTTTATTTTAAAGAAGACATGGGTCTATTCTGATGTGTTGTGTGTGAAGAAACAAAACTTCTCCCCGAAAGCACTACCGTGGGAAAAGCATTTGGTATCCCATTCAATATTTGTTTACTTTGGCCAAATTCACACTACAGTTGTGGTTCAAGGCACATGTTTCATTCCTAAATGTTGAATGACCTAGATGTTGCAGTGCTGGACAATACTATATTAGTACAATTACAATACAACCCAAATTTCCAACGACTTTTTTTCATTTTTTATTAATTTCCATTTCTATCATCTTGTTACTTCCCCTTGCTTATAATTATCTATATATTTTCAACTTTCTACTTCTCTCTTGCGTAATTCTGCGGAGGAACCCTCATAGTCTTCACAAATTCTTTAGCAAACAAGTAGAGAAACATGTACATACTGGGATATTTAAAAATGTAGGCAGTCAGTAGCTGTAATGTTTGTGCAAGATTCTGTGAGCACCACCTGATGATGACACAACCCCTCCCAGCTGTGACTTGTAGACGAAAGTTCCTGATGCTACTTCCTTATTTCTTTATACATGCCCTAAATGATATGGTCAAAAATCATATATTGTAAACTCCATCATCAACAATTATATAAAAGAAAGAAGAAAACCACATCACACAAGAAATTACTGTGTCTCCATATTCCTCTACTATCATTCCGAGGTGACTAAAAAGTAAAAGGGGATGACTTCAGATATACAAAAGACAGACAGAGATAGTGTAATAATAGTCCCTCAATTTATCTGATATCCCTTGTTAATGAAACTCTAGTAGTATCCCTAAACAGCTAAACACTAAGGATCAGTGCTGATTTTCATTAATTTGCCTATACAGTAGAGCATCTCACTGTTAAGGGAATGTGTGCGTTAACATTCCCAGCTTCACTTGTACCCATTTATATCTGGGTTGAGTGTGACATACACATGGTAATGTCCTTCACCCATGAACATGTTGCTCTTGCCAGTTTGAACACAAGATGATGCAGCTTTAAGTTCAATATCTAACTATTCAGAAACTGCACCCAGAATGACACATCTCTGCCTAAATAATAAATCTTTCCTCCAATCTCACGTAAACAAGTTTTGGTCAGATTTTTATATTCCTTGTGTGCAAATTGAATATTTTACAACTAAACACGGATAATATATTTTTATTAATACCACACTCTTATGAGGCTCCACAGCCTTGTTCTTGTCAACCAAGATATGCCTGGTTCAATAATAACACTTTAATAAATGCATTCATTCTTGAAGTGATTTGAACATTATATGAATCCAGATAAAAATCAGTGGTAAGCTGTAAACTTTACCTTAAAGCATAGTGCCTGCACTATGGAAATAATATTGAGAATCACTACACTGTGAGCTTGACATGTTGCAAAAACTCACACATGAAGTTACAGGGATGGATCAACTGTTATATACATATATTTGTCTAAAGGTTAGTTTAAAAACAAGTCAACTCAACTACAAGTCTCTTCTCTAATCTAATTATTCTTTTCTAAGAGAAACAATGTCTCTGAATATTTTACGTATTAATTACCAACATTTCACTGTACACTGATCCAGCAATAAATTTGTCACAGTAATGCAAAGCAATATTTAGGAACTAATGTGCTGAAATTCTGGTGGTCTGTAACTTCTATACATTGTTGATCTCACTGTAGCAATAATCTGAGAATAATCAGAATGATAGCGATATTTTCCTAAAGCACCCGAGTGATTTTATTCTGATCAATTTACTCTTATATTAATCCTCACACTGGGCAGTCCATTGGTCGCAGATCTGAATTCCCATTGAGGAGGCAATGTGTGATTTATATCTGGTGTGAGCCAGTACAAGCAGCAGTCATATCCTCACCAGCTTGTCTTCAAGATTCAACTGGCTCACAAATATTCTAACCACAGGGGAAGGTTTACTTATCCTCGTTCAACCAGGCCTGTGTGGTAGTCACCCTGGGTCAACTTGTAAATTCCTAACTGTACTAAGTCAGCCTTACTAGAATATAGGTTACACAGAGAAAATAAAACCTCTGTGAACCTCACTCAAGGAAATAAAATATACCAAACAAAACTTTTCGTACCATTTTTGATGATGATGACTTGGAGTGTTATAAACCCATCAACAATGCCAAAAAAATGTGTAATAACTGTGAAGAAAATGAAAGGGCACCTAAAACTTTTAACACAAGGGAGGCAGTACAAAGAGGAAGTAAAAAAAATAGAATAAAGTAAAGTGAGGGGAAGCATTAAAATAATTGGAAAAATGGAAAACATCTGCATTATCTCAAAAAGACTCTGCAATCTGAGAATTTATGGCAGACCACTGACACTACAGTCTCACGTGGCCAAGAAAATAATCAATTGGATACAGTACAAACTTCTGAGGACTGCTCAGGTGACTAAGGCCAACAGATTTGTAACACAAACGAGATAAACAAAATTTCTCAAAATATTCCAAAGAGCTAAATATGCTTCTGTAGTGCAAAGCATTTTCCTATGTAGTGAAATTCAAGGAAAGTTAAAAATCAAACAAATATGTGGCAGCAGAAATGGGGTCAACTTGAATCCATTTGTATCTAGCACAATCACAATATATTCAAATAAAGAAATGTCACTAAGTTTCTTCGGTGTTTTTTTGGAATGAGGTGTTGAAAGCTATAACTCATTAACTTCACACCCTTAACTGTCATCATAAATGACATTCTCGCTGTACAGTTCATGGGTCCTCTAGTAACCTGACAGCTGAGTATTGAGCCAGTAACAGTCAGTTCTCTCGAGTTAACAACTGACCAACAACAGCTCTCGATTGACTGTTACACAATAGAGATCTAGACGTCTTTTTTAATACCTAGTTTATCTAAGCGTCACAGTTTAAAATTATAACAACAATGCAATATAGGCTGTTTCCACTACTCTACTAATACAGCCCTTTCAAAATGTATTAATTGTGCAGGCATGGGTAAATGGCTGATGCAGTACAGTAATATGAGGAAAGGCAGATCCAGGAAGAGGGTGAAGTATGGTAAAGCTGAGGACATTAGAGAACAGGTAAGCAAGTGTAATGTCAAAGCTATGACATGGACACCTGACATTCACAATGTTATAAAATGTGATACAGGTAGGTAGCATTTGTATCAAGATATGACAAGGACAGTAAACACACATACAGTAATGATGTCAAGAGATGAAGAATATGTTTAACACATTAAGGGTGATATCAATGAGGTGATTGGGGGATAGCAAACAAACTTCTGATGATTTAAGATGTGATACAGGATGTGACAAACAAGTAGTGTTGACACAAGAAGCTAGCATGAGTATGGATGTCACAGATAGGACACTGGATGATCTCACATATACAACAAAGGCAGCTGATGTTAGCTGACATGGGCATCAGTGATTGGAAACAGATTTGATAACTTTCTGATAAAAAAATGGAAGTAAGGGCAATAGATACTGAAAAAAAGAGATAGGACCTATGAGGTCCAAATTCTTACTGGTAAGGTATGAGCTCAAGAAAGCATATAAAATGTGGTATGGCAGATCCGCTGATTTGTCACTGAGATCTAGACCAATCCACAAGGTTAAGACAACCCAGAAAAAAAAAGTACATGTCTTTAAAGAGATGTGAAAATGGCTTGTGCATATTGAAATATGGAATATTGTGCAAGAATCTTTAAATACAAAACATTTAAGGAACAACCTAAAATGGTTTCTACTGTACTGTACAGAACACAGCAGACACAATTATACTACATGAGATATCATTCATAGCCATCACAAATACAATGAATGTTGTGTGCATAGGCAATCATTTGCTATCAAAATACGACATTTATCGCCCCTGCTGTACAAAGTTTACCTTACAGGCAGAGTATTGAACTTCATTATAAACCATGCAGAGTGCTCCTCCATCCCAACGGTTAGGAAAATAATATATTCCCATTAAAATAGCTCACACATTTCATATTATATTACTATTGTCAGTTTCTTCAACGTCAATAACAAAGAGAGTCAAATTTAAATATTTGTATCTTAAAACTGAGACGCATAACACCAGTCTCTCAACTGACCTTCTAGAGCCAAACTTCATTTACACTCACAAAAATACAGAGGGTTTGTACAATGTCATCAGTATCTTGTCATTCATATTTTCAAGCCAAGGCAAAAATGGAAAATATACTGTATAAGATAAAGCTGAATGTCTTTGTTTCAACATGTTCTTCATCTAAAGCAAATGTTCTTCCCTTTCTCTCCCCCTCCCCCTGAAAAAAATAAAGATAAAAATAAAATTTAACACATACATACATACACAGCTAATATACCCCCCAAGATAAATCTGCATGTTTCAAAGCAAGAGATACACTTAGCAAAAGACCCATACTAATATATCACAAATTTACAACAGAATACTGGGCCAGTATGACACCATACCTCCCTCTCATTGACAGAGCAAAAAGAGGCCATTTAATAAAATAATAAACAGATTTCTGCATTTTTACAGTATACCTTTAACATAAAATAAATTTGGAAAAAAATTACTCTACATCTTTCATATATTTCTCTGACACCATACATACATGCAAGCACATACACATGGTAGTTCACTAATATCTATCAAAAAATCTCTCCTCTCATACATTTATTATAATTGAAAGAAGCTAATATAATTCAAGACACACTCTTGTGGGTGTAGTGACTCAAGCCTTCTCACCCTTGGTTCTGCAGCAGAAGACCTGTAATAAATACACGACTATTACTCAAAATAATTTGATCTTGCTGTAGTGACATCTGTAACACACAAATTTTTAAAAAATGTCTACATCAACTTCCAAGGTACAGTAAAGCCTCTGATAACAATGGCTCGACCAACAACTTTTCATATTTAAGACCCTAGTTAATTTAGGACCCAATTCAATTTACGTCCTTATTTCATTCGTATTTACTGTACTGTACAACCAAAATATAATAAAAATAAAATAATATTACATTTTCATATTAATAAAGACGAAATCCCGATATGCATTTAAAAAAAATTAAATAAAAATTACTGTAAAAAAATGAAGAGCGCCTTGCGCAAAGAAGCTGCTTGGCTAATGAGTGGTAATGCGCATCGCCAGTAAACAACAGCTGGAGCTTGGCGGTCCCTTTGTTTTCACGCATCTGAACAGGAACAGGAGAAAAACTTTCTCCGGTTTCTTACATAATTTTTGCATCCCTATTCAACATGAGCAAGAGAGCAAGTGATGGTAGTGTTATTTCAAAAGCTAATAGGAAGTGTATAAGCTTAGCCAAGAAACTAGATGTGCTAAAACGATATGAAAAAGGTGAGAGTATGTGGATATTATATGGAGCAAGCAATGAACATATTTTCTGAAGTGGATCCATTAACAAAACAAAGCATTAAAATTTAAATAAATGCAAATGACCTCTATATAAAGATATGTAATGAGAAAAGAAAGCAGCTGTGCAAGGTTCTTTCGACAGCTTTATTATTCAAAGGCCTAAACCATCAACTTCAGCTACACCATTAAATTCAGCATCATAAGCAGCTTCAACATCAACTTCAGGTTCAGTAACAGTTTCAGCAACAGCTTATGGAAAGCTACAGCTTCAGCCAGAGTTGAACCTGATAACTTCGTCATCTAAGTAAAAACTCGCACAATATTCATTGGCTGTCCTTATGTTTGAGACTTTACTACCATTGGTGAGTATAATTTTTGTTTTACATTCGTAAATATTATTAAAAACATATATGAACAGTAAATAAGTGTTGCTTTCATATTCATATGCAGATATATGACGATATGTTTTCACATGTACGCACTTACTGTACATACGTTGGCGTTCCCAATCGTCTCGCTTTATTTCTTTACCACTAGTGGTTAGCTACTTCTAGTGTTCCATTTATTAACATAAAATAACATTACTTAAAACATACATACAGGTATTCAATTTTTTTTAATTAAGTTCACTACAGCTACAGCCAGGGTTTTATTTTCTTCAGTTTCTTATGTAGAACCATCATCACTCACGAAAACAATGCCGTCTTGTCTCCTCGTGTGTGCTTTAACATTCTACGTATTATTGATGAATTGCATTGTTCATTTCACAGATTAATTCAATCAAATACATATTCAGTAATAAACAATAATGAATCTTTTGTACATATTCTTAAGATACAGTATATGACTAAGTTTCCTTGTGTACGCATGTATACATTGGTGTTCCACTATCAGTTTCACTTTTTTCTTAAATATCAGTGGTTACTTCCACTGTGCATTAAATAACATTAATTAAAACATACATATTTTTAACATTAATTTTACTACAACAACAACCAGGGTCTTATTTTCTCCAGTTTCAGGTGGATAACTGACATTATGGGTGTAAACACTGACAACAATGCCATCTCTTATCCTCTTGTGTGTTTTAATATTCTACGTATTATTAATGAATTGTACTGTTCATTTCGCATATATAAAGATTAATTCAATCAAATACATATTCATTAATACACAATAATGAAACTTTTTTACATATTCTTAGAAAGATAAATGACGCGGTAACCTTAAATGCGCACGTATATTTTGGTGTTGCCAATCCATCTCTTTTTTTCTTTGCCATTAGTGGTTAGCTATTTCTAATGTTCCATTTCTTAACATTAAATAACGTTACTTAAAACATATATATAAATTTTTTTTACATTAATTTTACTACAGTTACAAACAGGGTCTTATTTTCTTCATTTTCTCCTGTAGCCGGGACGGATTCCCGGCTGTAAACACAAACGAAAACAATGGCGTCCCATCTCCTCTTGTGTTACCATATTATTATTCATATATAATGTATAAGGTGCATTCAGAAACATTATTTAAAGAATATAGTTTGCAATTTTAATTAATTGTATTGTTTTGGGGGGAAAAGAGGGTAAAAAGCCACACAAAAGATATGAAAAGGTCACACTTGGGAACGCATCTCATTATTATGGCTTTATTTTAATGGTAATTAATGATTTGCGATTCGATGATTCACCTTACACTGCAATATTGGAGGACACATTACCGTCATTATTCGAGGTTTTACTGTATAACACTTCACTAAGTTCATCAATGACTTCTGAAGCCAGTGTGAAAAAAACAAAAACAAACATGTAACAAACTTTGAAGACTACTAAAGGTTAATAATATATCAAGACTTATGGCTGTTTTTTGTTTTGTGTGAGAGAGAGAGACTAACTTACCACCTTATGTTTGCTAGCAGCATTTCTGTTTCCCTTTCCCTTTTTTAGGATTATGGAGACGCACTGGATCACTGGTGTTGGTCTGCCGATCCTTCTGTTCCTTCTTAGTTTGTAATACCATCTTAGTCATCACTGTAAACATCTGCAAATATTCACCCATTATATAATACATCCCATCTACTTTCATCAGGAGACTATACTGATACACAATAATTACTGTTTTAAAGTATGACAGCAAGAGTTTAGGTGAGAGACAGAGAGAATGATTAACGTAGTAAAGTGGATGAATACTTTTACTTCACTATGGAACTGTTCTTATCAAGTAGGCCCAAGGAACACACAATTTCTTGGGGGTAACTGATTAGAATGACCTCTCTGGAGTTTCAGGAACTGTGGGAGGAGAAATGGCTTACCTCTTCAACATTGATATTGTCCTTCGCGCTAGTTTCGAAGAGATTGATATTCATTTGATCAGCGAAGCGTTTGGCATCTTCATAGAGTACAACCTTCCTATCTGGGCAATCATTTTTGTTCCCCACTGAAAAAAGTAATAATTTCAAATTACTATTAATAAACAATAGTCTGAAAAAATAATTAAATAGCTACAAAAAAAGGTAAAATTAATATATTCTTCATTAGGCAGATTAAACTGCATACTTACCTTTTCCTTTAAATCCATTCAACAATGCAGATTCAGAAAAAATATTGCATTTTTCACTGAGATTTAGGCTTAGCCATCTTCCTGCATTTCAGGAGACTCGTGCTTCATGCAACAACAAAATGGTTCACTTTTTGCCACTCTACAAATCCCTTTTCTGTACCTTCTTTACAGTTATTTTCTTGTGTGTCATCTTTTAACAAGTCATTCAATATACATCTACAAACACGCATATTTCAAAATTTATCTTCTTTTATTTATAGTTACATAAGAATAAATTCAATTATTAACCATACTATATTTTGTATATGTGCAGCACTTGTTCCCTTATCCTCTGCCCCAGCTGGCTTTGGTCTTCAAATTCATCCAGGAGGTAACCAACCATCCTTCTTTCATGTGTGTGTGTGTGTGTGTGTGTTCTCATCAGTGGTGTAGTCAAGATTGACCCCAAGACCATGAATGAGACCCTTCACAATTTTAACTTTTTTGGATCACCTGAATAATAGCTCCAAGCTTAACCAGCCTGAAGTTTAAACACCCAGAAACAATCTTCTAAGTGATCCACAAAGGCTACAATTGCAACTGGTCTCGTTCACAGTCTCGACTACGTCACCGATTCTCTTATGGTTTTGAGGGGCGGCTATGTATAAAATTTATATCTACCATCTAATTGCAATTATGATACCTTCGTCCCCTTTAACAGCTCTCTTTTAGGCAGGAGGATGGAGTGCTGCCCTACCAAGTCATAACCAGCTCCATTCCCTTCACATCTTCCCCTATGATACTGACTGCCTTCCCATCACTACAGCTTCTGTAATCTCAATATTGTTATCTCTCTTTGGTATTCCATCACCCAGAGTTTTTCCCTCTTGGAGCCACCACTGATAACTTCTCAAAACTGCAGAATCTTCCTCGATCATTCCAGCTCACTATTTATGACTCTGAAATGACACCCGTATTGTAGCACTTATCCTCAACTCATTCACCAACCCCATGTCTGCACGTCAACATAAAACTTTCATCACAATATCAAGCATAATATCCTCATTCTTTGAAGGCTTTGATGCAAATACCAGAAGGAAATTGAGAACCTTCATATCTGTCTGGTCTTTATATTCTACATCTGGATTCCATTCAGCATCCCAGTGTCACCTGTCATCCCTAGAATTTCATATTTTCATTTACTGATCATCAAAAACTTTTCCTCTTAACATTACCTTTGCATCTTCCAACCCATAAACTCAGGTCATTATGTACTGTATAACTAAACCTTTCTTATAATCATAATAGATCTTATTTTAATTATTTATTTTTCTCCAATCAGTATTTGCACATTAAAGATTACTTGAGATAAAGAATAAGTCACAATCATGCACACAAACACAATCCTACAATAGTGTGTCTTCCACTATCTTAACGGAGTGACTCGTGAACAGTCTCCGGAGTGCCATACTACAGTATCTTTACACAGGTTAAGTCATTCTTCCTTTCTCAGACGCCTACTAAAAAGTACGATACAGTAGTATCAATCATAAGAGTGTATTCCCAAAGTAGGCACCGAATGAGGTTAGAATCTGGTAATGAATTTTGCAAAACTTGTTTCCAAAACATCAATACTGAACATGATCAAGAAAATGGGTAAACATTATTCAGTATACTCACCAACTATTTAAAGGCGTTAGCAAACACGAGAGAGAGGCGGGCAGCATAGGTGGCATGGAAGTGTGGGGAATTCTAAATGAGGGTTATTCCTACTGCACTTAAGTTATTAAAATGCACTATTAATTAGGACTTAAAAGTAATAGGTAGTAAGTAGCTTAATAGTACACTTATATCACTCCAATGCATCCTTCTTTACTGTACTGTATGAATAACAGCGGCAGCCCCCCAAAATTACAGCGCACAAAGTTGGGACTACTGTACTGTACTGTACTCACATGTAGGTAACAGTACAGTATGTGATGGTGTTTTTCTCACATGACAGTACTGCATAAAATTATTTAATACAGAATCTTGATTGACTTCTCTTAATAGGTCCTGTTACAGAAACATGCCAGCCAAAGGCAAAGCAAATAGTTTTACAGTATACACTACTTAAAAGGTAAGTTACTTCAGCCTTGAATTAGTGAGCATCATACATCATATACTGAAGTAGTACAAGGTTATGAGTAAACCAAATGGTTAATGCACTCACTCATTAGCCTGAATAGTTTACCAAAGAACACATTACAGAAGTAAATAAAAATAAACCACACTTTTAGCACAACATACAGCTGCCACATCACTGACAGCGCCAATTTAGAACTATGTACAACCTTTGAGCCTGTTATAGTACATTTTTGTTCATTAACTTTCATGACGAGATAAGTGAAGACTGTCAAGTGACAGTAAAGAGGTCTGGCTGGGGCTGAACATATCCACCAGGAGGAGGCCTGGATGTATTACAAATATTATCTAACTTAACCTGTGTATGCCAGGTTCAGCAGCTAGAGGAAAAAAAATCACACACACGCGCGCACACACACACACTTACCAGATAATATCAGCAATGCTTTTTTTAATGAATATATAATCCACCTCAAATAAATTCAATCTGTCCATCCTGACGACTTTGCATGCCAAACCTTGACACAGCTAGTTAAATCTTTTTTTACATAAGTGTGTCAATTTGAGCATTAATAAATGTTTTAGGAAAATAAATTAAAATCAGGAGTTACAAATGGCAGCTATAGTAACCAAATGGGTGTTTCATTCTAATTTAGAAAACAAAATTCAACAACTAGATCTCCTCTAACTTTATGATGAAAATGTAAAGTTTTATATCAAAGGTGTAGATACAGGTATAAGCTTCGGTCACGGGCACATTTTCAATACCAGGTTTGATAAATCTTGGCCCAGCTGTACTGTTGCATATTTTCTGAGTCATTCACAATGCAAGTTTCAGTATTACAGATGCAGGACCACCAAAAGAATATTTCGTGGTACTTACCCATATGCACTAACAGAACAAGTTCCATTAAACGTTAAGAGAATATTTTGTGTTAACAGAAAAATAATGGTTGCCCCTTGTGTAACGAGGATGGCTGGCCAAAGGGCCACCTAGGCGTGATTTTGTTTAAGGTGTAGAAGCTGTCGCCAACACAACAACCACACCCTAAGTTAACAAGTTGCATGACCCACTGTCGAGGAATAGTCCAAGGAGACCCGACAACTCGCCAACTGCACTGACTAACCATTACCCCAGAATACGATCTGCAAATCAATTAACATCCAGGTTCTCAATTACTGCTGGGTAGACAGAGGTTCGATACCTGGGCAGGGTGAAATTATGGGCAAGTTTCTTTATGCCATTTGCCTCCGTTAACAGATACACAGACAAAAAAACACACACACACACACATATTCACTCAGTGCCAAACTCATTTTCGTCAAACACTCATCAATTTCTGTTGACACAAACAGAAGTGTGGAAGGTGTAAAAAAAGTAAATAAATAAAATAAAATTAAATAATAAAAAAATAGGAAGAAACAAAGTAGAACTGAAGTAGAACCATGACATTTCTTAATTATAGAGAAGAAGTGAATCCCAACATATGCACATCAGTTCTAGGTCTTCACCCTCAAATGAAATAAACAGTATTATTGCCACTGTTCATCATTCTCCTCCACCATCACAACTTACACCATTTTTCTAAACATGGAGCACAAATATGAAACAAAAGATTCCTCGATTACAACAACTACAACAGCCACCAATAAAACTAAGCACCATTCAGACAGTGAGTTACCAATATTTTGTCCTTCTTTTATCAGTACAGTACTTATGTATCCTATTCATCTATCTGTTCCTGAACTTGTAAGACATTAAGTAAATCCAATAATCACTGACTCTTGCAGGTGACAAAAGTACATGAAGACTTCTGCTACCATAGTGGTTAAATATTTCATAGCATTCATTTTACACATATTGTAATACTGTAGTTTGTGGAACCACTTCGTTTCTACTGCACGTCGTCATCTCTCGTCATCCTATCTGGCATGCTCTACTGACACACTACTATGGCCTTAATCCTTCTATGCAGTCTACTACCAGACTTCACTGTTATAAATCGTTGTCATCATTCATTAAACAATCCAATATAGCCATTGAATCTAAAGATACTGTACTTTCACCTACACAAACCTTCTAAGGTGTTTGGCAGGCTGTAAATATCTGTCATGTTGTTATTCATTGCCCGAGTCTCTTTATTCCTAAGAGACCTGATAAATAAGAAAAGAGCCACAAATGGCCATCGTTGACAGCTTAGTTATGACCCCAAACATTGGAAAACTTTGTCGACAGTCACTTGTACAGTACATACTCCTAGGATTCTTAGTTCACACAAACATTTGTAAACCATTTCTTGCATCAGGTTACATTCCGTATGACTTACTTATTTCTACTACATGCATCTTTGACTTCTCTTTACTCTAGCATCATGTATTATTAAGAGATTTAAAGCTTTAGAAAATGCAAATATTAAACAAAATTAAATATTGCAGTATCTTATTAAGTGATATAAATGTACCTACAGTATACACTATCTGAATTATTTTTACAGTGCTATTTCAGCTGTTAACACTGGTATTTAGGCTATACTGTATCACACTGGGCAAAAAACAATCAAGGGTTGAAGGAAGAAATAAAGTTTTCTACCATTTCACAAGTCATAAAAATAAAATTGCTTCTATAAGACTACGATACTGGATTACTACTTCAAATGGCTCCACTTCTGTATTTCAAGGATCAGTTAGTAATAAGTTTCTGAACAAAATTTAGGGACAATTTTATGACTTGTGTTATAAGAAGTGCTTGAAACCAATTCCCCATGCAATGGTTCAAGTACCATCAGCTAAACTGGCAGAAAGGATACCAAAAGTCTACATAACAAAACTATAAATTCATACAGAACCTGCAAAGGCTTTTTTAAATAAGAATAAAGTGAACTTAAAAAATGTTTACCCAACAACACTAAAAAAAAAGAAAGAAAAAAAAAGACCAGTATGTTCACAAGTGTATTAAACAGAGTTAAATCAAATAACAGATAAAATCATAAAAACATAAAATCATAAACCTTAGGAGTGAGAAAATATGTATACATTATCCATACCTAATATTCTGTTGACTACTTCACAATTTTGTTCAATTTCGTGGAGCCAGCGCTTTACATTGGCAAAGCTCTCCCCATTGGTTACATCGTACACTACTATTACTCCGTGAGTCCCTCGGTAATACCTGAAGGGGAGAAATAAAGCATTAATAAACTTGCTCTACCCAAATTATGTCACAAAGATTCACAACACAATAATAGTTGACAAAAATAGATAGGTAATACAGTAATTTATTAGATTAAGACTACATGCCCCCACCCCCCCAAAATAATACAGTACTGAGATTAGAGGAAACAGTGGTGGTCTCGGTTAATCATGGCAGGGGAAATCAGTGGCAGATCCAGGCTTGCTTCAAAGATGGCCTGACGCCATATACAGTACACCCATGGAGTCCCCAGAACACTCTCACATCATTCAAAAAATCAACCTCTGTTCTTCTTATCTGATAACAATGTGTGGTGAAGATGGGTGTGTAAAAAAATAAAAATGCTGGGTAATAAATAAAGAGACAAGGAGATTCAGAATTGCTAAAAGTGTCCAGAGAACTGATGAGGTTTATATGAATATGGTACAGGAGAAAGAGACGTGAAAGAGTGACAAAAAGAGTGTATATTTACGAGACAATTTGGAAGAAGGGAAAGGGGAAGACCAAGGAGGAGATGGAAGAATGAGGTAAAGGATGCACTAGAGGAGAGGGGTTGGGCATCCAGGAAGCAATGGCGTGCATGACCGACTGGAAGGCACAGTATCAAGTGATGTTTTTGGGATGGCTGTATTGGTGATGGAAGATGCTGGAGCTGTGTTGAGAGTCGGGGATAAACCAGGAATTTATTGTAGAAGGAACATATTGTAACAAACAGTCTTTCTTGTAGAAGTAATAGTGATTGAATGAAAGTGAATTAAATTTTTTTGCTCTTGACTGCAGATACCCCACATTACAATAACAAGGAAAGGCTTAAAAAGAGACAACAAAAATTATATAAAGGGAAGAAGGTAAATACTGGTATTACTACAAACAATATGTTGGTGGGTGGGATTAGAGGATAATGTTGATAAGGTGGTCACTGACAGGACCTCTTCAGAGTCCAACAGTTGGAGAAGAGGAAACGCCCTTTCCTACTGATGCTTTTTATCTCTGCTCAGTTACTGAGAAACAGTACTCTCCTCACACCCTCTCAAACTCCAGATAATGCAACGGCTCCATTTCCTTACTTCTTTCAGCTTTCCTATCAGTGACTACAGTATTTTCCAGGGCGACCCATCACCCTATACATGCATTTCTACTTTTCAGTGAAAGTAAACAACAACTTCATTCATGTGACTGTACAATTCCATTACAGTGGCTGCCTTTAAAGAAATTTATGTCTATGGTCATGACTTTCATAAAAGTATCACCAGAGCAGAACTAAAACAGAACCAAGAAATCCTGACGTGAATATATGTTGTGTCTACTTCAACTGGACACTGAAGAAGCCAAGCGAAAGAAATAAATTTTATTAGGTTACAGCTACATCTGCTGTATGCAACTAACCTAGTTTTAGGACTCACCACTGTTAGGACAGAATATGCTGAGCTCAGTATATGAGTATCTATGCTCTATGTCAGTACATTCTCGGCAATGGTTTGTGTTGTAGTAAGATTAAAATTATACAAAGGACCTTAAATAGCAAGTCAACAAAAAGATTAACAACAGATTATCACACACTTAAAAGTACAACCACATAACACTCTTTAAGCTGTGACTTCACGGTGTGCTGTGCTCCAAGTCTAACTTCACTGCTAGAAAAAAATCATTGTTATCTGTTCTAGCTTAACTTGTCTACCCAAAATACATGGAACCAACCCTCCTCAACTTCCTGAAATAAAAAGTACAATCATCATGTTGCACTGTTGCACATTATAAATCTGGCAGGAAAGTTTTAGAACGTACGTGGATGTGATGGTTCTGAAGCGCTCCTGCCCTGCAGTGTCCCAGATCTGTAGCTTGACTCTCTCCCCATCTACTTCTAAAGTGCGTATCTTAAAATCTACTCCAATTGTGGTGATGTAGTTGCCTGTGAATGTGTTGTCTGCAAACCTTAGAAGTAGAGAACTCTTCCCAACACCTGTGAATATAAAAACACTGTCACATCACACATTTCTCGACACCACTGTACACAGTTCTTGGCATATACAAATACAGTACAGTATAAAAATGAAAAGATGATTAACTGTAGCTGCTGTAAATACTGTAAAAACAAATTACACTACACCTATATTAATAAATAAAATTAAAATGATCAATATTGAGCACAACCCCAGTATTGTAATACTGGACAGGTGTAATCAAATCCAAAAATATGTCCAATTTTGTTAAACTTTAACTATTAGAACATGAAAGACTTAGACTGGACCATAATGTACACGATGACTTGATCCAAGCCCATGTTGAGTTAAGATGAAGTCTAAAACCTGAAAAACTGATGGATTTTCAGGATTACAAATTCTAAGATTTGTCAATGCAATACTGTACAGAGATTCCCAATTTATGAAGAGGTTCTGTTCTTGAAAAACCTTTTGTACTGTACAGTACAATGATTTTTCAACAATCAAAGAAAATTTTCCCCTATGTTCCCATTATACTGCAAAGCAGGTGTTCTCTTATGCCTAAACTATGCTACAAAACAAATTTCCAAAATGATTATAAACCACTAATAAACACTAGGTGCTGATCACTAGCAACGGTGCTCCATGTCAGACATGTGGTTTACACTTGGAAACATTCACCAATGCCCGAAAAAATTCCATAATTTTTTTCTGGGAATGTTGATTCGTCTCAATAACTGGAAACCCCTTGAACATGGAAAAATTTTGCACCAATTATTCCATCATTCCAGCTATTAGGGATATTACTGTACTGTATATACTGTACTGTATATATGTATATACAGTACAGTGGTGTAGTGTACTGTACATATATGTGAAATACAACCAAGGGCAAGATATTGAAACGTGTTGGCACTAGCACCTGGAGGCTGGTCACATATCAATGTAACATGAATCCCAGCCACACCTATCAAGTTACACCCTGCTGCCATACACAAGTCACATCAGGTAACTAATTTGATAAACAACAAAGTGACTTTTTAGACTGGCACTACTGTATAAGCCCATCTTTCTTGAGTGTTTTACTGACCCAGGCTGTAAATACTTTTCTCCACCTGAATGGATTGCCTTCCTTTGCCATAGCCGAGTTATACTATATATATATAACTCTGATGATAAAGCATACTGTACATGGATGAATTAGATTCATTGTTCCTAAATCATACAGAGATAAGATTTCACCTCACCACACGAGGCTCAGGAACAATGAGAGAATGATGGAAGCTACCTGGGTTAAAGCCACAAATTCAACTACAGTACTACCCTGTACTGTACAAATACCACAGACAAACAAACACAGATGGGGAGCAATCATTTACTGCCATTCGAGTAGTTCTAAAATTTCACCAATGAAATTCCACACAAATGGTATTGAAAAATGCTACTTATAATTGCAATTTTGTTTTATGATTGAGAGAGTGGAAAATGAATCATTAATGATGGAATCATTGCTGCCATATCTGAATAATGCACAGCAATAAGATGTTGTCAAAACAGCAACTCATCCACACACTCTGTTTCATGCTTCTGTAAAAGGTTGTTGAAGTTTAAGGTAGAAGGGCCACAGAATTGTGGGTAAATGCCTTCACATGCACTTCCTTGCTCTCTTAGCACAGTATATGTAGTTTCCAAGAGATGGTCTTTATTTCTACGAGGAATAATAGTTCGTAATGTATAGCAAAGAGAAATAACAAGTTTTGAATTATTGTATTTACAGTATACTGTATAACGGAACAACTATAGGAACAGTAATCTATCCGTGATCTGCAACCACAAGATCAAGTGCCTTTTTGCAAGACAGAGAAAAAGAACATACCCCAGTAAAACTCCATAAGAAGCCAAGCCTCAAAGGCTGAGAGTATCATCAGTGCAGTCCAGTTATCTCATTAATGACCCTTGTTGTCATCTAAGAAACAGAAACTTTATGGGCCTCACATTTTAATTTATGATTCAGGAACTCTGATTACTGTATTGTGTTGTGTACTGTACGCACTCTCAATACAAACCAGCAGCCTACACAGGACAAACAGACAGGTACTTTTATTCTAACTGGTTATCCAAACTGAGAACTGAATTCACTTTGGTCTAAACTAAGAGTTTTATGATTAGATAAACATTACTGTATAAACTATGCCGAGGGCAAATAAGGCACATCTTACAGAGGACCCAAATGAAATGACATAGGATCCTTCTAAGCATCAATTTATTTTGGGGGGATTTTCACAAACTAGCCTATCTGGTCACAATAGAGTAGGAATGACTCGCAGTTAAGGGGAAAAAAATAAATAAAAATCAGAACTTTCCCAAGGGAAGATCATATTAATGACAACCATTTAATGATCTACGAGATCACGATTCAGTACAGTATTAATGGTTGGCTTTCTTTCACATTTATCATTCGCATTAATAAGCAAAAAAAACCCAGTGAAACATCCATATAACAGACTTTTATCTCCATATACAGATGGAGGTCTCACATCTAATGAACCCTCAAAATATCAGACTTTCCTCTCCATATAGTCCATTAAATAGAGGTTTCACTGTAATGCCAAGAGATCAAGGAAAAAGCAAATATTAACTTATGAGAATCATGTATGGGTACAGGCCAGAGTGTCCTACTGCCTAGTTGGGTGTCAAATCATTTGGTTAGGATAGGTCAGGTTACTTTAGGCTAGGTTAGGTTGAATCACTTTAACTTAGGTTAGGTTAGGTTTGGTCATTTTAGATTGGGTTAGGTTAGGCTATGTTAGGTTAGGCAACTATTTAGTGGGAAACTTCAACTAGGACACTCCAGCAGTGGTACAATCTGACTATGATTCATGCTGTACAGTATACAGTACATTCCACAGGAAGCAGAGACTATACAAGCAATTAGTAAAAAGAAATTAAAAATAGAAGAGAAAAAGACTGTATATTAATCTACACCACAAAGATGCCGGAAAACATGCTTTTTGAAGTGAGACAGTTTGTATGAGTACGGAAACACAGAAGAAGGCAGAGCATTCCACAGTTTGGCTGTGTGAGGGAAGAAGGATGTACTATAATGGGTTATTCTAGTGTGGCCGACATCCACAGAGAATGGGTGGGCACCGCGGGCAAGACAAGTGACATGAGCCCACTGCTTTGCTGGCGGTACACAGGGTGCCAAATCCACTGAACATTGCCTGTTAGAGTACAGTACATGTAAAAGAGAGAGAGTGAAGCAACATTGCGGAGCTATATAGTACAGTACTTCACATAAGATTACACAAACCAATCAGACCAAATTAATCATTGGATGTTGTCATAAATTATTTAGTACTGCAACCGGTAAAGATTGGATTTACGCCCAACTCGCTTTGTTATTACAGTACTAAATTATTTATTTTTATTTTAACGAATGACCTTTATTTTTTGGGCTAATATCCATTTTATGATATACGACCCATTTAACACTAGCCATTTTTTTTAGCTGATGGCACAAGGCCTGACCCTCATGCAGCATCATTGGCTCATACATAATGTTTCATTAATATTGATATATCACAAATAAATCCATATATAACTGCTAAGGATACCCAGTTCTGGCTCACATTAATGCCGAATTTAAGGTCTATAAAGTTATGCACTGTAACTGCTTAAAAACATTAACTTTCAAGATATGAGTGGAAAAAGTTTGAAAAAAGAATATTTACGTCGAAGTCATAAACAAATTCACACTTTAAGAGAACACAGTCGGAGTAAATCCTTCTCTTTTCACTAAGTATTATGTATATAAAGACAAAGAGACCAAACATATAAAGTAACGGATAGTAACGACCATTTTATATAGAGTAGAATTATGTGTAAACACTAAATACAGTACCACATTTTTGTATAAAGGTGTCATTTAAGCGAACATTACAGAGAGGTAGTGTGCCTGGCGGAAGAACTGCTCAGGTGAACCTTTTAATCTCTATAGTATGGTACTCTCTTTACCCCCAAAATAATAACTTTCATTTCAATCAACCCATACAATAACTATTTCTGTGAACCCGATTTCGTACATTGTGAATTATGTTAACGTTTAGTAGACCTGATCCGGACACGACCAAGACACAACAATATTGACGGATTTTAAATTTGTCAAACACATTTTAGTGGGATATTATATTCAAAGCTGTTTATGTGCACTTCACATGATCTCATTTGACCAGAGGATAGTTAAAATTTCTCTCGGTATTCATTCGAGTGCAGTGCAGTATATAGCTCCTCCGTGATCTATACAGTGAAAACGTAAAAAAACAAAAAAAAACAAGATGGTGGGGGAAATCTCCACCATCAGCGAAAAAAGGTTAGGTCAGGTTCTCAAAAGTTTGTTTGGTATTTTTCAAGTGTTTTAACCAAGCAATTTCCTTCACCTTCAAAGCCCTGCCCATTTTGGAAGGATTCATTGTCATTACTGGTGTTAAAGGGGTCAAATCTCATTAAACAAGATTTAGTCTCCAAAATAAAGGTCATATTCCTTAAATTCACAAGAAAATACATAGAAAATACTATGTTCGTAATAAAAAACAAATTAGGCATAAAATGAGTCTTTACCCTGTAGCCATCTTCTTTATATTCAAGACATCCAGAGGCACCAGATATTACTACCCCTTAAATTTATATATCATTCATAAAATTATTGAAATTTACCCAAATAAAATATTCATATTTTCTATTTTCAACCTGTAAAAAAATAAAGGCACAGTACACAGGTATGGTTGCCGTATGCAAAACGTCAATGTCTAATAGTAAGGCAGCATAATGCACATGTGTGGTGGGCAAACTATAATGATCGTTACAAAGATGGCCTTCTTTCTCACTAACCTAACATAATGTAACCTACCCTTCACTATAACCTAACCTAACCTAACCCAACCTAATCAAATCTAATAATAACCTAACCATACCATTGATAACACGGTCCATCAATACAGATGCTATACCTATATCCACTACGAAAAAAATCCTTTCTATGGAAGGAACCGATGAATCCAACCTCAAACGGTTACGGCAGACAGATGATTTTATGACCGTTATATACAATTTATCCTTCTATCATAACTCCCTCACTGGATCTACATTATAACTACTGAATGACACATCAATCAGTAAAATTACAGTTTTGGTCATCCACCTATTTGGAAGTTGAAATTAATCATTCAAAATACACCAAGAACTTAACCTAACCTCACCCAAACCTAATCTACTGGATGACCAAGACGATAACACTACACACCAAACATTACTTAAGATGAAAGTGGTGACCGCCTCTTTAACCTTCATGATACGCCCCACTGGACACAACTCAAGAGTAATACTTCACAAAATCCCACCAATACTAGTTACTAAATTCATTACTCCCTGTTTAGAAAGAACAGATAAAGTTTAAGGAAATATTACCACATTCACCTATGACAGCCACTGCTACACACACAAGAATCAACAATAAGTTTCAAACAATTTCAGCAATAAGGTTAAATAATTCATGACTTGGACCATATGTTCACACAACCCCACACGTTTATTTACATCCATGTGTGTACTGGTGAGAGAGTGATGGGAGGAAGACAGTGTTAAGCTACATCTTAGGAGCACTGGGGTGGATCAAGTTAAAATGACACCAAGATAAAAACAAGGTCTCTCTTATACTGTCCTCCCTACTTCATCTACCTCTCTAACCCACTCAAATACCTTCCTTACCTGAATCTCCTATTATCAATAATTTGAAGAGGTGGTCGTATTCTTTAGACATGGTGAATAAGACCACATATAACGCCCTATGTACACTTGTTATTATTTTCTCCTGGGATGAATCATAAACTGACTGACGGAAGTTTAAACTGTTGCTTGACACCAATATTAGTCACTTTACTCTCCAGTTTATGGCGGGTTGTGGCACTCCGGGTGACTCAGAGAATTTATTAACCAGCTAAAGATAATTTACAAATGCACAATAGAATTTGGAAAACGTTGGGTTATTAATATAGTCCTTTTGAAATACTTTAACGGTACGAAGTGACAACTGGTCGACCTCGTGTGTCCGATTCCTCTGACTGACTCACCAGCCCTTGTCATGAAGGGCGTGTAGTGATATCATGTTCGATCACTTTGATGAAAAACTGATATGGAAATATTTTATAATGCTATTAGTATATGAAAATTCAAAATAAACCATTTGCTACTGAAATATTAAGTCCGTTTTTTTCATCATAATGACAAATTTGGCTTTTCAGCCGTCAAGGATATCGAACACTCTCCGTTCCAATGATAAACTTGGTTGGCAGCATCTGCAAAAAAACCATATATACAGTATATATAAACTGTATGCCACAAAGTCAGTGTTATACTCACCCATTGGTGTAATTTAGTTTATAAAATCATTTAGTAGCTAAAAAGAGTATTTATATTTTGACTGATTAATCCATAAGGGAAATGTATTTCAAAAGTGACAGTAACTTGCACCACAGGCGCAACCAATCATTCTGAGTAGGAAAGAAAATGACACCAAGTTAAACACACAATTAACAACATATCTGTGTGAGGAGATGTAAGTTACTGGGAAAAAGTGACATGTTTCAAAACGGACTCATTTGTGATGGGTGTGACCTTCTGGTATTAGAAATCGGTCATCAATGATTTTACTTCACCTAAAAGTAAAAGTCTAAGTTATTCTTTATGACTTCAATTTTACATATCTTATCTAATCTATACAGATTTCATATGAGATAAAGTTTTTTTAATAAGAAGCTAATGCAATTAAAAAATTTAAAGAAATCAGTTTGTGCATTCTGGCTTCGTGATTGTGTGCATTAATGCATTAACGCATTTATACATGCGTTCATATAAGTTCAAATCCACACATGTAATTTACTGTATATGCGCTAATGTGTGCTTGCAAATGTTATGATGTATTTTAGCATATTAACCTAAGACATTAATGCGTGCTTCCTGAGCGTTTATTTTTTGTTCATGCGTTCATACATAATATACCCGCTGATAATGTACGTATTCGGATGTACTGTATTTGTGTAAATTAAAGCGCGAGTTTTTTTTTGCGTTTTTTTACCACACCTTTATCCTCCATATAGAGCGATGCCCTGTCGAGAGAAGGTAACGATATTAAAGATTTACTTGCCTTGCTTTAGTTACGTGTTTTGGGAGTTCTTAATTACACACACACACACACACATGCATGCAATGAAACCCCTCCATTTCTTTTTATTGATTTAACAATAATGATACAGGCAGAAGAAGGGTTGGAAAAGGAGTGTGATTGAAGTAGAGGGTTGTTGAGCAGCAGATGTGTGGCCGCGGGCAGGATTGAGTCAACGGGTTACATCCTGTTTCCAAACATTGACAGGAAACAAATGACTAAAGGTAGGCTGTAGGTCAGGACAGTTAACATAGATGTCAAGCGGATTTCCAGGTGATTATGTGATCATACCCAGTTAAGGTAAAGTTTCTGTACAGCTCTGACGCCATTTTAGACAATTTCTACACTGCCACACCTATTTCTTCGGGAGTCTCGTAAGATAATTTCCTGCGCACTTGGTTTAGTAATAGAACGTAGGCTATTCGGTGTATACGTTATTTTTGGACGCCATTTCTTCATGGTGTAATTCATCTTTCCTGAACGTATGTAATAAAAATAGTCTCAATACAGTTTTGATGCCACTATTAGATGTTATATATTATGTTTTAGCAAGTTCCATTAGTTGAGTGCGTTGTTACATCATCAATTACGAGGAATATTATCCTTAGGAACCTCTGAGAACCTCAGCTCTCTACAGCTACAGCACTAGGGCGGGAAATATGGACCGGATGTTACGCTGAGACTCTACTGTAAGTTCAAACGTTCTTGAATGCCACTGAATGTGTAATGAAGAATCGCTCTGTCTATTGATATTGTATACACCAGCATTGTCTATTATACATGTTGAACTGCATACCTACATTGTCTATATAATTTACATACACGTAGAAACGTATACATACATTGTCTATGTACATGCTGAATCAATGTAAACTTGCTTGACGATTTTACTGAATATATTTGGGTTAGCGTTAGGTTGGTTAATCTTCAGGTGAAACAAGCTGGGGTGTCTAATCTTCAGGTGATCCTTGAATATTTTGTGGAAGGGATTCAACAACCCTCTTATAGGTCAGCACTACAAGCGACATCTCAACACCAACCACGAGAGGATATAAAGGAATAAAAGTATGGCGTTGATATCAGTTACATCCTAGTCCAATTAGGGAAACGCTTATACAGTTTTTCCACGAATACCAGAAAGAAAAGTGAAAGGGTAAAAGAAAAAATAGAAAAATTAAAAAAAATCCTTTAATTTATGACTTTTTTATATATTAAAGAAAAAAATTATATCATCAAGGCTTAAACTTATCCATAATAAATTTACCCATCACGACCGCAACTAGGAAAAATAGGTACTATAATGATGAAGGAACTATATGTCATTCAATACCCTACCAATAAATATTAAACAGTAATTATCTAGCCAAGGCGCTCACAACCTAACCTAACCTATCTCTACACACTCTTAACTGTCAAATGCCGAATGTATTAGTTGTTCAGGACTAGAGACGCCCCACTCTCCTTCCCTTCTTCCCTTTCCTCTCCAACCCCCACTCCACCCTCCTCCTTCCCCTTCCACCCCACCCACCCTCCTCCCTCCCTTCCCTCCTCAACCCGACCCCACTCCACTCCCTCCCTTCTCCCCAATGTAAACACTTCAATTAGTAAAGTCCCCGCAGCGGCAACCAAGACCATCAGTTGCTGCTCAGTCACGCACAGACCTTGGTGGTGTCGAGATAACCAAATTCCCTTAATTAAGAATGAGATGGCATTAGATAGATTTGAATGAGTCTGGCGTGTTTACCATAACATAGAGAGATAACTTTAACATACTATGGAATAATTTAATGATGTAGAGTTTTAATTAGAGGTTATTATTATACAGTATCCTTTTGTTTGGGGATAATATGGATTTTCTGTATTTATACCTGTAGTTATTTCAATATTTGTACTTCTACCTGTACCTGCCCTGATACCTGTAATTGTACCTTGCACCTGTACCTGCCCTTGTCCCTAGTAAATATAACACACTTAACGCAGAAGTAAATTACTACAAAAATATTTATTTCTTTTACCAAGACAAATTATTACAGAATATTTGCAGTTTGTTGTGGCGACGGTGTGTGTGTGTGTGTGTGTGTGTGTGTGTACTTGTATGTGTGTGTGTACGTGTGTGTGTGTGTGTGTGTGTGTGTGTGTCCAGGGAGCTGAGAATGTAAGATAGATATACAGATAAATTAGATGGATAGATATATAGATATAAATGCTTTATAAATAGAAGGAAAAAAGTACATATCTTAATAAAATCTGACAGGAAAAGGGAACCAGTGTTTCCTTTTACCTATGAGCTTTTTAATTCGTTTTATCTTCACGTCACCACCGGGAACTATAAGATGTAAACAGATAGACAGAGAGATAGGTAAAATATACATAGACGGTGCAGATAAACAATGTATATAGGCAGTGCAGGTATACATTGTACAGTATACATAGAAACATTGGTATAAAGCAGTGAACTCATGTATACTTGTTTTTTCCTCTATATCTACAAATCTATGTATGTATGTATGTATGTATGTATGTATGTATGTATTTCTCGGGTATGTATACTGTATATGTAGGCATGAATGTATTTGTGTTTGTGTGTATCCTGATGCTATTCTATGAGTATATCTATTTGTTTCTGTATCTCAAGTTTACCAATGTATCTGTAACTTATGTACACAATATCTATATTCACACCTGCAGCTGTACCTGTGTTAGATTAATTGCTGTACCTGTAGTTGTATCAGTACCTATAACAGCACGGATATTTATGTATTCATATCTGTAATTTATTTATTTTTTGTACCTAAATTCGTGTAGTCCGCCCAGGTGCAGTGTAGCCAACTCCACACGGTCCGTCAACCCTTCACACCCCCTCCCACGGGACACACAATCAATACCTAGGTTGATGTTTTGGCTTCTGGTAGTACTGATGTATTCTCTGGCTCTTGTTATGATAGAGATCTTACTACTCTTCCCTCCTTCACTCTCTACTATCCCTCTTTCTCTCCTCTTTCTCCTTCCTCTCCCTCTTTCTCGTCTCTCTCTCTCTCTTCTCCGTCTCTTCCCCTTTCCTCTCTCCGGTCCTCCCTTTCTCCTCCCACTGTACTGTTCAAGGAAGGGGAAGGAGGGGTGAGGGAAGAGGGGAATGGGAAGGGGGAGAAGGAGGAGGAGGAAAGGGGAGAAAGATGAGGAAAGAACGAAGGGGTGGAAGAGAGAAGGGAAGGGGAGGATGGAGAGGGACAGGATTGGGGAGGAGAAGAGGCAGGGTGGGGAGTGAAGAGAGGAGAGGAGGAGAGCAGAGAGAGACTGAAGGGGAGAGAAGGAGAAAGGGGGAGGAGGAGGAGGGCTGGAGGGGGTAGGGTAGAGGGGGAGGAGGAAGGAAGGGGAAGTGAACAAGAGGGGGAAGGGAAAGAAGGTGGGATGTGGAAAGGAGAGAAGAAGAGGGAGATGGAGGGGAGTAAGGATGGGAAGGGGAGATGGAGGGGTGGAAGGTAGTGTGGTTCAACAGTCTCAGGTGGTAACTATGTTTAGGTTGTCACAACAGCAGGTGTGTGTGTGTGTGTGTGTGTGTGTGTGTGATCGGGGGAGGGAGGGAGGGTACCTTGATTTATCTGTCTTACACACACACACACACACACACACACACACACACACACACATCTCAAGACTGTAAACATGTGTGCAGTAATCCCACAACACATTTAGGTCCTATTAGTCAACACCGTCAGCCATCGTCAGGTATAGGTGGCCTGCCGTCAGGGTCTCAGTTGACACGCAATGACACCTGTGTTATATCACCTGCCATTTATGTAATACTGAAGGAGTCTTATTTATAGTGTGTGTGTGTGTGTGTGTGTGTGTGTGTGTGTGTTGTGTTTTTGTTATTGTTTTTACTATTGCTGTTACGGTATTATTATTATGGTTATTATTATTATTATGTCTATTTATCATTATTCAACTATCCTTATATTAAAAACTCTCAACAGTGAACTACGTATATACAATATAATTTCACTGTTTATCATCATCATCATCATCACCATCACCATCATCATCATCACCATCGTCATCACCATGTGTGGGTGGGTGGTAGGGGTGTGTTCAGTTCGTCACGGGGCGAATTAAAACATTCAGAATATTTACCAACATAATGACAAATGGTGATTTTTATTTTCATCACTCTACTTGTGTGGATATTTTTCTTTTCTTTCGCTCTACCATAGAACAGTGGATATAGGCCTGGTGAACCTTTTGGGAGCATGCAGCACACTGATGATTGTTCTCAGTGCACAAGGAGACACTATACTCTAATGCCTCTCACTTACTCAACCATTATACAGCTGGGTCGACTAGGAGCGCCCACCTCCCTCCTCAGTGATCAGCCGCAACACTCGAACCGGCGACTGTTGGGTCAGAAGACGAGTGTTGTATCAACTTGACTGTGCATAGCTCCTACACCTGAATATTACGGTACAGTTTTGAAGAGGACTGTAGACGGACTATCATTACACGTGGGTTACAATGCTTTCACTGCTTCAACTGCATAGAGTTTGGAAGTTCGCAGAATGAGTTGAAGTACAAGATTATCATCCTGGTCATGGTTTGAAGAGCTGTAGAATGAATCCACAGTTCCCTACAGTGGTGTTTGAGACGTAGTTTACCAAGGATCTAACACCATTGATGCAAGAAATGTCACACAGGCTTATAATTGGATAGGTCTGTATATAAACAATGCAGGTGTACAGTTCAGCATTGATATAGACAATATAGGTAGACAATGCACGTAGGCCTTGGGAGTATACAGTTTCATATGTGATTACACAGTACGGGTATACAACAATGGTTAATAGTGAAGTAATTTGACCTAGGGTAGCCGACAAAGCTCTCAGATGATTATTTCCTCGAGAAACGAAACATAAAGAAATCGCTCTATTAGTTGAAGCCACAGTCTGGAAGTTTCCTCGCTCGCCAAACACTGCCACGCTCACTTCCTCTACTCATCTATGTCTCGTTATCTATGTCTCTTCCCAAGTTGGTAACACTGATGGCCTACGTCACGCCACCCTTCATGACGTCACAACAACAATGGCCGAGAAGTGCTCTTTGCTTCTGTTCTTTTGTGCTGTTTGGGTTGTTATTAAGACTGGGTCGGAGGACGAGGAGGGGGAAGGGGGAGGAGGACGGGGAAAGGGGGGAGGAGGACGGGAAAGGGGGGAGGACGGAGAAAGGGGGAGGAGGACGGGGAAGGAGGGAAGAGACGGGAAAGGGGGAGGAGGACGGGAAGGGAGGGAAGAGGACGGGGAAAGGGGGGAGGAGGACGGGGAAAAGGGGAGGAGGACGGGAAGGAGGGGAAGAGGACGGGAAAGGGGAGGAGGACGGGGAAGGGAGGGAAGAGAACGGGGAAGGGGGAAGAGGACGGGGAAAGGGGGAGGAGGACGGGGGAAAAGGGGAGGAGGACGGGAAGGGAGGAAGAGAACGGGGAAAGGGGGGAGGAGGACGGGGGGGAGGAGGACGGGGAAGGGAGGGAGGACGGGGGGGGAAAAAGGGGGAGGACGGGGAAAAGGGGGAGGAGGGGGAAGGGAAGGAAGAGGACGGGGAAAGGGGAGGAGGAGGGGAGGAGGACGGGGAAGGGAGGGAGAGAGGACGGGGAAAGGGGGGAGGAGGACGGGGAAGGGAGGAAGAGGACGGGGTGGGAGGAGGACGGGAAGGGAGGAAGAGGACGGGGAAAGGGGGAGGAGGACGGGGAAGGGAGGAAGAGGACGGGAAAGGGGGAGGAGGACGGGGAAAGGGGAGGGAGGGGACGGGGAAAGGGGGGGGAGGACGGGGAAAGGGAGAAGGAGGACGGGGAAAGGAAAGGAGAGGAAGGTAGGAAGAGGTGGAGGAGGAACAGGTGCGATAGAGTGCATTAGTATGACCAATATGCTCATATATGTTGACCTTCACATATAGTTACTTGTGGCTTCCTGCAGTATAGTGACTACTACACACACACACATTAGAGATACTAACTTCGTCTCACAATTCATCACGTTAAATATCATTAGTCAAGGCTATTTAGTATAATATTGACCAAACTTACTCTCTTCTTCAGTAAACTCTCGCACAGCTTCAACGACGTTACATAACCCTGACGTAAACAGACTGTCATTGGCAACATATTTTCCTCATCTCGACACATGCTTCACTCTTTATGAAAACTCTGAACGGCATGGAATATATTTTTTAAAGATATATACCACGTTATATAATGCTCTATTACTTCCCACACGCAGCACTTTTCTGTCAATTCCATCAAATGCTTGCCCTAGTTAGTTTTTGTCTTCTCCAAGAATTTCTAATATGTGTGTGCTTGTTGTGTGTGTGTGTGTGTGTGTGTGTGTGTGAAAGAGAGCGTGTGTGTACCATAATATAGCACCATATCAGTAAGTTCTAGAAGTGCACAGTATTCTAACTCTACAAGATAGTGAAGTTTACATCACATACCGTCACATCCTCGGCCACACGAACACAAACATCACCGTTTGGATCATCAATGACGAACGGCGCGCTTTATTTGTATACATTGCGTTCCCGTGGTATCCACCCAGGGGTAGCCCGCCCCTCCTTACTTACTGTACCTCAGTTTAACCTTCACTCGCGCCTGGCTTAGATCTCTGGTAGTTAAAAAGTCCATTGAAGTAAATATCAACTTAATTCAACTACTGTGATTATTATTCAAGCCAGCCATCAAGTGAGTATAAATTATCATGTTAGTGTGGTGGTGTTGCGTGATGTGCATAACAGTGGCGTCAGGGTGTTGCGCCTTAAGAACAGCTGATGTTTGTATTTTATCACTTGGCGAGCTGTAAGGTTCACAGTAAACATGTCTAATGACTGTGTTTATTGGTCTAAAAATTATCTCTACTGTACTGATATAATCGTTAACGTGAATTTTAGTACGATAGTTCACATTAATAGAGAGAAAGACGGTTATATAAACAGCTGGATGACATACTATATGTGTAGATAGATAATTACAAAACCAATTTACAACTCTGAAAATTGGTAATGAGACAGATATACAGTATACTGATACACATATACATAAAATATACAGATTACATAAGTATCTATATATTTTTTCCTTTTGTTTCTCGTCATTGTTGTGTGTGCCTCCGTTACCAATACTTTTGTTTTCCTTAATATTGCAAACAATCATTCAGGTAAACACACACACATTTCACGTCATTTTTCACCACTTTTTTAAATTCTTTCTGAGGTAAAAGATACGATCAGCTGTAATATACTCTTCCACAACACTACCCTAGATCTGTTTCACTATTAGGGCTTTATACACAAACCAGCTTCCTTCATCATCATCATCATCATCATCATCATCATCATCATCCATCAACAATACGTCCTTCCGATTCACATGCACTGGCGCTCAAGATGTGTACCCTGGTCCTTTCTAGCGCGCACTTCACTCCATTTTCCCGTCACGTTCTTGGTTTTCCTCTTTCATTTATTATATATATCTATGAGTTATGCGATATTTTTACCGATATTTAATTTATTATTTTATCAGTTTGTCTATGAATATCCCTGATCACCGTTTCCCCCTATCTCTCTCTCTCTCTCTCTCTATATATATATATATATCTCTTCTATATCCCTATTTCCTAACATTCACACCTAATTTCATCACTCTACTTTTATTTCCATTTACCATCAACGTTCTCCTCATTCTTACTAACATTCATAAAGTTACTAGTGTTATTTTTGTAGTTGTGTCCTTCTGGTGGTTGATGTGGTTGTTGTGGGTTGTTGTTGTGGTTGTTATGGTAGACCCCGAGGGTTAGTCACCCACACTGTTCTAGAATGTGTGTGTGTGTGTGTGTGTGTGTGTGTCATGAGTGAACACGTTGGCACACTGGCGAACTATAATGAAAATCTATACTAGTGCTACCACCTCCCTCCCTCCCTTTTCCCCTCCCTCCCTCCTTCCTTCCCTCCCTCCTTCACTTCCCTCCCCCCCTTCCTTCCTGTGACACACATGTATTCGATGACCCACGAAAAGTAATATTAATAGGGTGTTACTTAAAGTGCGACAGTAATATGGTGTTACTTAAAGTGCAACAGTAATAGATTAATAGCCTAAAAAAATACCTTCCTTACCCACCTATAAACTTATCACTATTTATCTACTTCTCCATCTCTTACCTACTACTTGTATTTAACCATATAATTACTTATTACGTTTCATCTTTTTTTTTCCTTTTTTTCGTTTTATTTTTTTTTATTTTACAATATTGTGTTTGGTGAGTCACGGAACTCGGTCACCAGATGGCAGCACTGTCAGTATGGCCGCGTTTTGTTGACATTTTCCCGAACTCACAAATTTAGGTTTGTACGTTTTTTTTCCCTTTCACCAGGAGCCTCTTGTAGACGTACTCACCGAACTATATACATAAACTATATACCAACCTCCATGTCATTCAACAATCTTTACATATATACATACTGCGTTATTCATCAATATATATATACTCATCTGACTGCTATTCATTTGTTTTTATATATTTAGCTGCCCCACTATTAGTCTACCTGTGGTTATCTCAATGTGCTCTTGTCCAACAGGATGACGATGACCGTGGCAGAGTTCATCCGGCTGCAGCGCCAAGGCTTAATCCCGGCCAGCGCGAAGCCCCCGAAGAAACCCAAAGCACCAAAGCCGACCACCAATGACAAGCCTGCACCCAACACTCAGCCGTCGACCAACAACACTCAGCCGTCGACCAACAACACTCAGCCGTCGACCAACAACACTCAGCCATCGACCAACAACACTCAGCCGTCGACCAGCAACACTCAGCCGTCGACCAACAACACTCAGCCGTCGACCAGCAACACTCAGCCGAGTGCCAAGACGCAGCCGAGTGCCAAGACGCAGCCGAGTGCCAAGACACAGCCGAGCCCAAAAGACAACAGCGAAGATGAGAGGAAGAAGGCTTTAGAGGAACGAGACAGGCTGGAGAAGGAGGCGAAGGAGAGAAGGGACAGAGAGGAGAAAGAGAGACTGGAGAAAATGGAGAAGGAAAAGGCGGAGAAAGCGAAGAAGGAGAGAGAAGAAAGGGAGAAGAAGGAGAAGGAGGAAAGGGAAAGGAAAGAGAAGGAAGAGAAAGAAAGGAAGGAAAAGGAGGAGAGGGAAAGGAAGGAAAAGGAAGAGAAGGAACGGAAGGAAAGGGAAGAAAAAGAAAGGAAGGAAAAGGAAAGGGAAGAAAAAGAAAGGAAGGAAAAAGAAAGGGAAGAAAAAGAAAGGAAGGAAAAGGAAAGGAAGGAAAGGGAAGAGAAAGAAAGGAAGGAAAGGGAAGAAAGAGAAAGAAAGGAAAAAGAGGAGAGAGAAAGGAAGGAAAAAGAGGAGAGAGAAAGGAAGGAAAAAGAGGAGAGAGAAAGGAAGGAAAAAGAAGAGAAGGAAAGAAAAGAAAGGGAAGAGAAGGAGCGGAAGGAGAGGGTGGCGAGAGAAAAGAAAGAAAAGAAAGAGAGAGATCGGAAAGAACGTGAAGAGAGAGAGAGGAAAGAACGAGAAGCAAGAGAACGCCGGGAGAAAGAGGAGAAAGAACGTCGGGAGAGACATGCGCGAGCTCGGAAGGAACGGGAGAATAAGAAACGCCAAGAACAGCAGGAGAGTGAACGTAAAGCGAAGGAAGAGAAGGAGAAGAAGGAACGCCAGGCGAAGGAGGAGAAAGAACGTAGGGAACGAGAACGCAAGGAGAGAGAGGAGAAGGAGGAGATGAATTGGTGGCAGCAAGAGGAGAACGAGAAGAAGGAGAGAAGTGAGATGGAAGAGAAACTAAAGAAGAAGAAAGACGAGATAAAGCAAAAGAAGAAGAAGTTAAGCCAGAAGAAGGTCAACCCGGATGATGACAAGTTCAAGGAGTTTATGGGCTGGCTGACCAACGGCGACAAGAAGGACATGGGCAAGTCTGGCGCCTTCCTCTGTAGTGATGATGACGATGACTGAATACCACGATAACGATGACGATGACTGAATACCACGATAACGATGACGACGATGACTGAATACCACGATAACGATGACGTCTATGACAATACCACGACGATGACGATGACTAGATACCACGACAACGATCACGATGATAAGGACGTCTAAACACCACGACGAAGATGATGAATGAATACCACGACGACTATGGCGATGACAAGAACGACTGAATACCACGACCACCACGACGAGGACGACTAAACACGACGACGACGAGGACGGCTCAATACCACGACCACCACAACGACGACGAAGAACGCTACACCACGACCACAAGATGACCGACTCCCAGACCACTAACTAAACAAATGAACCATTGAACTAAACGAAAACACTAAACAACCATCAACACTTTTAGCACCATTAACTACCATAACTGAGCACCTAACAACCACTTATACTGTACGACGCCATTAAACTATACTGTATACCTAAATTGGCGAGGTTAACGATCAGTCACCTCTTGAACTACCGAAAGATCGTCTTGTGCAGTTCACCTCGATTGGCATAAAACCTGAGAGGATTATTTTTTTTTTTGGATAATGGTAGTACAATCGACGGTAGAGCTGTCGACAATGACACTTGGGTATTAGTAAACGACTCTTAACTAGTTATATCTATTGTAATGATGATAGTTGTAACTCTAGATCACACACAAAAACTCAATAGATGTGAAATATCTATTTAACGAACTATATTGATGAAAGTCCGTTATATCGAAGTTCCGTTAAATGTAGAATCTCCCAGCTAATGGACTATATTTAAAAAATCGTAATTGGGAGGATTTTACTGTAATACAATGAAATAATGATGTTAATATTTATAAATAATTTGTACTATTTAAATTATATATAACAGAATTCGCCATTACTTACTAACATGACTTGATAATCGCTGGTGAGTTAGTTTGTGGACTGGCTTAGTTCTATACGTAATAGTTATAGTGTTTATTGAATGAGACAGATATATAGCTTTTTATATTAACATATATATATTGTTATTATTGTTACTGTTAATTAGGATGGAGATTTTGTTGTTGTTTATTATTGTATGTTGAAGACACACACACACACACACATTACCCCCCTCCCCACACACAATAACAATTTAACTCAAGCATAAAATAACAGAGTTTATGTCCAAGCAAATACAGTATTGTACAGTATACGGTGTCAAATATAAATATACTTTGGAATATTTAATAAAAGATTTTTACTAACCTTAAAAGATGAACTAAATATATTGGAGATAATTTGTGGTTTTTGTTATTATATGAAAAAAAAAGTTAGGTTAGATGATCCAAAAGAAGAGATGCAGGGAATGAGAGAATTAGAGAGGTCACACGAATTAAACCCCTTCTCTCTCTCTCTCTCTCTCTCTCTCTTTCTCTCTCTCTCTCTCATACACATCGGTCGCGTGTTAACTTGACAGTCAAGTGGTGGTTGTGTTATGGGTTTCTGTTAGTGGTCGTTATGGGCAACCACCACTACCATCGCCACAGCGACTACTACCACCACCACCATCACCACCACCACCACCACTGTTATTGTTGTTAGTCAATTGTTAGTGTAATATTAATAGTGTACGACTATTACTACTACTACTACTACCACTAATAATAATAATAATAATAATAATAATAATAATAATAATAAATGTATGTATAAATGCATAAACCAGACTTTAATCTAGCATGGATGGGAAAATAAACAAATAAATCTCAACCAAGCTGTTGCACTATCTCATCTTTGGCGGGAAACACCACGATACGATCACACAGTTTCTACACTTCCCTATTTATTCATTTTACTTCGTTCTTATCTCGGAATACCATTGTGACTCATGCCGTATCTCCCACATTTTATGTTTATTTACATATCTGCTATTTCTTTATTCATTTATGTACCCGTATGAGTTTATATAATTATCTACTTATCACTGTAATTGTCTCTCTATTTACCTATCTATTTCAATATATTTTCCATTACTAATTATCTCCGTACATCTCATTTTATCTTTCTGCGAATAATGTTTTATACTGCATATTTCATCATTTACTGAGGGCGTAAAATACATACATAGTTTTAATGTTTCAGTATTTCTTAATTATCCTTATTTGTATATTAGTGTTTGTTTAGTTTACATCAAGTTAATAAGAACATCATGTGGTATGTTGTCTTGTGATAAAATATTATAGGAAATGTTATAAAAGAAAAAAAAACATAAGTGCATGTAAATGCTATTAAAGAGAATGGAGTCGTTACATTTGAAGTGCGTGTGAATCCTATTAAAAAGAATCTAATTATCTATAAAACGCAACGTCACTTTTTATTATTCGTTTACACCACACTGTCTATCAGTGGCCGAGTCAGTGAGTCAGTTAGCTGAGGAGTTACTGAGTCATTTACGTCGAGTAGATCTGGGGCAAGTATTTCTCTGCTGTTGAATCGATATACAGGGTATTGTAGTGTCGTCGGGTCCTTGTTTCCTATTTCCCCCTCACTCCTTCCTATCTCCCTCTCACCCATTCCTATCTCCCTCCCATTCCTTCCTCCTTCTCTCACATAAAGCATTCCTTATTTTAACCTTCTCCCTCTTTCCATTCCATATCTCCATCTCTTCTTCTCTTCCTTCTCCTTCTCATTTCTCGTTCCTTCCCTCCATTCCTTCTCACTGGGCACTTCTCTTCTTCCTCCCCCGTGTCGCACGTGTGGCCCTTATTCAGTATTGATGTTGTGAGGAATCGGCCTCCTCTACCCTTCCCTCCCTCCACCCATCACCCCTGTCCCTCCCTCACCAACCTAACCTAACCCACCACCATTCCCTTCTATTCCCTTACCACAACCCCCGTCCCTCCTTACCCCCAACCATTCCCCCTTCCCTCAACCCACCAGCTCCGTCCCTCCACCTACCACCCCGAGCCCCCCCTGTCCCTCCACCTACCACCCCCTTCACCCCTCCACCCAACATTCCCACCTGTTCTCCAGGGAGCTGTCATGCACCACGTACAAGTCAGGTCGACAACACCACCAGGGGAAGTCGAGAGGGTGAACACCTTTGAGGAATAATGAAAGATTCGAACCAGCCTCCCCGCCAAGTGCAAGGTGAGCCCCCCCCCTGAGTAGAGAGAAGCCTCGACACATCAACAACGCTACAGTGGTGTACAATAGGAGACGTAACCATTACGAGCCTAAACATTTCCTCTACAGGCTGTTGATTCCATCGCGCCACAGCAGGAAGTAACAAAAGGGAGCTGAAGAAATAATATATGGATTCAACGCCCTCTTAGACACGGTAAACCTTTGCTTGATAAATATACTCACTACTCAGCCCATAACCCACCCAGCACTACCTCCACACAAGCACCAGTTATAAACTCAAATTACAGGTGGTCCAGAATCATAACCAGAGGATTTATCATAGCAGGAAGATATCCAGACAATGGAACCACAGTCAGACTTCACAGGGACTTATCAACCAGCAGCCACACATCTTAGCTACAGGAATATGGGGGAAAAATAGACAAGAACTCGTACAAAGACTCCCACGAGAAAATAATAATCACCATAGAAGCATAGACGGTTACCCAAAAGCTACCAGAGCACAAGGGGATCAACACTACTCTTTCGTCTTCATGGCCAGTCGCGGCAATGTCCATATATAAATTACCGATAAATGTGACAAATATGTTTATCAGACTTCTATCTCAATAAGATAAGCAGTGCAAAGAGTCTATTAAGTGCGAGCAGTAGCGGGAAGGGGGGGGGGGGACACTTGAACACATGTTTTAATCAATCCAATACTATCATTCAATTAAGATCCTTGAACAAATTGACAACTTACAGTCTGTTGAGGAATACGTGACGTGACGTGACGTACTGTAGAGGCGAAGGTAAACATGCCACTCTTCATGAAAGTTTAGCTGCGAGTACTAATGGCGTGATTCATGATATATAAACACACTTGAGTTGAGGGAGGGGGGGATCCTGGTGCATGTTGTTCATTAACTAGCGGGAGGGAGAGAAGGTTGCCTGATCGAGAGGTTTGAACAGTAGACGCCATTACAGCGCGGCGGACGGACACGAGTTTCACAGTGGCTAACGAGGGATAACCTGTTACCCCAGGGTATGTGGTCTTATTATATGATCTACGAAAGTGTTTTTTCTCGATTTTTCATTTAAAATTAGATTTTTTATAATAATTTAGAAAGAAAATTGGTTAAAAGTGCATATTATCCTATTTAATATTCATGTATTAGGGGGTTCGCTACTTGTTAAATTTTTATTGTTTTCTAGATTTTGATTTATTGTTGTCTTTACTGCAACTGTTATTTACCAAAAAGTAATGAACTATGTAAATGAGGAGAGTAAATGAGCGAGGAGGAATTTATTTGAAAGTTTAATCAATAAACTCAGTCTCGGGAGCTAAACGGGGCGATGGCATTAGTATCCATTGTTCATGATGAACACTTGTGAAAATACTCCTTCATTGCCGAATCCAGGTGACGCTGTCCAATAGTAAGAAAGCTGCCAATAATCTCTCTGACAGTTACCTCAGACACTGAACCCATTCGATAAAAAAAGACATTTAATGAAAGAAAGGATTGATTACTGCTTGTAGACTTCAATATTGACTAGGCTCTGGCGGTGGAAGTCTTTAGAAGAGTTCGTGTTCGTTCCATTTTTTGGTGGATAATTATGACTGTTGTTCGTTCATATAATTGTTACTGCATAGAATAACTTCTAATTTTATCGGATTTGATGTGAGTAGTTGTAAATGCAGTCATAACATACCACTTTATGGTGTCAGCAACGAAATGTATGTTCGAATTCCTAAAAATACAATTTCCACAAACGATACAGTGTTAATACAATGACATTCTGTAATGTGATTAGTCAATAAATTATAAATTCTTCACACACTGAAAATGTACTGTATACAGTACTATTAAGTTGACGCGTCGTAAAGTGATGACATAAGTACCTTGACTTCTCATAAGCTAGTGGAGAGTTGAGTGTCGTTGAATTTAGTGAAATTTTATCATGCAATACTTTTAAAGAAGTGTTGCGGAAACTTTCACTGTACACGAAGCACAACAATAATAATATACCTGTACTGTATATTGGCGTCTACAAAAACCCAATTGACATTTATAAATACTGTACCCTTAGAATATTAACAAAAATGCATTTATTTATTAATGCGTGTTAGAGATGAAATATGCATATTAGGCATTTACAAATGTATGTCCGGCATTTTGAAATGGTAATCAAGAATTTACAAATGTACATTTGGCATTCAATGGTACGTCAGACATTTCTAATATTATGTAACACATTTACAAAATCACAACAGACGTTTACAAATACTGTATACGTTAAGGCATTTACTATATGCACGTCCAACTTACTGTACATTCTCAAGTCTGTAATATACAAAAGCACGCCAGTCTAACAAATACGAGTCAGGCAATAAGAATTACCGTAACATAAACTCCAGACTAAAGAAGATACACACCAAGCACTATAGTATAGTGACTATACTGTACAGTGCACGCCAGGCATAACATAGACAAGTCCAACCCGACACAAGCTTATCGATTTTATCCTTAATAATGTCTAGGCATGGCGTGCATGATGGAAAGAGAAACCATCAATTAACTTATGCCACCCTTTACTTTGTGGCTTGGAGGAGGACTCAAAGGCTCGTAGGTCAACTTCTTTTTAGCCCAACTCCAGGTGCACGATCTGAGAATATGCCGCCAAGTTCACTCTCGCGGCTCGCCTCTCGGTCTGTTCTGATCTGAGGGTATTGTTGTCTCCTGTGGGTCTGACTGTTGTTATTTCTAATCTTGTCAGTACAACTATCAGGTTTTAACAAAGTACGTTTATGTTGGTGATTACAAAGTGTCTTAATGTTTGTGTTTACAGAATCCCTTAATGTTTGTGTTTACAGTCCTTTAATCTTTGCATTTACAGAGTATTTCAATATTTCAATCTACAGAGTCCACTAACATGTGTTTTTACTGAGTCCATTTAGAAAGACACATCCAAATAAAAAGGTAATGGGCTCCGCCATTTTCTTCACATAAAAGTATTCTCCACCATGAGGCTGCAGTGACATCTTCCATAGACTTGTACAAGTTTTAGTTACAGGAACATGACCAAGTATAAGCTATACAGTTATATGCAAAAAATTATGGAGTAGTTTATTGTGCACCCCATACTCATCCTGTGAGCGGTAGCGCAAAAGGATTGCAGAGTAGAGGCCACAAAGGGTGTTTATTAGGGCACAGTGGTCGGGATATCATGGCATTGAATGTTATAAGTATTTATTCCAGTACATTGTTTGTTTAGTTCTGTACAAAGATGGTGACTTATTCACAACTGCGTAAGTGCAGCATTGTGAGGCAATTATGTCTGGTCTCACACTTTGTTATTCACATCTGCGTGAGGGAAGTCAAGCACATTGTGTGTTTAGTTCTATATACATAAGAATTGACTTAACTACTAAGTGCAAAAAAAATGGATACAATCTTAATCTTGCCATTAAAGATAATTGCTGTGCCATTACACCACACAGTGTGCTTGGACCTGTCCCTAGAATGTTCTATATTATCTTCTCACGGTCATTAACGTAGTGTTGGAATGTGTGGCAATACGTGTGGTCACACACTTTACATCTAGTTTTGTTTACATATGCTATACAGTAGGAGACATACTGCCAGAGGTACTTATCGTATATCCTAGCCCAGTCTAGACTCTAGCGATTACATCTTGTAATATATTGATAGTGTAACTTTCTCCATATACAGTACCTGTTTCACTGGATACATCTGATCATGGTAGACAATGGATTAACTATTGCATGTTTGCACTTGTCTGCTTTCCAAGTGACTAAATTTAAAACATTAAGGGATTCTGTAAACACAAATACTGTATTGAAGGACTGTATACACAAACGTTAATGGACCCTTTGGCTGCATTTACACCAAGCCAATCAAGTCAAGTCAAGTCACGTCAAGTCATGACTCATCGTGAATCGCCACTCTAATGCACAGTTACTCCAATGTATATTCTCAGAAACAACTCCCACCCGATGAGTCAAGTCAAGTCACGTCGCATCGTGTTACGTCAAGTCACAGATGGGGTTGGGCCCATTTTCTTCATCAGTCACGCCGAGTCCGCAGTGGTGTGTACATCATGCAGGTTGACGTCCTAATAAATTTAGTTCGAGAGCGTCCTGCTATATATGATCCCACTGATCGTAGCCACCGGGATCGTGATGTCACCCTAAAGAAATTGTAGAATTTGTCTTGATGGTTCACCAAGTCTGGGAATAAATGACTGAAGCTTCCAAAATTGGGTCTTTTGGTGTTGAGTTCATGCATCCAGATTCAGGTCCTCCTCTTGCGTTTACGACTCCAAATCCACAACAAAACAGCTAATTCAGCGATTGAATATGCGTCCATCCTCCTCGAAATCAGTCAGGGTACTGAGTCCTGATTGACTCTGGTTGACTCAGTCGGTGTGAACGGCAATGAGTCGAGTCAAGTCAAGTCAAATGACTTGATTGACTTGACTTGACTTGACTGGCTTGGTGTAAATGCAGCCTTAGAGCAAAAATCATCCAGTATTCTTTTAATTTTCTAAAGGTCTTTTTGGTGTCGTCTAGGTAACATTCTTACCACTCAATGTTGCACTTTTTGTTGTCAAAGGTCAATGGTCACTGCCACATAAAAACCCTGGCCCAGAGTTATTATTCGTGAATGATATGACTGTTTTTTCATTCTTCAGGCTAGTTGAGCAGTGACTCGCACGTGATCGTCCATGACACGCTCTTAGTATTGTTTATGCTCAAGCCAAGTAGGTCGCACGGCGTTTACATGCCACTTAGACGATTCCCAAGGATACGATCAACGATTTAACCTAACCTAACCTAACCAACTAGGTGGAATGGTGATGCCCTCCCAGCTGATCACTACTCACTCCTCGTCGCCAGGATTTACAGCAAACGTTTTTTTCACTGGGTACCAAGATTGCAATCTCTTCGATCGATGCAGTCAAACTCCATTATAAAGTTTCGAATCTTTTCTTAAACTGAAATTCAAATCTTACAAACGGTAAAAAAAAAGAGAAAAGGAAGATAAATAGGCGCAATCACAATCAACGGGCTTAAAATAATGTGTACATGAGAATGAATCTTTCCCTTACCGCCAGTCCGTATGGTCGCCTCACTGAGTATTATTGCATTAATAAAAAAAAGTGAGTATTATTGCCTTTATTATTTTAGGGAATCATTATTATTTCCTTACTTATTTTAGGGAAATTTCATCCATATTTACCCCTCCACATTCTAGGAAGTTAGTCAGTATTTTCCCCCATCTTTATTTTAGGGACATTGATTTTACCTTTTACTTTGGAGAGTTATAACCTGCCTGGCATGGGCTATACGGGAACTCGCGCCATGATTCACCTGTATATAAAGTTCCATCTCTTTTTGTTCTACCTCTTATGTAAAGTTCTGCTTGTTATATACAATTTTATAATAAACCGAAATGTAAATTGGTGGTACAGCGGTATTGTGTGTATCTCTCCAATCTGTCATGTGTTCGAGGCATGTCTCAGACACTCGTTAGAAGGGTCTTATCCAATGTGACCCGTGTTAACATCCTCTAAAGTCTAAACAGAGCATTATAAATCTTACTTTATTACTCGGCCCAGAGCTTGAGTGTGTGGGCAAGATGTGGTTTCTGTCAGAAACTGTCTGGCGTACCATTGATCCCGACGGCGTTGATTTGCTTGGTGAAAAATATACAAGTTCATACGCAGGAGTGTTCAACAGAGGTGGTATATATTTCGCTGCCCCCTCAGGCGTTCCATCATATATCAGCAATAGTATTTGTATATTTGTCGTGATATCTGGAATTAGAAGACAATAGATATGGTCGAAGTTGATCGCAATAATATAAACATGCACAGATGCCACTCGGCTTAAGATTTTAAATCATGTTAGTTCCCTGTTTGGCCACGAAAATTGGCGCCGCCAGTGTGGACGGCCACGGCACTGCCAGAAACACGTCAACACAGTACGCCAGTGGATCGCGTTAAACTGTCTCTCCACCATGGATCAATCCGGAACCGGGTAAGTTAGCATTTAAAATCGGGAAATTACTTCGTTGCGACTGGCGTTTTAACGCACAACCCCCCAGGTGTTGAAATGTAGCCAAAAGTAGCCCCAGGTGTTGAAATATACGAAAAAGTAGCCCCAGGTGTTGAAATATACGAAAAAGTAGCCCCAGGTGTTGAAATATACGAAAAAGTAGCCCCAGTTGTTGAAATATACAAAAAAGTATCCGCATGTGTTGAAATATACGAAAAATAACCCCGGGTGTTGAAATATACCCAAAAGTAGCCCCAGGTGTTGAAATATGCAAGTAGCCCCAGATGTTGAAATATACAAAAAGTATCTGCATGTGTTGAAATATACGAAAAAGTAGCCCTAGGTGTTGAAATATATCCAAAAGTAGCCCCAGGTGTTAAAATACACATTGACAAATTTTTACGATAATATGGCCAATTTAGGGAATATCCCCACCACACTGGGCTCGAGTCAGAGATATGCGTGATTCGCGCCGAAGAACAGTTCTGTACATCCAAATACAATTATTCTGATAAAACACCCACATTGTATCTTATTACCAGATTTATATCTATACAACAAAACCTCTATTTAACGGACTATATGGAGAGGAAAGTCAGTTATTTAGAGGGACCATTAGATTTGAAACTCACATCTAATGGATTATATAGATATAAGTTCGTTATATGGAGGTTTCACTGTATATACGTACCCCAGAGAACTAATTCAATCTTGGTTAGGTTAGGTTAGGGTTGTTTAATCATTAGCTGGGCTGTTAATCTTCACATATCCAAGAAAATAATAGTTTGTAGTTTACTCAAGAGTATACATGAGGGGCTCCAAGCGTCCAGATGACAGTAAGATAACAAAACAAGGTGTGTCTCGTGACGTCATTCATACCTTTGTAAACGGCCACTTCCCATCGACCTCGTCTTATTGTCCATCTGCACTATATATACACGGGTCTATGTATTGTACCGTGTATCATCTGTATGGTCTATGTATACACGATATCTGCGTTGGTGTGTGTACAGGTATGTATGAAGAACTGTATATACTATCTGCATTGTCTATAAACACGCCAAACTAATTGTAATTTTGATTGACGATTTTACTGAATAAATCTATCTATTTATAAATCTATCTATCTATCTATATCTATCTATCTATCTATATCTATTTATCTATCTCAGGTAGCGTGGCGGACGAAGGCAGTATACACAGTACTCGGGGTGGGATCATTGGGCCTCCTGAATGGTCGGGTAGTGTGTCTGACGATGGCCTGGTGACGGTGTTGTTTATGCACGCGAGGGTGAGGGAGGGAGGGTGGTTGAGGGTGATGGTGAGGGGGAGTGGTAGAGAGAGGGAGAGTGGTGTAGGGAGGGTGAGGAAGGGATAGTGGTGGAGGGAGGGAGGGAGGGTGACGCCAGCCATTCTTATGATGGAAACTGACACGAACACACGGGCGGAGGGAAGGGGGTATACACATTATATAACAGGGAAGAACACAGAACTATATAACAAAGGAAGAACACAGAACTATATAACAGGGAAGAACACAGAACTATATAACAAAGGAAGAACACAGCTATTGAAGAAGTGAAAAGCTTGTTTAATTCACTATGAATAAAAAAGACGAAGAGGATGCGTGATTTAACTGAGTAATAAATGTGGTTCTATAGTCTACACCATTATATATCTTTATTGTGTATGTGACTAGGAAGATGTGAGAGGGAAGGAAGAGGAGAAAATAAGGGGAATGAAGGAGATGAATGATAATGATAAGAATACAACTGAATATGATATGCTGTCAGTATATGAAGCGTGGCATAACTGTGATGTTTACGGAATCGGTGAGTCAGTTTTTCCGCGAAGTTCTCAGGGTTTCTGTAGTAATTTCTTAGACCTGGGTACTGAACGTGTGAGATCCATCTATCTATAGTGTACATGTCAGACCAGCCATAACCGAGTCCTCGTCAAAAAATCAAAGCTAGATCTCGTGGGATTTTGTTTTTTCAAGAGGGATTTTGTTTAGTTTCTGTCTGGTGTAATTTTGATCGTATTTTGGAGGTGAAGAATAGATATAACATGGAAGCTATTTATCGCTGTAATTAATATTGATTTCCTATGCTTGACGGTGTATGAGCTACGAAGGTCAACAAGTACAGCTGTGATATATACTGCTATTAACTATGATAGGAGGGAGGGTGGCAGTGTACTGTACTCGGCTCAAACACATCAACACACGGCCTGGGAGTCTTAACAAAGCTACTAACGGTAATTTTTTCCCCTAACTGGAGGTATAAAATCTGCCTCACTTAAGAATTCTCCCAGTTAAAACAAGAAGTAACTACTAAAACACACAGCTGGTGGCCCAAGAGCCTCCATGCTAACATAGAAGAACAAGACCCGCTTTACACATACCTGTACATGTGTGAACAAATAACACCACCATCTAACAAACATAAATTAACACCCATTACACCAATGAATGCCTAGCTAGCTTAGCTTCATCTCCACCCTGTGTTATAACGAATAAAATTTGTGAAATTAAAAAAAAAAAAATCCGAGGATATGAGGAGTATTTTATCAAATTAGATGAGTAAATAGCAACGAACGATGGCACCTGATTGGTTTATTTGTTGACCAACACGAGACGTGATCGAAAAGAAAGTACTGTACGTGAGAATCAGAATTAAAGTTGGATGTAAAATGTTTGAGCAGGACAAGACTTTAGACGTAGCTTTTTACAGCATTACAGAAGGAGTGTTTGAAAGATTAAACTATAGTGACTCACTGACTATTTACAGGATACAGGAAATCACTGATAACCTCACTAAAGATGATACCGTCTTGATGGATTCACTCCTAAACTCGCTCATCAAGGGACATATTACATGACGACGACATTTTGAACCCCTTTGAAAGACTTCTGTATGCTGTTGTTAAGAGCTTTCTGTTCAACGCTGTGATTGTTTTGAACTGCAAACGTATTCTTATTGGTCAGCTGATCAACCAGTCAGATGCCTTCTCTCGTCACGAACTACCTAGTGTGTGTGTGTAACAAGGATGGAGCTTGATATTGTACAAGTAGCAGTTCACCCCAGCTGGCCTTGTTGTGCCTAATAACCTCTGGAATATACTAAAATACATATAATGATATATAATAATACACTTAATGGCCACAAGCTATCAGGTATTTGGTCAGCGTCTACACGATACAGAAACAGTAAATATATATATCAAAAAATGACAAAAATAATTCAATAATCCGTGACGTAGACCTCCCTGACTCACGCCGACATGACTCGCGCTGCCGACGAAGGTTAGGTTACCACAACAGTATAAATATTTTTAACAATCATTTCGTGTCTCGTTAAACGCATCGTGTGACAAAGATTATAATTAAAACATTCATTGATTCAACATAGCGTATCTCAAACACTCAATGATCGATGCTGGTGTCAATACCCTTCGATTATTTCCTCTCCGTTTGGTGTCGTAAATCCATGTGCTTTTAAAAACTCCATTAGTAAGGAGTATCCGACACACTATGTCACCCGATGTATATAATGAAGTAAAGAAATACGACTTCGTGACCGTTCTTATTTTGTTTTAGTGGTTGTCGTCAGTGTAAGTTTATTGCATTGAATAATGTATGATATGAGCGTTGTTATACTTGTTGTAATCGAGTGAATTATTCTTGTTTTTGCCGGTGTGTGTGTGTGTGTGTGTGTGTGTGTGTGTGTGTCAGAGAACTGGTTACCTAGCTTCAGTGACAGTACTAGGATCCCGCTTCCTCTATCAAGGAATAAAATATTGAGATTGAAATTGAATTACCTAGCTCTGATAAAACTCGTCAGGTTAGGTTTTACTGTTAATTTTCGATGCCAATTGTACTATAACTACACGAATCAAATCATCCATAAAAAAAAATACGCTCAAGGCCCCATACGTCACCGCCAAATAGTTCTCAAGTTTAACACAATTCACAGTTCAGACAACGACCCAGTTCTCCCAAAAATTAATAAAGACTCCAAGAATATCAAGTCACTGCCATGAATTCTCTTATATCATAGAATTTCTATACTAACAAAGGCCAGATTGTTAAGACGATTAGATTAATACGGCGCATAAATAAAGCCGTAATTTGTTTAGTCATCCCTCGAACGCAACAAGCATTCTCCTTTAGTGAGACGAGTCCGCGAAGTAATAGGCTGTCGTGTGGCTCGCGTGACGGACTTCTGAGGGAGGGAAGGGGTTTGGTTGGGGTGTGGAAAGAGGGGAAGGGGGCAGGTAAAGGGGGGAATGGGGGAGCTGAGATGGGGTTCAGTCGGGGAGCGTCAGGTAAAGGTCAAATCTTTGTATTTGAGTCTTCATACCCAAGGGTTTAACTCATCGTTCTCACGGGTTTTGTCATCCTATTCAAGGGGGTTAAAGCTTCGTACTCGCAGAGGTTAAGTCATCAGTGGCGGCTCGTGAAAAATAAAATGGAGGGACTGCAAGCCTCACACAACAGTAGGATACACAAATTTGACCTACCTCAGGTATGAGTTGTAGTTGATGTCCACGAATTCCCAGGGCATGGTAGAAGTGTTGGTGGTGATGGACCAGTATTAATTGAAAATAAAGTCGGCGTGTCTGCTCTTCGATGTAGCAAAATTGTTTATTACTATTTCATTAAAATCCTTTATTTCTGTTATCATTTTATTTTCAATGGATATCACTGCTAAAGCAGACAGTCTGTCATTCTGATAAACACTCATGTTAAACTGGCGTGTATATTCTTTGTTCCTGCTTGTACTGTTCTGTTGAATGGATAAAACTGGTGTAGGTCTTCCTCTTGCTTTGATTTCAGTCTTTTCATTTAATGTCAGCTGGGAAAAGTTGATGTTTTGCAAATACTTCACTCGATTTTCCATCGTCAAAGGGTAATTAAAGAAAGCACGATTTAACCACACCGTCCACACGTAATGTAAACACCAGACTGAGCGGCGCCAATTAATAACAGACATGAATCGTACAGCATTGACAGCAACTATGAAAGTAACTTAAATTTTGGTCTGATTTTAATGAAAATTCACTTAGCAACGTATTGAAAATAATTAAATAACATATAAAATGATATATTTGTTGGTAGTGTATTATTCAGCTGTCTCTCTAAAGGAATCATACGCCTGGCAGTGAGTGTCTGGGGGGACTGCAGCTCTGCAGCCCTATGCACGAGCCGCCACTGTAAGTCATTATACTCATTGGTTTAAGTCCGTCTTATTCACGTGCTTAAGTTTTCGTACTCGTGGGGTTAAGTCACTTTCATCATAGAATTTAGTCATCGTGCTCACCGGGAAAAGGAGCCAAGGGTTTAATTCATTGTACTCTTCGGGTTAAAGCAGCGTACTTTCGAGGTTTTATCATCACACTCGGGGTTCATTAGCTTCAGCTATCATACTCAAAAGATTAATAGAAAGGAGATTGACAGACAGAGGGAACGTTACAATCTGACATAATTTTTTACATGTAAATAAGATAAATATAAAATTGCATTCACGTTTTGTCATGATACCTTCTGCTAATCATTATTTTTTGGTGTGTGTTGCAGCAAGATGATGCCCAAGAGATATGGTGAAGCTGGGAAGGAACAGTATCTTGCAGAGTACATCAGATACCGACGACTGAACGGAACTAAGAAAAGTAGACCGCCGAGGTTAAAGCCACTCGACACGAGCAAGAAATCGAACGCTGACAGTGATGACAAAAAACAAAACACTAGCAAGGGGGACTCAACTAAAACCGACGACACGGCAGCCAAGAAACGAGAGGAGGAGAGACTTAAACAGGAGCAAGAAGAGAAGAGAAGGAGGGATGGTGATGACGGGAGAAATACAAATGGCGATGACAAGAGGCGGGAGGAGGACGATGGGAGGAAAAAGGAGGAAGATGAAAGGAGGAAAAGGGAGGAAGATGAGAGGAGGAAGAGGGAGGAAGACGAGAGGAGGAAGAGGGAGGAAGATGAGAGGAGGAAAAGGGAGGAAGATGAGCGAAAAAAGAAAGAGGCCGATGAGAAGAGAAAGAAGGATGAAGATGAGAGGAGAACGTGGGAAAAGGCAGAGATAATTAATAAAGAGGATGAAGAGAAGAAACGAAGAGAAAGTGAAGAAAGGAAAAGGAGAAGGGGAGAAGAAAAAAGGCTCGCAGAAGAGAGAAACAGGCGGGAAGAGGAGAGGAGACGGCGAGATAAAGAAAGAAGGAGGCGAGAAGAAGAAGATAAAAGGAAACTGGCAAGAGAAGAAGAAGAACGCAAGCGCAAAGAAGCAGAGGATAGACGTCGAAAAGGAGAACAACGGCGCAAAGCGGAAGAGGAAAGAAGACGAGAGGAAGAGGAAAGGAGAGGTCGGAGGCAGGTAGATGAAGCAGGGAAACGTAAGCCGCAGAGTCAGAGTGCCTCCAACGGGGATGGGAATAACCCTGGAAGGGACGGCGACGGGGTCAGGAGTTTAGATCGTAACCCCAAAAAGACGTATTCGGAGAAAGTGACGGAGGTAGAGCAGGCTGACGATTTCCAGGACTTCTGGAAGTGGATCCACAACGGCAAGAAGGACGACTTCGGGGTGTCAAAGAAGCTCCTGTTGCTAGAAAAAGACTGATTGAAGCTGTTGAAAGTTATCAAAGAAATGTAAGCTTTATTATTCTCGGTGTATGATATTTGTTAATTAAAGCTTCAATTACATAATTATCTGTGGCTGATGGCGGTCATCTAGGAATTTATTTACTGTGACTTAACCTACAATCAGTTGCTGAATCTGAAACTCCTGTCTGATTCCTTGACGTGAATGAGGTAGTATTTACCTTCTCGACCCTCAAAATATTATTTTATTGATGAAAGGCATGTAATATATATTTATAGCGTTATTGGAAATTAGTTCATATATGATAAAATGTGTCGTTTCCCATAAGAAATCGTTTACATCAGAACCAAACTATCTTCAAATTACGGTAGTTAGGTTAGTAATTACATTAGGCATTTGTAGTGTATTAATATTGTCTACCCAATAAAGTAGCCCTACTTAGCGTGACATATGTATATAATAGTGTGTGTGTGTGTTTGTACACATGTGGATATAGATATCAACAAAGCTGCACGGTTGTCAATCTGTGGTTCTCCCCCACCCAGCTGTATGGCAGCGAGACATGGGTCACATAAGGAGATACCTCAAGGCACTCGAGAACTTTTAACAACATAGTCTATGTCTCATCCTCCAAGTCCGCTAGGAAAACAAAGAGGATAATGCCAATATCCTCGCTTACACGCAACTGTAGGAGCTTGCCTGCTCTTTCATGTTACCTCTGTCTCCCAGCAAATCTGCCTGTCTGTTTTTCTGTCTCATAACTGTCTCTATCTGTTCGTCTTTACCCATCTATATCTGTGCCTTGTCTCAATGTTTATATTTCCATTTGTCTGTGTATCTAATTCTCTCTCTCTCTCTCTCTCTCTCTCTCTCTCTCTCTCTCTCTCTCTCTCTCTCTCTCTCTCTTTAAGTCTTGCAACACACACAGCATCACTAGTGTGCACAGTGATGCGTGACAATTCCTTTGTTCGAGACAGTGGCTGGCTATGGCCTCGTGCTACTATAACGCCTTCTGTCACCAAGTGGTTTCGAAGACTAAGCCATCCTTCTATACAGGGTTGATATTTAAAAAAAAAAAGTTCGTGCAGTGAATATTCCTCGACTAATGATGTAAGAGTATGACGAACCTTTTGACGTAGAAACTATAAATTACATCCAAAATTAATGTCAGAAACAGAGTTAAGGTAGAGAATCTTTTCCATAGGATCTGTTAGTGTAATCACGTTTGTTTGGTAATAACCTCTTAATGAGGACTCGTGGTTGAAATTTCGCGCCTAAAGGGTTATCGGTCAAATGAACGTATCAGTGTAATGTCGTTGATATTTTTGAAAGTAATTTTAGTTCTTAAGTTTAAATCATCCAATCAAGGAAGGACTCTGTAAGTGTGATCGTGTAGTGATCGTGTACAAAACTATTATTTCTTGCTTGTAGAATTCGTAATCTAAGAGTTTAGTATTTCAATGATAGCCTCAAACTAGCTCGCATTACCGGGTATTCATTATATGAATACTGTGTGACGGACAATGTAGCCTAAGAATTGTTCCAGACTATCACCGTAGGTAGATAACCCTTATATTTAATTAGACTAAGAAAAAAAGTACGATTTTGGAGGATACGAACCCGTTAACTCGTGTGTGTGCGTGTACGGAAAATATATTGTGCATTTTCAGCTATTCATATGTTATATTTTGCTATAAATGCCCACCTCGTGACTTAATTCCTAGCATTATGGTCCCGTACATTGTAGAGATGATAATATATACACATCCTCCAATTAGGTACAGTGCATCATCCCCTCCGCCCCGCCCCCCTCAGGGTAGAAGAACACCCATCCTCTCCCGCACCCACAGAAGGAGAACAAGTACCCTCCTTCCTCTATTGAAAGGGGGGAGGGGGGGGGTATTAGAAGCATATTTGAGTGCCGTATCAACTGTTGTTGCCGGGAAGTGAGTGTACAGCGGTGGACTGAAAACAAAACACCATTACTCTCACCTCCACTACTACCACAAACAAAGAGCTGGTGTAAGTTTTAACCAGTTACAGCTTCTATTGACGTATATGCACCGGTATATTGTGGTTGTCTATAGGTATGGGAACATGTCAGATTCAAAGGAAATAGGCTACTGTTTTATGGCGTCTGTGTGTGTACGGGAGACAATTAATAGTGGTGTCATTGAGATATTATCAACGTCTCCTGTATATATATATATATATATATATATATATATATATATATATATATATATATATATATATATATATATATAGAGAGAGAGAGAGAGAGAGAGAGAGAGAGAGAGAGAGAGAGAGAGATATTAATAGCTTCTATACACACCTAAGAGTATATTTATCTCTTTAGCACAAACCAAGGGATATCTGTATACACGTAGGGATATATTAACTGCATGTCTCCTGTATATAATCAATCTATCTCCATAAAACCGTATCATAAACACATTCTACAGTATTTTCTAAGTTAATATCTCACTCATATTAACTTTTACTATACTGTACTAAAATAATTTTCAAACGCACTTCGATTTACCCATCCATTTTGTCTGTGATAATTTACTATAAACTACTTTTATTACATGACTTGTTTCCTTATTCCTTCCATTCGCAGGATCTTCGAAGTCAAATTGAAAAATAAATAAATGCATTTTTATTTGACAAGAGAAATTTTATCGATACATTGCCTTGGCTCATTAATATCAGGATATATAATAAACACAGTGATATATTCTGTAGATATTCATCATAAAGTTTTCCTTAATATCTTGATACAATAAAAGTCAAATATAAGGAAAACAATTAAAACAAGTATATAAACTATTGTCATGACCCAAACTCCATTACAAAGACAGGCTGACAGGAAGTAATCCCTGTAGAAATTCACCTCTAAAGCGGTTGGCAGTGAGATGACAACACAGTAGTGACCGGGAATGGCCAAACTAGGAGCAACAAATTTTTATATATTTCTTTTTCTTTTACGGGATTAGTCCACCAGGCCACAGGTCAATGACTTACATCAGGGCCTGGGGGCGAAACAAAATATAAAATGATAAAAAAATTAATAACAAATTATAAAATATATATAATCAAATATAATAATAATAATAATAATAATAATAATAATAATAATAATAATAATAATAATAATAACAATAATAATAATAAAAGATCAAGAGTGAGAAATGATATACTGTACAGGAGTACGTCAAAGTAAGAGAAACAATTGAAACCCTGCCATTGAGTGTACAGTTTTTGATTACAATATCAAAGCAAATGTGGTGACAACAAAGAGCTAGTTCCTGGGAAGGCTAACATGGTGTTATAAAGTACTAGTTGCTGTCGAAGCTGGCAACAATAAGGTGAAAACAAACCCAAAGACTATATACTGTATCTTTGATCAAACCTTTGTTCGTGAGAAAGCAGATGTGACAACAACCCCTTAGTTCCTGGGGAAGATGGCATGAGCGGCGGCTGTCAAGAGGAGACCAGAGTTGATTGTGGCTGAGGCCGGGCAGCTGTTACCAGGGATGTTATGAATCACGTGGCCATCGTCATCGCCACCTCCGCCGCCATCTGTCATGAGAACATCCATCAGCGAGTTTCTCAATAGGCTCAGGAGTAAAAGGGCTCAGGCAAGACCCGAAAACATTCCAGGTTAATGATGTAAGAAGTAAGACCACTGAAACATTTCCCACATTAGAGAATAGCATAAGGTACTGTGTATAGACATAACTAAGTTTGTGGCTTTACGATATACAGCTCTGGGTCATAAAATTTCCTACGATCATTAGTCCTCGTAAATGATACTGTAAAAATACAACTACCTGGACGACTTAAATTAAAACACAAAAATGACTTAAAAAAAAAGCAGCATCAAAATTAACACCGAAACTCTACCTTAACTATATACCTAAACTATATATCATTAAAGAACTGTTGAAGCAAATACCGTTAAGGGGTTTGTTCCCTGGTCCTTTGTTGCACTTAGGAGTGTCACAGTAAGTCTGGTAGATCATGAAAGTGGAGTCTGGCAGCTTATGGAAGCCATTTTTAGGGCAATCCTTCTGGCAAGAGCGGGAGAAGGATATTACCTTACCTGTATGAGGGAAATAAAGAACGAACATATGATAATAGTTAACATACACGTAGAAACTAAAATTATAATGCTGAAAGAAGAGAATCTGAGACGAATTAAACTATATTATATAACCCTTTTGAGGACGGTGGTTTAAACTTGAACCTGGAGTGTACTACTGTTGGAGAGGGCATACCTTTTTCCTCTAGGTACTCCTGCCGAAGGATGGTACAACACATATTGTCGCCTTGTTTACAGTTGGTGATGGGCGAGCCATTCACCACATCAGATGGGTTGTTCACGCATGTCAAGTCGTTCATATTACTGACGCAAGTGTAGCACTCGAGACCTGGGGAGAAGAGAACACCCGTAACATACCTGGGAGGTAAATAATACAGCTCTAATTTACGTGATAAGACAATAATACAATTGTAACTTACCTGGGAGGTCAATCATACAGCTCTAATTTGCCTGGGAGGTCAATAATACTCCTTTAATTAACCTGGGAGGACTATAATACATCTGTTATAACAAAAATTGATGCACACAAAGTGCCACCGATAAACAAGAGAGACATAACTACTAATTGTCTTATCAGTTGTGTCTTGTGTGCATGTGTGTGGTGCAGATAAGATTAAATCGGTAGTGATAACGGCAACAAATGATAGCACCTGTGGTATGGTTCTCAAATTTCGCTCTATAACCCTTCTAATTGGTTAACTTTAGCTACGACACAAAGAGGGATTTTCAAAGGATTGTTGGGTAAATTTATTCTATAACTAAAGACTTCAGAACACGGTTAACTGGTTTACTTAATAAACTATTTCCACTAACCCCTTCGCTACTGGACGCCACTTTTAATATTTTATTTGGCTAATGCCGGATGATTTATTCAGCACGTCACGCTCTCGCTCTTTCTCCGTGTTCGGTACCCTATGTGAAGCTTCCCTTGTTATATTTATAATCAAATTTGCTGACTAAAAAGGTATTTTGTACACAAATGACTACCAAACAGTTTATTAACTTTCTGATGAAGCTATCAAAACAGAAACAGCATTACAACAACACCGTCAATGGCATAAATACATTGATAGTTTTCTCAGAGTACTGTATTTATAAATAATTACGTACAGCCAGTGTTTCCTCACTTTGTCGTGTACAGGAGAGGCTGGTTCTACACGCATTTTTTTTGTCAATAACTGATAAGGTTTTGTCGCCATATAGACATCAAGTGTCATAGAAATGTGTTTTGAAAACTAGTTTGAGTTAGGAATGGAATTATAAGCACATAATCATGCTGTGGGCAAAGTTAACTGTCCCGTCTTTTTTATCCCTCAACAAGGAGGCTGATGATATATACAGTAGTAGATGTTTTATACGTTAATATTGATCATAACAATACTGTACCGTGTTAAGAGCTATCACCCCCTTACATAATAACAGTAAATGGCTATAAACGGACTTGTTGGACGCTGAACAACTTCCTTACCTTCACTCAGGGACACAAGAACTACCAAGGCAAGGAAGTAGACGAGAAACCCACGCATTTTGTCTGTTGTAGTGCTGTCCTTAATCTCAAGTCGCTTACAACCACTTATCCAAGTACATAGAAGTGTGGAAGAAGCACCAAATAGAGTGCTGGTGTGAGGGAGGTGTGGACGCACTAGGGAACACACATGTACTAACTAAAAGTGTTCTTCCTACCTCTTCCCCTTCTTTGGGGGTTTCTTATCTTATCATATCGTTCTATCGCTCTAAAACGCCATGTAAGGGAATCGTCAAAATACTAACATTTAATTTATATCAACTTTGACATTCATGAAAAATATATCACTACGTATATTGTTTTGATGAGAATGTGCATTTTTTCACTTTGGATGGACGTACGAGGGTTGCGTGTGTCTTCATTTAAACTTCTACTGATTGATGAGACCAAATCAGTGAATGCCAGAGGTAAGAGTGTCAGGGTGAGGTTGTTATCAACGGGTTTTCTTTTTGTAAAAGAAGAGGAAGTGAAAGGAAATTAGTGGTCGAAGAAAAGAATACTCAAGTTGAAGAAATAGCTGAGTACTTTCTGTGGATGTAAGAGAATGTAAAGTGTATTTGAATACTATATATACGCTCTGGGTAAGTGGTGATTTTATTCATGCTTAGTGGCTTTAAGGCCCTATTTCCTAGTCTGCCGGCGTGATTGATGGATTCTGGCCAGGAAGGTTGTCTATTATCTACAGCTAGGAAGATTAGGGGTGGTGCTAGTCCCTCTAGAATAGGAACCGTCTACGCTGGAGCAAGTAGTCTTAAGACCCTCAATCTACTGTAGTTGGATAATTGAGACGATTTAGTTAAGGAATCATCTTAGTCGCTGTTGTGGGGTTATGAGATATTGGTTCACACTCAGGATGGGATGGAGGAAGGAAACTCACAATGTGCTCTCTGTATACATATTGTATTGGATGTACAATGGAGCTTGGTGCTGGGAAGTGGCAGCGTGATGTAGAGAGAGCTGATTGGTGAGGGTGCTCAGAGGAGAACAGCTTGTGGGTCGCCATGCTCGCCGGCGGGAGCGAGGGCCGCCAGGCAGCGGCGGAGGTGTTGCTTGCTGCGGCTGTAGCTAGAAGAAGAGAGAGGTCACCACGAGGTCAGGTCTTTTATAGCGGAGGTAGGCGTGGGTAGATAGTTAACCCCCGCTCCGTGGGCGGCGCTGGTTGACCTAGACAACGAGGCAAACACTGGGGAATTCGCTGGGTCGGCTACTCAGTACTCAGCGACAAACAGCGTTTGTAGGGGAGAAATCCACTTCACTGTGTTGCACCTTTTCTGGGAATGCCTAAAGCGATTGGTCTATCACGACGTCTTGATTTTTATTTTGATCATCAGTTTCCAAGAATATCATGATAAAGAATGGGTGAGTATGGGAGTAACTAATGATAGAAAATGAGTTTGACGTAATAATGAGAGAGAATAGGTGCACATTGGGTGAGGCATGATAGAAAATGGGTGGGCATGGATGATTAACTTCTCTAAATCAGTAATTGGTAGCAGCATACCATTACACTGACGCAAACTCAATTAAGTATGCTGGATTATCAATTGTTCACAGGATGACAACAGCGTAAAATGTCATTGTTACGAAACACTGTCACCTCACTCACTCACTCACTTTCTTGACGTCACCACTCACCAAGCACTATAGATAAGCGTTATCTTGATGCGACATGTTAAAAATAATTTGAATTTCTTTATTTGGTTATCTTGTGATGTTTTATTTGACTATGTTATCAGATATATTTAACTATTTTAAGTTACCGATCGTATAAACAAATTATTAAAATTTTTGACCACTGACACATCACTTTACATGTTTAAAAAAAAGTCGGTCTTAACCTCGAATCACTGTTCTTTCATATAAAAGTTTTTATTTAGATATATTTTGTCATTTTATAAAAAGAGAGTAAGCTGATAAGTGTTCAAACAGTTTAAACTGATAATTAAATTATTATCTCGACTCACGTAATGGAAACCATAATTATTTACGGATAATTCCCGAGAGTCTATTTATTATGCCATGTTGATAGATTTATAAAGTTGTAATTATAACTTTAACTAGTGGGTAAATTGCGAAAAAGAAATTATTGTACCAGTAGTTATGGCGACAAATTCGGATACAGACAGGACGGTGTACAGAGATAGACACATTGTTCTCTTGTGGTAAAAGGAAAGTGGCGGCAAGCAGCGACTCACACGCGTTATTATTTGTCTGGAGAATTGAACATCTTTCTTGTTATAATCTTTGATTGTATTATATCACATCTACGTAATGGGACCGAGAGCTAAACCCGGGGTAAGTATTTTAATAAGCTATACACAAAAATACTTCAACCACTGGTAAAGGAGAGAATTATATCGTGTATTTTCACCTTAAATTTGGTAATTCTTGGTCACCTAAATCACCTATTTTCTACTAATATTGTACATCTGTAATGAGCGTATGTCTCACCATTGTGTCCTGAGTACAATTCTCACATGGCTGACTATACGTGAGGAATGAATGTGAACTTGTAAAATGATTTTACTGAATAAATACTGTAGCTATTTATCTACCTGGAGCCTCTTGAAGCATTTAGTGACTTTCTTAACCTTGTAGTGCCACTGCTTCTACACCATTGGTACTTGAGTGACTTGACAAACACTGGTCTCTGAATTATGTGTAATTTTGGCTGGAATGAACCATAGAGTATTGTCTGTCTTGGGTCCGACTAATTACCCAAATGTAGCCGCAATGAAGTCAAATAATAGTCCTACATGAATAAATCGGACTGCCAATCACTTCTCGACTAGTATTTGGTGTCACAAAGTAAAAAAAAAAATGGAAAACGTAATTTAATCTGAGTTAATAGATCGAGTGCATGTACCTAACCTAACCTAACCTAACGCAACTCAGATTAAATTAAGTTTACCAATTTTTTGTGACTTTATGACACCAAATAATAATCGAGAAGTGATTCACAGCCCGATTTACGCTTGTAGGACCATCTTTTGACTTCATTGCGACTACATTTGGGTACATTTGGGTAATTACTCGCTCCCTCGGTACATGCATGCGATCTATTAACTCAGATTAAAGTAAGTTTTCCAATTTTTTGTGACTTTGTGACACCAAATACTAGTCGAGAAGTGATTGGCAGTCCGATATATTCATGTAGGACCATTATTTGACTTCACTGCGGCTACATTTGGGTAATTAGTCGGACCGACGTGAACCAAAGAAATCTAGGTAACACTAAATGACAGGGGTCTGTGTTAACCAGCTACCTAATGAAAAATTTGCAAGAATAAACTAATTTGGGAAGAGGAGTTATATTATTTTCAATTGTTTCTTCCCAAATTTTCTGCAAATAAAGACTGTACATGTCATCCAGCACTCCAGCTGGCAATACTTTGTTTTGGCTTGAACTGTTGACAAATGTTTCCCCAAAACTGGCTGACCAAACCCAAATTGACGGAATGCTTCCCAGCGACCTACCTATATCAACCAAAATACTGTATTAATACCCTAGCCTACCAAACCTAACCTAACCTAACCTAACCCAATACAACCTAATAGGTAAATTTTTACAAGTGGACTCTGTGATTTTAAGGTTTTTAATGCATGCAATAGATATATCTCATCATTCCGAGTAACTTTCATTCTATACACTTCTGTCGCAAATGAATAATAATGAACCTGATAAGACCTGACCTATCTAACGAAAGAAACCTACCTAACTTCCTAGCTGGGGGATCCCCCCCCCCCCCTGGACCCCTTGCCATATTAAGCAGAAAGTACTCACCGGGTATTATGTTATCTGGTACCAATAAGAGCAAATTTGTTGGAGGAATATATATTGTAAATAACCAAAAAAATTAAATATCATGCTTAATGTAATTTGGGATAGAAATGCCATAAGGAAAAGTCATAAGAGTTGGATGAGATCTACCTATAGCAACTATTCATTTGGAAACATCTTTTGAGAGTCCACTTGTAAAATGATACCACCTAATAAACCTTGAGGTGTTCATGTGTATGGAAGGACAATGGTGGGAAGGGCTTCTGTGTATTGCCAAACTAATACTGTCCAGTATTATAAGAATTGCAAATCCTATTTGTCTTTTGGGGGGAAAATCTTCCTGTCAGAAAAATTTATCATTATATAAAAAAAAAATTTGATATACTGTAGTTGCTGTTTCTTAGTGAGCATGATTCATTCCTAGTCACATAAACAGTTGATACATAAACAAACATGGCATTATCATCAGGTGAATGGAATGGGGTTTCTTTCACCTCTTTCCGTATGTACAATACCTATTTTGTTAAACTTGAAATTTCAAACATCGTACCTAAAGTTCATAAATAGAGAAATACTGTAACTTTATAACCAAAAATAACCAAACTACAGTACAGTATACCTAAGATCAGTAGGTGAGGTTAAGCTTAGGCATAACATAATTACTGTACTATATCATATAAATTTTAGGAGGGCATTGTGGTGGTGATGGATGTCGGCCCTGGCGTACGAGCAGGAGTAGGTGAAACATTCTTCTCTCAGTCCAAGACATGTTTAGTAAATATCCTGCAGAGAAAGGTAATGTATTATGCTTATACTGTACATAGCTGCTTGTCTTGTATACAATGGACAAAGTGAAAAATAGTTTTCAAGGAAAGTTTTATTTTTAGATGCTTGTTTATTAAGTTTGCACCTATACTGAACCTCTTTATTTACAATAATTATATGGTGCTGGTTGTGTGCATAAAACAAATTAAATTCTGCAGCTGTTTGCTGAAAAATGTCGAGACATGGTTGGCATAGTGTTGTTTGGCACTAATGACACGGAGAATCGTCTTGCAAAAGCTAACCAGTACCAGCACATCACAGGTGAGGTGTTAGAGTTTCCCTGTTATTAAAGTTATACAGTTCTTGTTCTGTTACCATTTTTACTTTATATAATCTAGATTTTTATTGTAGGCCTTTTGGCCTCCCCAACACTGTTCACAGGCACTACAGTATTCATTTATGGCTACTGGTAGCTATACTTAGTTGGGCAGCTCAAGTAGAGTGCACACTGAGACCCGACATTAGTGAATGGGAATAATCTAAATGATTTGTATCCTTCTTCAGGGAATGAATGGGTATTGTTGCCTCGGAAAAACAAGATGGCTGACCCAAATGGAGGGGCAAGGTGCATATTCATGAGCTTGTTCTGACCTCATGTTGTTTAGTGTCAATTAAAGAAACAGTTACTTGTACTCGACCTTATAAGGGTGACATTTGCAACAGTGATGGATCCTGTACTCCTTATTTAGATTAGCCTCAAGCCACTTGTATTATATCTCCTGGTTATAGATCATAGGCTTAGAATGTGTGTGTGTGTGTGCATTATACTTCAGCCATCTAGTTTCAAGAGATTTGAATGTCAATCATTTGTTCTTTTTTTGGTATTGACTTCATTCTTTTCCATCTAATAAAATATTTTCACATTTCAGAATGTAACCAAACGATAATCTGTTCTTAATTAGACTAACTTGAACGATTATATTTTCCATAGTAATGAAAGAGCCAAGGTTTGTGGATTGGCAGATGATAGCTGAAGTGGATGACCTTCCTCGTGGGAATTCCCCGGGAGACTGGCTAGATGCTCTCATAGTTGCCATGGACCTTTTGCAAGACCCTGAGTGAGTATCATATGGCCTTCTTATTTTGTTGTGTATTTTTATGTTAACTGGTCTAGGACCAGTGTGAATGATAGGCACATCTGCCTCTGCATACAGGTACGGGTATCTCATGATACAGTATATGTTCAGGTTGCATTCCTGAAAACCCAGTCTTTAAGTGAACATATTTTAGCATGGTGTTGATGGGGCTACATTCCATGAGTCAGTCAAAGTGGGAGTTTTCATTCAGATAAGCCCAAAAATCATGATATTAAAAATTCTCAATGCCACAATATCATGATGCAGTATTAAAGTGATGTAATTGTATGTAATAGGTGGTCACGTCGTGTAAGAGTGGTGAGTGAAAAAAAACTGATGCACGTATTGTAGTGTATTTTACGCTTTATAAGGCACAATTGTTCATTGCATAAGTTGTGGTAATGAATGATTTACTGAAAAGCATCATATTCAACTGACCACTGCTACCACCACCTCACTCCACAACGACCACCACCACTACACTGCACTAGCTAGCCAGCACATACAGTAATACACTTCTTACTATTGGTAAGTGTATGGCATTAATACATTAAGCATGTGATTATTGTAAGAATGCATAAATAAATTACATAAGATGTCTAATGAGTGATTTACCAAGAAGTATATGCATTGTATTATCTCTCTCATAAATGATGGTTAAATAATTTCTAATTTTACATCTAAAATTATAATTTCACTGTTTTTGGTGAAGGATGCTTGTATTTATTGTTGGTAATTTAAAGATAGGCAAAACCTGCTACTGGAGGTAAGAAAACACTCAGAGAGTTTTGGAAGGGCTACAACATTTTGCAATGTACAAAGAACATAGCTGCAGCATGGGATGAGGTTACAGGTCAGTGCATGAATGTGATATGGAAGAAGGTCCTGAAAAGATATGTGAACAGTTTCAAAGGATTTAATGAAGATGAAGCAATTTCTGAGATTAGTAACAAGATAGTGCAGATGGGTAAATAGTTGGAGCTAGAAATTGATAATGAAGATGTTGAGCAGTTGGTGGAAAGTGTAGCAGAAGAGCTAAGTAATGAGGATCTTATTGAACTGGATGCACAGAAAATTGCAGCGGAAGAAGAGAGACAAGATGTAGAAGTAGAACCTGCACCCCTCAAAAAGTTTTCATTGAAACAAATGGCAGAGGCATTTGCTACTATTAATAAAGGGATGCAAATGTTTGAAGAAATGGATCAAAATGTTGAGCATTTTGCAAAAGTTGCCAGACTGATCCAAGATGCACTTGCTTGCTACTGGGAGATTTACAATGAAAAGAAAGGGCAAACTGTGCAGTCTAAATTGGACATATTTTTTAAGAAGTCCCCCACTGTTGTCTCCTCACGCCCCACCACTGCTGCCTCTTCACTTCCTAAAGATGATCCAATACCTTCAACAAGCAAGTATGTTAGCCTGTTTGAAGAAAGCAAACTTGATGACCCACCCAGCCCTGTCTCCTCCTCTGCTTCATCCAATTAATGTAGTCTCCGTGCTTAATTAAAATATTATTGAGGCCCCGTGTGCATTCAGCTGACTACGTTAAAGGTAAGTGCACAGTAACACTTTATTCATTTTTCATTATTGATTACTTTTACTCTACTGTATTTCATTTTATAATTTCTATGTAATATTCTCGTCTTTTCGACTTATGACCAATTTGACTTACGTCCTGGTCGTCGGGATGGAACCCCGTCGTAAGTTGAGGAGAGACTCAGTAATGGTACTCACAGGAATAGTTTTTCTTTTCTTCTTTTTGATGTTTGTTTCCAGTATCACTAGAGTACAGTATTGGGGGAGAGTTGGCCAAGAAGATTCTGGATGCAACAACAAGAAACAAATAAAAAGTGATGAGTTTAAGAGCAACATTTATATTGAGCAGAGAATAAGAGAGACAGGGAGATGTGGGAGGGGAGGGCATGTTAGACAAAGACCTGACTGGGGATTCCTGAAGTGATATAGACACAGTGAAGGAGGTAGAAAGGATTGAGTGGTAGAAAGAGTATTTAAATAGGCACTGGATATTAGGAGAGACAGGAAAAGACGAAGAAGGAGACAGACATGATGGGGAAAGTAGGCACTAGACAGAAGAGGGAATATATCTAGTAAGCAGCAGTTTGTGTATGTTTGAAAAGCTTGGTGTTATGAAGATGGCCTTGATGTTTGGAGTGACATGGATTACCAAATGGATATCTTAGGTATTTACTGGGGAAACACTTATAGCATGGCAGCCAAATGAGGGAAAATTAGTTGGGATTGGTTGAGGCTAACTTGTGCTATAGTAAGGCATCTAATAATGAAAAAAAAATGTGGCTGTTTTTTGAAGATATTATGGGTTTTGGTAGATCAAAATGTGTTATTTTTTGTAATATATCTCACATTCCTCATCCCAGGGCTTGTGTCAGAAATTAATTCAATATTGTAATTTTGTCTTTTCAGTGATTTACAGTTTTGCAGTAAGAAGATTGTCCTGATAACAGACTTCAGTGGGGAGTTCAGTGATGATCAGTCCTCTAAGATTATTTCAGGACTTAAGAATACGGGTATTGACTTAAGTATAATGTAAGTGAGCATTACAGCTGTACTTGTTAATCAATCTTGAAGCTGATTACACCATTTGTTTAAAATTAAGCTTATGATTAATGATCACAATAAATGCTGATTATGACTATACAGTGGTTCCTTGATTAACGAACACAATTGGTTCCACAGAGTCGTTCGTTAACCGAAAATTTCGTTAACTGAATCTAATATTTCAATGGTATATTGGGTAATTGGTTCCAACTCACAGAAAAAGTACATACGTACGAAGTACTGTATACCGGTAATAGAATTAACAAAACATTAAATATAAACTAAATACAGTACTGTACTGTACAGTATACTGTATAATAATAAATAAAAAACAATAGAATACTATATTTTAACTTACTTGTCATATTCCCGACAGCTTTGTTTACATATCAAACAGCTGATTGTAGAGGCAGTCGATGATGACATGCCATATTCTTTACAGAGTGCATTGGTTCTAATGCCTTCTTCATGTTTCATAATAATTTCTGCACTGTATATTATCAATATGTTAACTAAATTTCAGAATGACCAATAATTTTAATGTAAAAATGCAAAAATATTCAAGAGACCAACAAACTGGATGTTCACTCTACTGTAAACAAAGTTAAACTGAGAAGCATTGGTGGGTGATTCGATCAGCTGATTGGTACACAAAAACTGTTCCCTGTACTGTATATATTATCAATATGTTAACTAAATTAGAATGACCGATAATTTTAATATAAAATTTGCAAAAATATTTAAGAGCACAACTTTCTTGATATTTACTCCATTGGAAACGAATGTAAACATAGAACCAATTTCTTGCGTGTTTCTCGCAAAGCTTTCGTTAATCAAAGTTTTACTCATTAATGGAATTGAAAATCCTTATTGGAGCTAATTCGTTAACCGAAATTTCGTTAATTGGCCCATTCGTTAACCCTTAAGCCCGGGTTAGGGTGCTGGTGGCAGTACCCCCCACCCGGGGGTAAATTGAGAAAAAATCTAATTTTCCAGAAATAATTTTTAACCTTTTAAAATGATAAAACAATAAAAAATAAGTAAGAAAAACTATATATTGACCCTCGAGAAACTTCTCTGGCCGAGCAGAGGGAGGGAGGAGGGGGAAAGATAAGGAGACAGTGTTAGTTTGACAGCTGACGCTCGTGGTCCCTCAGCACTTAGCAGGTATTTTTAGCACTCCTTTGTGTCTGAAGTGGTCAATAATGTATGTATTTACTAATCTTAGTATTATTTGCTATAAATAATTAATTTAGAATATTTTACAGTATTTGCATAATTTTTCATAAAAAAAGTGGTTGGCAACACTCACCATTAGGTCACCGTGTCTGCCTGGCTGTCTTTGTGTTTGGTAGAGCAAGTAATGCATAAAATAATAATAATTCCACAAATAAAAACACTTATAATCATAGCATTGTTTTACAGTAATACTACCCTACAATACAACTACACAACTTTTATCAATATTACTTTGATACAACATGATAAAATTGATAAACAATGAAATTGAAACAAACAAAAGTAGGTAATTATGTTCAGGAAGCTTCCTTGTGGCCGAGCGTGTGGTGTGAGAGGCAAATAGTCACACTGGAACCTGATAATGAATAGTCACGCTGGGCATTTAAACTGTGGCGGGAATAGGTGCGCGCTCTGGAGCGTCACCCGGGGCGCGCTGAACGTCTCCCAGGGCCTAAGGGTTAATCTAGGGACAACTGTATTAGGAATATATAATCATTAAAAAACATGATTATGATTAATTATTTGGTTACTATACTGTACTGTATTTGATTTTATGATTACTGTACAGGTATTTGATTATACCTGTACAGTACTCTACAGTATATGATTTTGAATGTGATGTAGTGTGAAGCTGAAAGTAAAATGAGTACATTTGTTATGATATAGTTTACACAAGGTAGTAGACAATAATAATACTACTGTACAAACATTTTTTTACTTGATTACTACAAACATTTTTTACTTGAATGCAAGTGAAATGAGTATGCCTTATAATAGTATATATAGGTACAGTGGTCCCTCGGTTAACGAGCACAATTCGTTCCAGAAGGTTGCTCGTGAACCGAAAAATTTGTTAACCGAAACCATTGTTTTAATGGGTTTTTGGGTAATTGGTTCCAGCTCACCAAAAATTACATACACACGAAAAATAAATGCAGTAAAGTACACTTACTTTGAGGTGTGCATGTAGAAGGCTCCTGGTTGATGATGATGATGATGGGAATTAGAATGGGGGTGGAGGAGAAGGGAGAAGAGAAGGCATTGGGGTGGAAGAGAAGTCACCCCATGCTGCCATTTCACCCATAAAATTTTAGTTCACTTGGTGTAATTCAAGATTATTTTTTTTAAATCAACACTACACTGCGTTATATATTATCAATATGTAAAATATATTTCAAAATGACCAATAATTTGACTGGAAACACAGAAAAAAAGCATTTATGTTGAAGAGTCTCAAACTAGATGTTCCTTCTTCTGAACCTGTAAACAAACTGAGGCCAAGCTTGGTGTGTTGAGTGGCTGTTTGGCGCGCATAAAACTAGTTTCCTGAACTTCAATTATATTCAATAATTGTTAAAATGACTAAAAAATTTAATATAAAACTTTTAAAATGATTGAATAGTACAACCTTCTTGATACAGGGTATTTACTAAAATGGTAAGGAATTTAAGCCCTAGAACCGATTACAGTATTGGCGGACTAATAGGACAGCTAGTGAACGAGCGAAAACATGTTGAGGGGAGCTCGTAAGGATTTCGTTAATCGAGGGATTGCTCGTTAACCGAAGTGAAGAATCTTATGGAAGGTAATTCGTTAACCGAGCTGCTCGTTAACCGAGGGATCACTGTATTGTACTATGTTTTGGACATAATGATAAAAATAAGCAAACGATAATCTACAGATTAATCAGAGTCAGTACTTGTTGAAATGTTGAATTTTCCTGACAAGCTTATATATTGCATTTTAGAAACATGAGCTCCTCAAAGTGGGCATCAGATAGTTTGCAGGGATCAGGTTGGAACATTTTGCCAGCAATTCAGAATGATTGTCAAATTTTGATTATGATTACACAGTACAGTACTGTGATTAGTAAATGTTTTCACATCATGATTACAATTATAATAAAGATTTTTAATCATCCAAAAAATCATTGTAGGAAATATGATTATTTGATTATGATTAATAACAAATCAGTCCCTTGTCTGCTTGTTATTAATCACATGTTTTCAGAAGATGTACTACCTAATTGTCCTGCCACTGACCATAGTTTGATTGTATTAGATCATTATACTATACCTCCTTTATAATTCACTAGTAAGGTCAGTGTTGTCTATAACTACAGTAACCAATTTATATGTTCACTATATAACTTGAGAAATGAATGAGCTGCTTTAGTCATGTGTGGTACAGGCATGAGATTTTTTTCCTTGTATGTCTATTGGATAGTTGTAATGTGAATTGTAATTTTGAATTTTACTGAATTCTACCACCAGTGGGCCAAATATGGCGGATGTGGACGATGACGAGGATATGGATGAACCCGGACCATCCAATGGAGCAAGTAAAGATAAGAATAGGAAAGGAGCTGTACCCCAGAACTGGAATGGTAAACCTAAGTCACCAGTCCAGCTAGCAGGTGAACTCCTTGCGACCAGGATTGTGACAGAAGTTAGTATTGTATAGACTTAAGTACAGTGAACACTCAAATTACATGAGATCAATATAGTACTCACAGTACACAATTTTGCTATAGAATACCAAGTGTAGTAAGTCCCTTTTTTATTTTTACATTTGAGGTTCATTAAATATACCTTTTAATTCATTATTTCCTTAACTACAAGTGAAGTACAGTATATGAAAGGAAGGAATATTGTTTGGAGGTCAAGAAATGCTTCCTTTTATTTGTCATGAATAGTTACCATTGATTTAAACAAGTTTAGTTTACACACCATTCTCTAGGAACATGACCCATGTGTAATTTTAGGAATTGCTGTACTGTATGTGATTTATGGTTATTGTATGATTTAAGAATATAACATGTAGCATGAAAGATTGTGAGGTTCACTGCCAGCTGTAACATTCAAGCTTCCCCATGTTTCTTGTGTATTTAGAACATGTTGATGTCAAATAGCTAATGCTCCATTGTAACAGTTCCCTGCACAGTAGCTTCAAGTTTTTTGTGAGATGGGGACTGAGAAAGTTTGTGAATTGTATAATCATGTTATAGAAATATAGTATTACAGTACCTATCTATACTGAACTGCTCCTCAAATTTCAGTGTTACCTCTCTGTACTGAACTGGCTGCTTACCAATTATTTTGGTATACTGTTGAGAGATAACAATACATACTGTACATGTACAGTATGGTAATTCAATACAAAATAAGGGGTTAGGAACTGGAGAGCCAAAAAAAATCACCGAGCCAAAAAAAAAATCACCAAATAAAAGTTAAAAGGTTTATTTGCTTACTAGATACAACCAACCAGTGTTCTAATACATCAAGGAAAAATAAAAATAAAGAAAACTGTACAGAAACAAATCAAATTTCACAGCAATAGAAGAATATAGAGGTGTATCATAATACTACGTCACAGCCCTGCAGCCTCTGACTTACCCAGTAACAGCACTAATCAACATCTTGAGAAAATTTTTCTGTAGAAGATGGGAATAAATAAGTTTTTCTTATTGCTTATACAGAATTAAATCTGTACCAGATGTAAACATTGGAGCTATTGCATGTTAATGTGCAGCTGTCCATATGTTCAGGATGGCATCCACACAGTGATTCCCACTACAAAGAGTATACTGTACTGTAGATAATAAAAATATTTTAAATATCAAGAAATGATATCTTGATCAAGGTTTATTCATTAATCTATTGCTTTATTACATACAATAGGCTAAACATTACATCAGGGACTGATGGTACCTAAATTTGTTTTATTAAATTAGGTATAAAAGGTCACAAAATAACCAAAGGCAGCTGCTGTATCTGATGTTATTACATTTCCTTTTTTCCATCACAATATAGTCATTCTAAAAGTTAATGGTATGATTTTTTGTTTTTGTTTCACAGGTTGATGGCATATCATGCAGCTTTGATGAAGCCATTCCACAGCTCATATTCTTTCAAAGAACCTCTGCATCTAGTATGAATTGGAACACCGAATTAGAAATTGGCCGAGAGTTACTGATTCCCATCACTGGCTTAATCAAGGTTAAGATATAATACAGTACAGTACTTTACTAGGTTTTAGTTGTCAACTTCAACACAGATAGAATTTCGAGGTTGATAGTAAGAGTTTGTTGTGTGGTGCATAAGCCTCTCTATCTTGGGCACCATTGTCCTCCGTATTGACTGTTTTGAGGGAGTAATATTTTCACAGTAGAGTATTGTAGTGGTCGAATATATAAAGTACATTGAGCTCATAAACCTATGTTGGCAGAATCCTAAAAAATTACATTCAGCATAATGCAGTGAATTTAAGAATTTTTATTTTTTTTTTTTTTTATTCACCAATTAGATCGAATATTTGAGCTACTTGAAAAGACTAGGTGAACTAATCATAGTTTATCTCAGGCAAACTAAGAGTATGTCATCTCATGAGGCTATGCACGTGAACCTCGTTACATTATACTGTACTGTATTGTACTGTACTGTACTGTACTGTACTGAGGCTCTTGATCCTTGAATAAACAAAAGAGCAGGGTTTGTATAAACAAACCCTAGGTTAGGTTTTAACCACTTGTCTATGGGATCCCCTCTGTGCTGAATAAAATTGTCTGTTATTAGCCAAATATATAACTGGTTAATGATCTGCTTGAAATATTTAAGACCTTTCTCTTTCCTGATACTGTATATAGGTGAAGCGTCAAACAATCCCCACATGGAAGACAAAGTACGCCCATGATGAGTCGGAAGAAATTTTGAGTGAAGCGTCCTACCATCGCCAGGATGATGCACAAACAGTAGTTGAAGCTGAGGAAGTTATTCCTGGTTACAAGTATGGAAAAACATTGGTTCCTGTCTCAGGTAAACTTTCATTTTTAGTGAAAATCCCTTTTGATGTATTGTATACAGGTTGTACCTCTCTAGTCCGGCATTCTGTGGTCTGGAAACTCCCGTGGTTCGGAACGATTTTAGTTTGTCCAATAGGTAGATAGGCAGCTTTTTTTTTTTTTTTTTTTGCATTATTATTATTATTATTATTATTATTATTATTATAATTACAGGAATATTAAATTTTTGCCCCTCAGGCCCCAATGTGGGTCAGTGACCTATGCCCGGGTGGGCCAATCCCCATAAAAAACAACAAAGCTGGGGGAAATTAAGGTTTGTTTACATCCGGCAGGTCGGCTGCTCCCTCTCTCTCTCTCTGCTTGTCTATACAGAGTACAACATTTAACCCTTCAGTATATATGAGCAGTAAACGAGTGTTGCTTTCATATTCTTATGTAGAGTAATGACGATATGTTTTCACATACGCGCAGTCTCACTTTTTTTCTTAACCATTAATGGTTAGCTACTTATATTGTTCCATTTATTACATTAAATAACATTACTTCAAACAAGCATATTAATTTTTTTACATTAATTTTACTACAGCTACAATCAGGGTCTTATTTTCTTCAGTTTTATATGTAGAACCAATCAGTCACTGGTTTTGTAAGAATTAACGAAAACAATGCCGGCAGTCGTCTCGTCTCCTTGTGTTAATATTCCACGTATTATTAATGAATTGTATTGTTCATTTTGCACACAAACATTAGTTCAATAAAAAAAAATCAGAAACATTAATTAAAATATATATGAACGGTAAATAAGTGTTGCTTTCATATTCTTATAAAGAGTAATGACGATATGTTTTCACATGTGCGCACTTACATACGCGATCTCTCTTTTTTTCTTTACCATTATCGTTAGCTACTTCTATTGTTCCATTTATTAACATTAAATAACATTACTTAAAACAACCATATTAATTTTACTACAGCTACAACCAGGGTCTTATTTTCTTCAGTTTTGTATGTAGAACCAGTCAGTCACTGGTTTTGTAGTCAACGAAAATAATGCTGCCATCATTGAACTTGAACATAAGCAAATCTTATTCCCTTTTGAGATGGGATTGATTTCACGGGTGTCTGTAACAGTTCCTGTTTCCTCCGCTTTCTTGAGACAAGTTACATGTAACATGTCATACCAAATGTTGAAACTGACTGAACATGCTCTAGATGCCACACTACCTGGACAACCTGAATTTTCTTCATCCGCTGAGCAGCCTCACTTATAGCCTCTGCCACATTTCTTTACCTGTATCAAAGTTTCTTCCAGTGTGACATTCAGACATGGTATTCCTTCAAAGCTCAGTGTACATTTTCTTCCTGTATATAATAGAAACCTTTTATATCTTTGCATTACTTTGTAGTAAACTTGTTTTTAATAATACTAATGTTCTTTTTCAATTTATGTATTTTTGAACAGATGAGGATGCAAAATTGAAGTACAGTTCAAACAGTCCTCGATGTCTTACTGTATTAGGACTTACCAAGTCATCATGCGTGCCTCACCTAATGCGTGCTGGGGATCAAGTTTTGGTCGTCATTGCTCGACCAGATGAGGAGGTACAGTAATTGTAGAAATGGTTGATTTTGTCCTTCAAATGTGAACAAACCAGGTTCCTTTGAAATGTTGACAACTTGACACCAACTGACTAAAGGCAGGTTGGCAGCTTGACGTAGAGGTACATTACCTGCACCTGACATAAATCACTAATCCTTAAACATGTACGGGGAGGTGGGGTCACGGAGCACCTGACTAAATCCAAAGTGTTGGGCACATGTATGTGAAAAATCAATTACCCAGCCCTAGCTCGGTCACACCCGGGTTTCCTGGAAAAAAAAATTTGTGACCTTACCAGTTTTGGTGATGTAGGCTGGAAGGAGAAGCAGGTGCTGAGCATTTAGACTTCTTGGTAAATGGTGCAAGTGGTAAACTCAAGGGAATTGAGAGTAGGAGTGAGCATCTTTAAGTGTGAGTGAGCACTGTCTGGGTAATGCCATGATTGCACATTGGGAAGTGTGCTTGTGTGGTAGAGTAAACCCTCGGTAACTCAGCATTTGATAGCTCGGAATATCATATAACTCGGCATCGATATGGTCTCGGAATGTATTAGTATAACTTGGGAAATTCCGAGATATGTAAAATTATCTGGGAAAATCTCAGCATATCTGGCCACCTGCATCACCTACCATGCCTCTGTGTCACCTACCATGCCTTTGTTTCACCTGTCATGCATCTGTGTCACCTACCATGCCTTGGTGTCACCTACTATGATGCTTTATTCTTCACCTGCAGTGTTGGTAAGTGTTACTTTTTTTACATTTAGTAATTACGTGTACACATATATGGGTCGATAATTTTTTTGTATTGTATTTTTGTAGGAAGGGGGAAGTGCCTCGATAAGTCGGGATTTGGGATAACTCAGCATGGCCAGAGCCCCATATGTGCCGAGTTATCAAGGGTTTACTGTAGGTGTATTAGCACAGTTGTTGGTTTAAAATGCTTCCAGACTAACAAACAAGTTACTGGTGTTGCAGGCAGCAGCTGTGGCACTGTCAGTCTTCATTCAACTATTAGAAGAGTTAGACATGGTGGCTATTACCAGGAGGATCTACAACACTAATTCTAATCCCGTCATGGGTGCACTCTTCCCAGATATAACAGCAGATTATGAGGTAATTATGTCCAAATATATTGCCTTCAGCGTCAGTAATTCTAGAGAGCCTCTGAGTAGTGAAAATTTTTCTAAGTTAGACTAATTAGTAGAAACTGGTTAAATAAGCCCCAGTCATAGCAGGATTAGGGCTGAATTATAGTAAGCTCAAATCCAAGTAAACATCAATATTAATGGTTCCTATTTGTAATGGATTGGCTATATTAGGTTGGGCCCTTTTGGGACTGGGGGCCACTTGATTTACTACTATTTGAGGGGCTCCAGACGAGAAGAAATTAAGAACACCAGAAAATACAGTTAAGAGTTCAGTTTTTAACTATGCATAATGGTATCTTTAAACATATCTCAAGTCATTTTGACACTACTCTTGTTCCAACCCAGAGCACCTCATTTATCCACCCTCTCAATTTACTCTCACCAGGGATTGAATGTGTTACCTACCCACCCAAAGTAACATTTATTTTGTTTTAACAGTGTCTTATTTGGATACCACTTCCATATCAAGAAGATATTCGTATGTTCACCTTTCCTACCCTTCAACGCTACACGGGGAAGTTTAGTGACAGTGACACTAAGAAAATGGATGACTTAATTTCTGTTATGGATCTAACCAGCCAAGAAGAGTGAGTATTAATGGCATTGATGTTACAGTTCGTCCCCATTATTTGTCTCTATTCGTCATTTCACATATTTGTCTTTCGTCAGGAGTGGAAAAATTTTGCTGTTATTCGTGGTTTTCGTCCTTTACATTTGTCATTACCTGTTGTGGTGTACAGCCACGCTGAGCCTATGTAATTTACACAGTAATATTCATTTTCATTAAATTAATTACATAAAATTTCCTCTTTCACGAGTGATGCTAGCAATGACTAGGAATGTACTCCCACTTATTCCATTAATTCTTATGGGGAAAATTCCTCGCTGTCAGTTGCTTCACCATTCATCTCTATTTTTTATGACGTAACCTGACAAATAACAGGGACTGATCGTTATCCTAGACCCATTTTTATAGATGGATACTTTTCTCGTGCTTTGAGGTTTTGTATGTAAGGTAATTATGCATTGTAGTGTGGAATACTGTACTGTATTTAATGTGATAATTATGATGATCCCCTTCTTATGAATATTTAATGATAATAGTGAACATGGAACTTTTAGGGATAACCAAAGTACTGTAGCTGCCTTTAGATTAGGAAGTATTGAATATACAGTAGTGTTTTTGTTAGTTATTTTAATTAATTTTGATGTTAATGAAATACTGTATGTAAATGATGTCAGAGATGGAGAGGAAGATTTGGTCCCCACACAAGTGCTCAACCCTCAATTGCAGTATTTCTTCAATGTCCTCACCCACCGCACTGTTCACGCCTACGATCCCATACCACTTCCTGCCACTCATGTTGTAGTAAGTTCTCTCTTTAATTACCATTCATGTTTTTGGACAGATCTATGTGTACTATTGAAACTTGAGTACCTTTTCCAGACTATGGTATTAGCATAGGTACTACTCATGACTGAGACTTCTGAAGGGCTCTATAACTGGCAAATGGATAAGAAAAATGGAAGTTCATAATTTAGCTGTGTAATAAAGAGGTGACTGACTGTATTGTATACCCAAATGTTAATGAGCTGTAAGTAATATTTGGATGGAAAGATGTGAAGGGACAGGAGCAGGGAGCTTCATAAGCAAAATCTGCAAGGCATAAGGGAGGTGAACTTTGAGGAGACATGAGTACAGTCGACCCTCGTTAATTCGGACCCCTTTAATCTGGATTTCGGATAATTCGGACGAAATCTGAACTGTCCGTATCAAATTTCTGGTTCTGGGATTGTCCCAGTTGCAATTGGGGTTGCAATTTCAAATTCTGTGTCACTTTTAAGGAATAATGAAGTCTCTGGTGCACTCTAAGATTAAGAGAAAACGGACGACTCAGGCGTCCTGAAGTGAGAGAAAAGGGACTCCTATGACGGGGCACTCAAATAAAGAGACATGGCTACATGTTTTTTGAACTACCCACTGTACAGTATCCTTTTCATCACTTTGTAATAAACCTCGTCATGCCTATGTGTGTTTCTGATAATTACCATAACATTATATATTTATATATTTAGCGGTTGTACAAACACAAGGCCTCACACATGCCACTCAGACTGACAGACTTGACAAGTTTTACCAACCATAAAGACAGTTGAAGCTTTAAACATCACTCACAATGGATATTGAATATTCCAACTGTAATCAGACATACCTAAGTTGCCTCAACAATTGCAACCCCAGTTGCAATATCAAATTCTGTGTCACTTCTAAGGAATAATGAAGTCTCTGGTGCACTCTAAGATTAAGAGAAAACGGACGACTCGGGCGTCTTGAAGTGAGAGAAAACGGACTCCTATGACGGGGCACTCAAATAAACATACACATAGCTGTATAATGCAATATTATGCAATATTATGCAATATTAACCCCTAAATCGGTTAATTCGGACAATCGGCTAAAACGGACACCCTTCCCCCCCTATTAGTCCGAATTAATGAGGGTCGACTGTATATGGAACTTACACAAATTAGAGGTAGCGTGGTTAGAAATAACATGTGTTATGATTGGAATTACAAAGAGGGGGATGATAGATTGGATTTTATTGGCAAACTGATCGTGGAAATTGATGTTCGTAAGAAACTTAGGGAAGGGTCTCAAGGTAGTGAACCTTGTATGAATTATTGACTTACACTGAGAGTGTGGAAGAGTTAATGGTCTTAGGCGAGTGTTTCTTAGAGTGGGTTGTTAGTTCAATGACATCATTGTTAGCAACAACCAGAAAGAGGATCTGGAATGTGTGGGTAACAGCAGTGTCTTGGTAGTTTATTCTATGGAGAGGGTGACTGGCTATTATTTAATATAGTTGGTACATAGTTCTTGAGCCTTATCTTAGAGTATCTTACAGTTAGACTGGCAGCAGTTAATTCTACAAATAATAGTAGAAAAATATTTCCTCTCCTGTAGAGTTTTTTCTTCTTTAAGTTCAAAAGTGAAAAGCACTATTTTCAGTTGATATCTGCAGTTTTACAGTTCTGAGATATTGAAGTGTACAGTTAAAGCTACTTTTAGTGGTGAATGTAGTACGTAATCTGAACAGAGGCTTCGCAGCCAGTTACAGAGGGCTTACTGTTAATTTAGTACAGTTTAGGCCTCGCACTCCAAATTCTGGAGAAAAAAAACTTTATTCTGTATTCCCAGGTCCCAAGCATACTGGATAAATGGTCCCGTACCTGTATAATATGAGCTCACAACTTGACATTAATGTACCTGACAGTTTTATGACTTTTCAGTTTTGTATAGGCAGTACATGAGCAACAGTACAACATGCCTTGACAATTCGCGGACCTCGATTATTCGTGGATGACACTGTGGGTGTACCCAAGAACGTCTAAGGGTAGTTTTAAATTGCTGGCATTTTCGTGGCTGGGACAGGGAGCCATTCGTTCGAGAGACGGGAATTTCTTTTACCTACATTGTATACTAGTGTATGTGTTTGTAGACACACACACACACAAAACACATACAAATAAATAATAATTGGAAAATCCTCTCACATATAATCAGAAACATGACAACAAAATATATTAAAAATGTGATAGTCTACCCTCAAGTCAACTCCATTTAATAACAAAGCACGGAGTGAACTTGAGGGTAGACTCGCATTTTAATTACATTTTGTTGTCTTGTTTCTGATTATTTGTGAGAGGATTTTCCCATTATTATTTATTTGTATGTGTTTTGTGTGTGTATGTCTATACACACACACACACACACATATACAGTATAAACAATACAGGTAAAAGAAATAATTGTCCTAAGGGCAAACACATAAAGGGAATATACATTCTTTGTACACAAGTAAAAATTTAACCCCCCCCCCGATCAGCAAATGTTATTCGCGGATTTCACTATTCGCGGCCATTTTGAGAACCTAACCTCCGCGAATTTTAAGGGCATGCTGTACTGACTTTGTGCGTAGAATATAAGCTTATGGTTATAAGTCTTATACAGAAAATTCTTGAGACCCCTGAGAGGCTGTGTGACACCAGAGATAGAGTGGCATCCTCCTTCAAGACTCACTTCCCTACCAAACAAATTGTTAAGAAAACCAAAAGGGGCAACCAAGATATGTTTGCAAGGTGAGAATAATGAATTAGATACAGAGTACTGTACTGTACCATGACAAACTGGAAATTAAAGCATGTAACTCTTACAAACCTCATCAGAAGTTCCTGTCACTGCTGGAACTTTTCAAAGGTTGTGTTATATTATTCATGTATTCATATACAGTACTTAAAATAAAATTGGACTGGTGATTGAGTGAATCACAGTGTATTTGAAATGATTCCATGTCACAGACTTATTATTTTGTCAACAGTAAAGATGATTTTGAGAGCAACAAGAAAGCCAAGCTGGATGGAGATGACAATATGAGTGTAGGTGATTTGACTCTCCCCCTGGTGACTCATGTCACCTCGGCTACACCTGTCCAAGACTTTATGGCACTCCTCGGCGGTGAAGCTCCGAACTTTAACCTAAGTATGTCTCGCATTGTAATTCTAAAGTGGTTTATTATTTACCTGAACTTGGAAATTACATGGGCCTGGAGCTGTTAGATCAGGTTATGAAAGTTGTGAAAAGTGTAATCAAGAAATTGATGAGTGAGAGATTGTACATTAATGATATACAGTTTGTGTTCATTGTCATGTCAAAAATTTTTCTTTGTATTGTACCAAACTTTGTAGAGAAGAGTAGATGTGTTTTGTAAAGGTAATTATATACTTACATGATTCACTTTTATGGAAAACTTATGAAAAAAGTGTTGTTTATACAGTATATGAACTTCTGTAAGTCGTTATATTCTTTCAGTTTGTAAGGAACTTGGAGATGTTATAATACAGTTGATGGATGGTCTTGGTAATGGTGGTGTTGGTGGTAGTGCTGCAGTGATGACTAAAGTGATGGATTGCCTCACTGCCTTCCGCCGAGAGTCGATTATCATCGATCCATCAACCTACAACAAATTTGCCCCTACTTTCAAAGATACTGTGACTTACCTGTCTCAACATAATCTTTGGGACCGTGTCAAAGAAAGTAAGCTTTATTCACCTTTGTTCAGTTAGCAGATAATTTCTTTATTGGTGTTCCTCAGTTAATATGATAGATATGTTCCTTAAAGATAATTGTGGAAAAACATGTAAAGTGTGAGAGTTAAGTGATTGAAAAAGATTATGCATAACTATATTAATGTATTATTTGCTTTGTACAGTACTATATACAGTACTGTAGATACATTAAGTAAATAAGTTAGAAATTATTAATGCAAATTCAAAGTTAAAAAATTCAAAATTCAGAAGTCCTAAAGGCCCCAAATAACTGTATGGTTTCAGACTTACAGTGTTTGCCAAGATATGAGGGTGTGCGGTGGTGGTTATTTTTATATAGGTGTACAGTGTTTTACATATTTATCCTTATAACGATGGCTTTTTTTATTGTCTATGGTTGGTGTCTCGATATAGAGAGTGGCTGTATACCTTTGATGAGAAATGTCATAGAGCATCTATTTTTTATGTAACCTTTATTTTATAGCTCAGGATAGCCATGGTAATTCCATCTGATTAGCTCTTATAGTATGTGTTTATAAAAAAATTAATACACGTATTTTAGAATTCCTTCAAACCCACATGTAAAATAGCGATGCAGTTATATAAATTATATTGAACATATATGGTGCAGTTCCCTAATATTTTTTTTAATTATCTAAGATGAATCAAGACTCATTTGTCCACTATTCAGGTAACCTCGGTATGATCAGTAGTGAAGAAAATCCAAGAAGCAACATAACAACAGATGCAGCAGAGGCATTTCTTCAGATGGACGAACCACAGCAGCCAGTTGATCAACCTCAAGCTGTTAATGATGACGACGTTGAAGACTTGGTTTGTACATTTTAGTATTTAAGTGTAGGTACTTTATGTGGGGGAGGGCAGAAAAATAGTAATAGTTAATGGTTTCTTGAAAATAAAGCAGTCAATGGTTAAAAGAAATGATATTAGACTTAAGAACCTGAGGAGAGAGGTTGCAAGAGACTGCACAGCATGGAGAGCTGACATCAGACAATTGTGGCTAACATAGGTAAGTGTGGAAAAGGCTCTGTAAAATGTTGGTGATAATAAATGATGATGGTGAATCTCATTACCAGAGGGAAAGATAGTAATGGGGCGATGGATGTGCTGCTGGTGGGTGATAATAGTCTTCGTGAGGTGAGGGGAGTAACTAGATAGAAAACATCTGGAGATCTTTTACTGGAAGGACAACACTAAATGATGCACATGTATGATTAGTTAGAGTGAATGAAAGTACTTAAGACTTTCATATGCTGTTAATTCTAACCTACTGCAAGAGTGACAAAAGGTGAGGAAAGATAAGTACTGTACTAGGTTGTTGTTGTACTCAGGTGAACTCTCATGCTACTGATTTTCTTAGTGGAATTATTGTTGAATTTCTTAAATTTTTTTTGTGGTATTAGGTGTAAATGAATTTTCAAAACCTGTTTCATAAAATTTTCAGTATAAAAAAGCATTTAAGTTATGGTGAATTTTTTCAAAGCATCAGTGCGTTAATTACAAATATTGTATGAGATATGTTGTTGACATTGGTTGTCATGCACTCAGAATTTATCATCATTCTAAGTTAATTTTAGAGTGCAAATTTCCTTACTCTTTGGAAGATTGATACTGTACTGTACCTGCATGACTACTTCTATTTCTGCTATAGGTTTACTACTAATAATACTACAACTACTGCCATTACTACTACAGTACAACTACAGTACTACTCCACTGCTACAGTATTACCATTCCTACTACTACTATTCTATCACTACTGTTCTACTACTATTAAGTGTAATACTGTAATGAAAATATGAAATTAATTTTAATTTGTATTTTATTTATTTTATTTATTTTTTTCAGCTGGATGATTTGTAGTGGGTGACAGTGGTACAAAAAGGTCGGAGTTCCTCATTGTTGTAAATGATTCAAGATACTTTCCTCCATTTTATTGCCTTCACATACTTCATTCACCAAGACTTGAATGCTTCCCAATACAAAGAGAAAGTAATGGAAAATTTAACATTCCTCTGTCTCCTGAGGCTATAGTACAGGTACTGTACACTCCCTCTATATGATCAAATAAAATTTATATGAATATTTTTGTGTGTGTTGTGCTGACATTCCTGCAATATTAAATAGCTTAATGAATACTGTACTAACATATTTTATTTATTTTTTTTTAAAATAAAAGCTACCAGTAGGAGATATCAGAAAATTATAATGCCTTATATTTATTGAAAGATAACTTTGATAATTTATATGATTCTACCATGGCCCTGTTATTACCCTTCAGATTTATTACTATACAGTATACAGAACCCCCTCATCCAATGTGAGATGCACATTCCTGGAAATGCCTTATTTAGCAGATTTGTGTTCAGTAGAGTTTAAACATTAAAGAAATAATTGGGATGAGGAAGGCAACTTGAGAACTATGTATCAGAAAATTTATTAACCATTTTTTGTCAATGTGAACCTAAAAAAGTATGCGTATAAACTTAAATTTTATGCACATTATCAGATTTGTATTGTGCAGACTTACATTGGTTGAGGGACTACTGTATAATTTTGTGTTTTAACCTAATCTTAGATACATGAAGGTAAGTACAGGGTATGGGCCTGGTTGTAACTGACCAAACTTACAAAAACTTTGTGCCTTACATTGTAGCTTCCCTCAAAATTAGGATTATTGTCAGTTACCTTGTCCAGCACTGTCATTTGGCCAATATTTTTCTTGCAAAAATTTATTCAGGTTCATCCACTTTTGTGACTTCTTCAGAAGGTTCAGGATTTTATGAAAGTTCCATTAGCTCTTCATCTGTTAGTTCTGTCCCCTGGAAATCGAGAAGCTCTTAAGCATTTTCTGCTTCAACATCTGTCATTCCATCTTCGTTGGTCAGGTCATTGGTAAGCTGAGCAGTTTCATCCTGCAAAATCATAAACAACTTCTGGCCAAACCTGACACTTGTTATTCAAACAACTGACTCACTTTTTCCCAGGCCTCTCTTATATTGTCTCTGGTCAAGAAATTTTGTAAGACTTCCAAGACAAACTTATATGGAGAAAGTCATGTGAGACTTCTAGGAGCGTGGAGTGGTAGAAGAAACACTCGAGATGTTGATGGGAATTGGTGCCTCTTTCATGTGATCGAGAGTTATGGTAGAGGCAGAGCAAGGGTCTGCACAGCAGAGAGATTGAGCAGAAAAGAGTAAGCAAGCTTGGCTGGCCTTTGGCAAAAAGCCCATGCTGCCACCAAGTGAGAAGTGGGTGAAAACTTTTGCTTGATGTCAGCTGATAAATGCAGTGGTGCATTTTAATTATTTAAGATTTCTGGGCTTGAACTGCATGTTTCAAAGACCTTTTGAGAAGTATCTTCGTATTTACTTTTATTCTAGTTCATTTTTTTCATGGAGCCCGAGTCCTTTACACCTCTACATCCCACACCAGTAAGCATTCCCGAATTTACAAAAGGATTCTGTTCCTGAAAAAAACATTTTGTATATTGTACCTGTCTTTAGTTTTTGTAAATTAGATAGCATTTTCCCATAGACTCTCATTATAAAAGCTAAAATATATTCTTATGGAGAAAAAAAAACTGTCTTAAAGTGCAACAGAATATTTTTTAATAGCAATAATAAACATAGTAAGAGAAATAAATGCAGTACTTACTGTGTAATGGCCCCTGTTTCATAAACAGAAGAATTATATAAATGGGTTAATTACATTTGATTTATATACTGATTCATCCCCTGTAACTACACTAGCTATGAGGTGACATGTTCAGTGCACGTGATAAGGTGTGTCCATGGGAAGCTGCGTCATATTATGCTGAGTTAGGGCATTAAGTAGCCGGCTCCCTGGCCACCTAAAGCGGGCAGTAGTTTGATATCCTTGACTAGAGGAAGACGTTATTTGAGAGCCATCGTGGATGGTTCCGTCTTCCCTCGAGGGAGGACGACGTTGCCTATTCCGTTCTCCCTCGATGGGTCACTCCTCATAGAAGTCCCACTCATAATCTCACATCGAAAGGACGTGATTAAATGGTCTATTTACATAGCCGCCGTCCTTTCTCTTCACACCCATAAATAGTGAAAGTTACGGTTGATATACACTCAGGAATTGTATAAACGATAGTTCTTCAATAAAGGAAGAAACAGACAATTGGGTTTCGCTACTCTAACCCAATATAATATAAATGTACCAGCCTAGTTAACTTCAACAGAACCTATAGTTAACAGGCTATAACAATTGTATTGCATTTATTTATCTTATTAATAATTTTATACCTGTACTTATGAGAAACCGGACAAGATTTGAAACATAGTGAATTCTGGAGAGTGAAATGCAAAGCTAACATGTACGATAAATATATTACTGTAGTAATACATTAATTCCCTTTCTACAACAGTAACTCGTGTATCTTTCACCAATATGTCAAGGGTTTGAGTCTTGTCCGGCCTGGACACACACGAGAAGGGTGTTTATTCAGCTTGACCCAACCAAGACTGCTGATGAGTTATTGCATCATCCTAAATTCTCGCTACCTTATTTACATGGCGTAAATGCTGTTAATCAGTCAGTTGATGCTATATTCTCTCATGTGAGCCAGCAATATCCACACCTAACTTTTGTTCGCTTCTAAATTCCACACTTTCTCTTATATCTACAATTTTATTGTATATCTGTATACTGTGCTGATAGCATATGAAATGTAAAAATACAGAATAATTTTTTTTTTACAATATTTAATTGGCTTATTTTTATCATCACAGTACTGTACTTAGGAAAAACTAAAAAAATTATGAATTTTTTTTTAATAACTGGATATTTTGTTAATGTAAATCATGGGATTTTTTTTTTTTTTTTTTTTTTGTAACTTTATTTTTTTGTAAACTGTTTGTTCATAAATCAGGGACTGCCTGTAACACTTTTCAACTTTAGTATCTTGAGAGAGCAATGTCTTTCTCTTTTAATGTTTATGAAAGCTTTCACTGTATTCTTAGGTACATTTGAATTTTCAATCTCACTTCAAAGTAATATTATAGTAATTAAGCATAAAATGATAAATTTACACACAAAAAATACACAATTTTGTGAAAAATTAGATTATTATTTATTTCCTTTTCTTTTCTTTTACAAAAATATTAATTTCAGTCAAGATCTTGGTAGCTATGTTGAGCACATTCAAGATCCACAGTGTCCCTCATTGATGAAGTGCCATCATCGTCATCATCCTCTTGAGGCTGAAAGGTACCTAAGCGACCCTCACAGATTCCTACAGGTGCTGATGGTGCTCTAAAAGGAAAAAGATAAGATATTAAAAAATATAAATGGACTTAAATATACTGCAATGGACATAAAAACAAGCAAGTACTTATACCTGTACGGTACTGTATACAATACAGTATAGGGTTATTATGTATGAAGTAAGGTGTGCATGTGTGGAATGACGGAGAAAGAGGAAACAAAATAATAATACTGTATCTCTTGAGAAACAATTATATGTAAAACCTATTATTGTATAATGATCTAACACATTTGAAACCCAAGAAAGGGGTTTGCTTTGTGACATAACCAATAATATCTTTATGGATGGCAAGCATCATTTTTATTTTAAAATGGATTCGGTAACCTAACCTAACCACTTTTGAAATATGAAGAAACAATTTAGCATACACAGTAAATCCCTGCTGAAGAGGCAAATATAGAGGAAAAAAAAAAGGGTCATGTTTTTCCATAATTATGGCATAAATAAATGCACTGGTCACTGACACCTTGGCCAGTAATATTGGCGCTGACACACTAACACAGTCACTTGTCAGGGAAATTGTCTTCTCATTTTTACATTCATCCTTCAGAAACATCTAAATTGCCATTTTTTCACAATATGATGTGTTAACTGTTTTTCATGTACAATCTATTCTGTTAAACAAATGATGCTCTACCTGTACAGTATAGTCTCGGTTTACGTGGTCAATTAAACCCGTGGAGGTCCGCGTAAAATGAGAAACGCGTAAACGAAATAACAGAACATATGGGATTAATTGAAATAGTGACTGGGCCGACCGCCAGACTACCCTTTTTCCGACAATACGTACGTTGTAGTAAAAATAACATCTTAATTTTATGATGGTATGCACACACAATTAATATTTAAGAGAAATATCAATAATATTAGGTTTTTTAACACTTTCGTTAGTAGAAGAGATGGCTGGGCACACGGGGATGGGGGGTTGGTTCCGAGGCAGAGGGCAGATTATTGGCCCTCACCTGCATCACCTATATCACTATCCACCACAGAGGCTTGCAGGGCCTCTTTGTCAAACCCCTCAAAGTCCATATCCTCACTATCACTGACTTGGGCTGGCTGTGGTGGGTGGTGGGTGAAGAACTCGGTAATGTTTTGTTGACTGGGTGACCTAGCGCGCACCCTGCCTGCGTAAATGATGGAATGTACCACATAACTAATAATTGCCGGTCTGGCCAGGTGCAGCGTAAATGACCAACCGCGTAAAGGAAATCCGCATAAATCAAGACTATACTGTATTTGCTTTTTCTAAGAGATAAATAAAGTTACTATGTATTTGTCTTATAAGTTCCCCTGATAAAGAACCATCTCTGGCTCTCTAAATTTAAGAATGACAACAGGTAGAAATAATTAATTTTACTCCTTACATGTTAGAAGATCTTGAAAATCTCTTGCTTGGTATTGCAGAGAGAACCTTATCTAATCTTTTGACGAGAAGGAGGGCATTCTCTTGTGTAAAGCACATGGGTGGCATCAGCAAGAGGATGTTTCGACTATTTCCTTCATTAGCCATTATGACATACTCCTTTTTCATTCTGTAACCAAAAAAGAATGACAATATTGTAATTGTAAATTAGGCAGAGGTGTGGAGTAGTGCAGTAACTGTATTTAAGTAACTTTTTTACAGATAAACTTTCTAGAAAGTACATTTATTTTGAAGTACACCATACTATTGTTCCAACTTAAGTACAGTTTAAGAAAGAAAAAAAGGCACTCTGACTTAAGCACAATGTTGTCAAAATCTGTGAAGTATTTAGAACTACTTTATAAAGAAAAATATGACAAGAATACAGCACATGTAAACATAGGATTTAATTCTGTTGAGTATATCAGTGAAAGAACATGGTGCGAGTTGTTACCGAGAGTTGTAGCAAAAAAGAGTGTGTTAGAGATAGAGCAATGTTTGTAAGTTCAGGAAAGGCAGAGAATGTGTGGATCAAGAGTTTGTGTAAAAGTATATAAGAGAAATATACATACATGAAATTAGGAAAAGCACATGATCGAGTAGATACATTTTCATGTAGCAACATAAAGAATCTCGGGGCATGGTAGACAAATCCAGGATAATGGAGCTTACTGGTAAATTTAGCTTGTATATAATGGGTCGCTATCATTCATCATAAATGGCCCACAGAAAAGCATAAATTTGAATATTATGCTTATACAGGTATACAGTACAGGAGTTCAACCCCCTACTTTTTGCAAAAAAAAAAAAAAAAATGTCCTAAAAACTCGAACTCTGCTTCAGCATACAGGTATATGGTAAATAAGTCATCGTAACATTATGTATTAATGTTGTTACAGAATTTTAAGGTACATAATTGGCACAAATATGTAAAGGAAGTATAAAAAAACAACATATGACAAGAAAATCTTTTGCTGGACCAGGAAGGTCCAACCTAAAGAAGAAAAGTAAGATCAAAATATACAAATTAGTACAGGGGGTTCCCGGGTTACGAAAGGGTTCCGTTCCCGAGGACATCCGTAAGTCTGAACACACGCTATATGCCTACCATACTTACAGAACAATGTTTAAAACCCACTATATCATAGCCTAAGTCCTTATATACATCTAAAATCAATTGAAGACAAAAGAAGAAATAGAATGACAAAATACAGTAAAAAAATAAAATAAATAAAAATAAATCAAGAAATAAAATACGTACTGTAAATTTCAAGTTTAACCCTGTTTGTATCGATGGGCTTTCGTAAGTCGGGACCTCCTGTACCCTAGTAGGCCCACACAAAGGGAAACGCCTGTTCCAGCCCGCTGATTGCTTGAACATAATATGTACAGTATTTGAACCTTAATATGAAGATAAAATTGCTAAAACTAATTTTCCCATGGAATGGAACTCTGCTGATAAACATGAAAAATGTATATTGTGGTACAGGGTACAGTACTTGTGATTAAATATAATGAAGTATCGAGCAACAATATATATCTGGAAGTATCTGGCATCTGCAAATTTTGCTGAAATCTCAATAGATGGTGCCACTGTTCTATAGCATATTTTATGCTGTGCTTAGGGTAGTCACTTTCATGTACAGTACAGTACAGTCTTTGGGGTTCTGTGGGGAGGCAGTTGGGAGAGAGGTCAGTTCCCACATGTTTATTGTTGTGATCACTGCTCTACTGTCCATTCTGGATTTAGTGCTTCCCTGGTGTATTACTATTGCCTCTACAGCAAATAAAGGCAAAACAACACTGAGGAGCACTAGGAGAAAAAGAATGGTGCTTAGAACTGTACCAATTGAAAAGAAACTGAAGATATGAAACAGAATCAATGCTAGTCTTCATGAATGGTATCTGTGAGGAGTTTGGGCTGAAGTTGAGTACTTTTTATGACAGCCAGATTTAAGTGCATAGTGTACTAGATAATAGTGAAACTGAATATGAAGTGTAAATATAAGTGTGAATATATGTAAGTGTAAGCACCTCCAGTGTCTTCCATTACAAGATTCATCTGGTACAATAAAAGTAAGTACAGTGTATATGTATACTATTAACTTGAATATTGTTTTGGGAAAGCAATTTTCAACAAAATGATGATTGAAAGCAACTACGAGGAGGTTAAGGCAAAAGTCGGTATTCTAGGAAAGTTGGACAGCCTCGAGCCACATAAAGTCTGACTTACGGAGGTCTTACTTACATATACGGTGTATATACTACAGTATATATACTCCAGTATAATTCAAGTTTTTATGATCCAATTTTTATGCAAAAAGTAGAGGGTTGGATTATAAACATGTAATATTTTTGAGGGACTCAAATTTATTCATGTCCATGGGTCATTTATGGTGAACAATAGCTACCCAGTAAATGTTTGTGGTAGGCCGTACTCCTAATTTTTTTTTTTAATGTTATTACATGAAGAGCAGGCCCTCAGTCACTATAATATATATGTTGCATTAATCTACAAATACCTGATGCAAATGAAGATTTATAAATAATTTTCTTTTCATTTGTTTCTGTTAACATCGCTGGTGGCATTGTTGTCAAGTTAAACTTGTTACTATAACCACATTCCCTGAGCCCTCTCGCTACCAGGTCGAGCTGTGAGCTATGTTATGGTTATTTTTCAATTTGTAATTTCAGGTAGAAATACAGTACTGTACATAACTTTCTCCATTTATTTTATTTTTTTACTCAATTACATGCACACACAATCCTACATACATATTCTGCATAAAAAGTAAATAAAATAATTATCATAGGTTAAAAACATAAAGGGAATAAACATTGTTTTGTGTGAGTTGGCATGCTGTGCAGGGAAGGAGGAAGCAGACCGTGGAAGCACCATTGCTAGTGGGTAGGCAAAGGCAGTGTTTCAGCTGGGCTGCATTGTTATGGCAAGAGTTGAGGCCATGCAGCCAGTATTTTTGCAAATGGCAGTTGTGTTAAACTTTCATTTAGCTTTTCCTTAAAGGTACATAATGTAAATGTTGCTTGAAGTAGCACAATTGGGTAAATTTATAGAAAAGCACTGTTCTTTCTTTGGATATTAAAAATACCCGGTATGTTTTTCCTATGGTTTTTGATGAGCTTCGAATGAATTTGGAATTGCCCCCTGAGTTCATGCCTCCACATCCAACCTTAATCTGAAGAAGAATTAGGTTCATCTGGGACGTCATTGTTTGAATCGATTTGAACGTTGTTCTGTAATGCACCGTGTTTTCTAAAAAATGAAATGGCCTCACTGTTTTTCTGATGAAACTCGGCAATTGATGTAAAATAATCTCTATCACAATGTCGGCACAGCTCTTCAACCTGTTCAGCCATATCTGGTACTGAAAATTCAAATCTCTGCACCCATGCATTGTTCATTGGCTTAGACAAAAAACTCTTGCCCAATAATAAGTCTCCTCTCGCTATAGCCAATAAGGAACTCCCACACCACCCCAGCACATGTGCTGTAGACACTTAAGAAGCAAACACGGAGGTAACGGAGCACTGGCTTGGGGGGGGGGGGGATGTCAGAGCTTCTTTTTAATTTCCGGCAGAAATATAATCGAAGAAAAAGTCTTAGAAATGTCCAAACATTGTGAAATGCATATTAATAACAGTGAGAGAAAGACCAGTGCTTTACTATAAATTCACCCACAATTGTTAAACAACATAAGAAAGATAGGTGGTATGGTTTATGAAAGCTGGGAAAGGAGGTACTGGGAGTTGTGACTTTGCATCAGCCTTTTGGCTTCCCATGTAGGCCATTACTTGTACTTTACATCTGTCATAATATTCCTTTCGTGTTTTAGATTTTTGCTGTTTTCAGTATTTTATATTAGTTTTGCATTTGTAATAGTAACACAAAAATCATCACTATAGCCACAACCCCCTAGCCTTCGCCCTAACAATCCAGGTTAAGTTGTGAGCTATATTACAATAATTATTTTTCAACTCGTAATTTTGGATAGAAATACAGTGCATACTTTTTTTTTTACTCAACTTCATGCATACAATCTCACATATATATAATGTGCAAAAAAAAATTACCATAAGGTCAAAAACAAAGAGATTAAATATTTCTTCAGGAGTTTCAGAGTTGGTAGCACTGTTTATAGCATTAGCTGTTGTGGTGGTGGTAATGGCCAAGATGTGTTGGTGTGAATCTGGGTTCTGCTACAAAATATTTCTAGGATTACACTTGGTAGTACAGCATTTATCAAAAGCTAGGGTCGAATTATGCAAGAGGGTACAGTCTTGGTCAAGATTTTTCGAACTCTGCTGGAGACAGCTGGCAACTCAAGGCCATTTGTTTACGATAGTACGAAGTAAAAATTATGAATAAATGTAAAAGTGATTGGCGATTGATTACTTAGTTCCCCGTTGCTTAATTTAATGGTAGGGCTTTGTTGTTTCATGTTATTTTATACTACATACTATAGTAAAGAACCAGCCTTGAGTTGCCAGCTGTCTCCAGCAGTGTTCGAAGAATCTTGAACGAGACTGTTCAAGAATAATATATGAAAAATTCAGGTTGTTTTACCCAAAAATTAGGGGTCTGGAGATGTAAATTTCACAAAAGTGCTTGGGAACTTTGCGCTTTTTTTTCCTCTGTGGTTATATACACATATATACACACACACACACACACATATATATATATATATATATATATATATATATATATATATATATATATATATATATATATATATATATATATATATATATATATATATATATATATATATATAGTGGTGTTTATATATATATATATATATATTTCATGTAGATCCACAATGTTCATCTTCAGAGGCAACTCAGTTGCCTCTGAAGATGTCTTGAATAAAGACGAAAGCTAAGGTGCTCCGTTGTTTCCCTTTTCCCGTGTGATTTTATCAAGATATATATATAACAGAGGTTTCATTGGCAACATTTTTATTACTTAACTGAACAAAATAAACATATTAATACTTACTCAAATACAATGTGATCGGCTATCTCTTTGGAAGGTTTCTTGCTTTGCTTACTCCAGACTATTTCTATTCCAAACATGAGACCTTTCCCTCTTACTTGGCCTGGAAAGGTGGACAATGTGTTTTAATTTGTAGGTACAGTAAAAGTCCAAAAATCCGGACTTTTCGAAAACTCAAACTTTTTTTTTAGCTGGCTTTTGTGTGTATGTGTGCATGCGTGAGCGCCACAGCTGCACAGTGACAACAAGCGACCACGCAGTCGCCACTTTAAAAGGAGCAATCAAACTGTGACAACATATGTAATTTTGAGTCCTACTCTTTCCATTTACAGAGCCCATAATAATGGCTCCTAAAGTAGATAAACTTCGTTGTGTGAAGAGAAAGAAGAACACGTTGAAATTGAGTGACCAACTTTAAATAATTAAAATAGAACGTTGTGTGAGCAATACTGTTCTAATGGAAACATACAACATTGGAAAGTCTACAATTTATGATATAAATTTGAATTTTAAAAGTACTGCCTGAGAATCCGGAAAATCCGAAAATCCGGACCGACCCAATCCCCAAGCAGTCCGGATTTTTGGACTTCTACGGTAATTTAAATTATGGAAATATATACAGTATATAGCAAGACTACCGTAAGAAGTATGCCTGTACAAAGAAATATATAGCCTATAATATTCTAATAAATAACACCTTTCAAGAGCAATGTTTTCTCTAACCTGCGAGGCCATGCAATAGTTCATCAAGTGGGGTGCACTTAATTCTTCCAGTTGCACATACTGTACACAACTTTAGCAGCACACCTTTGTTATTTGTCCCATGTTTTTATATTCTTTCTACTTCTTACATAGCTATGGTAATTTTAAAACAAATATATTATATAAAGCTCTTTTGTTTCTACCTTTTTACTTTTACAGCCCCCCCCCCTCCCCCCCCAGTTTTGCGGATTTTTATTTCGTGGTCTTCTATAATTCGCGTATGACACCCTGGATGTACCCAAGAATGTCTATGGGTAGTTTTAAAGTTGCCAGCATTTTTGCGGCTGGGACAGGGAACCTTTTGTTCTAGAGACAGTAATTTCCTTTACCTGTATTGTAAATATGTGTGTGTGTGTACTTTTTTGTGAGTTGGAACCAATTACCCGATATCCCATTTAAATAATTGATTCAGTTCACGAAATTTTCGGTTTTCGAACGACTCTGTGGAGCCAATTGTGTTCGTTAATCGAGGGACCACTGTACAGTATGTATGTATGCATGTATATATACAGTGGTCCCTAGGTTAATGAGCACAATTCGTTCCAGAAGGTTGCTCGTTAACAGGAAAATTCGTTAACCGAAACCATTGTTTCAATGGGTTTTTGGGTAATTGGTTCCAGCTCACCGAAAATTACATACAAACTAAAAATAAATGCAGTAAAGTACACTTACTTTGAGGTGTGCATGTAGAAGGCTCCTGGTTGATGATGATGATGATGGGAATTAGAATGAGGGTGGAGGAGAAGGGAGAAGAGAAGGCATTGGGGTGGAAGAGAAGTCACCCCATGCTGCCATTTCACCCATAAAATTTTAGTTCACTTGGTGTAATTAAAGATTATTTTCTTTAAATCAACACTGCACTGCATTATATATTGTCAATATGTAAAATATATTTCAAAATGACCAATAATTTGACTGGAAACACAGAAAAAAGCATTTATGTTCAAGAGTCTCAAACAAGATGTTCCTTCCTCTGAACTGGTAAACAAACTGACGCCAAGCTTGGTGTGTTGAGTGGCTGTTTGGTGCGCAAAAAACTAGCTTCCTGTACTTCAATTATGTTTAATAATTGTTAAAATGACTAAAAAATTTAATATAAAACTTTTAAAATTATTGAATAGTACAACCTTCTTGATATTTACTAAAATGGTAAGGAATTTAAGCCCTAAAACCGATTACTGTATTGGCGGACTAATACTACAGCTAGAGGGCAGGCGAAAACATGTTGGGAAAATTCGTAAGGAATTCGTTAACCGAGGGTTTGCTCGACCTACGACCACCCGGACATACGACCACCTCAGTCGTACAAAAATTTGTCAAATTACGTATTTTCGAGTCCCAACGTTAGTGATTGCTCTGTGTACTGACAAAATTTTCATTTGTGACATATACATACATATACACTCAAACTCATAAATCACTACTGTAATGTAATACAGGTGATGTCTATATTCAAATTATTCGCTGTCTTGCAAGGATTCTAGCTATGCAAATTATATTCTCTTAACTTTAGTCTATTATTTTATATGAGAAAAACTTTAAGCCTAAAACCACCAAACCCTGGCTGGGAAGATGAGGGAGGAAAAGGGGGGGTGAGGTGATGTATTGTAACGGCTGGTGTCGAAGGTCTTGTGCGTATTTTTTTATCAATCCTTTAGAGTGACTAAGTTTTTCTCTTATAAAATGCCAATGAACTGACCTAGGAGAATATACTTTACATTGCTGGGATTCTTATAAGATAGTGATTAATTTGAATGTAAACATGCTATAGTTTGAACTAGACAAAAATGTTAGTAATTATTTAGTATATTTGAGTACATGTACAGTACAGCTTTGCCCTTAGGACAGTGTGTGCCTGTAAATGAGTAAAAATAAATGAAGAAAGTTATGTACATAAAGCCAAAAATATTAGTTGAAAAACTTTATGTAGACAGACACGTGTTGTTGTTTTGAGATTATTCATCCCTTTCCAAAGTCACCGTGGGGGGATTGTCAAGCTCAGATAACAATGCAGGGAGGATGTGGGCAGCTCAAGGTCACCACAAGAAGTTGAGGGCGTTGGCTGATATGCTGACGATGTTCATGCTGAGCTTTTCTTAAAGAACATGGTGATGGGAAGCTGCCATTGTTGTTTCTTTAGCTGCTGGAACATTTTCTTATACTGAGCCATGACGCTTGTAAGACCTCGTGAGAAGTTATGCTGTGCTCCATAGAGGAGTCATACTCAGACACTAAGTTTTTCAAGTGCTTGGCCACCTGAAACACTTCACTTAACATGTGTATATCCCAACATGCTGGTTCTTCTTGTTCTTCATCATCGCCACCGCCGTCTTCTTTGTCCGCTCTCACTATTTCCTCCAACTCAGCCTCAGTCAGAGTTTTCCTGTGCCCTTCAATTAGCTCCTCGATTTCCTGCTCGACCATGTCTTCAAACCCATCGCCGCCTACAGCCCTGGCCACTGTCATGACGTGCTTAACTTTAGAGTCGATCGTAGGGAATTCTTTGAAGGCATGCACACAGTCACTCCACAGTGCCCGCCAACACGAATTAACTGACTCTGGTTTCAGTTCACCCATGGCCTCCTGCACAAAACTGATGCAATTGGCAATTTTGAATTCCTTCCAGCATGCCATAACACTGTTGTTAGTGCCTTCCTCCATGGAGGCGGTGTTGGGTGGAAGGAACACTACCTCGACGTCATCGTGTGTGAATTTTATGGCATCCGAGTGGCCTGGTGCATTGTCAACGACCAGCAACAGCTTGAAAGGCAGGCCCAGCTTCTCCAGGTAGTTCTTTACCTTGGGGATAAAACATTTGTGGAACCACTCAAGGAAAAGCATTGCTGTCACCCAGGCTTTCTTGTTTGACTGCCAGTAGACGAGGAGGAGATTTTTATTTTTTCCCTTCAGAGCACGAGGGTTGGCAAACCTATAAATCATGCCTGGTTTAATCATATGCCCTGCTGACACACACAAGAGGCAGGTGTTACTCCGACAATACCCATACGGCAACTGGAGACAGAGAGGTGGGATGGGGTTTGGTGGGCTAGTGTTTGGTGCGTTTATGACCCAATTTGGAAAACTTTGAGTTCGAAATTGGAAGTTGTAACCTGGGGTAATCCGCATATAGTTGAAACCACATAAGAAAAATATGCGTAAGTTGCGAGTCTACTGTATACATATATGTATACTGTATAAATATTACTTACCAATGTACTCATGCTTCTGCTGAAGTTTGAGTAATTCATCTTTAAGGACTGATCCTACCACAGAAGCAGAGCCCATGAGATGTTCTTGCTGTAAGACCTCAAGTACAGCACATCCCACTGCATTCATCATTTTTGTGCACTGGTACTGAAATACAATGTTACTGAGTTTATCATGCAAATTAATATTTATGGTGTAGCTCCATTAACCACACAAATTTGCCAAATTATGAAAAATACACTAATGTCACATATGGACATGGCCTAGGCATGACCCGAGATCTCATCAAATTAAGATACTGTATACAGTATTTACAAAGATCACTGTCACAATATAAAAAGAAAACAGAATACCACAGTTTACCTCTTTTATGCGCTCTCCAAGAAGAGCAGCAACTTCTCTGGATGTTACAACAGATGCCATTGGATACCCATTACCTAACAAAAAAAAAAAAGTCATCTAATGTATCTATACATAATAACTGACAAATAGACTTCCTCAATTTTTTTTCAGTGATAAGTGTTTATTTCTGATCTTTTTAATCAAAATGAGTATTAAGCTCATATTACTTCAACATCAAATCTAACAACATTACAGGGTTGGATCAATTGTCTTTTAATATTAATAAATTAATTTAAGAATTTTACTAAGTAAACTCCTTTATTCCTAATTACATTAATTCTTATGGGGAAAAATTCCTCATTATAAAACATTTCATTACAAGACACTATTCTCTGGAACACATCCCCGAGGTATAATGACCCTCTGTGTACAGTAGTATATTTTGTTAATTTACAACATTTATATTGTACATGCACAGTGGCGTTTGCAAAAATAAATACAGCTCTGTGTCTGTCTGTGCGAGATGCATAAATTAGACTTGGAAAACTTTCCCCAGTACATGTACTCAGAAAAATTCTGGGGTTACACAGTAAAGTCGACCCTCGTTAGTTCGGACCCCTTTAATCTGGATATCAGATAAATCGAACGAAATCTGAACTAAGCGAGGGACTGTCCGTGTCAAATTTCTGGTTCTGGGATTGTCCGATAGATGGGTCACGTCGCGGTCTAGTGCGCGTGACTCACGCTCACAAGACTGCCAGTCATTGTTGACCTAGCGCCATATTCGAGTATCAGTGTTGTGTTGCCCTGCAATTTTCGTTGATATTTCAGTGATTAGGCATCTTTCAGCCTTGTATTTTACATCATGTCTTCAAGGGGGAGTAATACGCTGAAGAGGAAGTATGTGACCATTTCTGTGAACCAGAAACTGGAACTTATAAGGAAGTTAGAGGCTGGTGCTTCGGTGGCTAGAGTTTGTGACGAGTATGGTGTTAAAAAGCAAACAGTTTCGGACATACGCAAGGCTAAGGACAAACTCACTGCATTTTCTTTGAAATATAATGTTGATGCAATTTCCAAATCATCATCTGTTGGTGCAAGGAAGGGTATGAGTGGCAAAAGATACAAATCTTGAGGAGGCAGTGACGAAGTGGTTTGTGCAGCAATGATCCTGTGGTAATGTCGTCCGTGGTGTAGAAATTCAAGCTGCTGCTGCTAAGCTAGCAAGTCATATGGGCATCGAGAATTTTGAAGCTAGTGACGGGTGGTTATGACAATTTAGAAATCGCCATGGAATGTGTAATAAAATTACCCATGGTGAAGCTGGTAGCGCACCCACCGAGGACATCGAACCATTCAGGGAGAGGCTAAATGACTTAATTAAGAGTGTAGGGCTCCTGATTTCCCAAGTCTATAATGGGGATGAAACTAGGTTGTATTGGCGGTCCCTACCCCAGAATACCCAAGCTTTCAAGAATGAAGCCTCCTCACCTGGTCATAAAGTAAGTAAGGAACGATTTTCGGCATTGTGTTGCGCGAACACAGACGGTATGCACCGTTTAAAGTTAGTGATGGTGGGGAGGTCAGCTCGCCCACGAATTTTGAAAGACATGATGCACCATCTACCAGTGCACTATTACCACTCCAAAAAATTGTGGTTCAACATGCAAATCTTTAATGATTGTTTTTTCTCGCATTTCATTCCTGCAGTGCGATAATATCAAGAAGATGTCCCCAAACTTCCTGCTGCTGAGGTGAAGGCGCTACTAATTTTGGACAATGCACCTGCTCACCCAGGTGCTGACAAGCTTGTCAGTAATGATGGTAAAATAAGATGCATGTTCTTGCCACCCAATGTTACCTCCCTGATCCAGCCAATGGATCAGGGTATAATTGTAGCCTGCAAGAGAATATACCAACGAAGATATCTGGACGAAGTTCTTGCGGTGACAGAAGAAGAGGAAGATCTTACGGAAGACACACGAGGACAAAGAACTGTTAATAACGTCAAGAACTACAACCTCAAGTCTGCAATATTAAACTTGGCAGCTTCATGGAAGGCACTGAAGACTACCACTCTAGCCAATGCTTGGAAAAAACTTCTGTACAATGTGGAGGTAGAATATGATTTCGAAGGATTCGAGGCAAGGGACTTTCATCGAATCCTTAAGAGGGCGGGCGAAAATGATGTCACAGAAGACGACATCAGAAACTGGCTAGAAGACACAGAGGGTGACCCTGGATACCAAGTCTTAACAGAAGAAGAAATAGCGGATGAAATTCTCGTTGGTGACAGCAGAGATAGTGAAGATGAGGAAGACGACGAACCATTGCCCAAGAAACCCAAACTCTCTGTTATACGAGAATCCACTGATAATGTCACTTCGTACATTGAATTGTCAGCAGAAACTGATGATGTTCAGCATTACTATCAATATTTTAGAGCCTTTAGGGAACTCATTATCCAGAGGCAGCATTATCAAGGTAAACAACTGAAACTAGACTCATTCTTCAAGCCAGTTCGTCCCAACCCTGCTGCAGCTGTTGAGCCTGCTGACGATATTGATGACCCTCCTGCTGCTGACTCAGGCCATCCTCAGTCACCTCAGCCTTCTACGAGTGGGGGACAAGGACCAGTGGAGCATCATAGCTCTACTGACTCCGAATGACAAGTTATCACCTCTACCCCCCACCTCCACCACATCAAGCTCATCTATCATCTACCAAAGGTAAATGAACTTAACAATTTACGGTATTAACTTTTTTATTTTTACATATTGTAATGTTTTATATAGCTAGTTATATGATGTTTACAGTATTTCCTGTATTTTTGATACTGTGTATCATGTTCAGCGTAAAGTGTATATACGGTACAGTACTGTATTTCCTAACCTAAATCGGTTAATTCAGACAATCGGCTAAAACGGACACCCTTCCCCCCCTATTAGTCCGTTTTAACGAGGGTCAACTGTACAATTTTTCCCTCGATGGGAAAATTTGTCGACAAACCCAAGAAATCTCTCGATCCAGAACTGCTCTGCACTAATTAATCCAGTTAAAGAGGATATTGCTGTACAACAGTAAACATATTGAGGTATTATAGCAAAAATTAAACATTTTATGCCAAGAACAGGTAAAATGTTATACTTCAGATAGGGGGTTTAAGAGCCAAATTGGCCCCTTGGAGCAAAGAGATTAAAAATTACAATTAAACATAAGTACAGTACTGGTATGTCAGCATTTGTGCCATGATTATTTACATGCAATGATGGTTTTACAGTCTACTGTATTTCTAAGACACCAAAATAGTTCCAGTAATTGATTAATTAATTAAATATTCGAGTCAATCTAATTTGACTATGTACTATACAGTACTAATAAACCTCAAGACTAGATATGATGCCTATTGTACCAGGAACATTATGATAAAGCTTGTTACTTTTATTTTTATTTAGATCCATGTGTATATCATTTCATGCTGTACTACAGCTCAATTTATGAATACAGTAACACTTACCAACTGACTTTCCAATAATGAGAATGTCTGGGGTGACGCCTTGGGCTTGGAATGACCAAAAGTGTGAACCAACACGTCCAAGGCTCGTTTGTACCTCATCAGCTATGCAAAGACCACCAAATTCCCGCACCATCCTGATGACACAAAAGGGTATAAAAATATTAATGCAATAAATATCTAATGACACTGAGAAACAGGATACCTGTGATAACAAAATGCAAAATAATGCTAAAAATGCATTGCTTCTGGATTAAGCTGCTGTGACAATTGATGAGGTGCATCAAAATACCTATCACTAATGGTACAGTAATCTGTGTTTATATCTTGCACAGAATTGCATTATCTGTAACAGCAGATTTCCTTTACACTGTACTTACACAGTAGTACTAGTATCTACTGGATTTAATTTAGGCACCACTCACAGGAACTTAATAATGATGGCATGTTTTTATGTAAAATCTAGTTGCTCTCAGCTTTAGAGTTGGTGTGGTGAGGTCTACTAAATATTAATGGCTTGATAGCCCCTGTGAAATCCATTATTGGATATACCACAAAAATTTTATCCAAAAATACCTCTATACAAGTGCAAGCTTTGGCCACTTGAATGTAATACTGTATGTTGAATACAGACTCAGAGATGCCAGATAGTCTTCAAAGTAAGCTGAGGGACAGTCATATGTCTATCTGCCTATGGCTTGGAGTAGACCCAGTGGGCTTCTCAGATGGCTGCCAACATTCCTGATAAGAGTTCAAAAAGAAACTTACGGTATATACCTGTACAATGCATGGGCTTGCATTAATCGTCTATCACTACTCTGATTAAATAGAATACCTGTCTATAATAATGTTGAAGATAGTACACAGCCCTGTCCAACTCTTTGTCGAACAACTAACCAACGAACAAGCCTCCTGATTCCAGTAGCTTATTCAAGAATTTATCTTTTTCTTTGTCACTTAACCTAACCTGTGGAGTGATGAATATAACAGTGGTTATCAGATTCTTGTTTACCAGCACCTTCAAAACCAGAAAACTTGCATTTATCCCTTTTACCATTACAGGCTGTAGCACTTTCTCCCACTTTTCAGTAATAACATCTCTATGCCACCTGACTCAGAATCACTACCCATTTGGAAGATTTTGTGTCTGTCATTCTTACCTGTAATCAGCCTTGCTGATCCACCTTTCCATATAATTTATTTTACAAAGCAAACATCCAACTTTCTAGAACTGAATGTTCCCCAGTAATAATACTTTTACTTAACCCTTTCACAGTGGGAGGTTACCCTAAGCTGAATAAAATCGTCTGGCGGTAGCCGGAATAAAATAGCAAGTGCGTGACATGCGGTGAAAGGGTTAATAGAGATAGGTTTTAAGTAGAATTTTCCAGAACTTTATGCACCACCGCCTGACAATGCCCACCAATGATGGGCTAAAAGAAATGGGATCATCAGAATCAATTTAGTGTGATTTGAAAACACAAAATAATCCAGACATATCCAGATCACAAGTTCTTATCTTGAAACAATAGATTGAGTGAACCTTACCTCACACATGAGGGCAAATAATTTCTTGACCTCTGACAAGACTCATTCCCCAAACATGTGATGGAACCCACAAAGAGGAGACAACGAACCCTGATCAGTGGATGTGACAGAACTGACATTGACTACATATCAAAAGATCCACTTCATTTCCACTAAAGATCCACATCATCTCCGCTAAACATGCACTAGAGATCCATTTCATCTCCACTTTACACCCAAATAATCTTCATTACACATCATATCCACTACACATCCACTTCATTTCACATTACACAACCTGGGAGGTCACCCATACTACGTATGTTTAGATTTGGGAACCTCCAAGAGAACCTTGAGCCAACCTCCAAGAGAACTTTGAACCAACCTCCAAGAGAACCTTGAGCCAATCTCCAAGAGAACCTTGAGCCACTCTCCAAGAGAAAATTGAACCAATCTCCAAGAGAACCTTGAACCAATCTCCAACAGAACCTTGAGCCGATCTCCAAGAGAAATTTGAACCAACCTCCATGAGAACCTTGAGCCACTCTCCAAGAGAAAATTGAACCAATCTCCAACAGAACCTTGAGCCGATCTCCAAGAGAACCTTGAGCCAATCTCCAACAGAACCTTGAACCAACCTCCAAGAGAACCTAGAACCAACCTCCAAGAGAACCTAGAACCAACCTCCAAGAGAAGTTTACACTCACCTATACATACCCTGCAGCCAGGTGTTGGGAGGGATGATACAACCAGGTACTGTTAACATTGGCTCCGCAATGAAGCATGCAATCTATGGAAAAATAATATTGATAATTGTCACTTACAATACTACTGATGTTTATAATGCTTAATTTCAAATATCATGACAAAACTAATTATACTTACAATATAAAACACAGGGAGGGAATGTCACCATTATGAAATTTGAATCTTATTTACTACTGAAAGTAAGCCAATCAAGTGTTATTTAAGTCACAGTACACTGGCATTGGAAATTTGATTTTGGTGACTCAAAGCACTGTTTCATGATCAAACCACTGAAAACTGAGTGTGTATGGAGGCACTGTGAGTGATGAGATTTAATTAATGGGACTGCAACCGTGGACCAGCTTGAATGCTGAGAGAAAATTTAAATCATTACATCTACCAGTACACACTGTCCAACCTTACTCACTAAGCACTAATTGTTAACTTAAATTGGGATTGTAGGCCTGTCTCTGTTATGCACTAAAATGTGATGTATCTTGGATGAAGCCTTATAATAGTATAGGTGTATCTCATTCAATTTCATGAAAAAAAATCCACATTCAAAGGAATCCACAAAAGTCTGACCTTTCTTCCATAATGCCGAGCTTTATCAATCATATCTCTGGCATCAGCAATATATTTTTCAACTGCTAAGGGATCATCTTCCTGATATGGCCCTCGGTACAGGTCAGGCATTGCAACCGTGTGCACCCAATCTGGTTGAACTGCCATCAATTATAAAAGAATATTTTTTCTTCATTAAAAAATTAAAAACAATGTTGTTACATGTACCTGTATACTGTATATACTTGATACTTATATTAGACAATATATTAGTCCAAATACAAATATCCTTCAAAAATAAATTCATAACTTTAACAACTGGACTGGATGGCACATGTACAGTATAGTACTATATTACTAGTGTACTGCTTAGACCATAGAATTAAACACAAAAGGTCTAATAAGTATACAATGCCATATCAGCAGTGTGAACTTCACCCTGTCATTTGTCAGTTGCAACCTATGACATTAACTCCAACCTTTGCCCACTTCCCAGTGCCTTCTCACTCTGTCTTGCACCACAGTATAACTAGTAGATAAGTGCAATTCATATATTTTGATACTTGGAATACTGTACAGTATTTCTTTTGGCTTGTGACACACAGCCATATGGTTATATTACTGAACAAAAAGTGATGTAAATCACACCAGGCCTCCTAGAATATTTGTGTTTATTTCAGTGATTAATACATCATATGGTAGGAAGTGGCTACACATTAAACATTTTTTAACAGCTCGAAGTGGCATTTATATGGTGGAGGAATACTATAGTTGAAAAATAACACTAAGAGCTTCTCATGCATTCTCAATGAGAACTATTTGTTGGGACAGATTGATCTAATTGAGGATGGGATTTCCATTTCTTGGAGGGATTTGTAAACAAAGGGATTCAGTCTCAGCCTCTAAGACATTTGAACATAAATCTGAGGGAGCTTCTAGTCTCTTCTTTTTGAGATGTAGCTATGGGAGACAAGCTTTGAGGAAAGAACAAACTTTTCTTTGTGCACAATACTGTACATCTGCAGTAATGTCTACCAAAACAAGGTTTCATTAATATCAATTGCAGACTTCTTGTGCTCATACCAAAGCTCCCTCTGGAGGGGTTTAAGGGGAGTCTCAGGAAAGATACACATTCTCCTTGGTTTAGAAAGCCTGGAAATTTTTTGTTTTCTGTTCTTGCCTCTTAATCAGAAGCTGCAAATAATCAGGAATTGATGAAATTCCTCAGGATCATTCTACTGGTAGCTCCTCTTTAGCAGGATAGATTGACATCTCTCTCACCCATCAGCTTTAAATTCCTATTCAAATTATTTCTTTGGATTTGAGTCACAGAGTAGGAGATGATATTTCTTGCCCATTTCCTAATTTTTCTAAACATTTAGATTTCGTGAGAATATTTTCTTTCAGGTAAATGCTGCAGTATTAAGTATTTTAGTATGTTTTCCTAGAAAGTCTACACACAGATAATATAAACACCCTTGTAAGCATTTCCAAGCTTATACTCTGTATTACATAAATTAAGCCGGATTCTATTTCAGTATTTTTGGTGATGGATTATTTTTATTTCACACTTTCAGAAACACAAGTTGTCCACTTAAATGTTAGTGATTTATAATAGTGCTTTGGCCAGACCATTGATAGAAGCTTCTGTTGCAGTATTGACCTTTGGCTGGGAGTACTTATGGAAATATTTAGACCTATGAGCTGTTCACTACATGAGTCAGTAGTGGAAAAATTCTTCCATCAACCAGTTCATGTCAAGGCTAGAGAAACATTGGATAAAAATAAATGTAATGCAATTAAATACTGTACACAAGTTGTGCAATCCAGTTGTTACAGATATAAATGAAATGTGGGATTGATCCTGAAAATCCATTTTATAACTGAAGATTGGACTCGGTGACTCAGTTACTCTCCCCCCTCCTAAGGGTATGTTCTGAAGGTGGCTGGCAATGAGCTACGGTTGGTTTGATATCATATGTTGTAACTGACAAGTGACAGGTGAGGTCAACACCTGTTGATATGCTGGCATGTAATTTTCTTTGAATGGCAACATGAGCTTCTAGAAGCTTTTTTGTGCACAGTATAGTACAGTATTCTGGTTTTATCTGGAGGAGGTAAATATTATTGGAGTATTATTGGAGTAGTACCAATTCCTAAAGCTGAAGGGTTTCCTGGGATTTAGTTGTTGACTTATTATCATGATGATGAACACATGTCGTCCAGTCCAATTTTCAGTTATAAAATGAGATTTCGAGATAATTCTTCCATTCTAATATTTTCATAAAAACATACTCTACTAATTTCATAAATATAATTTTGTGTTATATGCAGTATAAATAATGCTTGAGGCAGTTTTCTAAGGTAGTGGCTCCCAACCAGTGGTAAGTGAGAACTGTCCAGATATTACCGGTACATGATGTTAGTCTGAAATTTTTTGGTTCTATGGTGTTAAAAGTTTTGTTCTACTATAATAAACTAAGACTTAATATGTAAGGTAGTATACAATGGTGGAAAGACAGGTTAGTGATACTGTCTACAGTATGACTAAATAATGTTGGGAACCACTGGTCATACAAGAACAATATTAAACTTACTTATATTATTACATTTGAAAACCTTAGGAGAGAGCTGATGGACAGAATCAATAGACCCATGGAAAGCATTGTCGACTACAATTGCATCAGTGCCGTTGGTATATAGTCGTGACAACTGCAAAGCAAGATCCACTGCCTCCGATCTATAAATGAATAAATATCACAAAAGATTGCAAACTTCTATCAGACTATCATGTGAATACAGATGTAAACATTCAATGACTAAAAAAAATCATCATTCTTAAAGGTACAGTATCTACTTAGGCACAGAGTTATAACATTTCTAGAACTTATGATTTTTAGAACTTCTAATTGTTAGTTTTTGGAGGTTAATTCTTATTTTTTGTTGTTGTTGAATACCAGATGGCAAGGGGTACTTATACTAACAATGTCTTCAATATTGGCATGCACATTTACATCTTTTCTGGGGTTATCACTACTCTTTACATATGAAAAATTCTCAGTGAAAAAAAAATAGGAAACCTGTATGTATATGAGAAGAGAAGAAAAAGGGGTGTGGATTAAGCATGTGCTTTATACACATTGAACAAGGAATTGCTTGAGAATGGGCTGTCTTGTCTAGTAATGCAACTTGGATTGCGTGAAGCAAGAGGCACAAACCAGATTTGGGGCCATGTTATGGATGGAGAGTACCAAAGCAGTCCCATCTTTCACAGTAATATGAGTTAACGAATGAATATATATATACAGAGTATACAGTACAGTACTGTATATGCTATACTGTATATTATTGATACCTATGCTAAATCATATACATACCCTGAATTACAAAAGAGAAAAGTGTTCAAGCAGGTTGGTAGAAATTGATGAAGCTCTTTTGGATATTGGAGGTCCCCATAATCAATCTCCCATCCACAGCTGGTAACTGCTGACTCCATACTTACTGAGGCAGCCTTAACCACTGCTGGGTGGCAGTGACCAACTGTGAAGAAAAATAAACTATGTATACAGTACAGTATACAGTACATTGAGTCTTTAATCCATAATGAATTTTTCATATTAAAATATAAATTAAGCCAAACAATTAAAAGAGGTAGATAAGATTTATTCTTTCAGTGCTTCATCAGCAGTAGGGAGGGGGAGGCCTACTGCACCCCTAAAGTATACACAATACACTATGTCTACACTACGCACAATACATTTCCATATACTGCACAGTACTATACTGTATCTTCACTAAGCACAATGATCCCTTAATTTCACAGAAAAATAAATCAATAAGCACAAACTTTATTTTGTGTCTCCCTTGTAACTCTGTGTGCATATATTTCTCTGACCCTGGAACAGTATACGGAAGGTGTGCTGCACATCCCTGACAACAAATAACAATACAATACAGTGTATTCTGTACAGGTATGGGACCATTTATCTGGTATGCTAGAGACCTTGGGGTTATCAGGTAAGGGTTTTTACCGGAATTTTGAGCGTCAAATTCCACAAATGTAACACAGACTCACCGTGCGCCACAGAATTGACACAGTCCAGGTACTCAAGGTTAGTGTCATCGTACATATACTGGTAGCTGGCTCGTACGATCTTAAGTGGGCTATAGTTATTCTGCAGGCGGCAAGACTTTCTGTAGGGAATGAAACATGTTACTCCAGTTGAAATGATCTATGGTAGAGAATGAACAGGGAAGTGCAATGAGGGGTGGTGGACCATGATATTTTTTCATGAAAATTTAGTTAAGAAGTCTAAGGAAAATAGCAATTATAAAATGGTTTAAGTGAATTTTAAGGTGAGTAACGGGAAGGGGGGTTGCTGGTATTTAACTCTACAAACTGGGAGGGAATATTTCTGTACACTACTACACACACACTAATGATACTTCACCAAATTCATTTGTGACATGGGAAATTGCAATAAATTTATGGTATGAACAGCATCACAAGTCTCTACGTTTACTGTAGTTAGCAGGGTACACAGTACAGTACAGTACTGTATAGGGAAGTAAGTGCCCAGGTTTACACTATATATATATATACCTGACATTGAATTTTAATGGTTATTCCTCAGACCACTCCTGAAGCTGAGAGAGATCTTTATGTAATTCTTCACAGTCCACTTGGATTTTAATTTCCCTGAATAACTTGGCATCATCTGTAAACATTTGTATGGAGGAGTGTATAGCTTTTGGTAAGTAACTTACAAAACAAACAAACAACAATGGTCCCAGCACACTGCCCTGTGGTACCCCATTTGTCACGCGTACGCATGACAATTTTGTGCCATTATTCATCACACAGTATTTGCAGTCATGAAGAAAGTCTCTGATCCACTCTAGGAGGTTCCCCCAAATTCTGTTACCATTTCAGTTTAATTTTCAGCTTTTTGTGGGGTACGTTGTCGAGAGCCTTGACAAAGTCCAGATATACCCGGTATATTGTTGATATTGCCATTTCCAGGATTTGAGTCCACACATCCAGCACCTTAAGTAATTGCACCCAGGGCCAAATTAAGCCTTGGTAGGGCTGGGGCAAAGAATATTTTTGGGCCGGTCTCAACATGAGTGCCACCCCCAGAGCAAAGATTGTCTGAGGTTGAGTAAAACATCTCTCGTCTCTGTTGGAGTTATATTAATATAATATGTTTTTTATTACTCACACACCTTCAACGGGCATACACCGTCACAGCAGCCTCATAGACCCTCACACTTTTACACCAGTGTCACACCTTCACACCAGCCCTACACCTTCACACCAGCCTTACACCTCCACACCAGCCTTACATCTTCACACCAGCCTTATACTTTTACACCAGCCTCACACCCTATACACTCAAACCAGCCTCACCAGTCTCATACTTTTACACCAGCCTCACACAGTCACACATCTTCACTTCCTAACAAAACCTCAAATTCATAAATGACCTCACACTCTTACAAAAAATTTCACACTCACACATCCTGAAAGAACTTTGCGCCACCATACAACCTCACACCATCATGCCTCATACCCTCACACAACCTTTCGCATAACTTCATCTGGCCTCATATTATCACATTACCTCATACCTCCAAACAAACTCATACTTTCACATGACCTCATATTCTCATAACCTCATACCCCCACATGACTTCATGGCCCTCATACAACCTCACATCACCACATCCTTACTCATGCCTCACAACTTTCCATCTTCAGAGCCTCTCACCCTCACAATCCCTCACAGCCTTTCATCCAAATCACGCCATCAGAACCTCACAGTCATACACAGTGTGTATGACTGTGAGGTGTGTGTGTGTGTGTATTACACACACACACCAGAAAACTCCTTACATAATTTTGATAATCCTCGAAGATACAGGCATTATTTTCATGTGCACTCCTGTATTACTGTATCAATTTTCGTTAACGATTACTGTAACCACTGTACAGTAATCGTTTTAGACATAAGTCACATAACCCTAACACGACAGATAATTAGCTTTGTCAAAACAATCCTAATTAAAGCTATATTATCTATATCAATTAAAATTAAATTCATCAATGATTATTTACAGAGGGCAAATTCAGGTTCTGCCCAGGACGTCATCAAGGCTTGCAACAGCTCTGTATGACACTTTTTCGTAGACAAGTTGTACTTTGACCTCCAGCCAAGACCGCCAATACTTAACCATATATGGATTGTCTCTTTCATACGCTGGGTGACCTTTGCTGATGCATGACCTGGTGGCGATACATATTGAGATAATGTTTAACGATCATGTGACATCTTCACCGAGTCATAAGTTATGGAGCGGACTGAAATATTATTATTGCACTGTACACTGTCGTAAGAAGCTATAGACCCTTACTGATTGTCTACACAGTTCTGTCCATTTATAAAGTAAACACGGTATACAGGGTGTTCCGTAAATACCTTTCATAATTCAGGGGATGTATTCCTGAGACATGAATGACGATAAATGACTAAATGACCAAACTGTCAATTCTAAATAGTTTCGGAATTATGGCACATGAAAGGTTTTATAGGAATGTGATGAATCCTACGGTTACCTGATATAAATCCCCTTGATTTCTACCTGAGGGGTCACATAAAAAGCAAGGTGTATGTTACAGGGGTTCGCAAGCCCTGAGGAATTGTGGCCGTGTACAGGACGGTGTGACAACACCCCTTGCCCTGGGGTCTTTAACGACACTAGTGCGACAGGCCGAGCCCTGCATTGAGCAAGAGGGGCGGAACTTGAACATTTCCTCTAAATGTTAATACCAATACAAATCATATGGCATTATTATTGTTAATAAATGTCACTAGTACAGTGTATTGCATGTTTCATATACACCCCATAGGTTTAATCACATTCCTACCAAGCATGACATGTGCTGTAACTCCAAAGCTATTGAGAATTGACATTTATTCATTTATCTAATTTATGAAAGGTATTTACCGAACACCATGTATATGAATATCTAGATGCTAATGTCATTTGAAAGAGAATAAAGAAAAATGTTCTCTTATAATTACAAAAACAAAAACGACGCAACTTACAACAGATCAGTAAGATTTGGTAACCATGGTTGAGATGGAGGACTGTGGGCCGATGCCCCTCCATCACCAAGACTGACTTCCCCTCCACCAGCACTCATGTTAACATGCTTCAGCTTAGTCCTCACTGGGCTGGTCACATCCGGGAAAGAGGTAGCTATCGCTGCTGACTGTACCTCATCATCGCCTCTTGCATCAAGCGTCTTACACAACGAGGCCTTCAACTTGGCGGGTATTTCAGTAGGCTGCGGACACCCATGTGCCCAGTCTTGGGAGTCGTGGTTACATAGTTTATTGCGGTGGCAGCGCTTTTTCAATACTGCATCCATGTTAGGCAACCTCAATCTCGTATTTGTCTTGCAGATATTCTTCCCTGAGCCACCATCACCAGCGACACAATCGCATTGTCCCGTATGTCCCACGATCCTTCACTGTCATATCATAACTCTGCCATATATAATATTCCTGGAGTATATTGTATTGTATCAAACATATAACTTCAGCACAGTTGAGTCCAAAATATATTAAAATATTTCAGCATTACAATCCTCACCAGTTTATGAAGTAATCCAAGAGACCACAAGTACTCGCAAAAAACAGTGATAAATTAAATTTTCAACTTACAACCTTCCTAAAATTATTCTCAATTTCTGTAATATTTTTTTTCACCAAGGAACATTAACACTCTACTTCCTGTTTACACACTGAAAACCCAGACTAATAGTTGCGTCAGTTAGCCCTTTAAACACCCATCCTGGATTTTATGTTATGGTATTGTTCCATCGCACTTGGCTTTGGAGTCATGAGTTATGAGGTGAAAGAAGATTACAGTGACCCCTCGTTTAACGAACGCCTCGGTTAACGAACTGCCTTCCATTAGGATCTTCAATTCGGTTAACGAATTTCTTACGAACCGACCTCAACATGTTTTCGCTTGCACTGACCGGGCAACCAGCTTTAGTATCAGTCCGCCAATACAGTAATCGGTTCTAGGGCTTAAATTCCTTACTATTTTAGTAAATATCAAGAAGTTTATACTATTCAATAATTTTAAAAGTTTAATATTCAATTTTTTAGTCATTTTAACAATTTATTGAACATAATTGAAGGTAAAGTGACTAGTTTAATGCGCGGCATCCAGCCTCTTAACACAGCAAACAGGCGTTAGTCTCTCTCTGTTTTCACTGGAGGTAACATCTTGCTTGAGACTCTCTTCAACTAAACGCTTTTTTCTGTTTCCAAGCAAATTATTGGTCATTTTGAAATATATTTTACATATTGACAATATTTAATGCAGTGCAGTGTTGATTTAAAGAAAATAATCTTGAATTACACCAAGAGAGCTAAATTTTTTTGGATGAAATGGCACCATGGGGTGACTTCTCTTCCACCCCAATGCCTTCTCTTCTTCCTTCTCCTCCACCCCCATTCTAAATCCCATCATCATCATCATCATCCAGGAGCCTTCTACATACACACCTCAAAGTAAGTGAACTTTTCTACCATTTTTGTTGAATTTAGGAAATTTTCGGTGAGCTGGAACCAATTACCCAAAAACCCATTGAAACAATGGTTTCGGTTAACGAACGACCTCCTCGAACAGATTGAGTTCGTTAACCGAGGGGTCACTGTATTAAGGATTGAAGAAAAGTGATGAAACTGAAATACAGTAGGAGGGCTCAACCAGATCACTTCATCTATTCTATTTTTTTCTTTGTTTTGCTCCCTTGGGTCGTCAGACCTTCGTATTAGTATTGGTTTATTTGTATAGTGCTGCTTATTATACTTGTTACTTTTTTCTAATGTGTTAGTTAAATGTTAGTTATGTTAGTCTAAAAGTACACAGTATGGAGAGAGGTTCTTAGTGGAGCTGGTAGATCACTATCATCTTTTATTCTCTCTATTAATATTTTATGTGTATATTGGAGCAGATGGTTCAATTATTTTCTTCCTGGCAGATTTAAACCAACTGTGTTCTTGGAATTCTTCGTTATCTATATTATTCATCCAGTTTTGGTAAGTTTCTGTGTTGAGTCACTTTGTTCCTTGACTTGGCATCTGTAGATGAGGTAGAGGGCTATTGCTTGTAATGCTGGGTGGGAGGGCTGGGATTAGGATTGGAAGTACATTGGTGGCGATTTGGGGGAGAGGGGGGGAGAGGGGACTGGTTTAGGATCAAGGAAAAGAGAGGGAGGAAATTTGAAGGACAGTAAGAGGTTGACAGTATCCGGCTCAACCAGATATGCTGAGGTTATTATGATTATATTTGAACTTACATCTTGTGTAATTAGGTTCTAGCTCTCAAGCCTTTTCCATTTAGTTAAAAATATGTTTATTTTTGCAGTAACCATTGTTCCAAGGAAGGGGCGACGACCTCTAGCCAGGTTCCTGTGGAGCTGGCTGAGCAACGTATCCTTTGTTTTAATAAGCTTTTTTTCCAAGTTTAGAAAAAAGAACTTTTTTTTTCCAAGTTTAGAAGCTCCAAAAGTTGTTGGTAGCGAATGGCAGAGCGGGAAAAAAGAAAAAAAGAGCAATGAATGAATGAATAAAAGCTAGTGACAGGGGGGAAATAGGTTCAGGGGAAGGATAAAGGGAGGATTGAAGTGATATTTCAATTTTCATTATAAAAAAGAGCTGTTGTTGTTGAGATTGTCGGACCGTAGTCCGAAACGGGCCTTTGCCTATAGGCGGCCCGTTTGGTGGTTCCGGCTGGAGCTCCAGGAGCAGCCAGACCAGATTGGGATTGGAGGTGGTCCCACCTGCAGATTGGAAGGATACTGCAGGTTGCAAGTGTGAGCGGACCCCCGATCAGTGGACGCTTACCACCAACCCCCACTCTTGGACGTGGTCAGTTTCGGAGTGGCGCGCCCCCCGAACTGGGGTCCGCACTTGCTGGGAGAGGATACTTTCTAAGCTATCTGGGTGGTGGGTATCGTGTGATGACCCGGAGTAGGTGGTGAATGTGGTCTGTATGGGCCTTTCGGGTTAGAGTGGCCGCTGGTGTTGTGTGTGTTTCTTGGGAGATTTGAGTTCTGTTTCGGAGGCTTTGTGTGACTTCGCAGTCGAGGAGATAGTGTTCAAGTGGGTTGGCTGCTGGCTCCTGACAGTAGGTGCATTCCATGACGTCATTTCCGATCATCTGCCAGGAGCACTTGTACCCTAGTCGTAGTCGATGAAGGCTGACTTGAGTTTGTCTTGGAGTTTTCTTGTCAGCGAAAGGTGGTTCCCCTTTTGTGGCCGCCAGGTACCATTTGGCTGATTGGGAACCAGCGTTGAATGCGTGAAGGAAGCTCTTTTTGATGTGGAGCTTGCTAGTCTTTCTGAGGTGATTCTTGATCTGTTGCACGCTTGCTGGAACTTGGATGTGTACGCTACTAGAACGTGTAGCTGCCTTGGCTGCTTCGTCTGCCACGTCGTTTCCTCCGATCCCTACATGACTGGGAATCCAGTGTAAGACGACTGGGCGGTTTTGGCTTTGGAATTCCTGTAGCTGTGCGAGGATCGAGGTAATGATGTGGACGTTGTCTCTTGGTTGACTGTGTTGCAGCGCCTGCATGGCCGATTTCGAGTCCGTGTGAATTATGATGGACTTGTTGTGTTGTGTTGCAGCGTGTTGCAGGGCCTTTGAGATTGCTACCAGCTCTGTTTGTAGGGTGGAGCAGTCATTGGAAAGTCTCCATCGGAGGGTCTGGCCTTGGGTGTAGAAGGCCGCTCCGGATCTATGATGTTTTGGGTCCACCGAGCCGTCTGTGAAGTATGATGCTGCATCAGCCGGTGTCTCGGTGGCTATGGCTTCGAGAGTTATTTTTTTAAGGTCCTCCTTCTGGAGGTTGGCTTTACTATCGCATAGGTCGGTAATTTTGAATGTGGCTGGTGGAGGGCTCCATGGTGGAGGAACAACGTAACCATTGTCTCGTGTGTCTTGGTTGTTCTTGACGAGTGTTTCTGCTTGCAGGTGTCGGATGACCTCGCTTGCCTCGTGCGACCAGGTGGCCCCTCGCACTCTGTGGTCGAGGTGGAGGGAGGCACTGATTCGAATTTTGGCAACTGTGGGCTTATCTGATCTACAGATTTTGGCGAGGAGACCGGCTGTCACCTGCTTGACTCGTACTGCCAGGGGTGGTAGTTCGGTTTCCATTTGCAAATTGCAAATTCTGGTCCACATGGGTGCTCCGAGCATGGTCCTGAGAGCATTATTTTGGATGACTTCTAGCTTGGCTATTTGGTCTTCTCTCAGTCCAATGAGTGCTGGAGCACTGTAATCTACCAGCGATCTGATGGCGGCCGTGTAGTAGGCTTTGAGCACATGAAGGTTTGCTCCTGCGGTTGTGCTGGTGAGCGACCTCATTATATTGTGTCTGCTCTTCGTCCTGTGCCTGAGATACTCGAGTTGCGGCTTGAAGGTGAGTTTTTGGTCAAACCAGATTCCAAGACACTGGTGGGTGTTGGTCCAGACTACCGGCGTGTTTTGTATGGAGAGCATCTTGTCTGGTGTGTCTGTGCAGATGGCCATCGCTTTCGACTTGGCTGGGTTTATCTTGAGTCCAAGTCTGTTGCACTCCTCTTCTATAAGTTGGAGTGCATGTTGCGTGTTGGCTTGTCTGTTTGATCCTCTTACTATAAGCTGTAAGTCGTCTGCATAGCATAGGAGCTTGGCTGTTTGTCTGAAAGGAAGTTTGACTAGATTTTCCATCAGGACATTGAACAGCATTGGACTGAGGATGCCTCCTTGTGGGGTTCCATTTTCATGGACCCTGTAGCTTGAGGTTGCTCCCTGAAAGCGTACTCGTGCTTCTCTCTGTGTGAGGTAGTTCTGGATCCACCCCAGCAACCTTCCTTTGACGCCTTTTTCAGCGAGCGTCGTTGTAATGGCCAGTGGATAGTGGATTTGCTAGTTCAAAAAAAAAAAAAAAGAGCTTTGCGCTGGGGGTATTTATACGATTCTGCCGGATCGGATAGACAGATCGGAAGTGAGCGGCGCTGCTGATTGGCTGAGGTGAAGGCAGTAACTGGCCAATCACCGCTGTCCGAAAGCAAGGCCCAGTCTGTGGAACTCGCTGCTGGTTGGCTGTAAGCGGACGGCAAGTGACCAATCAGCAAATGGATGTGTTAAGGTGTCCAGGGTAAAGTAAACTCAAGAGTACAGGTGGGCTAGTGTTGTCGGGTCTGTGGTGAGTACAGAGATAGCAGCAGGCGGATGTTGGGTACACACACACCTCCCCCCCACACACACGCGCAAACACGCATACAAAACGCTCAGTTCCACACACCCACTCGAGCATACACGCAAATACGCACACACAAAGCACAAAACGCACACGCAAGCACGCACACACACACACGGCAGGGAAGAGCAGCGCCACACCACCACCCCACTTACACAACCCACCTGATGCCTCACTTACGTAATGCTACCACGGCGACGCTTTAAACAACCTCCCACACACACACACACACCTGCTGCTACAACCATCACACCCACCCACCTGTCATCAACCATTCTCACTACACAACCTACACCAAACACAACACCACTGCAGCCAGCACTCTATAGTCACAACGATGAACTCATGCACTTGATGAATACAGTGGAGATTGGGTTATATAGAACGAGGTTTCTATGCACACAAGAGTATGGCTTTACATCACCCTAAAAACGTTATATAATTCCCAAATACATCATGCGTCTCAAAATTTGGTGATAATACTGCAGGTGGACAACAACTGAAATGTTTACGTGAAGAGCGTCTCACAGCACGGTACAGAGACGCTTGCTTCATTTTATTGTTAGGATACAGATCTTAACTCACACAGCGCTTGATGCGGGAAAGAACCACCCGTTGTGTTATCCAGCTGAAGATCTTTTATTTTTTTAAGTCCGGCGCGTGAGCAAGCAGAGCAACAGAGGTCAGTCAGCACCATCTTAAAATCGCTGTGGGTGAACCAAGTCGAGCTGAACGTGATGGCCTAGCTGAGGGAGGTCCACCGTATACACTTGTGGGAGGCATGCGGTTTACTGTATCATTTTTTATGAAGCCTTTCACCTTATTTACCTAATGGCCGCCCACTAGAGGTGACCATGAGTGTTTAGCGAGTAAGCGTGAATATGACAGTACGATAGAGTAAGCGTGAATAAGCGTGAGTGTAAGAGTGCGATAGATATAGCTTGAATATGCGAAAGCATGAGTGAGAGTGCAAGAGTAAATCTGGGTTCATGTGGGAAGGAAAGCAAGCGCAGACTGGCCGTAAATAGGAAGTGGCAAGCAGAGTAGGTCAAATTAAAGTTATTGGGTCCCTCTAGTGTGCGACAGGGAACGGGGGACAACCTAAAGCAGAGCAGAGATACTGCGCGTGTGTGTGTGTGAGTGACACAAGACAACTGATACGATGTTTCTATCACCATGATTTTGTTCTCCCATGTACGCCTCAAAAACTGAACATAAACAAAGGTGACCAAGCATTGGTCATAGGCTGCCTCAGCGGGCGATGGGCACTTGTGAGTGAGTGGGGTTAGTCCATCTAGTATGATATTCATAGAAGTGGCTGACGCAGCTAATACCAATTCTAATGATAAAATAAAATTCAAATGATAAAATAAAATTCAAATGATAAAATAAAATTCAAATGATAAACGTCTTGGGTAAAAAGACCTGAGTTAGAGGACGCGTTAGGGATTAGCAGAGAACACGTACGAGACCTTGACGTTAGTAGTGACGGTGAGAGACATCAAGTGACCTGCGAGTCATACACCACTTCGTATTCGCACTACACCGCAAGTGGCACCTCCCGTCACACCTCAAAGGCACGAATATGCGACGGTACTGTTTCCTCTCTCTCTAAATATATATATATATCGTGAAGTAACTACCGACCGGTCAGATAGGCCCCCTTGCTGTCTTAACCCCGTACACGTTGGGTTAGGCCAGGAGGGCCGGATCATGACATAAAGAGCCCATCCAAGTATTCCGGAACGTCATCCATCCCTCGGGTAGGTAGATACAACACGCGCTGTATATAACACTAAACACCACTACCAGAAACCATTGGTTGCACAGAAGCACGATAACAGCTGATATACCGGTACTGTTATGAGAGTTTTTCAGTAAAAGGCCCTGAGTAGCAGATGATAACAGTTATGGGTTAGTGATAAGTGGAGACAGCTATATAAATGTGTTTAGGCACAAAATAAATACACACACACACAATATGCTGTATGTACCGGCATGTTGTGTTGTCAAAGTAAGAGAAACAATTGAGACCCTGCAATTGTGTGTAAATGAGGCATAAGATTCCTACTTATCATTACTCCTAAATCTTTCTCGCAATTGGATTTCTCAATAACATCGTTGTTCATATGGTATCTGGTTTCCCTGTTTACATCTCCTATACTGAGTACTTTACATTTGTCCACATTGAATTTCATCTGCTATTTTTCAGACCATTCGAAAAATTTGTTTACATCTTCCTGTAGTTTTACCGTTAAGTAATTTTGTCTGTTACATAAGCTTACAGTATATAATTGTGTCTTAAGAATTAGGGTAAATTCTCCTTACATAAGGCTAAAACACCCTCAATACTTAGTTCAAATTAAACACAATGATAGTATTAGTAATAACAATAATAATACTAATTATTATTAATAACAAACAACAGCAATAACAATCGTAAATATCAACAAATAAAAATATAAGAAGTAGTAGTAATAAACATTCTCTATGAATGTCACAAACTATAAAACTTGCATTACAAATTCAAATGCGTATACATTATCAGTAAGCGTTTGTTTTGCCTTGTCACGATTATAACTTAGACATTTATTTCCTTCCAATAGATCTTCGCAAACTGTTTCCTGCACATTTTCATTTTCCAAAGGTAAACGAACTTTCTCCCTCAGATATTCCTCCACTCCTACCAATGTCCTGAGCTGGTTTGGTCCCTGCTCCCTCAAATTGAAAGAGGGGAACTTGCACATGAATAAGCACCGTTAACGCACTATAGTCTTCCACATACACTTTATTTCGCGGACTCGGTGTTAAACACTGATAAAATAGACGGACATGTGGACAGTGACACGGGGCGAAGGTTCTAGGACACAGGTCGACGCCTCTCTCCACACTGGCGCAGGAGGGGAAGGGGCAGCTCGAGCACCTCCGCCAGAGCTACATAATACACCACGCGGAAGGGGGGTTGGGTGAAAGGGAGGTACGCGAGGTTAGGTAAGCTCGCGCCCGGGCCTCCCTGAACAAAATTTTTAATTCACTTTTCTGTATCCAGTTAAAGATAAGCAACTAAGAATTTCCATGATTTGCAGAATAAAGACGAAAGCTAAGGTGCTCCGTTGTTTCCCTTTTCCCGTGTGATTTTATCAAGATATATATATATATATATATATATATATATATATATATATATATATATATATATATATATATATATTTCATGTAAATCCACAATGGAAACGTGGATAAGATAAATCTTGATAAAATCACACGGGAAAATGGGTACCACCTTTCGTCTTTATTCAAGACATCTTCAGAGGCAACTGGATTACATGGACAGAGAGAGGCTTAAATATACAGGGTGACCTTAAAAACATGAGGTCAGGTCATAATGATGTCATCCACTAATCCCCACACCAACACACATGTAGAGGAGCTAAAGAGGGGGGTGACGTGACTAGTCAGGTCAGGTCAAAAATAAGGGACCCACAAAATAACTATCATACATCTAGATCAAAGGTTTTCAAAGCATTTTTAACCTTGGGCCACTGACAAATAAATTTATGTAACATATTATCAGTTTTGAACTGACCATCACTAAGGTTTATTGATTTTAATTCCTTAATCAAACTAGCTTCAACCAGAAGTCTTTCTGTGACACAAGATGATTTAAATACTTCTAAGCTTTTTTCCCAAGCAATGGGAAGCCTCTCTCTGTCCATGTAATCCAGTTGCCTCTGAAGATGTCTTGAATAAAGACGAAAGCTAAGGTACTCCGTTGTTTCCATTTTCCCGTGTGATTTTATCAATATATATATATATATATATATATATATATATATATATATATATATATATATATATATATATATATATATATATATATATTACTCAAACTGTTTAATGCGGAACCCCTAACACCATCATTCGAGTAAGGTACAATAAGTCCAGAGTGTCATGTAAAAAGTTGGTGCTGGTACGTTTCTCTACTTGTCCACTTGGCATGTTTACACAACAAAACTTTATCCGATCGGTGCTTGGCACCTACGTACATTATTAAGTGCGCTATTAAAGGTAAACCGACACGGATGTAATGATTTATCATCATAATTATCTTCCCCAATATTCCAGGAGGAAAAACGAATAACGAGCAGACGTTTTAATACTATCATTGTGAAGAGACTGGGTAAAAAAGGAAAATAAATCTACTGCATTGAGAAAATTAGGTCAATAATAATACAAGAACTCACACGACAAAACTTTCACCATTCCTCTGCGTCACTCACTGCAGTGTTCACATAGAGCCGTGTCCTATGTGGAAAGTAAATGAAGAACTCTTTTTCGTACCATAATACAATTTCTCACATAATATTCGCTGTTCAGTACCGTACCAACAGGTGAGTAGTGCCAAACACAAGTGGCACTGTTGACGTTCGAGGCCATGGGTCCAAAGTGCGGTACGATACTTTTCACCAATTCGCAGATTTCCCAGTCCATGACAGTCAGGAACTATTGATCATTCAGATGGTCACCATCAATTTTCAGGCCATCCTCATCACTAACTTCAATTACTAAAATAAAAATAAACGCATATCAAGGCCTGGTAACGATTACAATAACACCACGTAAAGCCGAGGCAACGTGTATAACAGTACAAATTAGACCACTTAAAACAATTTACAGGTTTTCTGATGCCAGAGAACTTTGGATATTTTCCCAAATATATAAATATAATAATTAGTCAATTCAAACAAATATAAGCTAACTTTACATAGCATTAACGTCCTCATGAACGACCTTATACTGTACAATGCTTTCTCTTAGCAGTTTATGTTCATAATGAACCTCTCGTATATTGGGGCGTGTCTTTTTCTAGGCCTATAGGATACACATTGTAAGGCTTTTACTCTCAAAGTATTTTTACACATCCAAAAGCTTTCACACTCACGAACAAGCTCAACCAAACGATCTTTCCTCTGATTTTTTAACGGTTTCGGGTCTTAGCTTATAATTAAGATTTTATTAATAAGATTTTAGTTATGTCATAATCATATATTTAGGTTTTATGTTCGATTTAGGTTGGGTGATGTTAATGACTGCTGCCATTATGCTGAGCTGTCTGGCATGTACCTGTATTTTCATTTCAAATTCATGCCAAAACACAAGAACACCTTGTTCACAACTTGTACAGTCTCGTTCAAGATTCTTCAAACACTGCTGGAGATAGCTGGCAACACAAGGCCGTTTGTTACTATAGTACGTAATAAGTGATCAGTGATTGGTTACTTAGTTCCTCGTTGCTTAATTAAATGGAAGGGATTGTTGTTTAGTATTATATTATACTTCGTGCTATAGTAAACAAACGGCCTTGAGTTGCCAGCTGTCTCCAGCAGTTCGAAGAATCTTGAACCAGACTGTACATTCTCAAATTGCTCTACTATTAACGGCCAAATTTCTCTCTTAAGATTAATTGACCAGTCTGCTTTATATACAGTAGTTTTTAAAACCACCTAACGTGCAATAACAATGTTCCCGTGAGAAAACAAACATTTCGGAAGGTTGGTTCCGTATTTTGCGTTTATCATACAGTTTTACAACTCGAATTGTCACAGTTTACCCTTCCTGACACAGGTAACCACTTCAACCTAATCTAACCTTGACTGTCACAGATTCACAGACAGACAACCGTGGGTACGTGATCATTAGGAATACCAAGATGTCTCGGACGAAGCCAGACAATTTTGTTAATACTCGTACATGCCAATACCGTCACAGAGGAGGGTGAGACCTGGTCTCACCCTCCTCTGTATATATACACCTTGATTTGTACTTATCTCTAGTCTGTACTCACCCCTGAAGATGTGAATTACACGAAAGCGCTTGGGAACTTCGTGTTTTCTTCTTTCCTTGTGGTTATCAGCATATATATATATATATATATATATATATATATATATATATATATATATATATATATATATATATATATAAAACAAAGAAATATGTCTGCCTGTCTGTGTCCGCACGAGAATCTCGGAAACTACTTTACCGATCTGTAGTGATGATGGATGGTATTATATGTAGTGATGATGGATGGTGTTATATGTAGTGATGATGGATGGTGTTAAATGTAGTGATGATGGATGATGTTATATGTTGTGATGATGGATGGTGTTATATGTAGTGATGATGGAAGGTGTTATATGTAGTGATGATGGATGGTGTTATATGTAGTGATGATGGATGATGTTATATGTAGTGATAATGGGTGGTGTTATATGTAGTGATGATGGGTGGTGTTATATGTAGTGATGATGGGTGGTGTTATATGTAGTGATGATGGATGGTGTTATATGTAGTGATGATGGGTGGTGTTATATGTAGTGATGATGGATGATGTTATATGTAGTGATGATGGATGGTGTTATATGTAGTGATAATGGGTGGTGTTATATGTAGTGATGATGGGTGGTGTTATATGTAGTGATGATGGGTGGTGTTATATGTAGTGATAATGTGGTGTTATGATGATGATGATGTTATATGTAGTGATGATGGATGGTGTTATATGTAGTGATGATGGATGGTGTTATATGTAGTGATGATGGATGGTGTTATATGTAGTGATGATGGGTGGTGTTATATGTAGTGATGATGGATGATGCGGTACTTTGTCAAATGCTTTGCTAAAGTCTAAGTAAATAACATCGTAATTTTCGTCATTATCTACTACCTCGAAGACTTTCCTAAAAAACGTCAGCCGATTTGTTAGACGAGATTTTCCCTTTGTAAATCCATGTTGAGAGTCATAGATTAATTTGTTTTTCTCTAAATGCGCTCGGATGCTATTTGTGATAACTAACTCTAAAAATGCACGTGCACACATTCTGTTGCGCCGACAGTGTTAAAAGTACCGTATATCACAATTCAGCTTAATGGGGAGTGCAATCCAAACGTGTAAATCACGAGTTTACACCTTGAGTATATACGAAACGTCTTGGGCTGTTTCAGTACACCAATAAGTCCAACATCTTACAAAAGCTAATTTTCCTCACCTTCACCGTTTATTCCACTTAAGGCTCTCGTTACTGCCGTTACTTACTCTTGGTTGTCCTCCGCCACACCATAAACATATGTTTTTAAATACATTTCTAAGCCTTCTCTCTTTTTTTATGAACAGAAGCCCAACCTGTGCGGGCAGAATAATAACATGAGCTGCTCCAGGAATGCCATCACGAACAATCTTTTTGCAATCATGGACGGAATTTTTTTTCTCTAACGTCAATACAAAATTAAATGTTCTTACAGATACGTATTTATGTAGGACTTGCAATTTTTTTTAGTAAATGAACATATTTTAGGGAAAATACCGTTCGCAGTCAGACTTTGTAAGACCACTGTATGCGTTGTTACGAAATCCATGTACCTCTCCTGTGGGCCGCATCAACATCATATTAACAATAATTTAAAGTTAACAACTGTATAATAAATAATTAGCAAAAGTATACAGTGGGCCATGAAGTGTCGGAAACATATAATTAACTTTTAAAAAATAGAGGCAAATTGGTACAACAAACGAAGTTAACGAGTTTTATGACTATTGACACTTGTAGCGACTCACACACTGGCAATTTACGACACTTTCTTGGTCGCCTGCTTACATTCGCGTTATTTAAAGTACACCCACTAAAATATTATTCGGCACCCGTGTCATATTGTATCACGCCGTAAGGGTGCCGAATATTGTTTTATTGTGTGTACACCTGTATGACTATGTACACCTGTGTGGTCGTGAGCATTTATATAAACATGTAAACCCACTAAAAAATTATTCGGCACCCTTACGACGTGATACAATATGACACGGGTGCCGAATAATTTTTTAGTGGATGTACACCTACAGGTTGCGTATATCTACAAGTACATACACCTCAGTACTTGACATGTGAATACAGAAGGCTTGTGTAAAAGACGTGTTTATTTGTGTCTGATGATTGGATGTACAAAATTTGTGGGTGATTGTTAAATAACAGTGACTGCATATATTATACATGTTTGTAACACGCAAAACAGGTGTACTGAAGCAAGCAATATCTAAATTACAATTCATGTGCAGCTACCCGTCACTTATGAGCATACCTAAAGTGTGATGATTTGGGTTATTACATTAACAACTTACCTGGGTTTCCGTGGCGCTTGGACAAGCCTCTGAGGTTTACACATCTGCATTGTGTTAATGTAGTAGCGGTAGTCTGTAAACATCACCGCCTCAGGTTCCAATGGGGTATCTAGGTTCCAAACATCTTCAAAGATTTTTGGCAACAGTATTTCTACGAGTGTTTCCATTGTGCCAAGTTTCTAACATTGCACTTGTTTATGAGTCCAGAAATGTATTTTACATTTGTCTGACATGAATCCCCGTAGTTTATTTATTTTTGATCTACATATGAATATATGCAGATTATGTAATGCTCCGTATTTACATTATAACACCACAATTTTTCATAATTAACACTGGTGGCTGGGGGTAGTCTGATAGCAAGCAATTTTACGGCCACTCAGCAATTTTAAGTCACGTACAGTAAATGTATGAAGAGCTGCAACATCTGAAATAAAGAAATTTGAATAAATTTATTACAAAATATCACCTTATAGTCTTTTACGTACGAGTAAACTTGAAAGCTTATCATACGTACCAACAGTGTACTTATTGTTTACCTTTATTTGGAAATGAAACTAACTTTATCCAGTACCATAAGGCAAATATTTTTCAAGTTCCGAAATAAACAATCAACCATAATAAATATATGGTCAACATCTTTAATGCTAACAATAAAACGTTATAAGCATGCTTACTGAAGTTACTCACCGTCAAAACTCGAACGACCAAAAACAAAAATTAAAAGGGCACCAGCTACTGACTCAATCAATAAAGTGTAACCATGACCAGACTCTACACTGTATGTGTTCTTATGACATAACGCTTATCAACTGCAAATTAAATCCTCACTATCGTTCTCTTACTGGGTGGGATCGGAAATATAAAAAAAGAGCATATTTCGTGAAATCGCAAAATGCGTCGAAAATCATATTGGATCGGGACTTCCTCGTGACAAATCTACAAACCAAATTCATATTACATCTCTTTAATAAGCGAAAACAAAATACGCCCAAATCAAATTTCTTCTCACTTTCACGGCGACATTAAAAAAAACACCTACCTATTCATTTCAAGCTAAACGTGGTTCATATTCCTTGTCAATATTAAAAGGCCGATTTGGTCAAATTATTCATGTGCAGTGAGTTGCAGCGTGCGATAAAATATAAATCCGATAATGAAGTATAAAAGCGTGTGAGTTCTGGTTATTTTGAGCTTGTTGTTCATAACGGTCACAGTGTACATGGAACAAGCAGTTATGAATTGGTAGTGCAACACCTTATTTGGTTATGTTAAGCCCGGTGTGGGGGAGGGGAGGATATGCCTAGTGTAGACGAGATTCGGAAATCTTGAGTTTACCCAAACAACTAATTTTAAGGACAAAAACAAGACAGCAGAGACAATGACTTTCCTGGTAATATATCACATTTATGACAGAACACGCTCATTATCTACTTTTCAGCATGGACTTCGTATTTCACCAGTCGATCCAAAATTTCAGAGGTTTGGTATAATGCATAAAGTAAATAAAAAATCCTATTGGGAGATAAGAACGTAGTCGCAACAAATAGTAAAATTTCACCTTTAAGCTCGAGGTAAATTTTGTACACTACGTACACCACTAAATCCGTGCGCCTACAAGTTTATTCTAAGCACTTGAAGAGGTGACGGAATTGTCAGTACAATATTAAATGCACGTCCATTAAATTAACATTTATTAAAACACTACTCGTAATTAATTTACAGTTTGGAAGTCTCAGCATATCTTCGTTTTAATTACTAAACCCCCATACCGGTCTAAAATCTTAAAGGTAATATCAGTTATATAGTGTTTGGATGTTCTTTGCGTTGTAATGTAAAGTATCTAAACGATTTGGTAGAGCAGTCGTACGCTTGGTGTCTCAAAGTTAAAGGTGCCGTGTTGAGGAATATATATATATATATATATATATATATATATATATAAAACGGTTCTGTACCGAAGTTGGCAATAAAGTCACTCTCACCCGGTCCAACTCAGTTTAATAAGTAGCTAAGCAGCCATACTGCGAGAAAAAGAGAAAGAGAGAGAATTATTAAGGTACGGGCGTTGGCGCAGGCACCCAGGACCTTGGGGGCAGGAGTCAGAGAGTAACATGACGTACGGAAACTGGTCAGGGTTAAATGTCGCTTGCCATCCCCCCACTCTTTCAAAAATGAAACAAATAAAAGTTTTCTTCGCCGTTCAGTTATAATTTATGTAAATGATGAAACAAACTCAAAATTAAATAAATCATTCAATACTTTTATGTATTATCCACGTTACCATGCATACCAAAAATAACTTTAATCAGTCGAGTGAACGCAAACTGACAAGCAGATACACTACCTTATTTTATTAACTACTAAAACATTTGATAATAGAACCACTCTCATGTACATATTTTATGTAATATCATGATAATACTTCTAATGAACGTTTGTATAGGTCATTCCTAACAATTTATCGCAGATGACCTTGAAAAGAATTTAAGTATTACTGAATCTTAGTGCTATTTGAATAAGAGAAAGCGTATGCCAAACACAACATACTTACAATATCTCTGCCATCCACTATTGGAACTGTGATATTTCCAGCGCACAAGAAACAGACACATTAACAACTAAGGCCTGAATTGTAAGCGTCCCTAGCTGCCATTGCTTCACACACTGCACTACTAGGTGTTTCGAGGAACATGAGACTCCACCTAGCTGCTGCCTCAGTCCTGGCTGCAACACGCATGCTTGATAGCTATAAAATCCTTGTTCTCATTATATTTTTCGACAAAATATAACTAATAGTTTTGATTTAATGCAGTTGATTACATTTTATTAGTTGTCCATTACCAAAGAAAATCAGTTGGACAACCTACTCAAGTGGTGGTTGCATCTTACGTCTGGCAGCTGAGTAACGCTTCCAATCTGTTACACGTGCCGCGTCACCGCTAAATGACTTCCATATATAAATATTAATAAATAATTCATTATGGAGAATATTTAAACGAAAAACCACTTCAGTTCATAAATAATATACATTATATATTTTATGAGTATAAAACAATTAGATAAGATACGTATGAAACTTGTCAAATAGATTTGTCACGTGACTACAATCACGTGAGGATGGCTCGGGCGGCGAGAGGAGTTCGGGGACAGTCGTCTCTAGACGTATACTGTACACCATCCATAGGCCTAATGTGATAACATCATAAGTAGTTATTAATCAAGATATGTTTTTAACCGTTAGCTCCTGAGGTTTTCTCTAAGCTGTATAAAATTGTCTGGTGGTATGCAGAATGAAATTTTAAAGTGCGACAATTGGCGGGAAAGGGTTAAGCTTCCTTCCTGTTTTTTGGTACGTTACATTGATGATGAAAGAGAAGAGAAACAATTTTTGTTTAGTTTTACACACCTAAAACCAAGTGACATTCGCATTTTTCAGTTCACCAAAGAACAATCTTCACTTCCGTCAAGATGAGCCACACTCATAATTATAAAGACCCACAACTTAGAATGCCCAGAATAGATGTTTCAGCTGTAAGTAATGTTCCTGGTGTTGACGACCAGGAAATCTTACACCGTTAACCCTCAAATGACAGCTACCACTTCTACCACAGTGTGTCACGGTTTAACACGACACGAAGAGAAGCAAGCTGAACATACAATAATCTAAATTCAGAAGAATGTAATACCGTAATGGATGTTATAGTCAAGGGATTTGTAAACACACTCATTTAACAATCTTCGCCTGTCACTGTGGCTTAACTTTTTGTGCCTCACTGGTAATGGATATGTTTAATGAGAGAAGTGTGTATGAGCCAATTTCAAGTAAAGAATGATAAAATACAGTAGTGAGTATATATATTTAAAATGTTTTAGGTATAATATTATATGGTTTAATACAATATTATATTATTTGTAAAAATCCAAAAAATGCTTAAAATACATACCTGACTAAAATAATCAGAGGCGCTTCCAACGCCTATCAGTCTGATAGGCGCGAGTCGGGTGAAGTAATCCAGTGTCATATGAAGAATTCTAGAATGCTCGGCGTGAAGCGGGCCTGTGTTATCGTTGGTGGGAGAATATAAAATCAAGAGGTAAGTGATGGTCAATACGGGTTGTATTTGTTAAGGTTAATGTGTTAAATATAAGGATGTACAATAGGCTACACAGTGAGGATGTAGTTGTGCCGGATCTGACTGAAGTCACGCAACCCATAGGAACCAACTGCTAAAACTATATAACATTACCTTATTCCCCTAAACAAAAAACTCTCACCAATGACTCCACGAAAAAACACAAATAACATTTGTCAAATCTTACTGTTATAGTTAAAAGGGAAATAAGCTATGAATTTGTTGCCTGTGTTTACAATATGGCGTGTGGGTCCACCCTCTGGCACTGAAAACATTGGACTAGAAGTTTCCTTACAGCAGGTAAAATTGTTTTAAATACGCTTCAAGCATATTTTATTGAAGAATGATACACCTCACTCCATTTCATGTTTACATTGTCAGTTGGCGCGTGAGAGAAGAAATATACAGCACTTTAAACTGGAGTTTAAAAACAATTGGGCATCAGATATAAGCTGTTTAACTCACTTGAACAGTTTGGAGGGAAACCTTGCATATTTTTAGTATCGAACCAAGGAAACCTAATCTAACCTAACCTAACCTAACCATAACTTTTTAGTTAGGTGGGTCAGATCAGGTTCGTAGCACTTGAAAGGTAAGGACAGTTAGGCTGGAGTGAACGAACTTAGATTCTTGTGTAATTTTTGGCAAGTATTTACCTCTACAAAGTGATACAGAGGCAGCGAGAGGGAGCTTTGAACATTTACTGTAATAACAACTGTATCACTTTGTGTAGAGTTACATGCATACAATTAAAAAAAAATACCACGGTTATTTTGTATTTACACATTTTCACTATAAATATGGACTCAGAAACATAAGATGACCTAACCTAACCTAACCTAACCTAACCTTCCCGGATAAATCTGCATTACATTATCACTATAACAATCCGGTCGTTGATAAACGTTTGCGTTAAGATTCGGAAAAGGACAACCATGGAACTTTATCATTATTTGTATAGAGGGAGATAAAACAAAACAAATAATTCTGTACAGCTTTATCATTGGAAATATAAATTTGTTGTGTTTTTCTTATTTTTTTAGGTTTGGTGCTCTTGGTTTCTTGCTTCTTTTGTCTTGTAATTGGTGGGTTAAGCGGAGCTACTCTGGATAGGAGGTTAAGTCAGTTCCTTCTGGTTTCTCTGGTAAGGTTTGGTTAGATAACACATACAAGTATTTGGCATCACTCGCTTAAAGAAAATGTCATAGGAAAATACTGCATATGAAATGAAAAAGAATCACCACCGGAAAATGGTTTGTCAGTAATTATTATTTGGGGTGCTGACCATTATGATTTCTTGTATTCGCTGTGTCAAGTTATATTGATGAGCTGAATTGATCCTTGTTGAAGAGTAGAAGTATCTACTTTCTCTTGTATTACTCTTTATAGAATTTTGGTTTAAATATCAATAAAGATGTATATAATAAGAGTAGTGAAATCAGAACTGTAGCCTCATTCATGAACGTTGTTACAGGTAGGATGATCCCCGGCCCAAGACATGACGGGTGGCGCCATGAAGGCGTACTCTACCACCAGGCAAGGTCAGTCAGAACACCAAGATAAGAGAGCCGTGACTCTGAGGTGAACAAGGAGATTTAGGGCAAGGTATAGTTAAGAAGTGGGAAGTACAGAAGGAGAATGAGAGCAGGTGGGCTTTCCACCTTGCGGAGGCTGGTATGTGGATTAACCAGTGACAGACGTCCCTCAGTCCTCCAGGGGCAAGGGAGGTTAGATAAGCTAAGCTAAGCTGGTTTAACGTGCGATCTAAGGGAATGTGCTGTTTTAGGGTTTATTGGAGGGTCCCTTCAGGTCCTTGTGTTGCTGAAGGGATGTTCCTCATCTTTTATGATTGGGGGGTCCCACCAGGTCCTTGTGTAACTGGCAGGATAGGGTGAGCACTACTTCTCCTTTTATGACACGAAGGACAAGTATCTTAATTAATTTTGGGGGTTAACTAAAAACATCAATAGTATCATGGTTGATCCTGTTAGTTGTGAAGAGGGGAGGGCAGAACTTTTCGGACACTTTTGTTGTAATACAGTCCATAGATGCCTATCTAATAGGAGAGAAAGAAAACATGTATCAATGTGAAATATACAATTTTCATTCAGAACTTTATGACCTCATCAAAACTCCCCCAGGAAGGCTGGAGATTGAAATCACTAATAATAACAGACAGCACGAACTAAACCAAACTAATCTTACATATCTTGTGATATGTTCGGTTTGGTTGATTTCTGTCGCTAATCGTCGACAAACTGTTGCCGTCTCGTAAGAACCCTACTAAAGGTAGGACTGTCGGTTCACTTAATCAGTCATTATTTAATCCTCTCCCACCAAAGAAGTATTTTTATTTTAAACCAGATGCATCCTTGAGATCCTTTTAATATACAATGCGGCATAAGTGGCGAGTTTCTTCTTAATCTTTACGAAATTTTTTATGAGTATAGGAGGATGGGAGGTTAATCGGATTATTTTTTCCAGGTAGGTGAAAGTTAACAGCTCCTCGAGGGACCGTAACACACCACAACACATCCCACTTCAGGTATGTTCAAGTCAGTTTTATATATCAGTATTGTTTTTGTATGTGCTTGGGAGTCTACGTCTCCGCTAAACCGATTAAGTCGTCGCTACCCCCATGTCGAAGATCAGGGTCACGTTTTCTGTATTTTTTCTTTACGGGGAATAGCCCACCCGGGCACAGGTCATCGACCCACACCGGGTCTTAGGGAGCGAAAAAACAAGAGCAAAAAGAAATAAAAAGTAGATCTTAATTTTTTTTATTAATCTACACCACGAAGATGCCGGAAAACCATCTTTTTAAAGTGAGACATTGTATGGGTATGGAAACAGAAGAAAGCAGAGCATTCCACAGTTTGGCTGTGTGGGGAAAGAAAGACGTACTATAACGGGTTATTCTAATCTAGTGTGACCGACTAGATCCAGTGATTTTCTAGATAGTTACTTGCGTTTATCATTAACTCAATCACATTACAATTGAGCAAAGTGAAGATGGCCGAGTGCAGTGCCGGCCCCTTTGTGTACCTAAAACAGGGTTAGTTTAAAGTGCACCGTATACCATTCTTCAGGCCTGTAAGAATCATTTTCATAGACTTTAACGGTTAACAAATTTTTTGGCAAAGCTTTGAGTACAGTTTGCCTATTCTGAGTAATTCAGTCAGGTCTTGACACTGAGGGTGCTATCAATTCTAAATGTCACGGAGGGCAGAGGTTCATACACAAATAAATAGATCATATTCATTAACAGTACATATAGGTCACCCAAAAGGCGAAAAAATACATAATATACACTTATACACACGTGGCAGACAGGCACGATTTTTTTTATACCATATATACAGTATACGAATTATTTACATACGAATACAATAAACATATATATTCCCTCTCCCCAAAAAATTCAAACACACACACACACACACACACACACACACACACACACACACACACACACACACACACAGGGGAACACCCGAAAACTTGTAGAGACATTTAAGACGATGTAATTCTGTCTTCTGTGTTATTGTGGTGGTAGAAATTCGTCCACTGAGAAACTGTCCGAAGAGATATTGATTAGTAAAGTTTTGTTCGTTTCATTATTTCCAAATTATTCACTCATTCATCCTCATTCCTCTAATATCTTAGTTTACTGTACTTCCTGTGTGTGTGTGTGTGTGTGTGAGTGAGTGAGTGTGTGTGTGTGTGTGAGTGAGTGAGTGTGTGTGTGTGTAAGCTCTTAAGGGGTTGAACTGGTGAAGCCCCACGACTGTCACTTGGCCTTGACCGTCACATCACGTGCCTCTGATAAACCTTTACTGTTACTGTGTTAGAATGTGTGTACTGCACTGCACCTGTACCTGTGTTTGTAACTGTATCTGTAACTTTATTTATATATGTAACTGCATTCTTACTATATCGATATTTTTCACTACATAGTGTATTTCTAGAATCGAATGTAAAAAAAATCACATTCGAACACGTGATAAGTCAAGCACTCATGCACACGTTAGATTCCCACTTCATAAAAACAACTCTGCTTTAATTACAATGTTAAACGAGGTTAATACTCTTGTGACCTGTAGGTGAGCCTGTGCAGCGGATTCTGAATCATGAAACGTAAGGAAAGGAAACGAATAAGTTCCGTGTCGGTAGTAACCAACAAGTGATCCCGGGCCCTTCGTGCCCTTGTGAAAGTTTGAACGCTCGTGACAGCGTACAGCGAATGATGGTGCGCCAAGTCCGTAGACTTGCATCCTTTTCCATCGTAAATAAAATTGTTAATTAATGCCTTCCTAAAGAAACCATCGACATTGGACCAGGTTTGTTCTACTCTACGAATTTTTTTGCGATTTTTCCATCAAGTTTGATGAAAAGCGATTGTGCCGTTTCGGCTGCCCAGAACAGACAGACAGACAGACAGACAGACGCCTAGTCCTATAGTATATTAGATTAGATTAGATAATGCTAAGGCTAACAACAATGGAAGTCAGAGAGTGTGCTGTCACGCCTTCCAGGAATCCCGACAAGTGGATGTAATTTTTTACGACGTTGGACTTCACTCGGTGATTGATAACAAATAGTGCAGAGGAGTGTAGAGGTGATCTGGGAGAGTTATATTGAAGGGACGATAATGAGGGGTGTCACGCCACTATTACCTGTATACGCTCATTTGTTCTACTGCACCATCCTTACCTGTCCATCTCCACCATCTACCTACCTGTCCACCACCACCTACCTACCTGTCCACCACCTACCTACCTGTCCACCACCTACCTGTCCACCACCTACCTGTCCACCACCACCACCTACCTGTCCACCACCACCACCACCTACCTGTCTTCCACCACCCCGGCATCAACTGGGTGAAGGATCAATAATGTTGTTACGTCAGGCAAGTTGTGTAAGACATTATCCTTCTCTCTCCCTTCTCCTCCGTCCTCTTACGTCACCTTACCGTCTCTGTCTTTCTTCCCGTAAGGTTTACTAAACAACTATTCCGTGAACTTATTAATTAACAAAGCGTTTTCAAGGGTGTAGCAAAGGAGGTGTGTGTCGTAGGCAGATCCTATACACCTCAAGTGAACCATTGGAAGGAACGAGAGATTAGACCCACCAAACAAAACAATATGTTGAACACGAGAATCAAAATACTTCTAAATTATTCACCTAATTTACCTAGAGTTTGGAGTGTCGTTTTTCATTATTTTAATTATTTCTACTCTACTCGTGGACTCGGGCAACGCTTTCTATTTGCCTTTCTGTTACTCGTCAATAACTTGTGAACTCCTCAGCGTTAGGCAAGAGGAGTTTGATACCAATGCAGACATTAGTCTCATGTAATACAGATGTGAACGGACATTACCTAGTACTGTATTCCCAAGTAATTTATGTACTTGATGAACACTGGTAGAGGTATAGATAAATTCTGGAGCCACTACATGCATATTACTTATAAACAACTCATAACAGAGACATGGCCGATCGCCCAAGCGGCAAACAAGCAGATGAGTGGCGAAGAGGATAATGTGAAGTAAAGTAAAGAATTTCATCTGAAGATTAACCATCCAAACAATATATAAGGGATTAGGTTAGGTTAACGTTTGGGTACAATGGTCAGCATGCTCTCCTTGTAAGCGAGTGGTCCCGAGATTGATCTCTGGGTATGGGAAACTATGGGCAAGTTTCTTTACGCCATTAGCCTCTGTCTACCCAGCAGTAATTGGGAACCTGGATGTAAATCGATTTGTGGATCGTGTTCAGGAGTAAGGGTTAACCTACACAGTTGGTCAGTTATCCGATCTTCTTTGGTTAATTCTTGACACTTTTATACAGCTTGTGAACTTAGGGTGTGGTTCTGAATTACTGACGCATGAATGTTGTATTATGGAAAAGACCCACTAGTCAAAATCAATCTTAGTACACTGCACTGCTGGCCGCATTTATGGTCAAATTTATTTTTCTCTTTAAAATTATTGTTATTCACGTAGTCACCCCAACCCACATTCTGACCCCGACAGAAATAAGTCTAACGACTGTATTATTGATTAAATCGATAATTTGTTTACCATTATTTGTATGATTGCACTGTATTTGCCCTTGTTGAACCAATGTAAACATGTATGGCAGTATTAATGGATATTTTTCTATCTAAGGCCGCATAAAGATTGTGATGTGGAACTAATCACCATTATATAAGTACGCCAAGAATGTCTAACGTTTTCTGTGGTTTATTATTATCAGACATCGCTTATTTTCTGTTGTAGAATTAGATGGGATACTTCGAAATATGTTTTTTGTCATGTTTGTTGTGTGTGCGATTGTGTGATATACCGTATATAATGGTACATTGATATTGTTAAACACTGACAGTCATAATGTATTAATGTTATGTAAAATTATGGTGGTAGTTTTATATATCCTATTTATAGTCATAACGTTCTGCATACATAAAGTTATCCATATTACGGGAGAGCCTGAGATCCCATGACTTTATTTTATTTCAATGGTTAAAAGTCACATAGTAACATTCATGCATACATACATGAACATTTACCGATGATAACACACAAAATATTAGTTGCACTAAATTTCCAATGTGGTCTTACGTTTGTTTTATTATTAACTGGTAATTTCAGGTAAACAGTTATGGAGAAAATGGCTGACTACAAAAATTAAACAATAATGCTTCTCTTTTTTGTGTTTATTGAATTTGATGAACCTTTACGTGGATCAGCAATGAATGAATGTCGCCAACCAAATGCGTATCGTAAAATCACCAACACGAGTGCAACTTTTTCGTCATTTGATATTGACAAAGGTCTCTTTACATCCGAAAGAAAACTAAAATTTAAGAGTCCAAATCTTGAAGTCTAACGAACCTTTCGTCCATTTCGATGTGGAGTCTGTCAACGGTTTCTGTATCAGCCGCATAATTTCCTCCTCTGCAGAAGGATCTACATTCCCGTTGTTTCGCCAGGCGTCTTTGTTTTCGTTGTGTGCCGATTTGACGCTCCCCCAAAATATGCCAAAGGACCCCCCCCCCCCGCTTCACTACCCCACTGTTGACATATGACAAACTTTTTTGAGGTAAACGAAGCTTGGTAATTCAGAACTGATTTTGCTGATGCTTTTGATGACGTAATACTAATAGAGATAAGCGTCAATAAGCATAAAAAAACAGAACTATACCTTGGATGACTAGCGAGATATTAGAAATGAATTCACTCGTAAGATGCGGTATTAAGAACAAAATTGATGATGATTAAGCACATAGAGAACTTGACAAGAGAACAGTCAAAGAAGAAATTTATAAAGTGAACCCAAGCAGAATATTTAAATAGTATGATTAATGTAACAAAAATAATCCAAAAACGTTCTGGTAACAGCTAACACCTTGAACACGGCCGTAAACCAAAAGAACATTTGAACAATAGTGCTAAATATGACTAATGAACTTTGACTCATGATGCATCTGGAGGTAAAATGGAAGGAATCACTCCAAATATATTAAACTCTATAATATACTAGAGGCAATAACTAGATCACTACAATATCAGGTTTTTAAGGGATGGCGCTTCTGAGTGATACAGAATTAATAGATCTAGATCCGCCATCTAGTATGTGGATGTCGGTCACGCTAGAATAACCCGTTATAGTCCGTCCTTCTTTCCTCACACAGCCAAACTGTGGAATGCTCTGCCATCTTCTGTGTTTCCATACTCATACAATATCTCACTTCAAAATGCTTGTTTTCCGGCATCTTCGTGATGTAGATTAATATAATCTTTTTTTTTCTATTTTTTAATTTCTTTTTACTCTTTATTTTTTCGCTCCCTAGGCTCCGTTGTGGGTCGATGACCTGTGCCCGGGTGGGCTATTCCCCGTAAAAAAAAAAAATCTATCTTTCCATTCGTACTTATAATATGTCAGTTGAGTATAAGTTTGCCAGTGTCTGTTCAGGTAGGTCTTGTGATAATGATATTCTATAGTCTGTACAGTTGCCAGCCAGTTTTGTGGGTTCTGATCTCTCATTCGACATACATTCTTGCACCTGCTTGATCCATATATGCTTCAATAAAAATATTATACTTAAGTTTCAGCATATAAAGTGTCTCCTTACAGCTACCGAGAACATAACATATACGGTATTCAGCAGATCACTTAGAGCACTTCGGTACACAACTGTAAAGATAGGTACCCATTTACAGCTAAGTGGACTATGAGTGTCTATATCTGGTCTGCCATGGCCCTTCATAAATGTCGAATGCCATGCAACTAATCACTGAAATCATTAGCCACTTTTTCCTTTCTCTTAATTTGCCTGAACACTCGTTTCCTGCTGGAGCGTCTGAGTGGACTGTTCACTGCCTTAACTTGGGCGCGAAAAAAAAATAACAACTTTCAAATTTCATAATGATAAGAGCTTAATTAAGAAGCAGTTAATGTCGGCGTTGTAGTGATAAATATACACGTAGTCATGTGGAAGAACTTCATCAGGGAGTAACTAACTACAAGCTCATCATGATTCACAGGTGTAAGGCAACTGCTGGCTGGCCTTGTCACCTACAGCTCAGCAGGAACCTTGCCAAGAGAGATCAGTCAGCAAGTGTTAAACTACTGTATACTATTACAAGCCGGTAATATTTACAGTATTACAAAAGTGTAAATATACTGTATATACTATTACAAAATACAGACGAGAGCTATAAGTACAAAAACGTACACACTTAGAGACACCAGAACAGAAGTATAATTATATACGTACAAAAATAAATTCTTATTAATGCTAACCAAACTTCTTCATACTAACTTAATCCTTCATCTTACAGGTTAAACAAAATGTACAATACAGGATTTCGATGTATGTATAAAAACATTTCCAGCGTTTTATCTGTATTGTTTCTTAAGCTGTTTAGCGTCGAAGGAACACCACTAAAGTATACTTGTCACTCTTAGTTCAGTTTTGTGTAAATTTCGGTTTGGACAACTTGTACAACTGTTACTCGGAACACTATACAATATGGGCTCAACACCAGAAAATTTAACTTAAACTAATTATACAAATCACTCACGAATAATACTGTAGCAACACTTAATAAAATAATTATATTACCAAATTGGCCGTGTAAAGTATTAATTCATATATAAAATGAGGAGGAATGCGTAAGTTGTATGAAATTTCTGTTAATTTACACAAAATGCCAGATGAATTTATTATAAATGGCATTTTACACGCAAATCGTTACTGACTTCTTTCCCATCGTCACAAAATTACTCCATGTTCCCTTCTGAGATCTGCCACCAGTGTCTCGAAGCTACTGACTATAGCGATTATATTCTCTCACTTAGATTCTTTTGGGATGCCTCTATTGGTCACGATTCTGTGAGACAACTGTAATGAAACAGACACAATAAACTAAGAAGAGAATAACAGAGACTGATCCTACTTTGAAATTTAGATAATTTTTTGTCGGCCCAGAATCGTCCTGAAAAGATTGTTTTTATCGGACCAAAATCGTCCTGAAAAGATTATTTTTATCGGCCCAGAATCGTCCTGAAAAAATTGTTTTATCGGCACAGAATCAACTTTGTTTTATCGGCCCAAAATCATCAAAAAGATTATTTTTATCGGCCCAGAATCGTCCTGAAAAAAAAAATCAACTGATGGTCACAATAAACACCAAATTTTGAAGCACCAAAATTTTGTGTGTGTTACGGTCGCAGGATCGCTCCAAGAGACTCGTAAATTCAACAGCACTGAAGGTAATCCAAGCTTTCACCTGGTCATCGGGAAATCCTTAATTTCGAGACGTGCAAATGTCCAAGAGCAACTGGTCCACAGGTGACGGCAGAGGTCGACCGCCATCACCACCTGTTTACCTCACTCCCTGTTAGTTGGCCGCCAATTTCAGCTTGTAATCACTCCACCTTCAACTGCCACTTTTATCCACTATTGGTCCTTGTTTTGTAACGTCAAGAGAGGCTTCATTGTCATCGGTACAAAATTTATAATAAAATCAACCATGTCGCCTCCCCTCTACATGATAATATTTCCTGTTTCGCTGACCTTCTGCAGGCCTTCAATTTGTGACATGCTGGTTTCCTTAACCCGTCTATTTGGCAACTTTAGCTCACTCGAATATATTTTGACTCTTCAGTACAGTGTCAAATCATATCGTCAAAGATTAATAATTTGTTTCTTGTTTCAGTAGAATTCGAGTCTCAAGTCTTCAAAGTAATATAAATAGTTTCAGTTCCATATTTCCCTTACCATTTACTCCGCACACTGACTAGTTACGCAGCTAAAAACCGTGTGACTGCCTTGATTTTTAAGTTTTATACTGTAGTGTAGTATTGGAAACTATATAACGTTAAAAAAATATATTGCAGAAAACGGTCAAAAATAGGTATCAAAACTAATTAAAATATAGGTAATACAAAACAAACAGATACTTATGCTGCGATATAAAGTCTACTGTATATATATATATATATATATATATATATATGTATATATGTATATATACCAATGAAGTTAAGAGTGACATGATTTCGTTTATATCGTTCTCCTAGAGTTTCTGTCACTCGGAATCGAGTATGACGATCATCCAGCTGTGATACAATGATATGAGTAATCAAGGATGTCACCTTCGTTGGTGAGTTTTAAGGTGACTAAAGAGGCCGATACAGGACCGGCAGGGTCGTTCACAGATGTTGCACATGTGGATGACTACATCTAGTGCGGGAGGGGCAGCGGCAGCGTCTTTCCGGCGTTGGCGTTTGTCTGCCTCGGTTTGCAGTCAGGCTAATTCGAAAATATTGACATCTTCTTGTGTGGTGCTCCTTCAAGCGATACGGTGTGGAGTAATCGTCCCCCAGGTGAGGGGGTCGATTTGGCACTTTTTCAGGATTTGTCTACTGTCGTCCATGCCGGTAACATGGCCAGTCCAACGTAGTTGTTCATGGATAATGGTAGCCTCGATGCTCCTCCAGTTGGTGTCAGCAAGAATACTGGCATTTGTTCTCTTGTCTTCCCAGCGAACTCGGAGGATGGAGCGTAGACTACGTTGGTGAAAGTTTTCAAGTGCCTTGGGGTGCCTCCTGTATGTGACCCATGTCTCGCTGCCTTATATCAGGGTGGGGAGGTCCACTGCTCGATATACTCGGACAAGTGGAGACTAATCTTGGTAGAATTTAGCGTGTGGATACAACTCAACAGTACCTCGGGGCCTTGCAACAGTCAGGACCTTTCCTTCTTATTTGGGGGGAATTATAACCACAATCCTGTTGTCGAGGACTTCTCATTGACTTAGGTTACATGCTTGAATTTACTTAAGTACAGAATATCCAGCTATACAACTGCTTTGCTGCCTTGGCGTTACTTGACGCTATAACAGACGGGCATGTGGGTCTAAAATATATTCTGGTCCCTGTAATGGAAGGTGACATCTTGACCTGTCCAATGATCGTCCAGTCTATCGACATGCACAGGGTATTGATTTTTTCCGGTGAGTTACATGGATCTACTGGTTTATGTTGCTCTTCTTCTGAAAACTATGTTTATCACAGTGCGAAAACTCTCAAATTATCGGAAAAGTGTTTTACAGTACAAAACACAAACACAAGTATGAAGTATATTATGCAGTAAAACAGTAGAGATGTCACTAGACTGGTCAGTGGTCACACACACACACACACACACACACACACACACACACACACACACACACACACACACACAAACTCGATTTGTAAATCTCGTAAGACGAAGGCCAGATGTACTTCAGGATTGGCCTCATTCTTGATGGTTAGGTAAGACTCAATTTAGACTGGGGAACATTTGACCTACTACCGATTTTTGCCATTAATAAGACCAGTTAACGCCCTCCCCTTGAAAGTGACTCTTCATTTCTCTGTGTAAACATTCTTTTCTGGTGACTTTTTCCTTTCTCATATTCCTCATGTTGACAGTGGGTAGGTCACAGTGACTATGACACACAAGTCAACACCTCCTGATTGCGGTTTTCATTCTCAGAGATTAATGCCTTTTGTATTCTTTAAGCGTGGGTAAGGGCCACCGCATCTTATTTAAAATAAGCATCGCATTTTCACCTCCACTTTGGTCCCATTCGTTCTCTCATGTGTAATCGTAAAAAGAATTGACTACAGGAAGTGTTGACAATTTCTCTTTTTTATTTATTTTTCGTAGTAAATTAAGGGAAGTCATGTGTGTGTGTGTGTTCTTATCTCTAATCTAAGAGGAGATTTAACGAGGAAATTTTAATATTTTTGTGTCGTATAAGTGAGTCATTTGTATCCCTTCTCACGTCTTGATTTTAAAAGATAAAATTTAATAGACTAACACCCCAGAGTCGTCAGCCATCGATGTACACGTACCTTGTAACCTCAGTTTTTCTTCTCTCCACACAACACCCTTGAAACGCTTACAATTATCTTCATTGAACTTCACAATAATCGAGGAACTGATATTTAGCGTAGTCATTAATTTGATTTTATTATTCTTTTTTCTTCTAAAAAATTCTCGATAGTCAGTGTTTCCTCAGACGGGGTGAATTAGTATTTACATGCTGTAATAGCCGAGTCACTGAGAGCAAGTATACGTACTCATTACTTAGACTTATTAAGTTGAGTAAGGATTGGAAACACTTGAGGATGGCGAATAGGGAGGGAAGAGCGTTGATGGATACGACCGTTGAATGTGGAGGCGATGCTGATGATGATAGGATGGAGAGAAGAGAGCCATTTTGCTCAGGAAGGTGGAAGACGGTGTAGGAGGAAGGTTAAAGTTAGGAGGTGGGAAATAAAGAGGGAGATTTGATAGCAGGTGGGCTATCCAACTTACGGAGACGGGGTTAAATCTGCCATGTCAACATTTCCGCAGGTCCTTTACGGTAAGGGAAGACAAGCTAAAATATTCTAAGCTAAGGTAGTTCATGGTGTTGGGGAGGGGGGCCTTCCACGTCCTTTGTGTATCTTGGTTTTCATATGTGGAGGCGTGGTGGAATGTGGGTGTACAGTATAAGTACGGTGGTTGAGTCTTGTTTCACGTCTGTAACACCAGCTTGAGATAATAAGTGAGAGAGAAAAAGTGTATTTTTTCCTTCTTATATATTTATTTTATTTTGTTAATTTTCTTCGAGATTTGAATTCAGAAAAAAAGAGAGATTGGCGGAGAAACAAATGAAGAACGAGGATGGATGATGGTGAAGAAAGATACGATGCTTAAGGAAGATCCATTTAGATGAGATTAAAAGAATGACTAGAAAAAAAAATATTTAAATATCGTTATTATTGATCGATACATGCATGGTTCATGTTATTGATACGAAATTTTGAATTCGTTGAGTTCACGTATATATAAAATTATCAACATTTTGGGAATAAAAGCAATTAACTCATCATAGTTCCACTATTTGTACTGTACTTACAACACTAATCTGTAATACTAAAGTGTAACACCGAACTGTAACCCCAAACTATAACACCATACTGTAACAGAGTGCATACATCAGGTGAGAGTTATTGACGTTTATAACAGTGAGGCACACGGAGGTTAATCCTTGACTTCCACAACTTTTTCTTCTGATTTTACTCACCAAACTGGTCAGTGGAACTCGTGTTTTAAAACTGGTTTGTGGTGTGGGTGGTGGGGGGTATTTTTTCCATAATTTCGCGAGTGATTTTCTGTACTCAACTTTCGGAACATTTTTCCTAGAAAGCCGGGGTAAACACGGCTTTAGCTGGACATTCACCATGACCACCCGCAATTTACCGAGTTGAAAAAAAAAGAGAATAAAAAGATAAATATATTTTTCTTTTGACAGCCACAACGGGTGAACGCGCGTGGGTTGTCAACCTTGGTGGTGCACTGAAGAACAATGGCACCTTCTGCTGTATAGTCACGCGCCCTGAGGCTCATGAATTTACGATCGATTAATAATGAACCTTTGTAAGATAGTATACGTTATATATTAAATGGCTTCACACTTAACAGCTCTACAAGTAATCTCTTATCTCTTCCTTCTTTTACTTTTAAATAGAGTTTCTTTCATCTTGTTACTCACGGTTTACCAGTGCAGTGAACGTATTCCATCACCATCTCGCATGCTTCAGAGTTTTAAAGATCTGTGCAGTAATTATCTTCTCCTCATTGGAATAAAGATAAGTCGTCTTAATAATGTAGTCCTAAAGTAAATATCTTAGTTACTGAAGCCCTTCCGAAATTCAGTAACAACAAATCAATTTAATAACGACAATGATATTTTTATTTTTGTGTAAGTTATGTTTTCATATTTCCAGTTAAGGGAAACTTATAACTTAAGTGAGTCAACAAAGGTGTTTTCTCTCGGCTCCAATTAGAAGGAAATATGACTCGAATCTCTGAAAATCTGTTTACATGTCTGTGGTGCAGAGATCAGAGGAAGGTGAAGAGGGATGTTTGTACTCACCTGAGCCCGAAATAAGGAGACAATTAGAGAACCAGAGAACTAGAGAGAGAGAGAGAGAGAGAGAGAGAGAGAGAGAGAGAGAGAGAGAGAGAGAGAGAGAGAGAGAGAGAGAGAGAGGACAGTAGTTGCTCGTATCTTCATAAAATATTTTCCACAGATAGATAGATAGATAGATAGATATTTTATTGACCACAAATTATGAATACTGAGTTTACACTAAAATTTTACATAAAATGATTCAAATGCAAATGCTTTAAAACACCAAACATTAATAAAAGTTAATTGATTCAACCAGTAACACAAAAAACAGAGGAAACCTACGAGTAAATTAAGTACAAAAATAACTGCAAGTAAAATATACTAAAACATATAAAATAGTTGTGGTTAATGGTGTGTCCCTGTGACGTCTACTATATACATGAAGTATTCGATGACCTGCACGGCAAACAGTTCATAATCCGTTCTTTCAGATCACACACACACACACATGAACGATTACAATGTAAGCATCTTCACGACTTGTATGTCCCTTATCTTAGAGACCATGAGCCGTGAAGATGTTCCCGTTTAATTGCTCGTGTGTGTGTGTGTGTTCATGGGCCCCACTTCGACCCCTCTTATGAACTTAACAACCGCCGTAAACTCTAAGATCGTCTAACCCAGTTCTGTTTATGTCAGTTGATCCGCCAGCGGGAATTAGTAAAAATTAGTATGTTGAACTTTTTATCCTGGTTAAGAGAAAACTGCGTATGTTTACAATAGAGTCACAGTGTCATCTGCTCACCCTCTTGTTTCGTAATTTGAGGTGAGGCAGTAAAACGGGTACTTGAGTATTCACTTAGAGGTAAAAATTAACCTCCCAACCTTTAATTATCAAGATCCAGATCGCCGGGCGTCGTGTGTAGTACAGTCCTGCCCCCAAAAAAATATCGTTAGTCATGGGGTTGATGTGGTCTCAGACTTTCCAAACAATGTTACCCGACCTGTTCCTGAACGGTTGGTAGCCTACATCTGTGACCTTTGAGCATGAATGAGTATAGCACGTTTTTGAATGATACATGCATTAATATATTAATATAGTTTTATTAATGGGTTTCTTTGGTTATATTGTGTTTAGTTGTGCCATACAAGGACGACTCACCCCCCAATCCTACCCCCGTCTCTAGCTGTTGCTGATAGGCCGTGTAGACGTACGTACCAACTTATGATGATGCACTGGAGATCATATCAAAGCATTTCGCCTAATTTTTCAAATTGTAGCGACGGAAAATCTAACGATACCTTTTTTGGAGAGACTGTACAGCACAAGAGGTCAGTAAACACCTAGAAGGATCTCTTGTGTTGCGACTCAGACATATTGTTCATTCTTCACTGGTGTCGTAGGATATTTTTTCCCCTTTATTGGGTTAATATGATGCAGAGGGCGTTAGGTACGTTGTGAGGGTTAGTCATCACTGGTAGAGGTTAGGAGTTTAATAGAGTTTAAAACTCACTCTCAGTCCTGCCCTTGATGTTTGATGTCTCTTCGACCACAGTTATACTGTCCCCTATAGTGAAGTGTGTCATCACCATTACCAAAAAGGGTCCAACACCCCTGAGGTGCTGCACGCCTGGACGTCGTAAGGTCCCTTCTACTTGTCCGTCTCTCTTCACCTCCTTTACTGGGGTTTTTATTGCTGCGTCATCCTACTCCAGGAAGTGGATGAACACTAGACGTTTAGTACGTTTTTACCTTCGTCCAGGGTCTAGTGTCAACGGAGCTAACAGCAGCAATATCCAGTATAAACGAGATTCCTGTTAAGTGACCGCCATTGTCTGTACGTTGAACAATGACCAATGCTATAGTTGAGTAAACACAATGACTCCACACCGAGGAAAGTGTATGGTTGGCCCCAAGAAAACCGCATTAGGTGTAATTCACTAATGGTCCTTGGGCGTTTTTTGGTCGATCTTTTGTCATGCTGGAAGTGATCTGGTCGTGTCCAGTAAAAAAAAAAAAATTTGTTACATAAGGGAAAATTTTTCCTGATGTTTCCTGCTGAGTTGTGGGTCAGTGCTGTTGCTTCTATGTAACTGGAGAACGAAAGTGGCGAGGATATACACAAGATTAAACAATGGTTTATGTATAGTGAGATGCTCCAGTAATTATAAACCGTCTTTTGGTTAGTCTTGAGGATGACCACTGTTATTGTCAGGTTTAGCTAAACTTAAGGAATACAGAGAAAAAGTCGAACTCTCGCAGGTCTTGATAAAAGTATTTGACCATTAAGAGACTGCTTCAGCCTCCCTCTGAGCAAGAAAAAAAGAAAAGAAAAAATATAATCTGATAATCAACGACATACCTTTATGTCATAAGAGCCACAAGTGTTCAGTAACAGACGCCAGACTGTGGTTCACTGCCGTTGTCTATCATCTCCCGACACGTTTTCCGATAAACAGCATACACCATTCATATTTTCTCGCTTACCTGCACGACCAGTGAAGTTTAATGATAAAAGGTATCGTTGTTACCTAACTGTGTGAGTATTGTTCCTAACTGACTGACCGAGAGAAAAGTCCTTCCACCCCTCCTACCTTTATCTTCTTCGCCAGTGATCGACCTGTTAGCCGCTTGGGCGGTTGGTTACGTCTCTGTTAAACACTTTTAGAAAGTACTGGGCATTCACTAGCTTCAGAATGTATCTGAACCTGCGTCAGTGTTGGTCAAGTCTGGTCTTGAATGTCCCTCACTCGGTACCGTCACAACACTCTCTAGTAGATTATTTCTAGAGTTCACAACTCTCACTAAAAAGAAACAAGCTTTCCCTCACAATTTTCTGAGCTTGTGGCTTCTTCAACCTGAAAATGTAACCTCTACTGAGGTGAGCATCCGCTAGTTCCACGTATGAATACTCGACTAAGCAATATCCTCTGAAATGTTTTTAGACTTTTATTAAGTCACCTCTTGCCCGTCTATAGTATAAGCTAGGCAACTGCCCAGGGGGTGACAGCACCCCACTTCTGAAGAGCGTTATTGGGGTTAGTACCATCCAGGAAGGTGAATGCTATTCTTATAGTCTGTTCACTCGAACTTTGGAAATGTGGTCTAGAGCTGTTTGTAACAAGACAGCTGACTGGCTGACGGGAAAAAGTGCGACGTGTTACTCAACTGAGCTTTAGTATTTCATTTATTTCATCTATATTATACAGTTTTAAGGAAGATATTCAGCGCTGATCTCTGATAATTTCTGCACTCGGAGAAGTAGAAATTAGCAGGTAAAACACATTGGTAACATACTGTACAATATATCATAAAGATGACAAAATTTCAGTGATTTCCCCACCTCTTTCTGCCCACATGACTCACTAAAGTACAAACATCGGTCTCTTCTTCATATTTCACTTCGTCTTTCCAATCACAAAACTGTAACCACCTGAACTAAGACCCACCACCACTACTACCGTTATTGTTGTTGTCAATGGCTCTCTACCACATGAAGTTGCATAAATAAACTATAAGCACATTTTCATCTTTTCCATTAATTAAACATCAATATATAGTACTTACGATACCATTCTAGTCTTGAACTTTGTGTATGATCATTGTTCGTGTTTCCTTTAGAATCTAGTGACAATCGGTTAGGTAGAAGACATGTTATTTGGATGAGAACAGATGAAGATTATGAAAACACCAAGTTAAAAAAGCCAACAATCACTGATGCAATTTACCTGATTCTTTTAGTACTGTTGCATTATAAAACATTACTAAGAAATATCCTCAGTATGAAGTCATTAAGGAGGAGGATTTCTGAGAGAACAAATCATTATTATTATTATTATTATTATTATTATTATTATTATTATTATTATTATTATTATTATTATTATTATTATTATTACCATGTTCCCACATCACCTCCACCCATTGTCAACATACAGAAATGGAAGAATTGAAATTGTAAAATGGAAAATCAAATCAATGTAATATACAGCTGCAAAGTTTATTACTATTGTTCAGTTGGGAATGATACAGAAGTTGCCGTCACTGTCAACACTGATCACAATCTGATAAGGCTACATTATCGTCCGTATCCTCCATATCTACTGAAGCCACCAAAGCCACCACCGTGCCCTCCAAAGCCTCCAAAGCGACTATGGCCAGGTTCGGGGTCTGCATCAGCGCTCCTTTTGCCATAGTGGTGCTGGCGGCCAACTCCTTGGAAGCCACCATAACCACCATAGCCTCCATAGTTTAGATGACCAGCACTGGGATCAGCCTCAGGGTCAGCCAGAGCTTCGGCCTCGGCGCTTCTCTTGCCGCGGTAGCCACCATGACCACCATAGCCGCCAAATCCTCCATGGGATCTGCCGCCGAAGCCTCCAAATCCTCCATGGAAACCCGGGTCAGCTTCTGGGAGGGGCTCAGCGCTCCCAGTCACTGCAAGTGTGGCCACGAGGGCGAATGCTGCTACCTGCAAGAGGATATTAACACCAAGTTAAATTTTAGGACTACATCGCTGTTTCCAAACCTGCATATAAGTAATGGAGGTGTCATAAGTATTGCAAGTAGAAACAAAAATCTATATCATTAAATAACAAGTGCAAAACTCACCAAGACCTTCATACTGTGGTGTCTCAACTTGAACTGCCGTGAGGGGAAGCTGCGAGCTCTTTTATACCTCTCTTAGCTGTGACACACCCTCTGCCAAGCTGAGCAGCCAGTTTTCAAGGTCTTACCCCAAAAAAGATCTTTTTCAACAGTACATACAATAGACACCACTCATCGTGACGCCCTTTCTTATTGTCAGGCGATGTTTAGGTAGTCACTGGTGGGTAAAAATCTGGTGAACTCAAGGTAGGATATTGACTTCCGTGTTACTTAATGTGTTGTTGCTCGTAATTATCAATAAACAGTCTTCATCCTCCTCTTAGAACTATTTAATCACTCGTTAACTGTTAAGATAGTTACACTTAATCTTCTTAATATATATTGTTTTGTAGTGTAGGTAGTACAGGTATTTGGTTGTAAGGTTTAATAATTACTATTTTTTTATGAGCCGTGTGATGACTTTCCCTAACTATCCTCCTACTGAGTTACAAGAGCACCATAATACATTCTCTTGATCGTCCCTCGTCATAACAACACACGTGTACTTGATTTCTTCCCTCCATTATTAATCTCTATCTCAGTTCCCTCCACGGGGCATGACTGGGTATAAATGCTTCAGTAAAGTATTCTCTGTTCATCTGACTTTCACTACAGTATAAGATTTCGTTCTCTTTATATGTCAATCTATCTTACCAGCGTCACAAAGGACAGTCTTGGAAACACTTGAACTAAGATCCACCACAACCAACCTCATGACTCTAACACATTACTCTACCACATGACTCCACTACATTACTCAATATCATGAATTCACCACATTAATCCACCACATGGCTCCATCATATGACTACCACATGACATCACGTGAATCCACCACGTGATTACCACATGATTCCACCACATAGTACCACCACATGACTCCACCACACGACCCAACACGGGACTCCACTACGTGATTCTACCACACGACTAAAAGACATGACTCCACCATATCACTCTACCACAGTACTCCACCAAGAAGTTATTTATTTTTTGAACCACCAGTTTCAGTTAGTTAAGATTGACTGACGAGCCTTACAAAGTGTCACACAGAGAGAGGGGGAGATGGTGTTAAGTCCAGGTAGAGCTTCTTTACCTTATGTACCTAATGACCACCTAACTTGGGGTGACCAGGCCGAGGGAAGGAGACCCAGAGACATGTGTAGCCTTGTGTGCAGTAATCCAGACTGGGACGTAGTGTACTACAGTACGTGAGATATATAAAGATGGAGGAACATTTACTAATCTTGGAATTAGAATGTACGTACGTTTAATAATTTCGAAATCTTTTTTTTTTCACTGCTGCTCTCACTTGTCAAGCTGTCTATAGTCATTAATCTCTCACGATGTCTAGATCTTTACATTGATTTCCGACCATCGTTCTCTTTGTACAATGTTTTGATGTGTGTGTGGTGTGTGGCAGGAGGAAGGTGAGCCGTGTATACCTGGAGCAGTGTACGTTAGAGCTCACTGTACTAACTTATTCCTGTATATAAGAGAAATGATTTAGATCGAAACCTTTAATTGTGTTTATTAACGGATCTACAACATAATTAAGTAAACTGAAACAGAAGTCGGATGATTAAAGTCAAGTATATTTTAATCTTTTCCAATGATTCAGCATCACCATAATATCCAACATATAGTATCAATCGGTGTAGTCTCATTATTTCTTAGTTTCCCGCAGACAAATCTTACGACCAAGAAACTTTCTACTTCAATACCGCCTTAAAATTACCAACAAACCACTATTGCAGTTTTTCTAACTCTTCTGGTACTGTTGGATAGTAAAATTATATTACTATGAAATTTCCTTATTGGCAAGTTATTAAGGAGGAAGAATTATGAGAGGAAATAATTCATATTATTATTATTATTATTATTATTATTATTATTATTATTATTATTATTATTATTATTGCCTTGGTCCTCATCACCTCCACCAACTGTTAATGAACTTATACATATATAAGAAATAAAACTGTGGAAAGGAAAGTAAAATCTTTATATTGTACAGCTGCAAAGTTTATTACTACTGTTCAGTTTGAAAAAATACAGAAGTTGCCGTCACTGTCAATATTGATGAGGATCCTGACAAAGCCGCATTATCGTCCGTATCCTCCATATCTACTGAAGCCACCAAAGCCACCACCGTGCCCTCCAAAGCCGCCATAACGACTAAAGCCAGGTTCGGGGTCTGCGTCAGCGCTCCTTTTGCCATAGTGGTGCTGGCGGCCAATTCCTTGGAAGCCACCATAACCACTGTAGCCTCCATAGCTTAGATGACCATCACTGGGATCAGCCTCAGGGTCAGCCAGAGCTTCGGCCTCGGCGCTTCTCTTGCCGCGGTAGCCACCATGACCACCATAGCCGCCAAATCCTCCATGGGATCTGCCGCCGAAGCCTCCAAATCCTCTATGGAAACCCGGGTCAGCTTCCGGTAGGGGCTCAGCGCTCCCAGTCACTGCAAGTGTGGCCACGAGGGCGAGTGCTGCTACCTGCAAAAGGATATTAACACCAAGTTAAATTTTAGGCTTCCAACGCTGTTTGTAAACCTGTATATAGGTAATGAAGATGTCATTAGTATTGCAAGGAGGAGAAAATACAATTCCATATCATTAAATAATAAGTTGAAAACTCACCAAGACCTTCATGCTGGGGTGTCTCAACATAAAGTGTGCCGTGGGGAGAGGCTCCGGGGTCTTTTATGCCTCCTTGAGCTATGACACTCCCCTGACAAACAAAGCTGAACAGCCAGTTTCCAAGGTCTTGTCCCCTCCCCTTACCCCCCTTCCCCCCAAAAAAATCTTTCCCAACAGTACATGGATACCAGTCATCGTGACGTCATTCCTTATTGTCACATGGTGGTTAGGTAGTTACTGAAGGTTAAAAATCTAGTGAACTCAAGTTTCGATTTCGACTTCCGTGTTACTTAATGTTTTGCAGCTCGTAATTATTAGATGATAGATTTTCAATAAACAGGCTTGATCCTCCTCTTAGAAATATTTAATGACTCGTAAACTGTTCAGAGTATTATATTTAGTTTTCTTAATATATGTTATTTTTAGTAAAGGCAGTACAGGTATTTGACTGGAGGGAATAAATACCATTTTTATATGAGCCGTGTGATGACTTTCCCTAACTATCGTCCTACTGAGTTACAAGAGCATCATAATACATTCTCTTGATCATCCCTCGTCATAACAACACACGTGTACTTGATGTTTTCCCTCCATTATTAATCTCTATCTCAGTTTCCTCCACGGGGCATGACTGGGTATAAATGCTACAGTAAAGTATTCTCTGTTCATTTGACTTTCACTACAGTATAAGATTTCGTTCTCTTTATATGTCAATCTATCTTACCAGCGTCACAAAGTACAGTACAACAAAGGACAGTCTTGGAAACACCTGAACTAAGACCCACCACCACATGACTTTACCACATGACTCACGTGACTCTACCACATGAATCTGCAATTGGACTTATAGATGGTACTCCACCACGTGATTCAAGCACAAGACTCCACCACACGACTCTATCACATGACTCAGGCACATGATTCCACCACATGACTCTGCCATATCACTACCACAGTACTCCACCAAGAAGTTATTTATTTTTTTAACCACCAGTTTCAGTTAGTTAAGATTGACTGACGAGCCTTACAAAGTGTCACACAGAGAGAGGGGGAGATGGTGTTAAGTCCAGGTAGAGCTTCTTTACCTTATGTACCTAATGACCACCTCACTTGGGGTGACCAGGCCGAGGGAAGGAGACCCAGAGACATGTGTAGCCTTGTGTGCAGTAATCCAGACTGGGACGTAGTGTACTACAGTACGTGAGATATATAAAGATGGAGGGACATCTACCTATCTTTGAATTGAAAGGTTCGCACAGTGCATTTTATAATTTCGAAATCTCTGTTATTATTTTCACTGCTGCTTTCACTTCTCGCGTTGTGTTTAGTGACTAATCTCTTGCGATGCCTAGATCTTGTATTTATTTCTGGCCATCGTTCTTTTTGTACAATGTTTTGATGTATGTGTAGTGTGTATGTGGTGTGTGGCAGGAGAAAGGTGATCCGTATATACCTGGAACAGTGTATGTTAGAGCTCGCTGTACTAACTTATTCTTGGATATAAGAGAAATGATTTGGATCAAACCCTTTAGTTGCGTTTATTAACGAATATACAACACGATAATAAGAAAAAGGAAACAGAAATGGGATGATTAAACGTCAAGTACAATTTAATCTTTTCCCTTGGTTCATCATCACTACATAGTACCTACGTCATCAATCCTGTCTCCAATGTTTTGTAAGATCATTGCTCATCCTTCCTTTAGTGTTTACCATAATATCCAGCAAGTAGTAACAGTTGGTGTAGTCTAATATTATTCCTTAGTTCCCTGCAGACAAAACTTACGACCAGGAAACTTTTTACTTAAATTCTGCCTTAAAATCGCGAACAAACTACCATTGCTATTTACCTGATTCTTCTAGTATTGTTGAATCGTAAAACTATATTACTAAGAAATTTTCTTAGTGGTAAGCCATTAAGGAGGAAGACTTCTGAGAGTAAATAATTCATGTTTGTATTATTATTGCCTTGGTCCTCATCACCTCCACCAACTATTAATAACTTATATCTAAGAAATAAAATTGTAGAAAGGAAAGTAAAATCTTTGTATTGTTAAGCTTGCAAAGTTTATTACTATCGTTCAGTTAGAAATAGTTCAGAAGTTGCCGTCGCCGTTAATACTGATCAGGATCCTCAGAAGGCGACATTATCGTCCGTATCCGCCATATCTACTGAAGCCACCAAAGCCACCACCGTGCCCTCCAAAGCCTCCAAAGCGGCTATGGCCAGGTTCGGGGTCTGCGTCAGCGCTCCTTTTGCCATAGTGGTGCTGGCGGCCAATTCCTTGGAAGCCACCATAACCACCGTAGCCACCATAGCTTAGATGACCAGCACTGGGATCAGCCTCAGGGTCAGCCAGAGCTTCGGCCTCGGCACTTCTCTTGCCGCGGTAGCCACCATGACCACCATAGCCTCCATGGGACCTGCCACCGAAGCCTCCAAATCCTCTATGGAAACCCGGGTCAGCTTCCGGGAGGGGCTCAGCGCTCCCATTCACTGCAAGTGTGGCCACGAGGGCGACTGCTGCTACCTGCAAGAGGATATTAACAACAATTAAAATATCAAGACACATAAGCAGTGTCATTAATATTGTATGTAAGAAAAATAAAGTATCATTAATTAACAAGTACAAGACTCACCAAGACCTTCATACTGGGGTGTCTCAGCCTGAACTGTGGCGTATGGACGGCTGGTGTCTCTTTTATACTGTAGCTTCCCTCTACCTGGCCACGCTGAACAGCTTGTTTTCAAGGTCTCACCCACATTTCTTTGTTAACAGCACTTGGACAATCATCATGACCTCAGCTCTTAATGTCACCTTATGTTACCTAGTCATTGGCGGGTGAAAATCTGAAAGACTTAGGATAGTGACTTTCATGTTTCTTAATGTCTCCCAGTTCGTAATTAGTAGATGGTTGATTTTACACAATTAGGCTTTAGATTCCTCTTATAACTATTCAAATACATTCAAACTGTTTAAAGTAATGGTTATACATGATTTCTAATAGAGGTTGTATATGCTTAAATTATTAATTAAATCTTAATTTTAATTATGAAACATATGAAGATTTTTTCTAAATATCCTGTGACTGCGTTACAATTCCATCATGATACATTCTCTTGAACGTTCCTATCCATAAATTCAAATGCACTATACTCGAAAATATCATTATTATTTTGTTTATAAATGTATTTCCCCCTTGAGATATTAATGGTTACAAATTCTAAAGGTAAACTATTCTCTGCCCACTTGACTCACCAAAGTATATAAGTCAGTTTCTTCACATTTCAATCCTCCTTATTAGTCACGAACTACAAAAACAACACAACATTATAAAGAGCTGCACTAAGCCCCAACACCACTACTACCAAGGCTCCATTAGCATTGTTGTCAAAAGCTATCTACTATGGCTACCACACGACTCATCCACATGATTGTACCACACCTTGACCACATAATTCCACACAATTCAACATGACTCCAACGTATGACTGTACCACATGACTACATCGCAAGACTACCCACATGACTCCATAACATGATTCTACCTCATAGTTAAACCACATGACTCCAGCATATGCCTCCACAACACGAGTACATAAGCAAATTCTACCACATTACTCCACCAGATGACTCTACCACATGAATACCAAGTGACTTCAACACTCAAATCCACCACGTGATAATACCGTAAGATTCAACCAAATGACTTCACCAATCGCCTCCACTAGATGACTCCACCAAACAACTCCACCGTATTGCCTCCCATATTACTCCACCATTCAAATCCACCGCAAGACCATAACAAAGGACCCCACCACATGATTGCTACACGATTCCACCACATAACCACACCACATAGAAGTTTTTGTCTTGATTTATACTTTCTTTCCGTTTGTAATATTGATTGACGACTCATGAAATATCACACGGTTGGGTGGGGCCGTGGGGGAGAGTTGGTATTATGGCTTCGTATAGAGGAATCATTGTATTCATGTCTAGCTATCACCTTTTTTGTACAATGTTTTGATGTATGGTGTGTGCGGCCCCAGGAAGGTGATCCGTATGTACCTAGAACGGTGTAGGTGAGAGCTCGCTGTGCTGACTTACTCATGGATACAGTAGAAATAATTTGGATGGAAACACTTGGTTGTGATTATTATATGGTAGACCAACAAGATACGGAGACAATTTGAAATATAAGTTGGATGATTAAAGTTTGAGGACATTTTAATCTTTTCAATCAATTAAGTGACATTATATAGTACGTTGTCAACCCAATCTCGAATTTACTGTATGATCATTGTTCATTCTTCCTTTATTCATTACTATAATATCCATCATTATCAGTAGTGACAATCGGTGTGGTCGAGGACATGTGATTTGATTCAGAACAGATCATTATCGTGAAAACATCATCTTAGTCGTCTATTTCTTGTCTCTGAAATTATCCTTTGTCCAATATCTTAGTTTCTTGTAGACATAAAGATTAAAACTAAATATATTTGCTACTTTTAAACGTCGACTTAAAACTGCCCATGACCACTACTGCAGTTTACCTCTTTGCTTTAGTACCGTTGTATCGCAAGACTATATCAATTAGAAATTGCCTCAGTACTAAGTTGTTAAAGAGAAAGACTTGATATAAATTATTTTCGTTATCATTGTTAGGATCACCCTCATCGCCCTCACCAACTGTCAACATAAAGAAATGGAAGAAATTAATTTGTGGAAAGGAAATTAAATCAATGTAATATACAGCTTGTAAAGTTTATTACTACTGCTCAGTTTGAAATAATTCAGAAGTTGCCGTCACTGTCAATACTGATGAGGATCCTGACAAAGCCGCATTATCGTCCGTATCCTCCATATCTACTGAAGCCACCAAAGCCACCACCGTGCCCTCCAAAGCCGCCATAACGACTAAAGCCAGGTTCGGGGTCTGCGTCAGCGCTCCTTTTGCCATAGTGGTGCTGGCGGCCAATTCCTTGGAAGCCACCATAACCACTGTAGCCTCCATAGCTTAGATGACCAGCATTGGGATCAGCCTCAGGGTCAGCCAGAGCTTCGGCCTCGGCGCTTCTCTTGCCTCGGTAGCCACCATGACCACCATAGCCACCAAATCCTCCATGGGATCTGCCGCCGAAGCCTCCAAATCCTCTATGGAAACCCGGGTCAGCTTCCGGTAGGGGCTCAGCGCTCCCAGTCACTGCAAGTGTGGCCACGAGGGCGAGTGCTGCTACCTGCAAAAGGATATCAACACCAAGTTATATTTTAGGCTTCCAACGCTGTTTGTAAACCTGTATATAGGTAATGGAGATGTCATTAGTATTGCAAGTAGGAGAAAATACAACTCCATATCATTAAATAATAAGTGGAAAACTCACCAAAACCTTCATGCTGGGGTGTCTCAACCTGAAGTGTGCCGTGGGGAGAGGCTCCTGGGTCTTTTATGCCTCCCTGAGCTATGACACTCCCCCCCTGACAAACAAATTTGAACAGCCAGTTTCCAAGGTCTTGCCCCTCCCCCTCCCCCTCCCTCCTCCCTCCCCCTCCCAAAAAAAGATCTTTCCCAACAGTACATGGATACCAGTCATCGTGACGTCATTCCTTATTGTCACATGGTGGTTAGGTAGTTACTGAAGGTTAAGAATCTAGTGAACTCAAGTTACGATTTTGAATTCCGTGTTACTTAATGTTTTGCAGCTCGTAATTATTAGATGATAGATTTTCAATAAACAGGCTTGATCCTCCTCTTAGAAATATTTAATGACTCGTAAACTGTTCAGAGTATTATATTTAGTTTTCTTAATATATGTTATTTTTAGTAATGGCAGTACAGGTATTTGACTGGAGGGAATAAATACCATTTTTATATGAGCCGTGTGATGACTTTCCCTAACTATAGTCCTACTGAGTTACAAGAGCATCATAATACATTCTCTTGATCATCCCTCGTCATAACAACACACGTGTACTTGATGTTTTCCCTCCATTATTAATCTCTATCTCAGTTCCCTCCACGGGGCATGACTGGGTATAAATGCTACAGTAAAGTATTCTCTGTTCATTTGACTTTCACTTCAGTATAAGATTTCGTTCTCTTTATATGTCAATCTATCTTACCAGCGTCACAAAGTACAGTACAAGAAAGGACAGTCTTGGAATCACTTGAACTAAGACCCACCACCACATGACTTTACCACATGACTCTCACGTGACTCTACCACATGAATCTGCAATTGGACTTATAGATGGTACTCCACCACGTGATTCTAGCACACGATCCACCACATGGGTAGCACATGACTCTTCCATCGAATCACCACTAAATGACTCCAACACATGACTCTACCACATGATTACCACAGATCACTACCGCATGGCTTTATAACTACTCCATAACACGACTCCACCACATGGCTCACAGCACATGACTCAAGCACATGATTCAAGCACAAGACTCCACCACACGACTCTATCACATGACTCAGGCACATGACTCCACCATATCACTCTACTACACGACTCCACCAAGAAGTTATTTATTTTTTGAACCACCAGTTTCAGTTAGTTAAGATTGACTGACGAGCCTTACAAAGTGTCACACAGAGAGAGGGGGAGATGGTGTTAGGTCCAGGTAGAGCTTCTTTACCTTATGTACCTAATGACCACCTAACTTGGGGTGACCAGGCCGAGGGAAGGAGACCCAGAGACATGTGTAGCCTTGTGTGCAGTAATCCAGACTGGGACGTAGTGTACTTCAGTCCTCGAGATATATAAAGGTGGAGGGACATCTACCTATCTTTGAATTGAAAGGTTCGCACAGTACATTTTATAATTTCGAAATCTCTGTTATTATTTTCACTGCTGCTTTCACTTCTCGCGTTGTGTTTAGTGACTAATCTCTTGCGATGCCTAGATCTTGTATTTATTTCTGGCCATCGTTCTTTTTGTACAATGTTTTGATGTGTGTGTAGTGTGTATGTGGTGTGTGGCAGGAGAAAGGTGATCCGTATATACCTGGAACAGTGTATGTTAGAGCTCGCTGTACTAACTTATTCTTGGATATAAGAGAAATGATTTGGATCAAACCCTTTAGTTGCGTTTATTAACGAATATACAACACGATAATAAGGAAAGGAAACAGAAATTGGATGATTAAACGTAAAGTACAATTTAATCTTTTCCCTTGGTTCATCATCACTACATAGTACCTACGTCATCAATCCTGTCTCCAATTTTTTGTAAGATCATTGTTCATCCTTCTTTTAGTGTTTACCATAATATCCAGCAAGTAGTAACAGTTGGTGTAGTCTAATATTATTCCTTAGTTCCCTGCAGACAAAACTTACGACCAGGAAACTTTTTACTTAAATTCTGCCTTAAAATCGCGAACAAACTTCCATTGCTATTTACCTGATTCTTCTAGTACTGTTGAATCGTAAAACTATATTACTAAGAAATTTCCTTAGTGGTAAGTCATTAAGGAGGAAGACTTCTGAGAGTAAATAATTCATGTTTGTATTATTATTGCCTTGGTCCTCATCACCTCCACCAACTATTAATAACTTATCATATCTAAGAAATAAAAATGTAGAAAGGAAAGTAAAATCTTTGTATTGTTAAGCTTGCAAAGTTTATTACTATCGTTCAGTTAGAAATAGTTCAGAAGTTGCCGTCGCCGTTAATACTGATCAGGATCCTCAGAAGGCGAAATTATCGTCCGTATCCGCCATATCTACTGAAGCCACCAAAGCCACCACCGTGCCCTCCAAAGCCTCCAAAGCGACTATGGCCAGGTTCGGGGTCTGCGTCAGCGCTCCTTTTGCCATAGTGGTGCTGGCGGCCAATTCCTTGGAAGCCACCATAACCACCGTAGCCACCATAGCTTAGATGACCAGCACTGGGATCAGCCTCAGGGTCAGCCAGAGCTTCGGCCTCGGCGCTTCTCTTGCCGCGGTAGCCACCATGACCACCATAGCCTCCATGGGACCTGCCACCGAAGCCTCCAAATCCTCTATGGAAACCCGGGTCAGCTTCCGGGAGGGGCTCAGCGCTCCCATTCACTGCAAGTGTGGCCACGAGGGCGACTGCTGCTACCTGCAAGAGGATATTAACAACAATTAAAATATCAAGACACATAAGCAGTGTCATTAATATTGTATGTAAGAAAAATAAAGTATCATTAATTAACAAGTACAAGACTCACCAAGACCTTCATACTGGGGTGTCTCAGCCTGAACTGTGGCGTATGGACGGCTGGTGTCTCTTTTATACTGTAGCTTCCCTCTACCTGGCCACGCTGAACAGCTTGTTTTCAAGGTCTCACCCACATTTCTTTGTTAACAGCACTTGGACACTCATCATGACCTCAGCTCTTAATGTCACCTTATGTTACCTAGTCATTGGCGGGTGAAAATCTGAAAGACTTAGGATAGTGACTTTCATATTTCTTAATGTCTCCCAGTTCGTAATTAATAGATGGTTGATTTTACACAATTAGGCTTCAGATTCCTCTTATAACTATTCAAATACATTCAAACTGTTAAAAGTAATGGTTATACATGATTTCTAATAGAGGTTGTATATGCTTAAATTATTAATTAAATCTTAATTTTAATTATGAAACATATGAAGATTTTTTCTAAATATCCTGTGACTGCGTTACAATTCCATCATGATACATTCTCTTGAACGTTCCTATCCATAAATTCAAATGCACTATACTTGAAAATATCTTTATTATTTTGTTTATAAATGTATTTCCCCCTTGAGATATTAATGGTTACAAATTCTAAAGGTAAACTATTCTCTGCCCACTTGACTCACCAAAGTATATAAGTCAGTTTCTTCACATTTCAATCCTCCTTATTAGTCACGAACTACAAAAACAACACAACATTATAAACAGCTGCACTAAGCCCCAACACCACTACTACCAAGGCTCCATTAGCATTGTTGTCAAAAGCTATCTACTATGGCTACCACACGACTCATCCACATGATTGTACCACACCTTGACCACATAATTCCACACAATTCAACATGACTCCAACGTATGACTGTACCACATGACTACATCGCAAGACTACCCACATCACTCCATAACATGATTCTACCTCATAGTTAAACCACATGACGCCAGCATATGCCTCCACAACACGAGTACATAAGCAAATTCTACCACATTACTCCACCAAATGACTCTACCACATGAATACCAAGTGACTTTAACACTCAAATCCACCACGTGATAATACCGTAAGATTAAACCAAATGACTTCACCAATCGCCTCCACTAGATGACTCCACCAAACAACTCCACCGTATTACCTCCCATATTACGCCACCATTCAAATCCACCTCAAGACCATAACAAAGGACCCCACCACATGATTGCTACACGATTCCACCACATAACCACACCACATAGAAGTTTTTGTCTTGATTTATACTTTCTGTCCGTTTGTAATATTGATTGACGAGACTCATAAAATATCACACGGTGGGGTGGGGCCGTGGGGGAGAGTTGGTATTATGGCTTCGTATAGAGGAATCATTGTATTCATGTCTTGCTATCACCTTTTTTGTACAATGTTTTGATGTATGGTGTGTGCGGCCCCAGGAAGGTGATCCGTATGTACCTAGAACGGTGTAGGTGAGAGCTCGCTGTGCTGACTTACTCATGGATACAGTAGAAATAATTTGGATGGAAACACTTGGTTGTGATTATTATATGGTAGACCAACAAGATACGGAGACAATTTGAAATATAAGTTGGATGATTAAAGTTTGAGGACATTTTAATCTTTTCAATCAATTAAGTGACATTATATAGTACGTTGTCAACCCAATCTCGAATTTACTGTATGATCATTGTTCATTCTTCCTTTATTCATTACTATAATATCCATCATTATCAGTAGTGACAATCGGTGTGGTCGAGGACATGTTATTTGATTCAGAACAGATCATTGTCGTCAAAGCATCAACTTAGTCGTCTATTTCTTGTCTCTGAAATTGTCCTTTGTCCAATATCTTAGTTTCTTGTAGACATAAAGATTAATACTAAATATATTTGCTACTTTTAAACGCCGACTTAAAACTGCCCATGACCACTACTGCAGTTTACCTCTTTGCTTTAGTACCGTTGTATCGCAAGACTATATCAATTAGAAGATGCCTCAGTACTAAGTTGTTAAAGAGAAAGACTTTTGATATAAATTATTTTCGTTATCATTGTTAGGATCACCCTCATCACCCTCACCAACTGTCAACATAAAGAAATGGAAGAAATTAATTTGTGGAAAGGAAATTAAATCAATGTAATATACAGCTTGTAAAGTTTATTACTACTGTTCAGTTGGGAATAATACAGAAAGTTGCCGTCATCGTCATTACTGATCAGGATCCTGACAAAGCCGCATTATCGTCCGTATCCTCCATATCTACTGAAGCCACCAAAGCCACCACCGTGCCCTCCAAAGCCGCCATAACGACTAAAGCCAGGTTCGGGGTCTGCGTCAGCGCTCCTTTTGCCATAGTGGTGCTGGCGGCCAATTCCTTGGAAGCCACCATAACCACTGTAGCCTCCATAGCTTAGATGACCAGCACTGGGATCAGCCTCAGGGTCAGCCAGAGCTTCGGCCTCGGCGCTTCTCTTGCCGCGGTAGCCACCATGACCACCATAGCCGCCAAATCCTCCATGGGATCTGCCGCCGAAGCCTCCAAATCCTCTATGGAAACCCGGGTCAGCTTCCGGGAGGGGCTCAGCGCTCCCAGTCACTGCAAGTGTGGCCACGAGGGCGAGTGCTGCTACCTGCAAAAGGATATCAACACCAAGTTAAATTTTAGGACTCCAACGCTGTTTGTAAACTTGTATATAGGTAATGGAGATGTCTTTAGTATTGCAAGTAGGAGAAAATACAATTCCATATCATTAAATAATAAGTGGAAAACTCACCAAGACCTTCATGCTGGGGTGTCTCAACCTGAAGTGTGCTGTGGGGAGAGGCTCCGGGGTCTTTTATGCCTCCCTGAGCTATGACACTCCCTCCCTGACAAACAAAGCTGAACAGCCAGTTTCCAAGGTCTTGCCCCCCCCAAAAAAAAGATCTTTCCCAACAGTACATGGATACCAGTCATCGTGACGTCATTCCTTATTGTCACATGGTGGTTAGGTAGTTACTGAAGGTTAAAAATCTAATGAACTCAAGTTACGATTTTGACTTTCGTGTTACTTAATGTTTTCCAGCTCGTAATTATTAGATAATAGATTTTCAATAAACAGGCTTGATCCTCCTCTTAGAAATATTTAATGACTCGTAAACTGTTCAGAGTATTATATTTAGTTTTCTTAATATATGTTAGTTTTAGTAAAGGCAGTACAGGTATTTGACTGGAGGGAATAAATACCATTTATATACGAGCCGTGTGATGACTTTCCCTAACTATCGTCCTACTGAGTTACAAGAGCATCATAATACATTCTCTTGATCATCCCTCGTCATAACAACACACGTGTACTTGATGTTTTCCCTCCATTATTAATCTCTATCTCAGTTCCCTCCACAGGGCATGACTGGGTATAAATGCTACAGTAAAGTATTCTCTGCTCATTTGACTTTCACTTCAGTATAAGATTTCGTTCTCTTTATATGTCAATCTATCTTACCAGCGTCACAAAGTACAGTACAACAAAGGACAGTCTTGGAAACACCTGAACTAAGACCCACCACCACATGACTTTACCACATGACTCTCACGTGACTCTACCACATGAATCTGCAATTGGACTTATAGATGGTACTCCACCACGTGATTCTAGCACATGATCCACCACATGGGTAGCACATGACTCTTCCATCGAATCACCACATGACTAACACATGACCACTAAATGACTCCAACACATGACCCTACCACATGATTACCACAGATCACTACCGCATGGCTTTATAACTGTCCATAACACGACTCGACCACATGGCTCACAGCACATGACTCAAGCACATGATTCACGTACAAGACTCCACCACACGACTCTATCACATGACTCAGGCACATGATTCCACCACATGACTCTGCCGTATCACTCTGCTACACGACTCCACCAAGAAGTTATTTATTTTTTTAACCACCAGTTTCAGTTAGTTAAGATTGACTGACGAGCCTTACAAAGTGTCACACAGAGAGAGGGGGAGATGGTGTTAAGTCCAGGTAGAGCTTCTTTACCTTATGTACCTAATGACCACCTAACTTGGGGTGACCAGGCCGAGGGAAGGAGACCCAGAGACATGTGTAGCCTTGTGTGCAGTAATCCAGACTGGGACGTAGTGTACTACAGTACGTGAGATATATAAAGATGGAGGGACATCTACCTATCTTTGAATTGAAAGGTTCGCACAGTACATTTTATAATTTCGAAATCTCTGTTATTATTTTCACTGCTGCTTTCACTTCTCGCGTTGTGTTTAGTGACTAATCTCTTGCGATGCCTAGATCTTGTATTTATTTCTGGCCATCGTTCTTTTTGTACAATGTTTTGATGTATGTGTAGTGTGTATGTGGTGTGTGGCAGGAGAAAGGTGATCCGTATATACCTGGAACAGTGTATGTTAGAGCTCGCTGTACTAACTTATTCTTGGATATAAGAGAAATGATTTGGATCAAACCCTTTAGTTGCGTTTATTAACGAATATACAACACGACAATTAAGAAAAAGGAAACAGAAATTGGATGATTAAACGTCAAGTACAATTTAATCTTTTCCCTTGGTTCATCATCACTACATAGTACCTACGTCATCAATCCTGTCTCCAATGTTTTGTAAGATCATTGTTCATCCTTCCTTTAGTGTTTACCATAATATCCAGCAAGTAGTAACAGTTGGTGTAGTCTAATATTATTCCTTAGTTCCCTGCAGACAAAACTTACGACCAGGAAACTTTTTACTTAAATTCTGCCTTAAAATCGCGAACAAACTACCATTGCTATTTACCTGATTCTTCTAGTACTGTTGAATCGTAAAACTATATTACTAAGAAATTTCCTTAGTGGTAAGTCATTAAGGAGGAAGACTTCTGAGAGTAAATAATTTATGTTTGTATTATTATTGCCTTGGTCCTCATCACCTCCACCAACTATTAATAACTTATATCTAAGAAATAAAATTGTAGAAAGGAAAGTAAAATCTTTGTATTGTTAAGCTTGCAAAGTTTATTACTATCGTTCAGTTAGAAATAGTTCAGAAGTTGCCGTCGCCGTTAATACTGATCAGGATCCTCAGAAGGCGACATTATCGTCCGTATCCGCCATATCTACTGAAGCCACCAAAGCCACCACCGTGCCCTCCAAAGCCTCCAAAGCGACTATGGCCAGGTTCGGGGTCTGCGTCAGCGCTCCTTTTGCCATAGTGGTGCTGGCGGCCAATTCCTTGGAAGCCACCATAACCACTGTAGCCACCATAGCTTAGATGACCAGCACTGGGATCAGCCTCAGGGTCAGCCAGAGCTTCGGCCTCGGCACTTCTCTTGCCGCGGTAGCCACCATGACCACCATAGCCTCCATGGGACCTGCCACCGAAGCCTCCAAATCCTCTATGGAAACCCGGGTCAGCTTCCGGGAGGGGCTCAGCGCTCCCATTCACTGCAAGTGTGGCCACGAGGGCGACTGCTGCTATCTGCAAGAGGATATTAACAACAATTAAAATATCAAGACACATAAGCAGTGTCATTAATATTGTATGTAAGAAAAATAAAGTATCATTAATTAACAAGTACAAGACTCACCAAGACCTTCATACTGGGGTGTCTCAGCCTGAACTGTGGCGTATGGACGGCTGGTGTCTCTTTTATACTGTAGCTTCCCTCTACCTGGCCACGCTGAACAGCTTGTTTTCAAGGTCTCACCCACATTTCTTTGTTAACAGCACTTGGACACTCATCATGACCTCAGCTCTTAATGTCATCTTATGTTACCTAGTCATTGGCGGGTGAAAATCTGAAAGACTTAGGATAGTGACTTTCATGTTTCTCAATGTCTCCCAGTTCGTAATTAATAGATGGTTGATTTTACACAATTAGGCTTCAGATTCCTCTTATAACTATTCAAATACATTCAAACTGTTAAAAGTAATGGTTATACATGATTTCTAATAGAGGTTGTATATGCTTAAATTATTAATTAAATCTTAATTTTAATTATGAAACATATGAAGATTTTTTCTAAATATCCTGTGACTGCGTTACAATTCCATCATGATACATTCTCTTGAACGTTCCTATCCATAAATTCAAATGCACTATACTTGAAAATATCTTTATTATTTTGTTTATAAATGTATTTCCCCCTTGAGATATTAATGGTTACAAATTCTAAAGGTAAACTATTCTCTGCCCACTTGACTCACCAAAGTATATAAGTCAGTTTCTTCACATTTCAATCCTCCTTATTAGTCACGAACTACAAAAACAACACAACATTATAAACAGCTGCACTAAGCCCCAACACCACTACTACCAAGGCTCCATTAGCATTGTTGTCAAAAGCTATCTACTATGGCTACCACACGACTCATCCACATGATTGTACCACACCTTGACCACATAATTCCACACAATTCAACATGACTCCAACGTATGACTGTACCACATGACTACATCGCAAGACTACCCACATGACTCCATAACATGATTCTACCTCATAGTTAAACCACATGACTCCAGCATATGCCTCCACAACACGAGTACATAAGCAAATTCTACCACATTACTCCACCAAATGACTCTACCACATGAATACCAAGTGACTTCAACACTCAAATCCACCACGTGATAATACCGTAAGATTCAACCAAATGACTTCACCACTCGCCTCCACTAGATGACTCCACCAAACAACTCCACCGTATTGCCTCCCATATTACTCCACCATTCAAATCCACCGCAAGACCATAACAAAGGACCCCACCACATGATTGCTACACGATTCCACCACATAACCACACCACATAGAAGTTTTTGTCTTGATTTATACTTTCTGTCCGTTTGTAATATTGATTGACGAGACTCATAAAATATCACACGGTGGGGTGGGGCCGTGGGGGAGAGTTGGTATTATGGCTTCGTATAGAGGAATCATTGTATTCATGTCTAGCTATCACCTTTTTTGTACAATGTTTTGATGTATGGTGTGTGCGGCCCCAGGAAGGTGATCCGTATGTACCTAGAACGGTGTAGGTGAGAGCTCGCTGTGCTGACTTACTCATGGATACAGTAGAAATAATTTGGATGGAAACACTTGGTTGTGATTATTATATGGTAGACCAACAAGATACGGAGACAATTTGAAATATAAGTTGGATGATTAAAGTTTGAGGACATTTTAATCTTTTCAATCAATTAAGTGACATTATATAGTACGTTGTCAACCCAATCTCGAATTTACTGTATGATCATTGTTCATTCTTCCTTTATTCATTACTATAATATCCATCATTATCAGTAGTGACAATCGGTGTGGTCGAGGACATGTTATTTGATTGAGAACAGATCATTATCGTCAAAACATCATCTTAGTCGTCTATTTCTTGTCTCTGAAATTGTCCTTTGTCCAATATCTTAGTTTCTTGTAGACATAAAGATTAAAACTAAATATATTTGCTACTTTTAAACGCCGACTTAAAACTGCCCATGACCACTACTGCAGTTTACCTCTTTGCTTTAGTACCGTTGTATCGCAAGACTATATCAATTAGAAATTGCCTCAGTACTAAGTTGTTAAAGAGAAAGACTTTTGATATAAATTATTTTCGTTATCATTGTTAGGATCACCCTCATCGCCCTCACCAACTGTCAACATAAAGAAATGGAAGAAATTAATTTGTGGAAAGGAAATTAAATCAATGTAATATACAGCTTGTAAAGTTTATTACTACTGTTCAGTTTGAAATAATTCAGAAGTTGCCGTCACTGTCAATACTGATGAGGATCCTGACAAAGCCGCATTATCGTCCGTATCCTCCATATCTACTGAAGCCACCAAAGCCACCACCGTGCCCTCCAAAGCCGCCATAACGACTAAAGCCAGGTTCGGGGTCTGCGTCAGCGCTCCTTTTGCCATAGTGGTGCTGGCGGCCAATTCCTTGGAAGCCACCATAACCACCATAGCCTCCATAGCTTAGATGACCAGCACTGGGATCAGCCTCAGGGTCAGCCAGAGCTTCGGCCTCGGCGCTTCTCTTGCCGCGGTAGCCACCATGACCACCATAGCCGCCAAATCCTCCATGGGATCTGCCGCCGAAGCCTCCAAATCCTCTATGGAAACCCGGGTCAGCTTCCGGGAGGGGCTCAGCGCTCCCAGTCACTGCAAGTGTGGCCACGAGGGCGAGTGCTGCTACCTGCAAAAGGATATCAACGCCAAGTTAAATTTTAGGCTTCCAACGCTGTTTGTAAACCTGTATATAGGTAATGGAGATGTCATTAGTATTGCAAGGAGGAGAAAATACAATTCCATATCATTAAATGATAAGTGGAAAACTCACCAAGACCTTCATGCTGGGGTGTCTCAACCTGAAGTGTGCCGTGAGGAGAGGCTCCGGGGTCTTTTATGCCTCCCTGAGCTATGACACTCCCTCCCTGACAAACAAAGCTGAACAGCCAGTTTCCAAGGTCTTGCCCCCCCCTCCCCAAAAAAAGATCTTTCCCAATAGTACATGGATACCAATCATCGTGACGTCATTCCTTATTGTCACATGGTGGTTAGGTAGTTACTGAAGGTTAAAAATCTAGTGAACTCAAGTTACGATTTTGACTTCCGTGTTACTTAATGTTTTGCAGCTCGTAATTATTAGATGATAGATTTTCAATAAACAGGCTTGATCCTCCTCTTAGAAATTTTTAATGACTCGTAAACTGTTCAGAGTATTATATTTAGTTTTCTTAATATATCTTATTTTTAGTAAAGGCAGTACAGGTATTTGACTGGAGGGAATAAATACCATTTTTATATGAGCCGTGTGATGACTTTCCCTAACTATCGTCCTACTGAGTTACAAGAGCATCATAATACATTCTCTTGATCATCCCTCGTCATAACAACACACGTGTACTTGATGTTTTCCCTCCATTATCTCTCTATCTCAGTTCCCTCCACAGGGCATGACTGGGAATAAATGCTACAGTAAAGTATTCTCTGTTCATTTGACTTTCACTTCAGTATAAGATTTCGTTCTCTTTATATGTCAATCTATCTTACCAGCGTCACAAAGTACAGTACAACAAAGGACAGTCTTGGAAACACCTGAACTAAGACCCACCACCACATGACTTTACCACATGACTCTCACGTGACTCTACCACATGAATCTGCAATTGGACTTATAGATGGTACTCCACCACGTGATTCTAGCACACGATCCACCACATGGGTAGCACATGACTCTTCCATCGAATCACCACTAAATGACTCCAACACATGACTCTACCACATGATTACCACAGATCACTACCGCATGGCTTTATAACTAGTCCATAACACGACTCCACCACATGGCTCACAGCACATGACTCAAGCACATGATTCAAGCACAAGACTCCACCACACGACTCTATCACATGACTCAGGCACATGATTCCACCACATGACTCTGCCATATCACTCTACCACAGTACTCCACCAAGAAGTTATTTATTTTTTTAACCACCAGTTTCAGTTAGTTAAGATTGACTGACGAGCCTTACAAAGTGTCACACAGAGAGAGGGGGAGATGGTGTTAAGTCCAGGTAGAGCTTCTTTACCTTATGTACCTAATGACCACCTAACTTGGGGTGACCAGGCCGAGGGAAGGAGACCCAGAGACATGTGTAGCCTTGTGTGCAGTAATCCAGACTGGGACGTAGTGTACTACAGTACGTGAGATATATAAAGATGGAGGGACATCTACATATCTTTGAATTGAAAGGTTCGCACAGTACATTTTATAATTTCGAAATCTCTGTTATTATTTTCACTGCTGCTTTCACTTCTCGCGTTGTGTTTAGTGACTAATCTCTTGCGATGCCTAGATCTTGTATTTATTTCTGGCCATCGTTCTTTTTGTACAATGTTTTGATGTGTGTGTAGTGTGTATGTGGTGTGTGGCAGGAGAAAGGTGATCCGTATATACCTGGAACAGTGTATGTTAGAGCTCGCTGTACTAACTTATTCTTGGATATAAGAGAAATGATTTGGATCAAACCCTTTAGTTGCGTTTATTAACGAATAAACAACACGATAATAAGAAAAAGGAAACAGAAATGGGATGATTAAACGTCAAGTACAATTTAATCTTTTCCCTTGGTTCATCATCGCTACATAGTACCTACGTCATCAATCCTGTCTCCAATGTTTTGTAAGATCATTGCTCATCCTTCTTTTAGTCTTTACCATAATATCCAGCAAGTATTAACAGTTGGTGTAGTCTAATATTATTCCTTAGTTCCCTGCAGACAAAACTTACGCCCAGGAAACTTTTTACTTAAATTCTGCCTTAAAATCGCGAACAAACTACCATTGCTATTTACCTGATTCTTCTAGTACTGTTGAATCTTAAAACTATATTACTAAGAAATTTCCTTAGTGGTAAGTCATTAAGGAGGAAGACTTCTGAGAGTAAATAATTCATGTTTGTATTATTATTGCCTTGGTTCTCATCACCTCCACCAACTATTAATAACTTATATCTAAGAAATAAAATTGTAGAAAGGAAAGTAAAATCTTTGTATTGTTAAGCTTGCAAAGTTTATTACTATCGTTCAGTTAGAAATAGTTCAGAAGTTGCCGTCGCCGTTAATACTGATCAGGATCCTCAGAAGGCGACATTATCGTCCGTATCCGCCATATCTACTGAAGCCACCAAAGCCACCACCGTGCCCTCCAAAGCCTCCAAAGCGACTATGGCCAGGTTCGGGGTCTGCGTCAGCGCTCCTTTTGCCATAGTGGTGCTGGCGGCCAATTCCTTGGAAGCCACCATAACCACCGTAGCCACCATAGCTTAGATGACCAGCACTGGGATCAGCCTCAGGGTCAGCCAGAGCTTCGGCCTCGGCGCTTCTCTTGCCGCGGTAGCCACCATGACCACCATAGCCTCCATGGGACCTGCCACCGAAGCCTCCAAATCCTCTATGGAAACCCGGGTCAGCTTCCGGGAGGGGCTCAGCGCTCCCATTCACTGCAAGTGTGGCCACGAGGGCGAGTGCTGCTACCTGCAAGAGGATATTAACAACAACTAAAATATCAAGACACATAAGTAGTGTCATTAATATTATATGTAAGAAAAATAAAGTATCATTAATTAACAAGTACAAGACTCACCAAGACCTTCATACTGGGGTGTCTCAGCCTGAACTGTGGCGTATGGACGGCTGGTGTCTCTTTTATACTGTAGCTTTCCTCTACCTGGCCACGCTGAACAGCTTGTTTTCAAGGTATCACCCACATTTCTTTGTTAACAGCACTTGGACACTCATCATGACCTCAGCTCTTAATGTCACCTTATGTTACCTAGTCATTGGCGGGTGAAAATCTGAAAGACTTAGGATAGTGACTTTCATGTTTCTTAATGTCTCCCAGTTCGTAATTAATAGATGGTTGATTTTACACAATTAGGCTTCAGATTCCTCATAACTATTCAAATACATTCAAACTGTTAAAAGTAATGGTTATACATGATTTCTAATAGAGGTTGTATGTGCTTAAATTATTAATTAAATCTTAATTTTAATTATGAAACATACGAAGATTTTTTTCTAAATATCCTTTGACTGCGTTACAATTCCATCATGATACATTCTCTTGAACGTTCCTATCCATAAATTCAAATGCACTATACTCGAAAATATCTTTATTATTTTGTTTATAAATGTATTTCCCCCTTGAGATATTAATGGTTACAAATTCTAAAGGTAAACTATTCTCTGCCCACTTGACTCACCAAAGTATATAAGTCAGTTTCTTCACATTTCAATCCTCCTTATTAGTCACGAACTACAAAAACAACACAACATTATAAACAGCTGCACTAAGCCCCAACACCACTACTACCAAGGCTCCATTAGCATTGTTGTCAAAAGCTATCTACTATGGCTACCACACGACTCATCCACATGATTGTACCACACCTTGACCACATAATTCCACACAATTCAACATGACTCCAACGTATGACTGAACCACATGACTACATCGCAAGACTACCCACATGACTCTATAACATGATTCTACCTCACAGTTAAACCACATGACTCCAGCATATGCCTCCACAACACGAGTACATAAGCAAATTCTACCACATTACTCCACCAAATGACTCTACCTCATGAACACCAAGTGACTTCAACACTCAAATCCACCACGTGATAATACCGTAAGATTCAGCCAAATGACTTCACCACTCGCCTCCACTAGATGACTCCACCAAACAACTCCACCGTATTGCCTCCCATATTACTCCACCATTCAAATCCACCGCAAGACCATAACAAAGGACCCCACCACATGATTGCTACACGATTCCACCACATAACCACACCACATAGAAGTTTTTGTCTTGATTTATACTTTCTGTCCATTTGTAATATTGATTGACGAGACTCATAAAATATCACACGGTGGGGTGGGGCCGTGGGGGAGAGTTGGTATTATGGCTTCGTATAGAGGAATCATTGTATTCATATCTAGCTATCACCTTTTTTGTACAATGTTTGATGTATGGTGTGTGCGGCCCCAGGAAGGTGATCCGTATGTACCTAGAACGGTGTAGGTGAGAGCTCGCTGTGCTGACTTACTCATGGATACAGTAGAAATAATTTGGATGGAAACACTTGGTTGTGATTATTATATGGTAGACCAACAAGATACGGAGACAATTTGAAATATAAGTTGGATGATTAAAGTTTGAGGACATTTTAATCTTGTCAATCAATTAAGTGACATTATATAGTACGTTGTCAACCCAATCTCGAATTTACTGTATGATCATTGTTCATTCTTCCTTTATTCATTACTATAATATCCATCATTATCAGTAGTGACAATCGGTGTGGTCGAGGACATGTTATTTGATTCAGAACAGATCATTATCGTCAAAGCATCAACTTAGTCGTCTATTTCTTGTCTCTGAAATTATCCTTTGTCCAATATCTTAGTTTCTTGTAGACATAAAGATTAAAATTAAATATATTTGCTACTTTTAAATGCCGACTTAAAACTGCCCATGACCACTACTGCAGTTTACCTCTTTGCTTTAGTACCTTTGTATCGCAAGACTATATCAATTAGAAATTGCCTCAGTACTAAGTTGTTAAAGAGAAAGACTTTTGATATAAATTATTTTCGTTATCATTGTTAGGATCACCCTCATCGCCCTCACCAACTGTCAACATAAAGAAATGGAAGAAATTAATTTGTGGAAAGGAAATTAAATCAATGTAATATACAGCTTGTAAAGTTTATTGCTATTGTTCAGTTGGGAATAATACAGAAAGTTGCCGTCATCGTCATTACTGATTAGAATCCTTACAAGACCACATTAACGTCCGTATCCGCCATATCTACTGAAGCCACCAAAGCCACCACCGTGCCCTCCAAAGCCACCATGAACCCTAAAGCCAGGTTCGGGGTCTGCTTCAGCGCTCCTTTTGCCATAGTGGTGCTGGTGGCCAATTCCTTGGAAGCCACCATAACCACCATAGCCACCATAGCTTAGATGACCAGCACTGGGATCAGCCTCAGGGTCAGCCAGAGCTTCGGCCTCGGCACTTCTCTTGCCGCGGTAGCCTCCATAACCACCAATGCCTCCATGGGATCTGCCGCCAAAGCTCCCAAATCCTCTATGGAAACCCGGGTCAGCTTCCGGGAGGGGCTCAGCGCTCCCAGTCACTGCAAGTGTGGCCACGAGGGCGAGTGCTGCTACCTGCAAGAGGATATTAACACCAAGTTAAATTTAGGATGCATATGCTTTTTTCAAAACCCTATAGTTAATACAAGTGTCATTAATGCTGTAAGTAGATAATAAATAAGAAATAAAGTATTTTCAATTAACCAGTACTACTCACCAAGACCTTCATGTTGATGTGTCTCAACCTGAACTGTGCCGTAAGCGGAGGCAGAGAGCTCTTTTATACCTCTCTGAGATGAGACATTCCCTCTACCTGGCGACGTTGAACGGCCTGTTTTCAAGGTCTCACCCAAATTTCTCTGTTAACAGTACACGGACACTCATGGTGACACCATCGTGATTTTACTGAGTCACTGATTGGTAGAAATGGTTTAGACTAAGGATAGTGACTTCCGTGTGACTTAATTTCTTACAGCTCGTAATTAATAGGTAATTAATTTTCTTATTGTCCTACAAGTGTATGTACATAAAATAAAACACCAAATACTTGAATTTATCTTTATTTTTTGTATTTATTTCACCCCACGAGATATTAATGGCTATAAATGTTAAATGTAAACTATTTTCTGCTCACATGACTCTCACTAAAGTACAAATTCAGTCTCTTCTTCATATTTCACTCCGTCTTAACAGTTACAAACTACAAAAAGAACACAAAACTGTAACCACCTGAACTAACACCCACCACCACTACTACCACTATTGTTATTGTCAAAGGCTGTCTCCCATAGGATTACCACATGACTCTACCACATTGCTACCACTTAGTAACCACCCGACTCTTCCATATGATTGTACAGCTTCGGAAATGAGTTCCTACTCCCCCTGTGGTAACCCGTTTCTCCAAACGGCCCACCTATAAATATGACCTAGAGCAAACTTATCCACCAATCATATCCGTCGTTCTACGACCAATAGCCATTCATTCATAAGCAGTGATACTACTACTGCAACGTTGCTGTTTGGAGACACGGTGTTACCATAAGGGTGTAGGAACACATTTCTGCAACTGTACAGGTACCACATAACTTCAAACGACACCTTAACATGACTCCACCATATGACTACATGATGAATCCGTCACATGATTCTACCCCACGACTCCACCACTATATTCTTAACATGACTCCACTACAGGGCCCCACCACATGGCTCTACCACATGACTTCGACTTGACTTTTACCTCATGACTACTACTCGACTCCATCACATGACTCCACCACATGCTTCTACCACCACTCCACTGCATCACTCCACTTGTCACCTCCACATAGCTGTTTCCGTTTTCATCACCAGTTTCTGTCTATTTGTTGATATTGACCAACAAGCCTTCCAAAACGTCAGGCGGGGGTAATTAAGGTTTTGTATACAGGAGTCATTATACTTATTTCTGGCCATCGGTATTATTGTACAATGTTTTGATGTGTGTGTAGTGTGTGGCAGGAGGAAGGTGAGCCGTGTATACCTGAACCAGTGTACGTTAGAGCTCACTGTACTGACTTATTCTTGGATATAAGAGAAATGATTTATATCAAAACCTTTCAGTGTCATCATTATACGATAATACAACAAGATACGTAGAAAATCAGAGAGAGAAATTGAATCATAAAAACTTCGAGGACATTTTTAATATTTCTCATCAATTATAAATCGCTATATAGCATTTGCGTCATTAATGCATTCTTGTAGTTATTGTATGATCATTGTTCATCCTTCCGTTAGTTAATAGTATTGTATCCAGCATGTAGTGTTAGTCGGTGTGGTCAAAGACGTGTTGTTTGATTGATAATAAATCATTACCCGACAATTGCCAACGAGAAGTATATTGGTGTTTATCTGCCTCTTTTAGCACTGTTGTGCTGTTAAATATAAATTACTAGAAAATTTCATCAGTACTAAGTCATTAAGGAGGAAGACATTTGAAGGCAAATCAATCAAGTTATCATTATTACCATCATTATCCTCATTACCTCCACCAAATTTAAGTAAACAGATGCTAATGACGGAAATATAATTTTGGGTTGGAAAGTAAAATGAATATATTTTACAGCCTGCAAAGTTTATTACCATTGTTCAATTGAAAATGTTACAGAAGTTGACACTGATGAGGTTCCTGACACGACCACATTATCGTCCGTATCCGCCATATCTACTGAAGCCACCAAAGCCACCACCGTGCCCTCCAATGCCGCCATAACGACTAAAGCCAGGTTCGGGGTCTGCGTCAGCGCTCCTTTTGCCATAGTGGTGCTGGCGACCAATTCCTTGGAAGCCACCATAACCACCGTAGCCACCATAGCTTAGATGACCAGCACTGGGATCAGCCTCGGGGTCAGCCAGAGCTTCGGCTTCAGCACTTCTCTTGCCGCGGTAGCCGCCATGACCACCATAGCCACCAAATCCTCCATGGGATCTGCCGCCGAAGCCTCCAAATCCTCTATGGAAACCCGGGTCAGCTTCCGGGAGGGGCTCAGCGCTCCCAGTCACTGCAAGTGTGGCCACGAGGGCGAGTGCTGCTACCTGCAAAAGGATATTAACACCAAATTAAATTTTAGGACGCACATGCTGTTTCCAAAACCCTATATACAATAGGTAATACAAGTGTCATTAACACTGTAAGTAGAAAATAAATAAGAAAATAAAGTATCTTCAATTAACCAGTACTACTCACCAAGACCTTCATGTTGATGTGTCTCAACCTGAACTGTGCCGTAAGAGGAGGCTGAGAACTCTTTTATACCTCTCTGAGATGAGACACTCCCTCTACCTGGCGACGTTGAGTGGCCATTTTTCAAGGTCTCACCCAAATTTCTCTGTTAACAGTACATGGACACTCATGGTGACGTCAGCTCAAAATGTCATTGATTTTACTTAGTCACTGGTTGGTGAAAATAGTTTAGACTTAGGATTGTGACTTCCGTGTTACTTAATGTTTTGCAGCTCCTAATTAATAGATAATTAATTTTCATATTGCCCTACAAGTGTATATACAGAAAATAAAACAATTTACTCTAATTTGTCTTTGTTATTTTTGTATTTATTTCACCCCACGAGATATTAATGGCTATAAATGTTAAATGTAAACTATTTTCTGCTCACATGACTCTCACTAAAGTACAAATTCAGTCTCTTCTTCATATTTCACTCCGTCTTACCAGTTACAAACTACAAAAAGAACACAAAACTGTAACCACCTGAACTAAGACCTACCATTATTGTTGTTGTTAAAGGCTCTCTCCCATAGGATTACCACATGACTCTTCCACATAACTACCACATAACTCTTTCATATGATTGTTCCACATAACTCCACACAACACTAATATGACTCCAACACATGACCATATTTTATGCCTACACCACATGAGGCTACTTCTTGACCATCACATGATTACATCTTAAATCCATCACATGAGTCTAACATGATTCTACCTCACGACACCACCATTTGTATTCTACTCATGATTACTCAACATAGCTCCACCACATGACTCCACCACATGGCTCTACCACTTGTCTGCGACTTGAATCCACGTGACTTCATTATATTAATTAAACACTTTAGTCTATCGCATGATTTTGCCAAATGACTCCACCACATGACTCCTCCACATAGCTGTTTTCAACTGGATCAACAGTTTATGTTTTTGTTCAGATTGTACAGCAAGCTTTACAAACCGTCACACGGGGGGGGGGGGAATTAAGGTTTCGTATACAGGAATCATTGTATTTATTTCTGGCCATCGGTATGTTTTTACAATGTTTTGATGTGTGTAGTGTGAGGCATGTGTAAGGTGAGCCGTGTATAGCGTAAGTTAGAGCTCACTGTACTGACTTATTCTTGGATATAAGAGAAATGATTTGCTTCGAAATCCTTCAATGTCATCATAATACGATAATACAACAAGATACGGAGAAACCAGAAAGAGAAATTGAATGATAAAACTTCGAGGACATATTTAATCTTTCCCATTTATTAAAAATCGCTATATAGCATTTGCGTCATTAATACAGTCTTATAATTATTGTATGATCATTGTTCATCCTTCCGTTAGTTAATAGTATTATATCCAGCATGTAGTGTCAGTCGGTGTGGTCAAAGACGTGTTGTTTGATTGATAATAAATCATTACCCGACAATTGCCAACGACAAGTATATTGGTGTTTAGCCGCCTCTTTTAGCACTGTTGTGCTGTTAAATATAAATTACTAGAAAATTTCATCAGTAGTAAGTCATTAAGGAGGAAGACTTTTGAGCTCAAATCATTCATGTTATCATTATTACCATCATTATCCTCATTACCTTCACCAAATTTAAATAAACAAATGTTAATGAAGGAAATGCATTTGTGGGATGGAAAGTAAAATGAATATATTTTACAGCTTGCAAAGTTTATTACTATTGTTCATTTGGGAATGTTACAGAAATTGCCGTCATCGTCAATACTGATCAAGATCCTGATAAGACCACATTATCGTCTGTATCCGCCATATCTATTGAAGCCATCAAAGCCACCACCAATCCCTCCAAAGCCGCCATAACGACTAAAGCCAGGTTCGGGGTCTGCTTCAGCGCTCCTTTTGCCATAATGGTGCAGGTGGCCAACTCCTTGGAAGGCATCATAACCAACGTAGGCGCCATAGCCTAGATGACCAGCACTGGGATCAGCCTTAGGGTCAGCCAGAGCCTCGGCTTTGGGTTGAGGGTTGGCTTCGGTGCTTCTCTTGCCGCGATAGCCACCATGACCACCATAGCCACCAAACCCTCCATGGGATCTGCCACCGAAGCCTCCAAATCCTCTATGGAAACCCGGGTCAGCTTCTGGGAGGGGCTCAGCGCTCCCATTCACTGCAAGTGTGGCCACGAGGGCGAGTGCTGCTACCTGTTAGTGGATATAGAGGAAGACCAAATTTTCATACTCGACACTGTATGCCGAATTCTATTTAACAAGATTAAATCATGCATATCACCACTTGAAGATTGGACGAAACTGAAATAAAAATTATAGAATCAAAATCGCAATAGATGACTCACCAAGACCTTCATGCTTGGGTGTTTCAGCGGAAACTGAGCCCAGACGTTCAGGTTTAGAAGGCGGTTGACAGTCTTTATACCTCAATGAGCCGTGTCTCTCCCACCATCAGGAGACACTGGTCAGGCTGTGTACAAGGTCTTACCAAGATATCTTTGGCCATGGAACAGGAACGATAATGATGACGTCGTTTTTCTATTTACCAAGTGAATTGCATGAAGTCTCTATTGACCAAAATATTATCGCGTGGACTGTGTCGTCAAATTAAGTAGAACACGGGACAGTAGAGCAATTCACCGACATTTTAACATCTGCACTACCGATTCACTATTTATTTTTAAATGAAGATTTACGTTGATATATCTGTACCCAAGCTACCCGTAAATGATAATCAGTGTTGCATTATTAAACAGTTGCTTCTATATTCTTTAATGCTCAGTAAGTTTGTACAGTGTGATGGAATATTACCTGGAAGAGGATTGGTAAAACACACGATCCTCTTTATTATATTTAAGTTTTAATTAGGTATATTTACTATCAAAAAAATCCTTTCCTTTAATAGGCAATTACTGTAAGGTTAATTTTCATAACTCGTAACTGCTTTGTTAGTTGTAATGCTAGAAATAAAAAAGTCTCCCAAAATCGGAAGGTTTAGTCACAGTGTAGTGATGTAACGACACGACACTCGAAGCTTCGTCAACACCATTCCACCTTGAAACTTGGTCTTTTCCATCCTAATCGTGATCTCACTTGCGAAAGAAATCACCCGCCCGTCTACTTGAGAAAAGGAGCTCAGTGTTTATATCGTGAAAAAAAAGACTGGCGAAATTTTATTCTCTCATGTCTATTGTGTCTTTTCTCGTTATTTTTGTGTTTTCGAAGCGTATGTAAACTGGCCCGGGGGAAGCGAAGTGGAAATGCTCGAGTGTCACAGTGGTGGTCGGACACTCATGTACAGGGCACACAACCTTCTTACCCTTGATCCTTTGTTGACTGGGTTTAAGCGCCAGCACTTTCCCTTCACTAAATGTTTTTCTCATTACCCAGTGCCTTTTAAGTGAGGCTTGAAGGCCCCTATGCTATATTCAACATAATTTTGTAGAATAGCTGTTTATATACTTGTCCTATCTACTGTATACATATATATATATATATATATATATATATACATTCGAATTTAACTTAATTAACATATAATTATGCACCGATTGTTTATTATTATTATTATTATTATTATTATTATTATTATTATTATTATTATTATTATTATTATTATTATTATTCCTCCGAAAAAATATGTTTCTTCTATAACACTGAATAATATTAGCCAGCCGGTCTCATTCCCTATACACTAGCAGTGGTTCTTAACCTGGGGGGCGCGCCCCCCTTTTTGGGGCGTCAGTAATTTCCAGGGGGGCGCAAGCCCTAGGGAAAAAGTAGGAATTTCTCTAATTATAATTATAGTTTTTATTTTTTTAACAAGAGCGTGGGCTAATATTGAGAAGTTTATGAAAAAATGCAAAAGTATCGCCTTATAACTTTAGTTTTTTTAGGCTACTTTTTTTACTTAGGGCTTACCATTTTCTGTACTTATTGACCCTCCCTCTCCTTCGAAACTCATGGGGGGGGGTTAACTCGTCCTGGACCTGTATACTGCTCGTTGGTGACTGGTGAGCCCCGTTCTCTCCCAGTCATCTGCACACGTCCGTGGCAATAATTCCTCTTCTCTCACAATTATTCAGTTAAGGCTGTTGAGGTATGTTTATCCCAGTTGTTATATTTACCTAAAAATAGTAAGCAGTCATAAGTTTATTGGTGAATTGTGAACACGCATGTGTTGCTCTGTTTGTTATTCACAAGTTTTGAATTCCGTTTGTATTTTATCAGAAGTTGGTGGTGCTTAAAATCATGTGGTGGTAACGGTGGTTATGGTAAAGTTGTTTATGATGATATTGATTTGTTTCTTAATACTCATATGTTTATGATCATGATGTGTTTACTATAATGTTGTGGTGTTTGTTAATATTTACTTAATAATTATGTGGTGGTGTTTATGATAATGTGATGCTTGTTAATGATATGGTGGTGTTTATGATCATGTATGATTGTAGTCACTTGTAGTGTTTACGAACCTTACGATCATATGTTTGTTATTGATCATGTGGTTGTGATTATCATGATGTTGTGGTGTTCATGAGCACGTGGTGATGTTTATCTTACCTTACACGTGCCTTATGTTTTGTTCATAGATGCAAGGGGGGCGTGGAGGGAAGGACTAATTCCTAGAGGGGGCGTGGAGGGAAGGACCAATTCCTAGAGGGGGCGTGGAGGGAAGGACCAATGCCTAGAGGGGGCGTGGTAGTAAAAAGGTTAAGAACCACTGCTATAAAGGTTGTACAGTTGGGGCCAGCTGTCGGTCTCACACCATTATAGAGAGGGACTCAAGAAACAAGTTAAAGCGACATGTTTTATGGACTATTAAGCGTAATATGAATCGTCTGCTTTTAAGTTAACTAACATGTATGACAGCGGTCAATACAGCCTTATGTTTGTTATTTTGTCTTCTGGTAATTTTAGTAGCGTGTAATTGTTCTGCCAGTACGGAGGTTAGTTCCAGGTTGTAATGTATTTGACTTTGTAAGATTCCTCCCTCTATTATTCAGTGCATGTGATACAAAAACATTCTTCAACCATTTGGCCTCCGAAGATCCAAAATATAAAACTAACGTCATGATGATCAACCTTACATTATTTACAAAGAAATCTGGGTACGTCCTTGGAACCAAAGAGTCCAGCGTGGTCTAATGGTGGCGGGGTGTCTTGAGCGAGAGGTATAAAAGGACCGACAACCTCCTTCACGGCACAGTTCTTGCTGAAACACCCCAGCATGAAGGTCTTGGTAAGTTCTGTACTAAAAGTATAATATATAATCAATTTTAATTCAGTGTTCGTTAACTTTGCATTTTAATAACCTAAATCCAGTTACGAGAGTTTTTGAATGATCATAAAATATTCATGACAAAATTGCATTTATGCACAGATACATGTGAGTGATAATTTGATCTTAATTATCTTCCTCATGCAGGTAGCAGCACTCGCCCTCGTGGCCACACTTGCAGTGACTGGGAACGCTGAGCCCCTCCCGGAAGCTGACCCGGGTTTCCATAGAGGATTTGGGAGCTTCGGCGGCAGATCCCATGGTGGATTTGGTGGCTATGGAGGCTATGGTCCCTACCGGGGCAAGAGAAGCGCCGATGCCGAAGCTCTGGCTGACCCCGAGGCTGATCCCAGTGCTGGTCATCTAAGCTATGGAGGTTACGGTGGTTATGGTGGCTTCCAAGGAATTAGCCGCCAGCACCACTATGGCAAAAGGAGCGCTGACGCAGACCCCGAACCTGACTTTAGTCGCTATGGCGGCTTTCGAGGGCACAGTGGTGGCTTTGGTGGCTTCAGTGGGTATGGGAGATATGGACGTTAACGTGACTTTTTATTAAGATTTCCACTTTCCGTTTTCAAGTCCTGTAAATTCTGATTCATATGCAACTAATAATCTTGAATAAAATTTGAAATTCTCCGAAGCATTGATTTTATTACCTTCTAATATTATAGTTCGTATTTGTGTAAGTTTAAATACAATAATAATGCTGGAGGAGCTGTGGATGATCATGTTATGATAAATGATCTCTCATCGTAGTCGCCCTCCTTGCTTGCTGGGTCCTCTCCCACACAATATATAGTTGATGTTATGTCTCCAAGATGATCCTTCCTCGTTTTTTAATTTCTTTATTCTTTATATTGCCATTGATGATTATAATTATTATTAATTTTAACAGGACTTTTAGCATTGATTTGGTGGTGACGTGACTGACAAGTTGTATATCCTAGAATGATAATTGTTTATTAAATATTGAGAAATTACTTGCCCCAGAGGAGAGTTCATGTCACTATGCTCCTTTGCCATTTATTAAAATTCTCGATTGTGTTCTGTCGACCTTTATTTGGGAGACCATTTGCCGTGTGGAATAGGTCCAGGCTGTTATAATTGCATACTTGCGCCCTTAAAACTAAAATTGACTCGAAGAATAGTTTTTTGGGGCATATTATACAAATTTCAATTACACTTCATAGGATGCCGGTCGTTGGATGAATTTGTTGTTAAAGGGATGATCAAAAGATACACAAAGATTGAGAGTTATAAGGAAAACTGTAAGGAGTACAGTATTCATATAAGACTAATACTCACCCTAAAATTATTGGAATAAGATATTTAATGGAGATATAATTTACCAACGTATATATTCCGAAAACAACAGCATGAACATTTAACAGCTTCACGTCTTTGTTGACTTCTTAGTTCCTTAGTCTTACAAATACAACTATTCGAAATCTGTTAGTCATCAAGAACAAAAGTGCTGAGATGGATTTCGGATCTGAGATAAGATGATTATTTTACAGAAGTTGTTGACCAGGTAGTGTTGTATTTTGGGTCAATATCATAATGGTGTAAAGATTGTAAAGCTTTTCTCACCAGCCATCAGTGACAGTGACGTATTCCTTAAACAGAATCAATATTTTTTTTTTTTTACTTATAATTCTACAATGGTTCGCCATAGCAGCCATCAGATTACTCAGATCTTTCATTCCTTTCACTTCGCCACAATGTTGCTTCACTCTCTCTTTTACAGGTTCATTAATCGGCAATGTTCGGTAGATTGTACATCATCTAATATACTATAGGACTAGGCGTGTGGCTGTGTGTGTGTGTGTGTCTGTTCTGGGCAGCCGAAACGGCACAATCGTTTCTCATCAAACTTGGTGAAAAAATCGCAAAAAAATTCGTTGAGTGGAACAAACCTGGTCCCATGTCGATGGTTTCTTTAGGAAGGCATTAGTTAACAATTTTATTTACGATGGAAAACGATGCAAGTCTACGGACTTGGCGCACACTAATTAACCATGCAAGTCTACGGACGTGGCGCACCCTCATTCGCTGTACGCTGTCACGAGCGTTCAAACTCTCACAAGGGCACGAACGTGCTCGCGATCACTTGTATGTACTACACTTGTATGTACTACCGGCAAGGCCGTGAACTCGTAACACTCGTCTTGCCTGCTGTGGCCACCGTTTCATCTGTGGATGTGGGTCACACTAGAATAACCCGTCATAGTACATCCTTCTTTCCTCACACAGCCAAAAAGTGGAATGCTCTGCCTTGTTCTGTGTTTCCATACACATACAATCTGTCTCCCTTCAAAAAGCTGGTTTTCCTCATCTTCGTGGTGTAAATTAATACAACTTTTTTCTTTTCTAATTTTAATTTATTTTTATTTATATTTTTTCGCCCCCTAGTCCCCGTTGAGGGTCGATGACCTGTGCGCTGGTGAGCTACTCACCGTTAAAAAAAAAAAAAAAGGCAACCTTTCTTCTTATTGACAAGATAAACACTTTCGGGCAACTTTCAGCTTCTTGTTGTCATACACGATGTTTACGTTGTATGTTCATTACATTCCTGTCATATTATTAAAAAATACATTGAGAAAACAGGCGAATTTTTGCCTTTGTTTATTCAGTATCCGTATATATATATATATATATATATATATATATATATATATATATATATATATATATATATATATATATATATATATATATATATCCCTAACCACGTTTAGTACAATGCGAAAGTGATGAGAATCAATTTGTAGGAATAACGTCCTGATTTTAGCGAGTTTCGGGTTAGTTATATACTGTATAACCTTGAGTACTATAGGTTGCTCTACCTGACATCTCTAATCACTTCCCGCAATTGTCGTGGCGATATCACGATTGTGTATTTTTCGTGGGTCTTGCCTGGACCACCCAGTAGTCCGTGGCGAATAATAATAACAAAGTTGCACAACCTTGGGACCCAAGTAATATGTGTGTGTGTGTGTGTGTGTGTGTGTGTGTGTGTGTGTGTGTGTGTGTGTGTGTGATTGTGTATGTGTGTGTGATTGTGTATGTGTGTGTGTGTGTGTGTGTGTGTGTGTGTGTGTGTGTTTGTGTGTGTGATTGTGTATGTGTGTGTGTGTGTGTGTGTGTGTGTGTGTGTGTGTGTGTGTGGGGCTTCAGATTTGTAACTGTTACCGTGTTGGAGCTACAACTGGAACAGACAGGCACACGCCCGGATGTCTATAGTTAATAGGAGTACCAAAGGACATGCAAATAGGATAATGATATCAGTCATTGGTTAAGTATGCTTGATTTTATTGACATTTCCTTGTAGTATTTTATTCAATTTTATTCTTAAATCATGCAATTGTTGCAACAGCCGATATACAGTTGATGGAATTTCTAAAAATTGCGTTATCGTCCGTATCCTCCATATCTTCTGAAGCCACCAAAGCCACCAGGTTGCCCTCCAAAGCCGCCATAACGACTAAAGTCAGGTTCGGGGTCTGCGTCAGCGCTTCTTTTGCCATGGTGGTGGTGGTGCTGGCCAATTCCTTGGAAGCCACCATAAACACCGTAGCCACCATACCTTACATGACCACCACTGGGATCAGCCTCAGGCTCAGCCAAAGCTTCGGCTTCGGGTTGAGGATTTGCCTCGGCGTTTCTCTTGCCACGGTAGGCACCATGACCACCATAACCACCATATCCTCCATGGGATCTGCCGCTGAAGCCTCCAAATCCTCCATGGGATCTGCCACCGAAGCCTCTAAATCCACTATGGTAACCCGGGTCAGCTTCTGGGAGGGGCTCAGCGCTCCCGGTCACTGCAAGTGTGGCCACGAGGGCGAGTGCTGCTACCTGTACAAAGATAATAACGTGACGAAAACAAAATGGACAAACATGTTATATGTAGAAAGAATAAATTATACTAAATTTAACATTTACAACGACACAATAAAAAATGAGATGACATTATTTTACAACATTGAAATGATTTGAAGACTCACCAAGACCTTCATGCTGAGGTGTTTCAGCTTGAACTGTGGTTTGAGGGAGGCTGACGCTCCTTTTATACCTCCCACCCGAAACGCAACCTTCACCAAGCAACGCTGAATGAACTGTTTCCAAGGTCTTATGGAGCTGTGTGTGTGTCGTCGGTACAAGAACTCTCACGCTCCGCCTTCCGTGTGAGTTAGTATCTTCTAATATCTTAATAAAGAGATTGTTTTTCAACCTAGAAAGTTTTGATTTTCATTACTGTAGAAGAGTTTTAAAGGAAAACAATTCTTTAATATATAATCGAAAATTTTAGAATATTTGTAAGACGATACGATATGCAAATTAGTCAATTGCTTCCGAGTTTATTCTTCACCCATTTTACATAACTATAAAATATATTCTTAGGTTTTCCATTTTACTTATATACTTTTTTGTTACGAGTTAGTAGTGGGTATAAATGCCGAAGAAAACGTGCTCTTCCTATTTCATTTTCACTACGCAACAAAAGTATGCCTTACTTCCTGGTTTAATCTGTGGTACCTGTGAAACACAACACAACACGGAAAAAAAAACCACGCCAGAGAAGCCGAGGCAGAAGCTCTGCCTGACCCTGAGGCTGATCCCAGTGCTGGTCATCTAGGGACTATGGTTCCTATAGTGGCTTCCGAGGTACTGGCCTAAATTATTTTTTCTAAATATAAAACTAACGTCATGATGATCAACCTTACATTATTTACAAAGAAATCTGGGTACGTCCTTGGAACCAAAGAGTCCAGCGTGGTCTAATGGTGGCGGGGTGTCTTGAGCGAGAGGTATAAAAGGACCGACAACCTCCTTCACGGCACAGTTCTTGCTGAAACACCCCAGCATGAAGGTCTTGGTAAGTTCTGTACTAAAAGTATAATATATAATCAATTTTAATTCAGTGTTCGTTAACTTTGCATTTTAATAACCTAAATCCAGTTGCGTGAGTTTTTGAATGATCATAAAATAATCATGACAAAATTGCATTTATGCACAGATACATGTGAGTGATAATTTGATCTTAATTATCTTCCTCATGCAGGTAGCAGCACTCGCCCTCGTGGCCACACTTGCAGTGACTGGGAACGCTGAGCCCCTCCCGGAAGCTGACCCGGGTTTCCATAGAGGATTTGGGAGCTTCGGGGGCAGATCCCATGGTGGATTTGGTGGCTATGGAGGCTATGGTGGCTACCGCGGCAAAAGAAGCGCTGAAGCCGAAGCTCTGGCTGACCCCGAGGCTGATCCCAGTGCTGGTCATCTAAGCTATGGAGGTTACGGTGGTTATGGTGGCTTCCAAGGAATTAGCCGCCAGCACCACTATGGCAAAAGGAGCGCTGACGCAGACCCCGAACCTGGCTTTTGTCGCTATGGCGGCTTTGGAGGGCACAGTGGTGGCTGATGGCTTTCGGTGGCTTCAGTGGGTATGGGAGATATGGACGTTAACGTGACTTTTTATTAAGATTTCCACTTTCCGTTTTCAAGTCCTGTAAATTCTGATTCATATGCAACTAATAATCTTGAATAAAATTTGAAATTCTCCGAAGCATTGATTTTATTACCTTCTAATATTATAGTTCGTATTTGTGTAAGTTTAAATACAATAATAATGCTGGAGGAGCTGTGGATGATCATGTTATGATAAATGATCTCTCATCGTAGTCGCCCTCCTTGCTTGCTGGGTCCTCTCCCACACAATATATAGTTGATGTTATGTCTCCAAGATGATCCTTCCTCGTTTTTTAATTTCTTTATTCTTTATATTGCCATTGATGATTATAATTATTATTAATTTTAACAGGACTTTTAGCATTGATTTGGTGGTGACGTGACTGACAAGTTGTATATCCTAGAATGATAATTGTTTATTAAATATTGAGAAATTACTTGCCCCAGAGGAGAGTTCATGTCACTATGCTCCTTTGCCATTTATTAAAATTCTCGATTGTGTTCTGTCGACCTTTATTTGGGAGACCATTTGCCGTGTGGAATAGGTCCAGGCTGTTATAATTGCATACTTGCGCCCTTAAAACTAAAATTGACTCGAAGAATAGTTTTTTGGGGCATATTATACAAATTTCAATTACACTTCATAGGATGCCGGTCGTTGGATGAATTTGTTGTTAAAGGGATGATCAAAAGATACACAAAGATTGAGAGTTATAAGGAAAACTGTAAGGAGTACAGTATTCATATAAGACTAATACTCACCCTAAAATTATTGGAATAAGATATTTAATGGAGATATAATTTACCAACGTATATATTCCGAGAACAACAGCATGAACATTTAACAGCTTCACGTCTTTGTTGACTTCTTAGTTCCTTAGTCTTACAAATACAACTATTCGAAATCTGTTAGTCATCAAGAACCAAAGTGCTGAGATGGATTTCGGATCTGAGATAAGATGATTATTTTACAGAAGTTGTTGACCAGGTAGTGTTGTATTTTGGGTCAATATCATAATGGTGTAAAGATTGTAAAGCTTTTCTCACCAGCCATCACTGACAGTGACGTATTCCTTAAACAGAATCAATATTTTTTTTTTTTTACTTATAATTCTACAATGGTTCGCCATAGCAGCCATCAGATTACTCAGATCTTTCATTCCTTTCACTTCGCCACAATGTTGCTTCACTCTCTCTTTTACAGGTTCATTAATCGGCAATGTTCGGTAGATTGTACATCATCTAATATACTATAGGACTAGGCGTGTGGCTGTGTGTGTGTGTGTGTCTGTTCTGGGCAGCCGAAACGGCACAATCGTTTCTCATCAAACTTGGTGAAAAAATCGCAAAAAAATTCGTTGAGTGGAACAAACCTGGTCCCATGTCGATGGTTTCTTTAGGAAGGCATTAGTTAACAATTTTATTTACGATGGAAAACGATGCAAGTCTACGGACTTGGCGCACACTAATTAACCATGCAAGTCTACGGACGTGGCGCACCCTCATTCGCTGTACGCTGTCACGAGCGTTCAAACTCTCACAAGGGCACGAACGTGCTCGCGATCACTTGTATGTACTACACTTGTATGTACTACCGGCAAGGCCGTGAACTCGTAACACTCGTCTTGCCTGCTGTGGCCACCGTTTCATCTGTGGATGTGGGTCACACTAGAATAACCCGTCATAGTACATCCTTCTTTCCTCACACAGCCAAAAAGTGGAATGCTCTGCCTTGTTCTGTGTTTCCATACACATACAATCTGTCTCCCTTCAAAAAGCTGGTTTTCCTCATCTTCGTGGTGTAAATTAATACAACTTTTTCTTTTCTATTTTAATTTATTTTTACTTATATGTTTTCGCCCCCTAGTCCCCGTTGAGGGTCGATGACCTGTGCGCTGGTGAGCTACTCACCGTTAAAAAGAAAAGAAAAAGGCAACCTTTCTTCTTATTGACAAGATAAACACTTTCGGGCAACTTTCAGCTTCTTGTTGTCATACACGATGTTTACGTTGTATGTTCATTAAATTCCTGTCATATAATTAAAAAATACATTGAGAAAACAGGCGAATTTTTGCCTTTGTTTATTCAGTATCCGTATATATATATATATATATATATATATATATATATATATATATATATATATATATATATATATATATATATATATATATATATATATATATATATATATATATATATATATATATATAATCCCTAACCACGTTTAGTACAATGCGAAAGTGATGAGAATCAATTTGTAGGAATAACGTCCTGATTTTAGCGAGTTTCGGGTTAGTTATATACTGTATAACCTTGAGTACTATAGGTTGCTCTACCTGACATCTCTAATCACTTCCCGCAATTGTCGTGGCGATATCACGATTGTGTATTTTTCGTGGGTCTTGCCTGGACCACCCAGTAGCCCGTGGCGAATAATAATAACAAAGTTGCACAACCTTGGGACCCAAGTAATATGTGTGTGTGTGTGTGTGTGTGTGTGTGTGTGGGCTTCAGATTTGTAACTGTTACCGTGTTGGAGCTACAACTGGAACAGACAGGCACACGCCCGGATGTCTATAGTTAATAGGAGTACCAAAGGACATGCAAATAGGATAATGATATCAGTCATTGGTTAAGTATGCTTGATTTTATTGACATTTCCTTGTAGTATTTTATTCAATTTTATTCTTAAATCATGCAATTGTTGCAACAGCCGATATACAGTTGATGGAATTTCTAAAAATTGCGTTATCGTCCGTATCCTCCATATCTTCTGAAGCCACCAAAGCCACCAGGTTGCCCTCCAAAGCCGCCATAACGACTAAAGTCAGGTTCGGGGTCTGCGTCAGCGCTTCTTTTGCCATGGTGGTGGTGGTGCTGGCCAATTCCTTGGAAGCCACCATAAACACCGTAGCCACCATACCTTACATGACCACCACTGGGATCAGCCTCAGGCTCAGCCAAAGCTTCGGCTTCGGGTTGAGGATTTGCCTCGGCGTTTCTCTTGCCACGGTAGGCACCATGACCACCATAACCACCATATCCTCCATGGGATCTGCCGCTGAAGCCTCCAAATCCTCCATGGGATCTGCCACCGAAGCCTCTAAATCCACTATGGTAACCCGGGTCAGCTTCTGGGAGGGGCTCAGCGCTCCCGGTCACTGCAAGTGTGGCCACGAGGGCGAGTGCTGCTACCTGTACAAAGATAATAACGTGACGAAAACAAAATGGACAAACATGTTATATGTAGAAAGAATAAATTATACTAAATTTAACATTTACAACGACACAATAAAAAATGAGATGACATTATTTTACAACATTGAAATGATTTGAAGACTCACCAAGACCTTCATGCTGAGGTGTTTCAGCTTGAACTGTGGTTTGAGGGAGGCTGACGCTCCTTTTATACCTCCCACCCGAAACGCAACCTTCACCAAGCAACGCTGAATGAACTGTTTCCAAGGTCTTATGGAGCTGTGTGTGTGTCGTCGGTACAAGAACTCTCACGCTCCGCCTTCCGTGTGAGTTAGTATCTTCTAATATCTTAATAAAGAGATTGTTTTTCAACCTAGAAAGTTTTGATTTTCATTACTGTAGAAGAGTTTTAAAGGAAAACAATTCTTTAATATATAATCGAAAATTTTAGAATATTTGTAAGACGATACGATATGCAAATTAGTCAATTGCTTCCGAGTTTATTCTTCACCCATTTTACATAACTATAAAATATATTCTTAGGTTTTCCATTTTACTTATATACTTTTTTGTTACGAGTTAGTAGTGGGTATAAATGCCGAAGAAAACGTGCTCTTCCTATTTCATTTTCACTACGCAACAAAAGTATGCCTTACTTCCTGGTTTAATCTGTGGTACCTGTGAAACACAACACAACACGGAAAAAAAAACCACGCCAGAGAAGCCGAGGCAGAAGCTCTGCCTGACCCTGAGGCTGATCCCAGTGCTGGTCATCTAGGGACTATGGTTCCTATAGTGGCTTCCGAGGTACTGGCCTAAATTATTTTTTCTAAATATAAAACTAACGTCATGATGATCAACCTTACATTATTTACAAAGAAATCTGGGTACGTCCTTGGAACCAAAGAGTCCAGCGTGGTCTAATGGTGGCGGGGTGTCTTGAGCGAGAGGTATAAAAGGACCGACAACCTCCTTCACGGCACAGTTCTTGCTGAAACACCCCAGCATGAAGGTCTTGGTAAGTTCTGTACTAAAAGTATAATATATAATCAATTTTAATTCAGTGTTCGTTAACTTTGCATTTTAATAACCTAAATCCAGTTACGAGAGTTTTTGAATGATCATAAAATATTCATGACAAAATTGCATTTATGCACAGATACATGTGAGTGATAATTTGATCTTAATTATCTTCCTCATGCAGGTAGCAGCACTCGCCCTCGTGGCCACACTTGCAGTGACTGGGAACGCTGAGCCCCTCCCGGAAGCTGACCCGGGTTTCCATAGAGGATTTGGGAGCTTCGGCGGCAGATCCCATGGTGGATTTGGTGGCTATGGAGGCTATGGTCCCTACCGGGGCAAGAGAAGCGCCGATGCCGAAGCTCTGGCTGACCCCGAGGCTGATCCCAGTGCTGGTCATCTAAGCTATGGAGGTTACGGTGGTTATGGTGGCTTCCAAGGAATTAGCCGCCAGCACCACTATGGCAAAAGGAGCGCTGACGCAGACCCCGAACCTGACTTTAGTCGCTATGGCGGCTTTCGAGGGCACAGTGGTGGCTTTGGTGGCTTCAGTGGGTATGGGAGATATGGACGTTAACGTGACTTTTTATTAAGATTTCCACTTTCCGTTTTCAAGTCCTGTAAATTCTGATTCATATGCAACTAATAATCTTGAATAAAATTTGAAATTCTCCGAAGCATTGATTTTATTACCTTCTAATATTATAGTTCGTATTTGTGTAAGTTTAAATACAATAATAATGCTGGAGGAGCTGTGGATGATCATGTTATGATAAATGATCTCTCATCGTAGTCGCCCTCCTTGCTTGCTGGGTCCTCTCCCACACAATATATAGTTGATGTTATGTCTCCAAGATGATCCTTCCTCGTTTTTTAATTTCTTTATTCTTTATATTGCCATTGATGATTATAATTATTATTAATTTTAACAGGACTTTTAGCATTGATTTGGTGGTGACGTGACTGACAAGTTGTATATCCTAGAATGATAATTGTTTATTAAATATTGAGAAATTACTTGCCCCAGAGGAGAGTTCATGTCACTATGCTCCTTTGCCATTTATTAAAATTCTCGATTGTGTTCTGTCGACCTTTATTTGGGAGACCATTTGCCGTGTGGAATAGGTCCAGGCTGTTATAATTGCATACTTGCGCCCTTAAAACTAAAATTGACTCGAAGAATAGTTTTTTGGGGCATATTATACAAATTTCAATTACACTTCATAGGATGCCGGTCGTTGGATGAATTTGTTGTTAAAGGGATGATCAAAAGATACACAAAGATTGAGAGTTATAAGGAAAACTGTAAGGAGTACAGTATTCATATAAGACTAATACTCACCCTAAAATTATTGGAATAAGATATTTAATGGAGATATAATTTACCAACGTATATATTCCGAAAACAACAGCATGAACATTTAACAGCTTCACGTCTTTGTTGACTTCTTAGTTCCTTAGTCTTACAAATACAACTATTCGAAATCTGTTAGTCATCAAGAACAAAAGTGCTGAGATGGATTTCGGATCTGAGATAAGATGATTATTTTACAGTTGTTGACCAGGTAGTGTTGTATTTTGGGTCAATATCATAATGGTGTAAAGATTGTAAAGCTTTTCTCACCAGCCATCACTGACAGTGACGTATTCCTTAAACAGAATCAATATTTTTTTTTTTTTACTTATAATTCTACAATGGTTCGCCATAGCAGCCATCAGATTACTCAGATCTTTCATTCCTTTCACTTCGCCACAATGTTGCTTCACTCTCTCTCTCTTTTACAGGTTCATTAATCGGCAATGTTCGGTAGATTGTACATCATCTAATATACTATAGGACTAGGCGTGTGGCTGTGTGTGTGTGTGTGTCTGTTCTGGGCAGCCGAAACGGCACAATCGTTTCTCATCAAACTTGGTGAAAAAATCGCAAAAAAATTCGTAGAGTGGAACAAACCTGGTCCCATGTCGATGGTTTCTTTAGGAAGGCATTAGTTAACAATTTTATTTACGATGGAAAACGATGCAAGTCTACGGACTTGGCGCACACTAATTAACCATGCAAGTCTACGGACGTGGCGCACCCTCATTCGCTGTACGCTGTCACGAGCGTTCAAACTCTCACAAGGGCACGAACGTGCTCGCGATCACTTGTATGTACTACACTTGTATGTACTACCGGCAAGGCCGTGAACTCGTAACACTCGTCTTGCCTGCTGTGGCCACCGTTTCATCTGTGGATGTGGGTCACACTAGAATAACCCGTCATAGTACATCCTTCTTTCCTCACACAGCCAAAAAGTGGAATGCTCTGCCTTGTTTGTGTTTCCATACACATACAATCTGTCTCCCTTCAAAAAGCTGGTTTTCCTCATCTCGTGGTGTGTAATTAATACAACCTTTTTCTTTTCTATTTTTAATTTATTTTTACTTATATGTTTTCGCCCCCTAGTCCCCGTGAGGGTCGATGACCTGTGCGCTGGGAGCTACTCACGTTAAAAAGAAAAGAAAAAGGCAACCTTTCTTCTTATTGACAAGATAAACACTTTCGGGCAACTTTCAGCTTCTTGTTGTCATACACGATGTTTACGTTGTATGTTCATTAAATTCCTGTCATATATTAAAAAATACATTGAGAAAACAGGCGAATTTTTGCCTTTGTTTATTCAGTATCCGTATATATATATATATATATATATATATATATATATATATATATATATATATATATATATATATATATATATATATATATATATATATATATATATATATATATATATATATATATATATAATCCCTAACCACGTTTAGTACAATGCGAAAGTGATGAGAATCAATTTGTAGGAATAACGTCCTGATTTTAGCGAGTTTCGGGTTAGTTATATACTGTATAACCTTGAGTACTATAGGTTGCTCTACCTGACATCTCTAATCACTTCCCGCAATTGTCGTGGCGATATCACGATTGTGTATTTTTCGTGGGTCTTGCCTGGACCACCCAGTAGCCCGTGGCGAATAATAATAACAAAGTTGCACAACCTTGGGACCCAAGTAATATGTGTGTGTGTGTGTGTGTGTGTGTGTGTGTGGGCTTCAGATTTGTAACTGTTACCGTGTTGGAGCTACAACTGGAACAGACAGGCACACGCCCGGATGTCTATAGTTAATAGGAGTACCAAAGGACATGCAAATAGGATAATGATATCAGTCATTGGTTAAGTATGCTTGATTTTATTGACATTTCCTTGTAGTATTTTATTCAATTTTATTCTTAAATCATGCAATTGTTGCAACAGCCGATATACAGTTGATGGAATTTCTAAAAATTGCGTTATCGTCCGTATCCTCCATATCTTCTGAAGCCACCAAAGCCACCACGTTGCCCTCCAAAGCCGCCATAACGACTAAAGTCAGGTTCGGGGTCTGCGTCAGCGCTTCTTTTGCCATGGTGGTGGTGGTGCTGGCCAATTCCTTGGAAGCCACCATAAACACCGTAGCCACCATACCTTTCATGACCAGCACTGGGATCAGCCTCAGGGTCAGCCAAAGCTTCGGCTTCGGGTTGAGGATTTGCCTCGGCGTTTCTCTTGCCACGGTAGGCACCATGACCACCATAACCACCATATCCTCCATGGGATCTGCCGCTGAAGCCTCCAAATCCTCCATGGGATCTGCCACCGAAGCCTCTAAATCCACTATGGTAACCCGGGTCAGCTTCTGGGAGGGGCTCAGCGCTCCCGGTCACTGCAAGTGTGGCCACGAGGGCGAGTGCTGCTACCTGTACAAAGATAATAACGTGACGAAAACAAAATGGACAAACATGTTATATGTAGAAAGAATAAATTATACTAAATTTAACATTTACAACGACACAATAAAAAATGAGATGACATTATTTTACAACATTGAAATGATTTGAAGACTCACCAAGACCTTCATGCTGAGGTGTTTCAGCTTGAACTGTGGTTTGAGGGAGGCTGACGCTCCTTTTATACCTCCCACCCGAAACGCAACCTTCACCAAGCAACGCTGAATGAACTGTTTCCAAGGTCTTATGGAGCTGTGTGTGTGTCGTCGGTACAAGAACTCTCACGCTCCGCCTTCCGTGTGAGTTAGTATCTTCTAATATCTTAATAAAGAGATTGTTTTTCAACCTAGAAAGTTTTGATTTTCATTACTGTAGAAGAGTTTTAAAGGAAAACAATTCTTTAATATATAATCGAAAATTTTAGAATATTTGTAAGACGATACGATATGCAAATTAGTCAATTGCTTCCGAGTTTATTCTTCACCCATTTTACATAACTATAAAATATATTCTTAGGTTTTCCATTTTACTTATATACTTTTTTGTTACGAGTTAGTAGTGGGTATAAATGCCGAAGAAAACGTGCTCTTCCTATTTCATTTTCACTACGCAACAAAAGTATGCCTTACTTCCTGGTTTAATCTGTGGTACCTGTGAAACACAACACAACACGGAAAAAAAAACCACGCCAGAGAAGCCGAGGCAGAAGCTCTGCCTGACCCTGAGGCTGATCCCAGTGCTGGTCATCTAGGGACTATGGTTCCTATAGTGGCTTCCGAGGTACTGGCCTAAATTATTTTTTCTAAATATAAAACTAACGTCATGATGATCAACCTTACATTATTTACAAAGAAATCTGGGTACGTCCTTGGAACCAAAGAGTCCAGCGTGGTCTAATGGTGGCGGGGTGTCTTGAGCGAGAGGTATAAAAGGACCGACAACCTCCTTCACGGCACAGTTCTTGCTGAAACACCCCAGCATGAAGGTCTTGGTAAGTTCTGTACTAAAAGTATAATATATAATCAATTTTAATTCAGTGTTCGTTAACTTTGCATTTTAATAACCTAAATCCAGTTACGAGAGTTTTTGAATGATCATAAAATATTCATGACAAAATTGCATTTATGCACAGATACATGTGAGTGATAATTTGATCTTAATTATCTTCCTCATGCAGGTAGCAGCACTCGCCCTCGTGGCCACACTTGCAGTGACTGGGAACGCTGAGCCCCTCCCGGAAGCTGACCCGGGTTTCCATAGAGGATTTGGGAGCTTCGGCGGCAGATCCCATGGTGGATTTGGTGGCTATGGAGGCTATGGTCCCTACCGGGGCAAGAGAAGCGCCGATGCCGAAGCTCTGGCTGACCCCGAGGCTGATCCCAGTGCTGGTCATCTAAGCTATGGAGGTTACGGTGGTTATGGTGGCTTCCAAGGAATTAGCCGCCAGCACCACTATGGCAAAAGGAGCGCTGACGCAGACCCCGAACCTGACTTTAGTCGCTATGGCGGCTTTCGAGGGCACAGTGGTGGCTTTGGTGGCTTCAGTGGGTATGGGAGATATGGACGTTAACGTGACTTTTTATTAAGATTTCCACTTTCCGTTTTCAAGTCCTGTAAATTCTGATTCATATGCAACTAATAATCTTGAATAAAATTTGAAATTCTCCGAAGCATTGATTTTATTACCTTCTAATATTATAGTTCGTATTTGTGTAAGTTTAAATACAATAATAATGCTGGAGGAGCTGTGGATGATCATGTTATGATAAATGATCTCTCATCGTAGTCGCCCTCCTTGCTTGCTGGGTCCTCTCCCACACAATATATAGTTGATGTTATGTCTCCAAGATGATCCTTCCTCGTTTTTTAATTTCTTTATTCTTTATATTGCCATTGATGATTATAATTATTATTAATTTTAACAGGACTTTTAGCATTGATTTGGTGGTGACGTGACTGACAAGTTGTATATCCTAGAATGATAATTGTTTATTAAATATTGAGAAATTACTTGCCCCAGAGGAGAGTTCATGTCACTATGCTCCTTTGCCATTTATTAAAATTCTCGATTGTGTTCTGTCGACCTTTATTTGGGAGACCATTTGCCGTGTGGAATAGGTCCAGGCTGTTATAATTGCATACTTGCGCCCTTAAAACTAAAATTGACTCGAAGAATAGTTTTTTGGGGCATATTATACAAATTTCAATTACACTTCATAGGATGCCGGTCGTTGGATGAATTTGTTGTTAAAGGGATGATCAAAAGATACACAAAGATTGAGAGTTATAAGGAAAACTGTAAGGAGTACAGTATTCATATAAGACATACTCACCCTAAAATTATTGGAATAAGATATTTAATGGAGATATAATTTACCAACGTATATATTCCGAAAACAACAGCATGAACATTTAACAGCTTCACGTCTTTGTTGACTTCTTAGTTCCTTAGTCTTACAAATACAACTATTCGAAATCTGTTAGTCATCAAGAACAAAAGTGCTGAGATGGATTTCGGATCTGAGATAAGATGATTATTTTACAGAAGTTGTTGACCAGGTAGTGTTGTATTTTGGGTCAATATCATAATGGTGTAAAGATTGTAAAGCTTTTCTCACCAGCCATCAGTGACAGTGACGTATTCCTTAAACAGAATCAATATTTTTTTTTTTTTACTTATAATTCTACAATGGTTCGCCATAGCAGCCATCAGATTACTCAGATCTTTCATTCCTTTCACTTCGCCACAATGTTGCTTCACTCTCTCTCTCTTTTACAGGTTCATATTAATCGGCAATGTTTTCTGCAGATTGTACATCATCTAATATACTATAGGACTAGGCGTGTGTCTGCCTGTCTGTTTGTGTGTGTGTCTGTTCTGGGCAGCCGAAACGGCACAATCGTTTTTCATCAAACTTGGTGGAAAAATCGCAAAAAAATTCGTAGAGTGGAACAAACCTGGTCCCATGTCGATGGTTTCTTTAGGAAGGCATTAATTAACAATTTTATTTACGATGGAAAACGATGCAAGTCTATGGACTTGGCTCACCCTAATTAACCATGCAAGTCTACGGACTTGGCGCACCCTCATTCGCTGTACGCTGTCACGAGTGTTAAAACTTTCACAAGGGCAAGAAAGGGCCCGTGATCACTTGTATGTACTACACTTATGTACTACCGGGTAAGGCCGTGAACTCTAACACCTGTCTTGCCTGCTGTGGCCACTGTTTATCTTGTGGATGTGGGTCACACTATAATAACCCATTAGAGTACATCCTTCTTTCCTCACACTGTTGAATGCTCAGCCTTCTTCTGTGTTTCCATACTCATACAATCTGTCTCACTTCAAAAAGCTGGTTTTTCTCATCTTTCGTGGTGTAAATTAATGCCAACCTTTTTCTTTCTATTTTAATTTATTTTACTTTCTATATGTTTTCGCCCCTAGTCCCTCGTTGAGGGTCGATGACTCAAAAGCGCTGGTGAGCTACTCATCAAGTTAAAAAAGAAAAGAAAAAAGGCAATCTCTTTCTTCTTATTGACAAGATAAACACTTCTCAAGCAACTTCTTTCATTTCTTGTTGTCATACACGTTTACGTTGTATGTTCAAATAAATTCCCACATATAATTAAAAAAATACATTGAGAAAACAGGCGAATTTTTTGCCTTTTGTTTATATATATATATATATATATATATATATATATATATATATATATATATATATATATATATATATATATATATATATATATATATATATATATATATATATATATATATATATATATATATATAATCCCTAACCACGTTTAGTACAATGCGAAAGTGATGAGAATCAATTTGTAGGAATAACGTCCTGATTTTAGCGAGTTTCGGGTTAGTTATATACTGTATAACCTTGAGTACTATAGGTTGCTCTACCTGACATCTCTAATCACTTCCCGCAATTGTCGTGGCGATATCACGATTGTGTATTTTTCGTGGGTCTTGCCTGGACCACCCAGTAGCCCGTGGCGAATAATAATAACAAAGTTGCACAACCTTGGGACCCAAGTAATATGTGTGTGTGTGTGTGTGTGTGTGTGTGTGTGGGCTTCAGATTTGTAACTGTTACCGTGTTGGAGCTACAACTGGAACAGACAGGCACACGCCCGGATGTCTATAGTTAATAGGAGTACCAAAGGACATGCAAATAGGATAATGATATCAGTCATTGGTTAAGTATGCTTGATTTTATTGACATTTCCTTGTAGTATTTTATTCAATTTTATTCTTAAATCATGCAATTGTTGCAACAGCCGATATACAGTTGATGGAATTTCTAAAAATTGCGTTATCGTCCGTATCCTCCATATCTTCTGAAGCCACCAAAGCCACCAGGTTGCCCTCCAAAGCCGCCATAACGACTAAAGTCAGGTTCGGGGTCTGCGTCAGCGCTTCTTTTGCCATGGTGGTGGTGGTGCTGGCCAATTCCTTGGAAGCCACCATAAACACCGTAGCCACCATACCTTACATGACCACCACTGGGATCAGCCTCAGGCTCAGCCAAAGCTTCGGCTTCGGGTTGAGGATTTGCCTCGGCGTTTCTCTTGCCACGGTAGGCACCATGACCACCATAACCACCATATCCTCCATGGGATCTGCCGCTGAAGCCTCCAAATCCTCCATGGGATCTGCCACCGAAGCCTCTAAATCCACTATGGTAACCCGGGTCAGCTTCTGGGAGGGGCTCAGCGCTCCCGGTCACTGCAAGTGTGGCCACGAGGGCGAGTGCTGCTACCTGTACAAAGATAATAACGTGACGAAAACAAAATGGACAAACATGTTATATGTAGAAAGAATAAATTATACTAAATTTAACATTTACAACGACACAATAAAAAATGAGATGACATTATTTTACAACATTGAAATGATTTGAAGACTCACCAAGACCTTCATGCTGAGGTGTTTCAGCTTGAACTGTGGTTTGAGGGAGGCTGACGCTCCTTTTATACCTCCCACCCGAAACGCAACCTTCACCAAGCAACGCTGAATGAACTGTTTCCAAGGTCTTATGGAGCTGTGTGTGTGTCGTCGGTACAAGAACTCTCACGCTCCGCCTTCCGTGTGAGTTAGTATCTTCTAATATCTTAATAAAGAGATTGTTTTTCAACCTAGAAAGTTTTGATTTTCATTACTGTAGAAGAGTTTTAAAGGAAAACAATTCTTTAATATATAATCGAAAATTTTAGAATATTTGTAAGACGATACGATATGCAAATTAGTCAATTGCTTCCGAGTTTATTCTTCACCCATTTTACATAACTATAAAATATATTCTTAGGTTTTCCATTTTACTTATATACTTTTTTGTTACGAGTTAGTAGTGGGTATAAATGCCGAAGAAAACGTGCTCTTCCTATTTCATTTTCACTACGCAACAAAAGTATGCCTTACTTCCTGGTTTAATCTGTGGTACCTGTGAAACACAACACAACACGGAAAAAAAAACCACGCCAGAGAAGCCGAGGCAGAAGCTCTGCCTGACCCTGAGGCTGATCCCAGTGCTGGTCATCTAGGGACTATGGTTCCTATAGTGGCTTCCGAGGTACTGGCCTAAATTATTTTTTCTAAATATAAAACTAACGTCATGATGATCAACCTTACATTATTTACAAAGAAATCTGGGTACGTCCTTGGAACCAAAGAGTCCAGCGTGGTCTAATGGTGGCGGGGTGTCTTGAGCGAGAGGTATAAAAGGACCGACAACCTCCTTCACGGCACAGTTCTTGCTGAAACACCCCAGCATGAAGGTCTTGGTAAGTTCTGTACTAAAAGTATAATATATAATCAATTTTAATTCAGTGTTCGTTAACTTTGCATTTTAATAACCTAAATCCAGTTACGAGAGTTTTTGAATGATCATAAAATATTCATGACAAAATTGCATTTATGCACAGATACATGTGAGTGATAATTTGATCTTAATTATCTTCCTCATGCAGGTAGCAGCACTCGCCCTCGTGGCCACACTTGCAGTGACTGGGAACGCTGAGCCCCTCCCGGAAGCTGACCCGGGTTTCCATAGAGGATTTGGGAGCTTCGGCGGCAGATCCCATGGTGGATTTGGTGGCTATGGAGGCTATGGTCCCTACCGGGGCAAGAGAAGCGCCGATGCCGAAGCTCTGGCTGACCCCGAGGCTGATCCCAGTGCTGGTCATCTAAGCTATGGAGGTTACGGTGGTTATGGTGGCTTCCAAGGAATTAGCCGCCAGCACCACTATGGCAAAAGGAGCGCTGACGCAGACCCCGAACCTGACTTTAGTCGCTATGGCGGCTTTCGAGGGCACAGTGGTGGCTTTGGTGGCTTCAGTGGGTATGGGAGATATGGACGTTAATGTGACTTTGTATTAAGATTTCCACTTTCCGTTTTCAAGTCCTGTAAATTCTGATTCATATGCAACTAATAATCTTGAATAAAATTTGAAATTCTCCGAAGCATTGATTTTATTACCTTCTAATATTATAGTTCGTATTTGTGTAAGTTTAAATACAATAATAATGCTGGAGGAGCTGTGGATGATCATGTTATGATAAATGATCTCTCATCGTAGTCGCCCTCCTTGCTTGCTGGGTCCTCTCCCACACAATATATAGTTGATGTTATGTCTCCAAGATGATCCTTCCTCGTTTTTTAATTTCTTTATTCTGTATATTGCCATTGATGATTATAATTATTATTAATTTTAACAGGACTTTTAGCATTGATTTGGTGGTGACGTGACTGACAAGTTGTATATCCTAGAATGATAATTGTTTATTAAATATTGAGAAATTACTTGCCCCAGAGGAGAGTTCATGTCACTATGCTCCTTTGCCATTTATTAAAATTCTCGATTGTGTTCTGTCGACCTTTATTTGGGAGACCATTTGCCGTGTGGAATAGGTCCAGGCTGTTATAATTGCATACTTGCGCCCTTAAAACTAAAATTGACTCGAAGAATAGTTTTTTGGGGCATATTATACAAATTTCAATTACACTTCATAGGATGCCGGTCGTTGGATGAATTTGTTGTTAAAGGGATGATCAAAAGATACACAAAGATTGAGAGTTATAAGGAAAACTGTAAGGAGTACAGTATTCATATAAGACTAATACTCACCCTAAAATTATTGGAATAAGATATTTAATGGAGATATAATTTACCAACGTATATATTCCGAGAACAACAGCATGAACATTTAACAGCTTCACGTCTTTGTTGACTTCTTAGTTCCTTAGTCTTACAAATACAACTATTCGAAATCTGTTAGTCATCAAGAACCAAAGTGCTGAGATGGATTTCGGATCTGAGATAAGATGATTATTTTACAGAAGTTGTTGACCAGGTAGTGTTGTATTTTGGGTCAATATCATAATGGTGTAAAGATTGTAAAGCTTTTCTCACCAGCCATCAGTGACAGTGACGTATTCCTTAAACAGAATCAATATTTTTTTTTTTTTACTTATAATTCTACAATGGTTCGCCATAGCAGCCATCAGATTACTCAGATCTTTCATTCCTTTCACTTCGCCACAATGTTGCTTCACTCTCTCTTTTACAGGTTCATTAATCGGCAATGTTCGGTAGATTGTACATCATCTAATATACTATAGGACTAGGCGTGTGGCTGTGTGTGTGTGTGTGTCTGTTCTGGGCAGCCGAAACGGCACAATCGTTTCTCATCAAACTTGGTGAAAAAATCGCAAAAAAATTCGTTGAGTGGAACAAACCTGGTCCCATGTCGATGGTTTCTTTAGGAAGGCATTAGTTAACAATTTTATTTACGATGGAAAACGATGCAAGTCTACGGACTTGGCGCACACTAATTAACCATGCAAGTCTACGGACGTGGCGCACCCTCATTCGCTGTACGCTGTCACGAGCGTTCAAACTCTCACAAGGGCACGAACGTGCTCGCGATCACTTGTATGTACTACACTTGTATGTACTACCGGCAAGGCCGTGAACTCGTAACACTCGTCTTGCCTGCTGTGGCCACCGTTTCATCTGTGGATGTGGGTCACACTAGAATAACCCGTCATAGTACATCCTTCTTTCCTCACACAGCCAAAAAGTGGAATGCTCTGCCTTGTTCTGTGTTTCCATACACATACAATCTGTCTCCCTTCAAAAAGCTGGTTTTCCTCATCTTCGTGGTGTAAATTAATACAACTTTTTTCTTTTCTAATTTTAATTTATTTTTATTTATATTTTTTCGCCCCCTAGTCCCCGTTGAGGGTCGATGACCTGTGCGCTGGTGAGCTACTCACCGTTAAAAAAAAAAAAAAAGGCAACCTTTCTTCTTATTGACAAGATAAACACTTTCGGGCAACTTTCAGCTTCTTGTTGTCATACACGATGTTTACGTTGTATGTTCATTACATTCCTGTCATATTATTAAAAAATACATTGAGAAAACAGGCGAATTTTTGCCTTTGTTTATTCAGTATCCGTATATATATATATATATATATATATATATATATATATATATATATATATATATATATATATATATATATATATATATATATATATATATATATATATATATATATATATATATATATATAATCCCTAACCACGTTTAGTACAATGCGAAAGTGATGAGAATCAATTTGTAGGAATAACGTCCTGATTTTAGCGAGTTTCGGGTTAGTTATATACTGTATAACCTTGAGTACTATAGGTTGCTCTACCTGACATCTCTAATCACTTCCCGCAATTGTCGTGGCGATATCACGATTGTGTATTTTTCGTGGGTCTTGCCTGGACCACCCAGTAGTCCGTGGCGAATAATAATAACAAAGTTGCACAACCTTGGGACCCAAGTAATATGTGTGTGTGTGTGTGTGTGTGTGTGTGTGTGTGTGTGTGTTGTGTGTGTGATTGTGTATGTGTGTGTGATTGTGTATGTGTGTGTGTGTGTGTGTGTGTGTGTGTGTGTGTGTGTGTGTGTTGTTTGTGTGTGTGATTGTGTATGTGTGTGTGTGTGTGTGTGTGTGTGTGTGTGTGTGTGTGTGTGGGGCTTCAGATTTGTAACTGTTACCGTGTTGGAGCTACAACTGGAACAGACAGGCACACGCCCGGATGTCTATAGTTAATAGGAGTACCAAAGGACATGCAAATAGGATAATGATATCAGTCATTGGTTAAGTATGCTTGATTTTATTGACATTTCCTTGTAGTATTTTATTCAATTTTATTCTTAAATCATGCAATTGTTGCAACAGCCGATATACAGTTGATGGAATTTCTAAAAATTGCGTTATCGTCCGTATCCTCCATATCTTCTGAAGCCACCAAAGCCACCACGTTGCCCTCCAAAGCCGCCATAACGACTAAAGTCAGGTTCGGGGTCTGCGTCAGCGCTTCTTTTGCCATGGTGGTGGTGGTGCTGGCCAATTCCTTGGAAGCCACCATAAACACCGTAGCCACCATACCTTTCATGACCAGCACTGGGATCAGCCTCAGGGTCAGCCAAAGCTTCGGCTTCGGGTTGAGGATTTGCCTCGGCGTTTCTCTTGCCACGGTAGGCACCATGACCACCATAACCACCATATCCTCCATGGGATCTGCCGCTGAAGCCTCCAAATCCTCCATGGGATCTGCCACCGAAGCCTCTAAATCCACTATGGTAACCCGGGTCAGCTTCTGGGAGGGGCTCAGCGCTCCCGGTCACTGCAAGTGTGGCCACGAGGGCGAGTGCTGCTACCTGTACAAAGATAATAACGTGACGAAAACAAAATGGACAAACATGTTATATGTAGAAAGAATAAATTATACTAAATTTAACATTTACAACGACACAATAAAAAATGAGATGACATTATTTTACAACATTGAAATGATTTGAAGACTCACCAAGACCTTCATGCTGAGGTGTTTCAGCTTGAACTGTGGTTTGAGGGAGGCTGACGCTCCTTTTATACCTCCCACCCGAAACGCAACCTTCACCAAGCAACGCTGAATGAACTGTTTCCAAGGTCTTCTGGAGCTGTGTGTGTGTCGTCGGTACAAGAACTCTCACGCTCCGCCTTCCGTGTGAGTTAGTATCTTCTAATATCTTAATAAAGAGATTGTTTTTCAACCTAGAAAGTTTTGATTTTCATTACTATCGAAGAGTTTTAAAGGAAAACAATTCTTGAATATATATTCGAAAATTTTAGAATATTTGTAAGACGATACGATATGCAAATTTGCCATTGTTTCCGAGTTTATTCTTCACTCATTATACATAACTATAAAAAATATTCTTAGGTTTTCCATTTTACTTGTATACTTTTTTGTCACGACTTAGTAGTGGGTATAAATGCCGAAGAAAACGTGCTCTTCCTATTTCATTTTCACTACGCAGCAAAAGTATGCCTTACTTCCTGGTTTAATCTGTGGTACCTGTGAAACACAACACAACACGGAAAAAAAACCACGCCAGAGAAGCCGAGGCAGAAGCTCTGCCTGACCCTGAGGCTGATCCCAGTGCTGGTCATCTAGGGACTATGGTTCCTATAGTGGTTATGGTGGCTTCCGAGGTACTGGCCTAAATTATTTGTTCTAAATATAAAACTAACGTCATGATGATCAACCTTACATTATTTACAAAGAAATCTGGGTACGTCCTTGAAACCAAAGAGTCCAGCGTGGTCTAATGGTGGCGGGGTGTCTTGAGCGAGAGGTATAAAAGGACCGACAACCTCCTTCACGGCCTTCATGCTGGGGTGTTTCAGCAAGAACTGTGCCGTGAAGTTCAAATTGGAGCTTCTAAACTTGAACTTCACGGCACAGTTCTTGCTGAAATACCCCAGCATGAAGGTCTTGGTAAGCTCTGTACTAATAGTATAATATATAATCAATTTTAATTCAGTGTTCGTTAACTTTGCATTTTAATAACCGAAATCCAGTTGCGTGAGTTTTTGAATGATCATAAAATAATCATGACAAAATTGCATTTATGCACAGATACACGTGAGTGATAATTTGATCTTAATTATCTTCCTCATGCAGGTAGCAGCACTCGCCCTCGTGGCCACACTTGCAGTGACTGGGAACGCTGAGCCCCTCCCGGAAGCTGACCCGGGTTTCCATAGAGGATTTGGGAGCTTCGGGGGCAGATCCCATGGTGGATTTGGTGGCTATGGAGGCTATGGTGGCTACCGCGGCAAAAGAAGCGCTGAAGCCGAAGCTCTGGCTGACCCCGAGGCTGATCCCAGTGCTGGTCATCTAAGCTGTGGAGGCTACGGTGGTTATGGTGGCTTCCAAGGAATTAGCCGCCTGCACCACTATGGCAAAAGGAGCGATGATGCAGACCCTGAACCTGGCTTTTGTCGCTATGGCGGCTTTGGAGGGCACAGTGGTGGGTTTGAAGGGCACACTGATGGCTTTCGTGGCTTCAGTGGGTATGGGAGATATGGACGATAATGTGGCTTTTTTTTTAAGATTTCCACTTTCTGTTTTCAAGTCCTGTAAATTCTGATTCTTCTGCAACTAATAATCTTGAATAAAATTTGAAATTCTCCGAAGCATTGATTTTATTACCTTCTAATATTATAGTTCGTATTTGTGTAAGTTTAAATACAATAATAATGCTGGAGGAGCTGTGGATGATCATGTTATGATAAATGATCTCTCATCGTAGTCGCCCTCCTTGCTTGCTGGGTCCTCTCCCACACAATATATAGTTCATGTTATGTCTCCAAGATGATCCTTCCTCGTTTTTTAATTTCTTTATTCTTTATATTGCCATTGATGATTATAATTGTTATGAATTTTAACAGGACTTTCAGCATAGATTTGTTGGTGACGTGATTGACTAGTTTTATATCCTAGAATGATAATTGTTTATTGAATATTGAGAAATTACTTGCCCCAGAGGAAAGTTTATGTCACTATGCTCCTTTGCTATTTGTTGAAATTGTCGATTGAGCATTAACAACATTTATTTTGGGGTCCATTTGCCGTGTGGAATATTTCCATGCTGTTGCTCTCACCTGTTCACCACCGCGAACATCAATGAAGAGATTCAACTTCGGATCAGATGTGCATCACAAGTATTTGGCAGACTCAGTACCCTTGTCTTCAGCTATAGGGTGCTGAAATTATCTACAAAGTTGCACGTATATCGAGCAGTGGTCCTCCCCACCCTGCCATTTGGCAGCGAGACATTGGTCACGTACAGGAGGCACCTCAAGGCACTTGAAAACTTTCAACAACGTAGTCTACGTTTCATCCTCCGTGTACGCTGGTAAGACAAGAGAACAAATGCCATTATTCTCGCTGACACTAACTGTAGGAGCATCGAGGCTGCCCTTATACCTGAACAATTACGTTGGACTGGCCATGCTACCCGCATGGACGACAGTTGACTGCCAAAGCAGCTACTTTACAGTCACCGAACGAATAGTAAACGTAATGCTGGTGGGCAACTGAAAAGGTGTAAGGATAGTCTTAAGACAAACCTGAAAAAGTGCAAAATCGACCCCCTCACCTGGGAGACGATTACTTACACCGTAACGCTTGGAGGAGCACCATACAAGGTGTCTATGCTTTCGAGTTAGCCCGACTGCATAACGAGGCCGACAAGCGCCAACGCCGGAAAGACGCTGCCGCCTCCCCTCCTGCACTAGATGTAGCCCCCCACATGTGCAACATCTGTGAACGATTCTACCGGTCCCGTATCGGCTTCTTTAGTCACCTCAGATCTCAGCAACGTAAGTGACATCCCTAATAACTCATATTATGGTATCATAGCTGGATGATCTTCATACTGTACTCAATTCCGAGTGACAGCAAAGTGTAATTTTGATCATAATGTATTTACCATTAAACTTTGTGACTTTTTTTTTTTAATGTTTTTTCCCGAGCATGTTGAGCTACCAGTAACCTTTAAGGGTGCAATTATTTTCCACCATCTGAAACTCTTCCTTCATTATCAAAGTCTTCAATCATCACTATATGACAATTTACTCCTGACAACCGAAAGTCTTAATCGTGGTTATCAAAAAGTTTTCTCCGTTCCAAAAAAATTATTCTAAGAATCTAATCATTTTCTGTCACTATAATATATTTACTCTTGGCTTGTCAGTATATGTTCTCGTGACAAAAATGTTCTCATGATCACCACACAATGTTCTCGTGGCTATTTAAGAAAAATCTTAGTAATATGAACACGTTAGGTTAGAACATTTCCCTGATGATTCGTATTTCTTTAATGACCACTTTAGAAAAATACTGTAAGAAAATTTATTAAAAAATTTCTGTGGTGTTCATGGCTTTAAATTTGTCTCAACTTACTAACTAAATTAACCGAACAAATACATTTAATATTAACAAACATATTTTCACATTTTCATTCCTAGAAATAATACTCCTAAAACAACGAACCATTTCGGCCTCATATTCACTCTTCATAAATATAACTTTTCACGATCTATTTTCCAAAAGGTCAAGAATGAATGATGTTTTCAGTCATTTTGCGGTTACTTTCCATGACCTGTTCTCGCCTTTACCTTAACTCACACCTCTCCTAAAAACATTTATGTGACCTTGATCTGTTTAGTTCTTTCCGGCATGTGTTCCCGTTTTCTGTTACGACGCTTTGGGATTTATAATGAAATAACTCTTCTGTTTACTTAAATCATTGCGTGATTTTTTTACAATATGACTCATTGCATTAATTTACATATACGACGAATTGTTATTTATGTTAGTGTTATAAGTTTATTTTATAATTCATGTTATTGCTTCATAAATATTGTTGGTAATATTATTATTATTATTATTATTATTATTATTATTATTATTATTATTATTATTAGTAGTAGTAGTAGTGGTAGTAGTAGTAGTAGTAGTAGTAGTAGAGTAGTAGTAGTAGTAGTAGTAAAAGTAGTAGTAGTAGGAACTCAACACAGCTAGGATAGCTACTTATGTATTAGGATATTTAATTTTAAGGTAATAAAATGGTGGCGAAGGTATGGCTATAAGGGGAGGATGGAGGCCAATGAAAAAAAAAAGTAGTAGTAGTAGTGTTAATATAGACTGTCATATCATCCATCCCCTGTTGTTGGGTTTTTGTTTTCAGTTTCTAGGGAGAGATTCAACTTCTTGGTTCAAGAAGTACAATAGGTAACACGCGCCTCAAAGAACAAATGATCTAGTTGAGTGAAGTGGGCACTGTTTGAGTGTGGTGGTACAGTGGGCACTGTTAGAGTGTGGTGGTACAGTGGGCACTGTTTGAGTGTGGTGGTACAGTGGGCACTGTTAGAGTGTGGTGGTACAGTGGGCACTGTTTGAGTGTGGTGGTACAGTGGGCACTGTTAGAGTGTGGTGGTACAGTGGCACTGTTAGAGTGTGGTGGTACAGTGGGCACTGTTAGAGTGTGGTGGTACAGTGGGCACTATAGAGTGTGGTGGTACAGTGGGCACTGTTTGATGTGGTGGTACAGTGGGCACTGTTGAGTGTGGTGGTACAGTGGGCACTGTTTGAGTGTGGTGGTACAGTGGGCACTGTTGAGTGGTGGTGTGGCACTGTTAGAGTGTGGTGGGTACAGTGGGCACTGTTAGAGTGTGGTGGTACAGTGGGCACTGTTAGAGTGTGTGTGGTACAGTGGACACTGCTAGAGTGTGGTGGGTACAGTGGGCACTGGTGGTACAGTGGGCACTGTTAGAGTGTGGTGGGTACAGTGGGCACTGTTAGAGTGTGGTGGTACACACTGTTAGGCACAGTGTGTTAGAGTGTGTGGTACAGTGGGCACTGTTAGAGTGTGGTGGTACAGTGACACTGTTAGCAGTGGGCACTGTTAGAGTGTGGTGGTACAGTGGGCACTGTTAGAGTGTGGTGGTACAGTGGAGTGTGGTGGTACAGTGGGCACTGTTAGAGTGTGGTGGTACAGTGGGCACTGTTAGAGTGTGGTGGTACAGTGGGCACTGTTAGAGTGTGGTGGTACAGTGGGCACTGTTAGAGTGTGGTGGTACAGTGGGCACTGTTAGAGTGTGGTGGTACCTGATGATCTGAAAATGAAATTACCACCAACAGAATACAAAATGGTTGGATATCGAACTCGTGAATATCATGTGACAGGGAGATGGAGTACCCACACGAACCTGGCGGAGGAGGAGCGAGTTGTCAGGTTTGGTCTCGACGGGGAGGTGGGTTGTGTAAGGTGACGGTCGATACACTGGAGGAGGAGGGAGAACAAAATGGTGAACTGGCAGGAGAAAACGGTGGGGGTGAAGGAGAGAAATGAGAGATGTGAAAAGAAGGGAGAGGGGGGAAAGATCAGGGAGACTGCGTGTGTGTGTGAGAGAAAGAATGGTGGGAGAAGGAGATAAGAGAGAGAATGGGGAAAGAGAGAGTGGGGGGTGGAGAAATGAATGGAAAGATGAAACAGAGAAAGAAAGGTGAGAAGAAAGAAAAAATGGTGAGAGAAACAGAAGATGAAGGATGGTGAAGGGAGATGGGGAGAAAATGAAAGGGAATGAGAGAGAGAGAGAGAATAATATAATGCGATGTCAGAATTCGATATGAGCATCAAAAAAGAATCTCATGTCGTATCCTTCACGGGTCGCTTCGTACACAAGGTTAATAATAAATTTTTTTGGAACTTTCATTCATTATTTAGGTATTGTTACACATCAGCGAAATTAACCCAACCTAACTTATTATAGATACACCTTTAGGTATAAATATTGACTTTCGTTGATAGGTTGACATGTGAAATAGCGTAAACGTGCAAAAGAGTATAAAATGTTAGGGTCAGGGCAGGTCAGGTTACGCCAGATTTGGTTTTAAGTTATTCTATTTGTATATAAGATTACCTGTGGGTCGACATACGAAACTACTACCCGTGTACAAAATGATCTGCAAACTAAACGACCCGTAATCCGCAAAAGACAATCCACCGTAAAATCCTTTGCATCAGAAAGCGATTTAACATGTAACGTGCCGACCGAAATACAACACACCCGTGAAATCTAAGCAATAACGTATGATTCAGCATAGCATCTTGAAGAGTCACGTCCGAACAGACACGGTAATTGCAGGTTACGTTATGGGTGTGGTTCGGGAGGGGGAGGAAGGAAGGGGCGCACTGACACCTCTGACTCACAAACACACGCAGGCACGCCTTCACACACACACACACACACACACACAATACCACTCTTATAAACCTCAACCTTGTTATAGTAACGGGGTGCAGAGTGTTAGCTGTACTGAATACCTTGTCTACTGCACTGAGAGAGAAGGGTGTGGAGGGGAAGGGGGGAGGAAGCTGCGTGATTGTGTCTTGGTTGTACATGTGATCGCATGAGGGTGTGTCTGTATCAAGGGCATATGTTGGTGCCTGTGTGTGGGGCCTGTGTGTGTCTGTATCAAGGGCCTATGTTGGTGTCTGTGTGTGAGGACTATGTGTGTCTGTGTGTGGGGTCTTTGTTGGTGTGTGAATATATTGGGGCGGCTATATAAGCGCGTGTGTGTGTGTGTGTAAAGGTGAGAGGTGCTGTCGTAGGGTAGTTTGTAGCAGTTGTGTATTGTATGGTAGATGACAGTCGGTATGTGTGGTATGTGGTGGTGCATGTGTATGGTAGATGATAATGGATGATGTTTAATGTGTATGATAGGTGGGTAGATGTGGTAGGTGATGTGTATGCTAAGTAGGAAGTGGTGTGTGTGTGTGTGTGTGTGTGTGTGTGTGTGTTGTAGATAGTGATGGGCGTGTCTGCATGGTGGAGGTGAAGTGAGTTGAAGGTATTAATGGGGGTTGGGGTCGCCCACACCGCTAGAGGCTCGAGGACACAGTGCTGACACCAAGGAAATCGAGACTAAATTACGTGTGCAAGGTGATGGTAAAATTATGTGTGAAGGTCGAGGGGTTCTAACTCTTAAACATATGTAAATAAACCCCCATCATGTTCTTCCAGGTGTTTTTCGCAGGTGTGGCGAGCACGTTTATGAAGATGTGTGCCGGTGACTCATTCTACCACGATTAAAAGGAAGTATAATACTAATATGTGGAAGTGTACGGATTATGTTACAAGAAGAAAAGGTCAAGAACGGGCCATGGAAAATCCCTGACTGGTTGCCACGAGATAAGATAAATTCAGAAATGACCGACAGTCAGAGAGATAACTGATATTCCCGAAGATTTGAGGCACTCGGTTATGCAGTTTGGACTCAGAACAAAATAGTGTTAAAATTTATGGGAGAAGCCTGCATCCAGTATTAGAGCGTTGTAGGCCGATGATGATGATGATGATGATGATGATGATGATGATATCGATGATTTTTACGATAGTGATAATAATGATGGTGACGGGGACTTAATTAGTACCTTTTTTTTCTTACTGTGTGGAAGGGTTGTATCAAGTTTATTGGAAGACGAAAAGAGATAAAAAAAAAGAGAGAATATCACGCTTGAACCCAACTTTTGTAACAAGACGTGCACAGTCACCATCACACAGTTCCCAGCTTCGTGGTCTCTCGAGGGACAACAGCAAAGTCTTTAACGGAAAAATCCTTGACGCCGTGAGGTTCCGTTCACTGTTCTATTTTGATCAAGGCTGGCAGTGTTATAAGGTCATCAATGTACAATATATGAGAGAGAGAGAGAGGGTGGGGGGAGAAGTAAAGGTGGAGATAAAATGCTGTGGTTGTCGGAAAGTACTGTAATATACGCCCTATGTTTTTGAGTGTTTTCACGTACACGTTATGTCTTGGAGGCAGTGATGTACACGGTATGTCTTGGAGGCAGTGGCGTACACAATATGTTTTGGAGGCAGTGATGTACACGTTATGTCTTGGTGGCAGTGATGTACACGGTATGTCTTGGAGGCAGTGGCGTACACAATATGTTTTGGAGGCAGTGATGTACACGTTATGTCTTGGAGGCAGTGATGTACACGTTATGTCTTGGAGGCAGTGGCGTACACAGTATGTTTTGGAGGCAGTGATGTACACGGCATGTTTTGGAAGCAGTGCTGTACACGGTATGTCTTGGAGGCAGTGATGTACACGGTATGTCTTGGAGGCAGTGGCGTACACAGTATGTTTTGGAGGCAGTGATGTACACGGTATGTCTTGGAGGCAGTGATGTACACGGTATGCCCTTTAGTATCATTCCTCTTTTATATCTCTATCATCGTAGTTATCATTAATGAGTCTATTTGCATTATTTTCTCAACCAATGTTATACCAAAGACTTTTCTAATACGGCCCCATACATTTGTCTTAGTCTGTAGCTAATATTTCCCCTTATCAAGACTGAGGTTCAGCAAGGTCACCATCTGTCTTCTTAACATTTTATAAATTAATACTTTCTCCTTATTTCCCAATCAAGAATAGTGCTCTAGGCGGTTTATTTCTGTTTGTTTGTTATTTTTGTCTCAGTCTTCAGTAATGATTATGTTTCCTCCACTGATAATGTTAATCTGTTTATGGGGCGATGGTGCAAAGCCTTTATTACAGTAATACTCTCACCGCAATCCATCTTATGAATGTCCTTGATAAATCACGTACGGATATAATGACAACCTTGAATTACTACTTAAACGCATATATAAACTAATTGAAACTGCGCGAGCGACATGATAGCCTTTGAGTAATGGCCCTGGCGTAATAACAGTGTAAGGGAACTGGGTGTAATAATTCAATCCACTTAGAACTATCAGTCAACAATTACTCGAGACTTAAAGCTTATTTGTCCTTCATTACTACTTTATAAATAGTGCTTAACCTGTTTTATATTGTGGTGAAGTTTTGTTTAAGTTCTTAGGGCCAAGTTTAAGTGACTTTTAAATAGGCTGTAGAGAATGTGTTAAAGTGTTCCTCTCTTGCTTGCCAACTGGAGTGTGCAGACAACAATCCTATGGGTAATAGTCGTGGTGTTTAGGTATCAGCTTCATTGTTGTGTCATCAACATTCGTCCATGTCAGGAAAACTGCAGAAGTAAACTTGAGTATCCGATAAGGTTCAGTCCACGTTTTTTTTCATATATTTTATCCATTATTGACTGTTAAATTTCCTCCATAACTTGTACACATACACACACACACAGAGCCACTAGACACACTTCCTCACACCTATCACCCTATGCACCAACACCACTTGTACACATATCCAGAGCCACTAGATAAGATGACTCTGGTTATCATTATGCTAAGCTGACAAGAACAAGAATCTTTACTATTATTCATTCAGACGGTAAAAAGAAAATGATAATTCAATGTCTGTACTACGCTTTGAATTTATATGTAATTCTATTTAAACAAAAGAAGAATCTCAAATTTAAAGAATCTCAAATAAAAGACGACAACGATTAATGGATCATGGCAGTTTATCAGTTGACCTCTATTGACCTCTTAACCATGAGGGTGTACGACGTGACCCGGAACACCAACACGATGATGAGGGTACGTGCGAACAACAAATGTACAACCTCCTTTCTTCATCCACACTCAGGGTTCCTCTCCGACAACCTCTCCATGAATCACCTCCACTCTTCCTTCTTTCCCTTATCTATCTCCTATGAAAATCTCCCCCCCGTGTTTTGTCTCCTGTATCGTCCTCTCTATCTCTCAGTCCTCCCGCCACTGTCTCCTGCAGGTGGGTCTCGCAGGACAGAAGATAAGGGACGTTTGAGGTGTACAGTATTATACCAGGCACTAGTATACAGTATATTGACTAGCCCTCTCACACCCTTACCACCGCCTAGCTATCACCACCTACTACCACCTAGCTATCACCACCTACCACCACCTAGCTATCACCACCTATCACCACCTAGCTATCACCACCTATCACCACCTAGCTATCACCACTACCACCACCTCTTTCTCCTTCTCAGTAAAATATAGACGAAGAGCAAGAAGAAGTTACTTGTGTCAGTTATTGCACACACACACACACACACACACACACACACACACACACACACACACACACACGATAAGTCCTCTCTGGTGTTGCATCTTCCTTGGGTACGAACACAGGTACAAAGAAAGAGAGAGGGGGAGGGAGGTAGGGTAAGTAAAAAGAATGAAAGAGGAGAAACAAAAATAGAGACAGAGAGAGAGAAACGGGGGATGAGGAAGGATGGAGGTACAGAGAAAGAGAGAGAAAAAGGATTGGAGAGGGCGGGAAATACAAAGACAGAGAGAGAGATAGAAACATGACATCGCTCAGTGCCTCGTCGTCCTACAAGAAAAACACGTCATATGGTGTGTCGTTCTTCTGTAGTATTTGGTCGGGTATTTTATTTGGTCGAGCACAATTTGAGTTTTTTTTTTCTTTTCATTTAATGTCCTCGCCTCCAGCTCTCCTCGACTCTTTTTTTTTTTGTCTCACAGTAAATTGACCACTTAATGAGGGAGGCGACAAAAACTTCACCAAATTAACCTCAAAAGCCCGCGAGGTACAAGGAACTGTTTAGTCATGGGGTGGGGGAAAGGGCGTAGGTTTAGATCAAAGGGCGAAAACCTTGAAAAGTGTAAGATTAGATGAGAAGAATGACGTGGAGGGACGAAAATATATAAAAAAAAAAATAAAGAAATATAGTATGAAATATCGACAAGAAACTGTGTCCAAAAAATAACCGCACCCGACTCAGGGACTGGTGGTGGTGGTGGTGGTGACAAAAGGACCCTGACTGTAATAAAACAAGAAATATTTTACCTAACGCAGGAGTAACACACACACACACACACACAGACACACACACACACACACACACACAGACGTAACTTGATTTATATACTCTACAGTTTATAGATAAAGAGATAAAAAGATAAATATATATATATATATATATATATATATATATATATATATATATATATATATATATATATATATATATATATAACAATAAAAAATAATTTATTGTGTTATGGAGAAAATTTGTATTCATGAAAGACCTACCTTACTCCACTTGAACACCTTACTATAGCGACCACCTTACCTTAATTAACACTGTTCCTATATTGGTGTTAATAAGCCACACTGAAGGCAAGGAAGAATGACGAGGCAGATCTTGATGCTGCACGTAAGATATATATATATTTTTTCCCTGTACATCAGCGACACTTTCTTCCCTCCTCGGTGCTTCTGTGTGAACGTTTATATCTCTTTAGTTCGATTCTATCTCGCCTTGTTTATTCGACCTCTTCTCGGCTGCTCAGAAGGTGAATATACTTATCGATGTATTTAAATATTCTAGATAGATAAATAGAGTAGATAGATAGATAGATAGATAGATAGATAGATAGATAGAAGTACTGGCAGAGAGACACACACACACAAAGACAGACAGACAGGCATACAGATAGACAGATAGACAGGTAGATAGATAAGACAGACAGACAGACAGGCAGATAGGCAGACAGGCAGGCAGACAGGCAGACAGACAGACAGAGAAAGGCACAAAGATAGAGAGAGAGAGAGAGAATAAGCCTGCCATCATTAGGTATGAATTCGAGAACCTCTACAACATGTCTCAACAACCGTCGATTTATTGAGGAAAAAACAAAACACATTCGACCTTGTAAACTTCTTGAAAGAAACTCAGTCAGAGGAGGAAAATTTTTGACCAAAAAAATGATGACGGTGTTGTTGTTGTTGTAGTTCCTCTGCTATGGAACGTCTTGAATAGAAACAACATAAGAAGAAATGTTGTTGTTTTTGTTGTGCTTCATTTTCATTTTCATTTTCCTTTCCTCTTTTTTTCTCTTTTTCTTTTTTTTTCTCCCTCTTCTTTTTCTTTTCCTTCTTCTTTCTTCTTGTTCTTGTTCTTGTTCTTCGTCTTCTTCTATTGTACATCAATGAACTAATACAGCTAAAAAAATATATATATATATAAAAGAAGAAAAAATAATAATAATAGTAATCATAACTGTGAACTTTTTGGGCTTTGGATTTTTACGGCTTTTCTTTTTTCTGGGGGAGGAGAGGAGGTAGGGCGTTGGAGAACTTGTTTAGTATATCACCATTACAGAGTCCCGCCACCTTGTGTTTGGTAGTATTCTTTGGAGGTTATTTAGATATGTTAACAGGATCAGGGGCAGAACAGAGAGAGAGAGAGGTGAGGTGGGAAGAGAGAGAGAGAGGAGAGGAGAGAGAGAGAGAGAGAGAGAGAGAGAGAGAGAGAGAGAGAGCTCCAAACTGAAGTGCTCCTAGTACTTTGTATTGGGAGCAACATCTGGGACTCTCTCCCTGGGTCTGAGTCTAGGTTGTCAGGTTATGTTAGTTAGTTATATTAAACATCTTATCTACACACACACACACACACCACACACACACACACACACACACACACACCACACACACACACACACACACACACACACACACACACACACACACACACACACACACACACACACACACACACACACACACACACACACACTCACACACACACACACACACACACACACACACACACACACACCACACACACACACACACACACCACACACACACACACACACACACACACACACACACACACACACACACACACACACACACACACACACACCACACACACACACACACTCACACACACACACACACACACACACACACACACACACACACACACACACACACACACACTCACACACACACACACACACACACACACACACACACACACACACACACACACACACACACAATACCCGGTACCTACCTGTTCTACTAGCTACTACTTGTCTTACATATCACCGAATGAAATATTGACTCATTAACGTACACACATTTTTTCCTATTTATTTATTCCATTAATTTTTTGTTTAGTCATAAATGGCTAGTTAAGTTATCGATAAGGCAGGTGAAGGAAACGACCATGATGCAGGTGTGTTTATTTTCACTTTTAATTTATCTAGACAATTATTTCTCAACCAACACTATTATATTTTTTCCCCCTATTCCTTATGTTCTTTGTGTGGTTGACATAACTCTCATGGCTTATAAGTCCCTCCAGTCCCTTATGGTTACTCGCTCTGACCTTAAACATCCATCATAATTGAGAGTAAAAGGTCTTTTTAACATTGAACCTTGATATAAACCAAACTTTCACTTCAAACTGTTGTGTGACGGCTCTATGTATGTCTGTTAACTTGTTTCTTCGTCTTAAATCTGTTTTCTTGAGGTTACAAAATGTTACTTCTCTCGGGAATTTGATCTATAGGCCTTCTGGTCCACAGACGTGCCATACAGGTTAAGTCTCTCTCTCTCGCCTTTGATCATTATCCCACCCCGTAAGTTTATTGTCCCTGTATAGTTTCCATAAGCTATACTGTTGTCACCTTTCCTCTTGTGTACTGGCATCATCACGCCTACTGTATACTCCCTTTTCATCCCTTACCCCCTTCCCTCGGTTAGGTTAGGTTAGGACCTAACCGTTAGGTCCTGCTTTTTCATCAGACTTCCCTTCACAGGCCTGTACAGTCACACCAGCCTTGTACAGCTCCCCGCCTCCTTCTACCAGCTGCTCTATTAAGTGTTCTGTGTTTTTCTTCCGTTTACCTTTTTATTCCTGTTAATCACTCCTGCAGCTCCACCACTAAGTGTATTTTACCGTAGTTCCTCACCTTTGGATTTCCCACGCACAGTCACTGCCGTCTTTTTGAGTATTTTCCTCACTTCGCTCCATTTTCCTTCAACCTCTCCATTCTCCTACAACTCACTTTATTCCCGTTGAACCTCGTCTCAGTTCTTCAGCATTTTTTTTTTCATTCTCACACCTCGATCTTTGCTTTGTGGTTATTTCCTTCTTCCATCTTTTAACTACGTGATATTCGCATACAGTTAGGACATGAAAGCTTTGGCAGGCAGCCCACCTAAAAGAGGTATCTTCAACTTCAGTACTCTTAAGGGAGAAAGGCTGGAGGAAGAAAAACCTGCAAGATAAACCTGGGTCATCAGAGGCAGTACCATGCAGGACGATTAAGCGACCTAATTCTGTGCTGACACACACACAAGGCAGAGAGCAGTCTGTGGCGTAGACCTCACCTGAAGTAATATCACAATCAACAACTTATATAGACTCACAACAGCTTCGCCTGTTATAACTTTGTAGTTTACCAAAAGTTACTTTTCGTTCTGTCTACAATACAACAAGAAACATCTTGTAAATAAAGATAAAATTATATTCAGTGAATATACATATAAAGAAAATAACAATAATTAGGTAGCTATCATAGATAGAGGACAGATCCAAAATGCTACCAAACTGTATGCAAAACTACCAGGTTTAATTGCACTTATGTTATGGGTTACTAATTTGAAATTTAACTGAAGCGTAAAAAGAAAATATATTAAATATTATTGAAAATAACGTTAATGATAATAATTAGTATTAACATTTCTGATAATGATAACTATTATTATTATTATTATTATTATTATTATTATTATTATTATTATTATTATTATTATTATTATTTATTCTGTTATTATTATTACTTATTATTGTTGTTGTTGTTGTTGTTATTGATAGATTTATTGATTAACTGAAATACTGGGAGTGATGACGTTGCAGCGGAGTGTACAGACAAGGTGCCTCGTTAGTGTGTTTAGCCAACAACACACTCTCGTGATAGAAGTACCAACATGATGTAACGTGATGCAACAAGTCAACCCTCATGAGAATATTGAGTTGGTTCTACTGTTATTTCCTTATTATGTCATGAGTTCAGTAAGCAATGCTGCTTTAATAGTTCTATCACCACCCAGCCAATTTGCAACAGACCGTCAGTATTCTTGCAACAACAATTGCACAACATACAACCATGACACCACTGAAGAAATCATAATCATTAACTGTATGAAGATGATAAGAAACAACTAGTCGCAAATATCCTATGAAAGACGCGAGTTCTTTCAAGACTCAAGTAGTTTTAGGGTCAACAAAAGTCATCAAGAGAAAAACTTTTGACATGGCAGTAGATATTAAGTATGAGAAGTATTAAAGTATTCTAGAGTTAGTGTTTGTGTGTTTGAACAAGTGAGAATAATCTGGGGGAGGCTATTCTGCATGTGATCTGATACCTCTAAACAGGACCGGCCCCAACTTTACACCCTTGGGGTAGTAGAGAAACTGGGTTGAGCCTGATACTAACCTGATTTCCCTTGGCCTGGGTAAACATTACGACTGATGAGGGAACCTGACGATGACGAACGACGGTAGATTACTGACGTGTTCTTTTTTTTTTTTTTTGGTCTCCTCTGTGGCAAGACTTTCAAGACCAACAAGTCTATACGATTATTGTGAATTAATTTATTAGACTTGTTATTATCTCCGTCAGTTATATGTGTGAGGAAGTTATTGTATGTGATGTGTGGAGGCAGTGCTGAATATAACAGTCTATAGAGGGGTGCTGAGTCTTCTGGTCGCTGTCAGAGAATGAGGGATTTACTCTTTAAAGTCGATTAATTTCTGCATATTTCTCAACACCTGTATCAGGAAATTATATTAAGTATTTTTTTTTTTTTTTTACAAACTTGAGTGAAAATTACTTATTTTAGGTGTGACGTCTTTCGCTATCCTAGCCAAATTTTGCATAAATTAGATTAGGTTAGGTTAGGTTAGGTTAGGAAAGATGTTTGAATTATGTTTTATCTGCATGATTGTTCCTATGTACATGTTAGTTCCTGCTTTCAAAATATTAACATTGTAATTATCGCTACATAGCTAATATCCCTGACACACGTGCATTTTACATCATTGTCAGTCCACTTATATGAGAAAAATAATTTCCTCATTATACCATAAATGAAAAATTAACAAAAACTACAATTCACACATCGGCAGCTCGACCTTCTACTTTTAAAGACAGACATAATAAGAATAATGGTAAGACAAAGCTCCCAAAAAAATGTCTTCGTAACCAAAGCTGGAACGTTTGAAGGTTAGGGGTGAGGAAAGGGGAGGGGTTGAGTGGAGGAAGGGGAGAGTCTAGGTGAGGGAAGGGAGGTTGAGTGAAGGAAGGGGAGAGTCTAGGAGGAAAGGGAGGCGTTGAGTGGCCAGAAGGTAAAAGTCTAGGGTGAGGGAAGGATGTTGAGGAAGGAAGGAGTCTAGGTGAGGGAAGGGGAGGGGTTGAGTGAAGGAAGGGGAAAGTCTAGGTGAGGGAAGGGGAGGGGTTGAGTGAAGGAAGGGGAGAGTCTAGGTGAGGGAAGGGGAGGGGTTGAGTGGGGGAAAGAGACATGGCCATGTCCTCATAGTTGAAACCCCATTACAAAAACCCATGGTCGCAGAGATTTGTTTTTCTCCCTTTTTTTCGAGGGTTTGCAGCAAGGTGAAATCTTGGGCCAGTTTTATGGCGTGACTATACAATTATTATTATTAGTTGTAGTAGTAGTAGTATTAGCAGCAGTAGTAATAGTAGCATTAGTAGTGTATAAGTAGTAGTAATAATAGTAGCCTTAGCAGTAGTAGCAGTAGTAGTACAGTAATCATATTTTCTTTTGTTGATATTATAATAATTTCCATATTTTTTTATTCCTATATTATTAATATTGTTATCACGAATATCAGTGAAAAATTTTCTCAATAAAATTGCGAGTACATTAATGATATTATTATTACTACAGTATCATTAGGGGGGTATTCCCGCTCTCGAGGCGGCACTAAGGCTTCTTGCCTCTCCCAAGGTGACCTACTTCAAGGAGTGTCACCCTCTCGTCACCACCACAGCACCACTACGTCACCACCACAGCACCACTCCGTCACCACCACAGCACCACTACGTCACCACCACAGCACCACTCCGTCACCACCACAGCACCACTACGTCACCACCACAGCACCACTACGTCACCACCACAGCACCACTCCGTCACCACCACAGCACCACTACGTCACCACCACAGCACCACTAAATCACCACCACAGCACCACTACGTCACCACCACAGCACACTACGTCACCACCACAGTACCACTACGTCACCACCACAGTACCACTACGTCACCACCACAGCACCACTCCGTCACCACCACAGCACCACTACGTCACCACCACAGCACCACTACGTCACTACCACAGCACCACTACGTCACCACCACAGCACCACTACGTCACCACCACAGCACCACTACGTCACCACCACAGTACCACTACGTCACCACCACAGTACCACTACGTCACCACCACAGTACCACTACGTCACCACCACAGTACTACTACGTCACCTTCTGCGTCAGACTCCTTGGGACGGTGATTGGGGGCAGACAAGCTCCCAAAGATACTGGTGTGACTCATTGACACAAGACCGATCCGTCCGCACCATGACTTAACAGAGAGAGGTGTGTGTGTGTGTGTGTGTGTGTGTGTGTGTGTGTGTGTGTGTGTGTTTTTTTAGATGAAATTGTGGTTACCTTTTATATAATCAAGACTACAATCAATTATATGTCAGTATATGAAATATTAACCATAATCATATGTGTGCCATGTAATCGTATTCGTTGTCCATTACATTACTCAAGTAAACATACTCTATCTGGTTATACATTTGCAAATTTACCCACAAAGCATCACTTATACATACACTCCTGTGTCGTAGAGATTTACCCGCTGGAAATTACGCCACGAAAACGAAAAAAAAAAAGCCTACCGTGCCCTTGAAGACGATGGCACATTATCATCGTGTGGGCGTGTCGCTCTCCTGAAGGATATACAGTAAAAGGCCCGCGCCGCCTCCGGGCCGGAAAATTACAGACCTATATTCCTATTAGAAACACAAGGCAAAATACTAGAAAAGATAGTCAACAACAGACTCAGAAACTATCTAGAACAGGAAAACAAATATAACCCCAGACAACATGGATTCTGGAAGAACCGAGGCACAAACACGGCTATTGCACTAATTTACGGAACAATAGCTAACGCCCTCAGCATTAAAAACCAGTGCACTGTAGTTCGATAAAGTGTGCTGACCCACATTGTTTTCAGAAGAGAATAAGAAATACCTTGTCAAAGGTTCATAAGAATCCCGGCTCTGACATGGTGCATCTCAGGGTGCTAAGAGAGTTGTATACGTCTTCACTGTGATTTATGTTGTTAAGTTTGGTGTGTCATATTTCTGTCCGTTTATTGACATACTTGTATTTTTATATTATATGACCTGAAGAAAAAATACAGGTGCAATAACATGGCTCTGAAAAACGAAGTTCTTCCCTACTTAAGAGGTTCTTTTGGCGCCCGCGAGGGTTTTCACTAAATAAGCTTCAATTCGAGATCTATATACATATACATCCAACAATGAGGAAATTTAACTTTACACTACTTCGATTCTTGAAAAACATCCTCCCCCTGCACTCTCACCTGGCTGAGTGGGTCTAATTAAGGTCGTCTGGCATAAATAACCACATCTCTCTTGCAATTTGCCCGAAAATGGTTCGTAAATGAGTAATATTTATCTATACCGAACTCACAATCCAGCGGGTCGATCATCTTGATTTTAAACAACAGTTCTACTTCACCTACTATATCGGGTTAATGAGTCTTGAGTAAAGTTTCAAATGCCACTCTCTTGTCAAGGAAAGATTTAGTAAATGATTTTTTAAGCCGGAAGTAGTCTTCGGTAGCAACTCCAAACTTAATAGTTGTGGCCTCCTTCTATTCTCAACAACTGCATCATTTACTAAACTCACCGAATTTTGTTGATTGTGGTCAGAGATTATTTTTATGTACTTATCATATAAATATATATTTTAGAACATTGAAGGTTTTTAACAAAGTAAGAAAGAACCGATCACCCGCCGAATGACTTATAAACTGATAAGTGGTAATATGACAAATTGATAAATATTTAATTAAATCAAATTATAATTTGTCATGGCAAATTTTTTCGGAGTGGGAGTTGTGAACTCTTGAAACAATTTACCAGAAAGTGTTGTGACGGCACCGAGTGTGAGCTCTTTCAAGACAAGACTTGACCAACACTTGAGCAGGTTCAGGCACATTCAGGAGCCGGTGCATGCCCAGTACTTGCCAACAGTGCGTGACAGAGACGTGACCGATCACCCAAGCGGCTAACGAGCCGATCAGTGGTGAAGAGGAAAAAAAGTAAAAAGTAAAAAAGTATCACCCTTGCTTCGATTTAGTTAGGCATAAATACGCTGTAATGCGTTTTCTTTTATTTGAATTCAAAGAAAACCTTTTTATGGGAAACACTAATAAAATTAAAATGTTTGTATTATATATGTATTTATTTATTATTTAACCATAATTTATCAGCTTAATTTGATTCTATATGAAATTACTGAGAAATAATTCACACAGAACAAGAATACATATATAAACATTTGTAATTCTGTGGAACACCGATTCGCAAGGAGAAACTTTAGAGAACAAAAATGTAGAAAAGAAATCCTTTTCATCTATGCAATATATAAACTAGTTGGATAAATTGCAACTTTCTTATTTTAATTTATCATTTTACCACTTATCAGCTTACTAGTGATTAGTCCGATTTTTGTTATTATGCTATGAACTTTTTCAGGAGGAAACCTGAGTATCTTAAAGAAACCTTTCATGTTCTTTGATGTTATGTAGGGTCATACTGGACAACACTTTTTCCACGTGTGTCTTGTACCAGACTCAAACTCATGATATAGTGCTGAAAGGTTCGCGCGTTACCGCTGTACCACCAACGCCTCTCATGTTTTTGGTTCCGATTTTTTTTTTTTGTCCTGTGTACACGAATTTATGTCGACCAACTAAATTCCTGCGACGCCATTTGACTTGTTTCCATTAAATTATTTTTCTAAAGATAAAATTAATCAATCAAACCTACCAAACTACCTATCATACGATGGAACTGAAGTACGTACAGTAGATTATTTGAGGTTAGGTTTGGTAGGTCAATTTTCATTAGGTTAGGTAGGTTTGGTTAGGTAAGGTGTGGAGAGCGTTTGATCGGCCGCTGGAGACCCGTTTGTCAACCGGGCTTGGAACGATTATACTGTACTTGTATTACATAAATTCACTTACAATTGCTGGTATTATTTTACTTTCAGACAGCCGTGGAATCTTAGTCATCGTATCATTGCAATCAATAGTTTAGACAATTCTAACACATTTCTTCTATAACGTTTTACTCGAAAACGACTTACATACGCCGAGGTATCCATGTTTTTTTTTTTTTACGGGGAATAGCCTACCCGGGCACAGGTCATCGACTCACAACGGGCCTAGGAGGCGAAAAGATAAGAGTAAAAAGCAATTAAACTTATAACAGAAAAAGATTATATTAATCTACAGCACCAAGACGCTGGAAAACCAGCTTAGGTTAGATGATTTTCTAGTAATTTGCGAAGGAAACGTCCGAGAAGAAAAGTGTCTTAAAATTGTCTAAATTATTAATTATAAAATAAAATGCCAAGATTCCATGGCTGCGTAAAAGTAAAACTTTTCCAAATTGCTTTTTTGTCTTAAAAAGTCATTTGTAATTACAGTAACTTAAATTTGTGTAATAAATTACTCTGCTTCAATTACTGTACATGTACTCTAAGCCTCAGAACGATCTAGATTTAGAGGAAGCAGATATTTGGTTAAATAGTAGCAGCAAATGAAACTGTCTCAGAGATAACTTTATCCAAACGTTTCGTCACGTCACTAAGGACTTGTATCAAAGAAACGTTGGAAATAAAGTTATCTCTCTGAGTCTTTTTTCCTTCGCTGCCGTATAACAATGTATACAAATGAATCATATTCACGAAGTAGATATCGTCGAGAACAGAGAAGTAGAGAATGTCTTTTGATTTTATGACAACTTATGATATAAGCTGCTTTACTCACACCCAGCAGTTTTGTGTGAGTTGGTTAATCATATGGAAGTCAAGGATTCTTTCCTGGCTACAGATATTAAAAAAAAAAAACATCGTCTCTTGTGAGTTCGCTTCGGAGGTGGACCTCTGCTTCTCCGTTCCTCTAAGGCTTAGAGGAACGGAGGAAATTGCGTTTGCTTAGAGTCTAAGCAAACGCAATTTCCTTGCACTCTTCAAATGTAAGAAGGTGGAACTAGCTCACAGCCGACAGCGTACAGCGAATAATGGTGCTCCAAGTCCGTAGACTTGCATCGTTTTCCATCGTAAATAAAATTGTTAATTAATACCTTCCTAAAGAAACCATCTACATTGGACCAGATTTGTTCCACTCTACGAATTTTTTTGCGATTTTTCCACCAAGTTTGATGAAAAACGATTGTGCCGTTTCGGCTGCCCAGAACAGGCAGACAGACAGACAGACAGACACACGGCTAGTCCTATAGTATATTAGATGGTGTTGCACGGGGTTCTGTTCTTTCACCTACTCTCTTCCTTCTTTTTATCAAAGATTTACTTCACACTACGACTAATTCTATTCATTCTTACGCTGATGATTCTACTCTTCACTCTTCTTCACATTTTTCCCTTCACCCTAATTATCAAACTAGATCTGTCTCTAGAGCTGATATCGTTTCATGGGTAGGTAGAAACTCGTTTAAATTCAATAGTAATAAAACACAGTATTTACCAATTACACTTTCCAAAATAAAAAATCTCCCACCAATCACATTTCAGGACACAATCATTCTGCAAAATTCTAAAATAGATTTAGTAGGTAGTAGGTAGTAGACAGCTACCAAACAGGGAGGTACTTCCGCCTGGGAAGATATTGGAAGCATAATGTGTTCTCTAATGGTAGACCCTGCTGCCATATGGCATCACGAAAATTGTGATCAAGTCCCAGGTTGCTGATCTGACTTTCTACCTCATTTATACACAATTGCAGGGTCTCAATTGTTTCTCTTACCATTGACAACACAACACACATACCCTGTACAAGTATATTTTTCTCACTCTTGATCTCTTTTCATTTTTGTATTTCTTTATGGCTCTTTATTATTATTATTATTATTATTATTATTATTATTATTATTATTATTATTATTATTATTATTATTATTATTATTATTATTATTATTATTACATTTTCGCCCCCCAGGCCCCGATGTGGGTCAGTGACCTGTGCCCGGTGGGTTAATCCTCGTAAAAAAAAAAAAAAACTAATATGTCATGGAAGCCAACATCCACAACATTGCTAAAGCTGCCTTCCGAACGCCGGGAATGCTGTACAGATGCCGTAGTTACTTCACTCCTAAGTAGTTGCTTCAAGTTTACAAGGGATTCATTCATTCGTCCTAACTTGGAGTATACTGCTCTCATGTATGGGGTGGCTCTTCTTCTGTCCAACTGTTAGAAAGGGTGGAATCAAAGGCATTGCGTCTTATTAACTCTCCTCTTTTAGTTTATAATCAGTGCCGGATTTAGACCTGTGAAGGCCCATGGGCAGCCTCTTTGTGGAGGCCCCCCTCATTATAACTACCCAAGAGGGTGGGGTGGTGAGTGAAGCAGCCTAAACATCTGGGAGTTCCGGGGGGCGCTGTAAGACCCCTGGGAAAATTTTTAAATTTGAACACTTCTTTGGAGAATTTTGAAGCCATATGCAGTTATATTGAGGAAATTAGAACATTGAGAAATTTTTAATTAACTGTATATTTATTGATAGTGTACAAATTCCCAATACACACACACACACACACAAAAGTGAGACGTGATGGAATAGATAAACGTGAATTTGAAAGAATGAAAATAAAAATAATCCAAATGAATAAACACAAATAAATAAAATATTGTAATATGTGGAGGCCCCTAGGCAGCTGCCCACTTTGCCCACTCCTGAATCCGGCCCTGTTTATAATCTTTCTTCCCTTTCTCCGCCGCAATGTTGCTTCGCTCTCTTTTAGAGGTACTTTAACGGGCATTGTTCGGTGGATTGGGCATCCTGTGTACTGCCGGCAAGGCCGTGGGCTCGTAACACTCGCCTTGCCCGCGGTGCCCACCGTTTCTCTGTGGATGTCGATCATACTAGAATAACCCGCTGTAGAACATCCTTCTTTCATCACACAGCCAAACTGTGGAATGCTCTGCCTTCTTCTGTGTTTCCACACTCTTACAATCTGTCTCATTTCAAAAAGCTGGTTTTCCGGCATCTTCGTGGTGCAGATTAATGTAATATTTTTATTTTCTATTTTTAATTTATTTTTACTCTTATTTCCCCGCCCCCTCCCCCCCCAGGCCTCGTTGTGGGTCGATGACCTGTGCCCGGGTGGGCTATTCCCTGTAAAAAAAAATACCTATTAATTCTGCATAGATTATTATTAACATTTAAGATAATAGGTGAGCCCCGAAAAAGTCTTATAATTTCAGTCTGCCCCTCGGACCTCAAAAATTTCCTCACCCCTTCCCTACAGCGTATCCTTCCGGCCTCGGGGGACTTAACTGAGTAAAAGTAACCGAAAGATATGAATAGCTCCTGTGCTTCTCTTGTGCTGTAGACTACAGATAACAATCTGTAGTTTATGGTAATGAAATTCGAAGCAAAAATTTTCATTGTCTGTAATTTTCAATGTAATATTCAATGTTATATAATAAAGACTTGATTTGAAGTGAAATTTGTTCTTTTTATACCTATCCTTGACTGCAAGGGTTCTGTTGCCTTGGGAATATGTGCTTGATGGGCGGCACCTAAGACGTAGTAGGGAGGAGAGGTGTACAATCAAAATATTTCCTACCGCAGCCTTTATTATCCACAATGCTTGACGACAGCTTCTTTATAAATTTGACGTATCCAATGTGATGACCAAAATAAACAATACGCACTAACTGCATTGCTTTATTGATATTATGATGATACTCCGTGAATTTCTTGGTATATACTTCTTTATAATAATGTTACAGTGTAGGTTATTTTAATTTTCAAGATATATTGAAGACCACTGTAGCCCAAAGTTTGGATTACCCAAGGATCAGATCATGCTCCAGTAATAAGTTTATCTGGGGCTAAAGCATAATAATAATAATAATAATAATAATAATAATAATAATAATAATGATAATAATAATAAAGTTTAATGAAATCAAATGTGATTTAGGGAAGCTGAAGACAGAGGAAGGGATAGAATTTGAAATTGAAGTCCAAAACTAATTTTTGGTTTTGTTGGAAACAGGATTTGAAGAACAAAAAAATAAACAAAAGTGGAATGAATCAACGAATTAAGTGTGAAATACCGTGGAGGTATACAGAGAGCGTGGTCAATACTGATGACATGCCTGATGAATTGTGAGATAAACTTAAAAACTAATGACTACTCAATCACTCAGGTCGAAAATTGAACTGGATGACAGTACAGTACTTTTGTATTGATAAATGACACGATAATTATGACCTCTACAATTTCTGACTAAATATTTTTTTAAACTATTGCTTTTACTCTGTTGGTCATTTTAGCGAGCTAATTTTTTCACAAATGTTTCCATTCTCCGATTTTGTCGACCATTTCTAGGCATCAAGTTGTTTCAAGTGCCTTTGTTGTTAATTTACCCAATCAGCATTACACCTTGTCAATATTTTCCTTAAGTGAATTCGAATTTTGAGTGTATAGTCAATCATGACGCTTTATATGGACGGTATATCAATAACACGTAATATTTTGTACCTAGGTGGTGGCTACATTAGATTTAATAATCAATATCGGTAATCAATAAAAAGGGCAATGACCTGAGTTTTGTAGTGCACTAACATTAGCGAATTCGTATTCGAGCTTCAATCATTATTATGTAAAGTACAAAAGATTAGTATAAGTAAAATAAGTTTATTACATACCTATGTAAAAAATAATACCATAAGTAATATTACTGTACTTACAATTAACGCTTGGCAACACCGCTGAGCGTAGTTGGTGAAGTGATCCATAGATGGCGAGAGCGGCGCCAAGCTGTCATGTAGTAAAGGTAGTTTGGTTTTGGTCATTCCTGGTCCAACAGATTATACTATGGCTGAGTGATGCACTGAGGTGCTTAATACACTTGTATATCTTAAATATATTGTTCATGTAGCTGTAAGATAAAGCTATCTAGCTAATATTCGGTTATCATTCATAAATGTTTTGAACTTCCCGCGTTAAGTTGTGTGGGAAACATTTAACAACTGTTGGGTAGCTCCAAGCTGTGCCGTTCAAGGTAGCCATTGTCAAGAATTTCCTATAAAATCGCTGGCCATCGGCCTAAATATAAGTTTCTAGTGTCAGAAGATATACTTAGTGAAATCATTAGTGCATCAAAAGGTGCTTATGTGGTCTCTGGTGGAATTAAACGGAGATAATTGTAAAAAATCTCCCTAATCGTAGGGTCATCTCTATGGGGACTCTAGTCCTCCTCTGAAATTGAGATGCAGAGTCACAACCAGAAGAAACAACAGTACGTGACGGCGGCGGGTCGGTACCATTCAAATAAAGGATTTACTGCATATTTCCACCAAACACCGCCAGGTAAGTCACATATAAGGTTGAATCTGTGGGAGTGAGTGGAGGGGGAGGGACGCCGGCTGACATTAGGTGGTGGGAGGGCCGCTCAGCTGACACTGGGCACACTTCACTCCCTCACACTTCCTTCACTCACCATTTCCTCTCTTCACACTTCTCTCACAGTTTTTCTCGCTATTTATCTTTATCGCGGGGACAGAATTTCAGCCTCATGATGATAAGTTAACTTTTTATACATGAATGCAAAAAAAAAAAAAAAAGTAAAATATCACTCAACATAACATTTATTCAACATTTATATCGGTATATATTTACAGCTGTAACCCTAGACTAAATTGACTTAGTATATTCTCAAGGTGGTTGTGTTTATTGGACAGCCATTGTTGTTACCTGAAGCTTTTCTTTATGACCATGACAACATATGAGATACACCTACAACTTATTATATTAACTCCATAATAGTGTACATGATGCCTCAAATTAGCATTCTATAAGGTATTGCTATTTTGGGATAACATTAGTACTATAAATAACATATTAGTGGTATATATAATGTTAAAGGTTGTCACTTTCTAATGACCAAGTTTTTGAGCTTGAGTTCCTTGAGCTTCCATGATTATTTTTCAGCTCATTTGTATATTCTTCATTAGGGTTTGATTTATTGGAGATTTTACCTAAAACAGCTGTTTTGATGCTGAAAATGGATATCCTGCGGTGGAATAAGGAAAATGCAAATTAATGCTTCATAAGTGGCAAGTAGGCATATTGCACACTGGCTATTTAGAATAAAAATATTGAAATGTCAAATTTTAGCATGAATGAACTTTGTCAAATTTTATTTGAAACTTGGCAAAATTATGGATTTTGGTGCTTCTATTTGTAATCTAGTCATGGTATTAGTGTCTATCTGACAGTAGAGGAGAGCATGAAGTGCAGCAGGGAAATTAAAAGGCAAGTACCTTAGAAATGCATGCTGCAATAGTAGAAAATGCAAGACAATCCCACAAATAATAATGTTTTAGTCTTTCAACAAAAAAGTAATGGCATAATTTATGAGAGTACTGTACAGTACTTCACTTGATAGTACTTTAGATATTGGACTCATGGAAATGAGCTACTTTAGTGAATTCTGTATAGGAAAAAACTTCATTAATACTGTATGTCAGAAATGGTTCTCTGCGATGTGGGGATCTATTAGTCAAGTTGCCATAACTAGTTTATTCACGCACCAAGAGACAATGATATGTCATAGATATTTTCGCTTGAATTAAATAAACATGACAAAAAGTTGGCAGGAGCTTTTTTAATACTTTTTATAATAATAATAATATAAAAACGTAGTGGAAATTTTGCGTTGACCGACTAGGCTCCTACTAGCACTATCATACCATGGGTGCGCTCTGAATGTCTAAATACCTACATTACTTAATGTTTAATATGACGGTGGATCTGCTCCCAGCTGGGAAGTTAGGTAAGGTTAGGTAAGTTTCTTTGGTTGGTTAGGTCAGGTTCAATTAAGTTCTAGTAAATGTCACCTCTTTTATAATAATAAGAATATCTGGAAAAAAATTAACAAAATCGAGCAACTCCTGGTGGTAGTAGTGTACTTAGACATTGCTGTTTTTACCCCACTTTTCCCTCTACTGCCCACTTTGAACAACCAGTATTGTTGGTAATTGGGGAGGTCTTAGCTGTTAAAATACTAAAAAAAATATAAATTTGTCCCAAAAACGTGATAGATTATAACTTTATTTTTTGCTATCCCTCTATATAAATAGAAATATAAGATTCCATGTTCAACCTAAACTTAATCTTTACCTCTATTATTGTTATTAGTTTCCATGCACAACAGAAATATGTTTATTTTATGGCTACACAAGGATCGACTCACGGCAAAATATATGCCAAATGCTGTCAGAGTCATGATCAAATATAGTTCCCGCTTTGATTGGCGGTAATCGACGATTAGCCAATCAGAGTGCACTCGTGGTAAAAAGGCATTAGTAGGAACATAGCTGATCACGACCTAATATCCACTGCCAGATAAAAAATTAACAGCGAGGGATTGTGTAATTTTTGTATCTTAATTAGTTTGTCAATTTTGCCCTAGTGTTGTTTAATATCTAAAACATTGATTTTTCTTTCACGGTGACTTAAGTGTTTTATTGTAAATAAGATAAACCGATGATACTTGATGAGAGTGGTTTGGTTTTAGCAGCAATCTGACAATATTTATCCATAAAAGATGAAAGCGTTCTTCCTTCAAAAAATCTTACAGAAGAACGCAGCAGGAAATACAATACCTCTACTACTGATCATGTCATCTAGGTAGTAGAACTTATTGAAAAGGTGTAAGTGATGTATAACAGGCATGGGCAACCTTTTCTCAGTTGTGAGCCGCATTATGATTTAGGTATTTTTCTGCGGGATGACCTACCAGCATTTATATCCTACCTAACCTAAAAGTAATGTTAATGTTGTACGCATTAGCACGAACACTGAAACAAAACCACCCTAATAATTTTTTTAAGTAAAACGTTAATGTTTCTCGGCATTTAACATAAGAGGAGTGAAGCAATCTGTGAACACATCTGTTTTTTTTCTACAGTTAACCGTATTTTTCTTACTTATGAGAAACACCTTGCTACCAGAATAATGTTAATCTTGGTGCATGAGGAAGTACAATGAAACAAACTACTGTACTGTATAGCCATATCTGTTTATTTTACATTTATATTTACAGTACTATGTATTTCAAGTTCAGCCAGTTCATAAACAGAAGAAAAATGTATGTGACATAATAATAGTTAAGGCTGGAATGAATAAGACATCTTGATGCAGATCAATTTATTTTACAGTTACAATATTTTCTATTTTGTGAGACATATACATTAATGATGATATCTGCATGATATATAAACAACCAATAGGGTTTCAGTTACTAAGACATAGAGAATTAATTTACTCTTTTCTCTCATTTACAATTTTGTCCAACTTTCTATAGTCAGAAATAGTCGTAGCTATTGGGACACTTGGGTTTGAATGCTTCCACATAGCCGTTCAAAATTTGGAGGAATGTCAGAGGTTGCAACCGGAAGTATCACTCCAGATGCATGTCTGTGAGTCTGGATCTGTGATTGGACTTTATCAAATTCATGTGTGAGGAAAACTGTTTACAGGAATATGTGTTGCCAAACAGCAGAACCTTCCTTAGTGCAGATGCTATGAGACCTGGATATTTGTGTCGTGGAATGTCTTGGAATTTAACCTCGAACACTTTTGTCTGTGGATGAATTAGTAGAGTGTCATGAAAATCAACTTTAAATAATATGGAGATGTTCAAGCTGTTTTCTTCAGTTTTGAAGTTTTTAAAATGAGATTGGAAATCTTAGGTCAAACCAGAAAGTTTTCTAGCAAATTGATTACCTTTCCCAGGGAATTCATTTCCACAAACTTCGAGGAGAGTAGGAAAATGTGATGTGTCATCTCTTCAAGGTTGTGTCAGCCACAACCGCAGTTTGTTTTGAAAAGGTTTGATCTGGTTTTATAACTCGTGAATCAGTTGACCTCTTTTTCTGTAAGTTGATGTTCAAGTCCTGAGACGTTTCATAATGTCGACGAGGAATGCCAAATCAGCCAGCTAATCATTATCATGTAATTCCAGCAATGGTTTGCCTTTCATCCCCCCCCCCCTTTTTTTAACCCTTACTGAGTCAGCGCACATCAGAATACTGTATAGTAGTAGACAAGATCTTTGCTATCTGACTCCAGGTTTTCAAGGAAATCTCGGAACGGGTTATGATTCAAAGCCCGAACTTTGATGAAATTGATGCAAACAACGACTGGTTCAATGACATGCTTAAAATTAAGTGTCTTGCAACAGAGTATCTTAATGGATGGCACAATGAAATATAGTCAGTTCTTCAGGATCCAAGTCGCGATCAGGCATTTAGGCTTTAATTCGTGCAATAAGGCCAGCATTGGAGCCTACCATAGCATTTGCCCCATCAGCTGTAATACCACTCAATTTTTTCCCATTTCATTTCGAAGAGTTCAAATGCTGATTTTACTTCCGTCAAAAGGGCTTCCCCATCACATTGACTACAGTCAACCCTCGCTTTACGCGGTCCCACATTCCGCGTTTCCACGTTTACGCGGTACCCTGCCGAAACCGGAATGCTCACATTCCGCGGTGTGTGTACCCCTTTACGCGGAGAGCGGCTGGCGAGCCGCGCCATTTTTGGATCCAAACCTCCCGCCATCTCTCCCACTATCTGCCATGTTGTGTAAGCGGCTCGAGCAGGGTGCGCACAAGGTCGCCCAGTCATCAAAACATTACCGAGTTCTTCGCCCGCCACCCACCACAGCCGGCCCAAGTCAGTGATAGTGATAATTATAGTGAGGATATGGACTTATATGGACTTTGAGGGGTTTGACAAAGAGGCCCTGCAAGCCTCTGTGGTGGATAGTGATACAATTGATACAAGTGATACAGGTGAGGGCCAATAATCTGCCCTCTGCCTCGGAACCAACCCCCCATCCCCGTGTGCCCAGCCATCTTTTCTACTAATGTAAGTGTTAAAAAACCTAATATTATTGATATTTCTCTTAATTATTAATTGTGTGTGCATACCATCATAAAATTGAGAAGTTGTTTTTACTACAACATAGGTATTGTGTCTGAAAAAGTGGAGTTTGGGGGTCGGCCCGGTCTCTATTTCAATTAATCCCATATGTTATGTTGTTCACTTTACGCGTTTCTCACTTTCCGCGGTACCCTGTGAGTTGAATTAACCGCGTAAAGTGAGGGTTGACTGTAATATACAGAGGGTCCCAAGGTTAGGGTTCCGTTCCTGAGGATGTTCTTAAGTTGGATTTGTACGTAAGTTGGCTCTCATGCTATCTGCATACTGTGCTTACAGAACAATGTTTAAAATCCCTCTATATCATAACTTAAGTCCTTTTATACATCTAAAATCACTTAATTTAGGACAAAAGAAGAAATAGAATGACAAAATACAGTAAATAAAAGTAAAAAATAAGTCATTTGGTAAATAAAATACAGTACTGTAAATTTCAAGTTTAACCCCGTTCGTATCGGCTGGCGTTCGTAAGTCGGGGACCCCCTGTACAGTACAGCATGAACTTTTATATTGCTTTACTTGCTATAAGCTGACTGCATAATAATAGTAATAATAATAATAATAATAATAATAATAATAATAATTAACGGTTTATTGAAAAAAATCTGCAGCCCGAAGGCTGAAAATATACATTGGACAAAAATGACTTATTACATACAAAGACATGGGGTGGGTGGGTCGTTTAACAAAAGCTTTCATTACTGAAAGAGCAATGAACAATGATTGAACATAAAAATTATTATAGTTTACAGTTGATGGCCCGGGCTGGTCATGGAGACACCAGGTGGTGTGATGTTCACGTGGTGCAGTAACTCGTCCTCGGGTGTTGATATGAAGGACCTCACGTGGTCATGGAGACACCGTGTGGTGTGGGGTGGTGTCGCAGTACCTCACCCTGTTGGGTGGTGGTGTGTTATCTCTTAGTCAGGTGTGAAGCCGACCCACTGTTGTTCCCATGGTGGACTGATTCGCACCTCCTGGTCAGAAGCTGGCGGTCAGTTCCCAGGGGTGGGTCACGGCTCTCACTGGTACTGTCTGGTGCTGAATTCACTGGCTTAAACACTGTTCATCACTGTTCAACACTGGTCCCACTTTTTTCCGAAACGAAAGTGTCACTTTCGATTATGTTGATATCCCGGTGGTGAGGATGGGTCGGGGAGAGGGACTTGAGGAATGGGCTGAACATTGGCCAAGGGGGGCAGCTGCTCGGCAGGAGCAGCTCCTGAATCACTGACCACATTAAGTGTAATTTCTCAATCACTCTGTGGTCTGCACAAAAACATGGCCCAGACCGCAGTTTGCCCATACCTGCTGTGTAAGAAGAATTAGGAAATTTCTATAGGACTATTAGCGTAAATTTGTTTGTGACCTCGATGGTAAATATTCTTTATTTCGTACTTTTTCCACTCATATCTTGAAAGGTAATGTTTTCAAGCAGTTATATTTTTACATACATTAAATTTATCTTTAAAGTGAGCCAGAGTTGGGTATCCTTAACAGTTACTGCATATGGATTTATTTGTGATATAGCAATTTTAATCAAAGATTACACAGTATATGAGCCAGGATTAGTACTGTCAGCTAAAAAAGAAAAGACTAATGTAGATGTAGGTAACACTTGATGTTTTATTATGAGTAGATTCCTTAAAGGAACTCATTAAATAAAGTTAGAATTACAGTACAAGGAATTAACATATACGTACAGTATGTATATAAGTATATATTCTTAATAAAAAAGTATTGTAATACTGTATGGTATAATCAAATCTCTTAATAGTACAGTAATACATATACGGTACTGGTATGTACAGCAAAGCTAACTACGTACTTTAGAATGATTCTGAGCTTCTAAATATTGTATCCTTTTTACATAAAATCCATAAAAGTAATCTATGCTCCTGTCAGTGTTAGTTAGATGAGTGTATAGACATATGTAATACCAGGTCTAGTGTTTCAACCATGCATCCACCATTCTATGGCTCAATGTCTTGAGAAGCTCACATGATCTTCCATGCATATTACTAAAATTCAGACTGCTTTCGTGCGGTTTTCTTTGGTAAGCACAATGTGTAGGTGTTCATGTGCAGTAGGTTTACCTAGGGTCTTTGGTTGCACATAACTCATATTTAGATAATGCTTAGAGACAAGACTTTTATCAACAAAAACAGTATGCACCCTCTGTATATTGTAGCAAACACAGTCCAGTGGCCTTAGGATGACCCGCTATGTCCAGTTTCAGGGACACCCTTCCATGCACAACTAGACACTAAAGTTGAGTGTGTTATTATTGTGTTTGCTGATGAAGCAGTGTCTCAGGATGCTATCCCTGAGTTTGGGCTCTTTTACTTGTACTGCAATTTCCCATAAAAGAATTTTGACAATACAATAAACCCTTGATAACTCGGCGCAGGCAGTAAGCAGCTACCAAACAGGGAGGTACTACCGCCTGGGAAGATATTGGAAGCATAATGTGTTGTCTAATGGTAGACCCTGCTGCCATATGGCATCACAAAAATTGTGACCAAGTCCCAGGTTGTTCATCTGGCTTCTGCGTCATTTACACACAATTGCAGGGTCTCGATTGTTTCTCTTACTATTGAGAACACAACATACATACAGTACATTGTTTCTCACTCTTTATTTTATTTTTTATTTTTACGTTTCTTTACGTTTCTTTATGGTTCTTTATTATTATTATTATTATTATTATTATTATTATTATTATTATTATTATTATTATTATTATTATTATCATCATTATCATTATTTTTATTGTATTGTATTGTATTTTATTTTATTGTATTGGGTAGTACTGTACTACAGGGGATCCCCAACTTACGAATGCCCTCCGATACGAACAGGGTTAAACTTAAATTTACAGTATTTTATTTACCTGATGACTTATTTTTTACTTTCGTTTACTGTATTTTGTCATTCTATGTCTTCTTTTATCTTAAATTAAGTGATTTTAGATGTATATAAGGACTTAGGCCATGATATAGTGGGATTTTAAACATTGTTCTGTAAGTACGGTATGCACATAGCATGTGTTCTGATTTACATACAAATCTGACTTAAGAACATCCTCGGGAACGGAACCCGTTGGTAACTCGAGGACTCCCTGTATTTTACTTTGACAAAATATGTGATTATATAATTTGACATTAACTTTGTCATTATCTTTCCAGGTATGTGTTTTAGTGGAGTGTTACCAAAGAAGAGCCATTGGAGAAGGTAAGTTGGAAAGTCAGTTTTTGGAAGAATTTTTTGAGTAACTCCAGCAAAGGGGTGATAGAGGAACAGTACATCAGTTGAGTAAACTTAGTGACAGATATAGAACAACAATTTTATTAATTGCACAGTTAGTTAATTTATTGACAGGAATATTATTACATAAATGCTTATACAGTATACATGTTAAAATGCATTACTGCACATCATTTCGGTGAACATTATTTATCCAAATAAATATACAATTACAATATTTGTGAAGGCTACATAATATCTATTGTAGTACAATAAGTCATATACTATACAGGGTATTATACATTACAAACATTTATTTCTAATTTTACTTCTGTATTGCCTACCTAATTTATGTCCACAGTTTTAATACATCATCAATATTTTTATACATTTCACTGCAGTTATATTTCACTCAAAAGATCACGTAGAGAAGACAAATCAAACATCCTAAACCTTTGACGACACTGAACCGACAAATAACGCTCAATGGCCACATGATGCTCATCTTGAACTGTGTCCTCCTCACACAGGCAAACCCTGAACTCAGCGGGTGTTTAACTCCACAGTCCTGTTTCATTTTTAAGACTATGGGGCATTAGACATAACCTAGTGAAGAATCTTCTTGTGTGTGTATAGTCAGGGATAAATTGTTTGCTTTCATATTCATCATGTACTGTTCAATGTGGGTTCATTTTAGCTCTATATGTTACATATTTGGTTGCATAAATTGATTTGTTTCTAATAAATTTCATTAATATATTTAGTGGGTTACTAGTACTGTACTGTACATTCAAATTGTAGAGCCTTGGCCATAAACCTATGTATTGGGGTATATTTTCTTACACAAGTCAAATACTGTACATTATTAGATGGTTCTTCTACATCTGTAACCTGAAGATTTTATTGTAAATATTTCTCTCTTATTAGAGGTATCAAATTACACCATTACTGTACAGGTAACCGTCGTTTAGCGATCGTTTGCTTAGCGATAATTTAGTTTAGCTTCTTAAAATTTCTAGCACTTGGTTTTTTTACAATCTGCAATTTTTGGTTTAGTGATCTACAACTCAATGGGAAAAATTCAGGAGGGAAGTAAAAAAAATGGGAATTCTGTGGTACAAGTGGGCATCACTACTGTCACTTAATACCACTACTGTATGAGCTTTAGGGCAAAGGTAAACGTCTCCTAAGAGACACCATGTTTAAGACATACTGTATATTTACAGTATATGTCCGTGAAAATTTTAAAATTCCTGCTAATCTTGTAAATAGTGTAAATATATGTAATTTGTCATTGTTTTAGGGTTCGGTATTAGCACAACATGGTGTGCTGTAGTGCGAGGATTATGGCAGTGTAGTACCTATATGTGGTAAAACTGAACTGTACCATATAAACTTTGCCTTACCCGATATCATATTTCAAGTGCCATCTTTTAAAAATTGCTTCAGTGAATAATGTCTACATATTTGAGTACAATAAATAATAAAATAAGTGTAGAATTATGTAAATGTAAATTATTTTATGTAAGTGATGTCTGAAACTCACCGCGGCATGTTAGTTGTGTGGGTGAGGCCTCTCTCTGAGTCACAAGCCATTTAGAATTGCCACAGTAGTATTATAATCATGAGTAATAAAAAAAATGGAAATAACAAAATAAAGTGGTGTAAAATAAATACAGAGTGTGATATGTCTCCCGGCCCACTCAGAGATCATTATCTAGTTTTTCCAGCCCCCCAAAATAAATGAATTTTTTGGTAACCAGAAGGGGTACATATCTCGGCTTATTATATGGACACCACGTATTGTAGGGATATACTACTGCTGCGCCACCTACCAAGTTCCAACCCATGCTGCTATTACACTAGTGTAGCAACGGATTTAAGTTGGATAAGTTTAGGTTCAGGAGGGAGATAGGAAGGAACTAGTTCACAAATAGGGTGGTGGACGAGTGGAACAAGCTTAGCAACTTTGTAGTAAGTGCTTGGACGCTGGAAAGTTTTAAAAGGAGGCTAGATAGATTCATGGATGATAGAGAGTGGTAGTAACTCTTGACAGGAGCTGCCATGCACAGGCCAACCGGCCTATTGCAGACTCCTGTTCTTATGTTACAGCCTGCCTTGGAACGTTGCAGTCTGTGCTTTACTATATTGCTCTGTACTGTTATTATCGGCTGCCTTTGCATCATTTCTATTGCAGTGCATCACTATTATTGTTGTGATTTTGGTATGTTATTGAGTACTGTACAGATTGTTCATTACTCTGTACAGGTACTATTGTGATATTGTGTACTAAAATAATTGCTCCTCGCTCCCCCTCCGCTCGTGTCGGTTAACTGTGGTCCACGTAAGAACTGTCTATTCCCATTACCGGTATGTTTTTGACTTTATGATTATTATTTTATTTTGTTTGCACATTCTGTATGACTGAATGTGTGTGCATGTAACAGAGTACAAGACAATTAATAAAGTTATGTATATCTACCCAAATTTATGATATGGACAATAACATAGTTCACAGCTCATCTTAACCCACTCTGAGTGATACTGGGTGATGAGTCGGTCAGTCGGCGACTCAGCTACACAATTATGTGCCATCTCCATGGATATTATTGCTCGTTATCCCTTGTTTGAGATATTATTTCTCGTTTCTGTTCGCTCGGCGATCAAATCACTTAGTGATCTGTTTTTCAGGAACGCATCCTGATCTCTAAACGACGGATACCTGTAATGTACTTGACTCGACTAAGCATAAATTTGTGACATTATTTTTCCTTACTCCAATTAAGCATTTAACTACAGGGCAATTGGTTATACAGTATAGCACTGATTAATTAAGCCTTTTGGGTTGGTCATAGTCCAAGTTTCAGAACTGTTCGTTAATGCTAAAGTTACAAAGGCATCAAAAACTTTCTTCTTTTACAGATACTGTACTGTATGGCAGTTTTGTATTTACCACATAAAACACTGCAAATTTGTTAACAATCGCCGCACTATCTACCTCGTGAAGTGAAATTGCAGCAATCATGTTACCATCATCTGTCAACCAAGTACCAAGATACTGTACAGGTACAGTACTGTATTTTTGGCAGTACGTAGTTTCTAAACCTTGAGTTAAAGATGATGCTTTATCCTTGTCATCACCTTTTATTACAAAGAATTTTTTTTTATTTCAAATTCATTCCATGCTCGTTACAGTACTGTAGTCTACTAATATGTTAAGTTTTCTTTTACGCATCTTGTGAGATGTTGCGAGAATAACATTGTCATCCATTAATATTAGGCAATGCAAACACCCAAGGTAACCATCCAGTTGGATTCTTTGCTTTTGTTCTCTGGCATTTGGTCAATATAATTGACAAACAACAACCAGCTGGTAGGGGTCCACTGATGTACACCAATCGATGCTAAAATGGTTGCAGCTCTAATGACATTCTTTATACTGTACATTTATTCATAACTTTGATTGCTAAGAGCATCACCTTGCCACAACCTAACAACTTCAAATACATTATCAGTTTGTCTCGGGGAATTGTATCATGAGCCTTACTGTAATCCAGTTATCAATACAGTTTTACTGTTGGCGGTTTCCACTATTTTGGTTCAATCCCTTAAAAAAAAAACACACACACACACACACACACACAAAACATTTGGACAGACAAAAAAGTGGTTCTATACAGTGATACATAAACAGTTCTTTCCCTTCTCGTGATCATCCTCTGGGTGATAACAAAAAAGAAAAACGGGCTCTGGGGCTGGCTGGTTGGTCAGCTGTTTGCGTACTTAAACTCAATAACTCATCTGCGAGATTCTTTTTTCCATAAAAATTGATTGTTTTACGTTAATGATTTATTAACCTGGCACCAAGTGAAAGTAAATACAGTAATATGGGTATTACAGTATGGTAAAATTGCATACCGCTACTGTTGTTATAAAGGTATAAAATGATTTCCATTGAGCCCAGCCCGTCACCCACCGTAGGCCCCTCTCCACTAGATTTTTTCTTGTTTTATACTTATCTTACAGTACTGTACTGTACTGTAACATACACCTTGCTTTCTATGTGACCCCTCAGGTAGAAATCAAGGGGATTTATATCAGGTAACTGTAGGTTTTATCACATTCCTATCGAACCTTTCATGTGCCGTAATTCCGAAACTATTGAGAATTGACAATTTGGTCATTTAGTCATTTATCTATGCTGTATTTATGTCTCAGGGAATACACCCCCTGAATTATGAAAGGTATTTATGGAACACCCTGTTTGTGGGGCCCGGGAACCTAACCCTGCAAATAGTAAAGGTCAACTGCACTTGATGTTTTAGAATTGATTATGAAATATGGCATCATGTGAAATGGTTGACAAGTACTTTTGAGTAAATGTCAGTATTATAGTAGACAATATCGGTACTGTATTAAAATATTGTAGCCAATTTTTGTTACTGTACTGCAAATACTGGTATCATTAAATAGGGAGACAGCCTGGATTATCAGGATGCAAAGAGGGAGGTAATGAGAGGCAGGGAGGAAGGAAGGCTAGCAGGCTGTAGGCAATGAGGTGCTGTGAAGTTTAATTCTTTTAGCACTTTTATTAAAGGCTATACTGTATTAACTATTTAGTACTGGTAGGGATTATGGTACTTACAGATGATTAGGCAAAGCATGATTTTGAACAGAAGTTTTTTATCCTATGTTTAATAATATATACAGATCATACAGGTAACTTGTTTTATCATCTTACTTTGAATTTTTTTTTTTTTGTAACTTAAAAATTTGGGCAAATGTGTCTTCCCCCCAAAAGGATTCGGTGTTGTATGCCTACACCAAGGTACCCTGTCACACCTACCAGCTTCTCTTTTTACTTTCAACTATGTTAATGAAACTCACGCAATGTGTTCATACACGAAGTTTGTTTTCTAAAAGTCTTTACCCAAATTTTTTATAGTTTGGCAGTCTAGGGGTCAAGCTTTAAACCTCAGAGCATCATATCTAGCTTCACATTAGTCCAGTCACCTTCAAATTTGAATCATTGATACAGTACAGGGTACATGGCACATTCTCTGTGGTGGCAGTTTTGTAGATTTATACATACAGTATATAAGTTTTACTTAAATTCCTCCGACTTCTTGTTGGGTAACCTCACAATATAATTATACCTGTACTGTAATGTCATTTCATAGCACACATAACTCTCCAATGTATATGTGGGTTTGATTGTGATCTAATGTACAGTACAGGTACAGTATCTACATTTAGGATTATGATTGCAATGATTATTCTTGATTAGATTATGATTATGTTTACATTGATTATAATTTCCCTGGATTACATTTACATTTGTGTTTACAACTACAAGAAATAATGAGAATTAAAAAAAAAATCAGCTATGAATTGAACACCACCACTTGAATTAGGTTTATCAAAATGGTTAAGAATAAGTGGAGCCAAGCTGTACAGGGAGTGATTGGCACAAAATTTACAGGAGTACAGTACAGTATCCTTTAATGCTGATAATGTGCCTCTAAGTCTTGCTTTGGGGTAGAAGGACATGAAGGACCTATGGTGGTTTAGTAGCCTATAGGTCACATGGTCAGTGTTGCCACATTATATGGTGACAGATTACATTATACAGTGGTCCCTCGGTTAACGAGATTTCGGTTAACGAGTTACCTTCCATAAGATTCTTTACTTCGGTTAACGAGCAATCCCTCGATTAACGAGTTTCTTACGAGCCGACCTACACGTTTTAGCTTGCATTTGGCGGTCCACCAGCTGTAGTATTAGTCCGCCAATACAGTAATCGGTTCTAGGGCTTAAATTCCTTACCCTTTTAGTAAATATCAAGAAGTTTATACTATTCAATAATTTTAAAAGTTTAATATTAAATTTTTTAGTCATTTTAACAATTATTGAACATAATTGAAGGTAAGGTCACTAGTTTGTGGCACGCCATCCAGCCTGCCAACACAGCATACAGGCGTCAGTCTTTGTGTCTTTTCAGTGGAGGTAACATCTTGCTTGAGACTCTCTTCAACTAAACGCTTTTTTTCTGTGTTTACAAGCAAATTATTGGTCATTTTGAAATTTATTTTACATATTGACAATATATAATGCAGTGCAGTGTTGATTTAAAGAAAATAATTTTGAATTACACCAAGAGAACTAAAATTTTATGGGTGAAATGGCAGCATGGGGTGACTTCTCTTCCACCCCAATGCCTTCTCTTCTCCCTTCTCCTCCACCCCCATTCTAATTCCCATCATCATCCAGGAGCCTTCTACATACACACCTCAAAGTAAGTGTACTTTACTACCTTTTTTGTTGAATTTAGGCAATTTTCGGTGAGCTGGAACCAATTACCCAAAAACCCATTGAAACAATGGTTTTGGTTTACGAGTTTTTCGGTTAACGAGCAACCTTCTAGAACGGATTGTGCTCGTTAACCGAGGGACCACTGTAGTCCCATGGTGCCAAGTTGCATTGACAGACTATTCAAAGCGGTGGCAAAAACTGAGATGCACTGCCATCCTGTAAGTAAATTGAATACTGTATTAAATATAATTCAATTATAATCATATTATAATCAGAGATTATGACACTATTTTGGGTGGATTACAATTACGATTACAAACTAAAGATGAAGGAAGAATATGATTACAGGAAGAATATGATTACAGTATGGTTACAGATTTTTGAAAATGTTGGATTATAATTAGATTACAATTACAAAGATGTTAATTATTTTTATTACAATTACAGTACCAGTATGGTTATGAATATAAAGCAATCTTTATTCAGTTATGTTTACACAAATGTGATTATAATCTGTCCCATGTCTTCTAAGAACCATAATGAATTCCTATTTAAACTCAGGATACTTTTCAGTAAAGCTCAAAGAAGCAACCATTAGTCATGACATTTATGCCGGGGAGAAATACTGTACCCAACACACCATATAAACTACAGACCATCCTTCATCTTGTATAATATGCCGGGCAAAATTCTAAAAGCTAATAACTGCCTGAGGAGATACCCAAAACAGAATACAGTACTGTACTGTTATACAAGTATCCCTTACTTTACGAATGCTCGAGATATGAAAATCCATTTATACAAATTTCCAAATCCAACACCTCATTCTTAGTTAACGAAAGTTACTCTTACTAATAAAAATTTTGGTGAGGGCAAATAATTCAAATCACGAGCCCCGGGAATCAACAGGGGCGGCCATCTTGGAGAGATGCGCAGAAATGTATGTACAATATTCTCGTTCACTGATTATAAGAACCCCTCCTCCCTTCCCTCGTGCATCTTTCATTCTGCCATTCCTTACCCCTTGTGGTGTGAACCTTGGGTGCCCTCCCATAAGGTAATCACTAATGCCATTCAGTTATTTGTTTGAATTCAGAGATGAAGGTGGTGGTATACTGTACTCACTTTAGTGTTATACTTAACATCTGGGGTGGCATTGTTGCCAAGTTACACGAGCCTCATCCCTCGAGCCCTTTCCCTACTATGTTGAGATGCGAACTACCTTGTGGTTATTTTTCAACTCGTAATGTGAAGAAAAAACAATTTTCATAAGGTCAAAAACAAAAAGGGAATAAACATTTCCTTGTAATCCAGCAAGAGATAGTAGGCTGAGTGGTGGAGTTACGATATGGTTATTTTTCAACTCGTAATTTAGGGTTAGATAAACTAAACTTTAATAACTTTATTTTTTTTACTCAGTTACATGCGCACACATTCCTTCATAGATAATACACAAAAAAAGTAAAAGGAATAACAATGGTAAGGTTAAAAACATAAAGAGAATAAAAATTTCTTTGTGCGTGAGAGTTAGCACGCTGAGCGGGGGATAGGGGAGTGGAGTGTTGGAGCCCCCTTGCTAAGGGTCGGCAGAAGCAGTGTCCCAACTGGGCTGCATTGCCATGGCGAGGTTTAAGGCCATGCAGCCAGCCTCTTATGCAAATGGCGGTTGTGTTAAATTGTCATCTTGCTTTCCATAATGGTTTTAGCTGCATATTTTCATCTAGATAATATTTTATTCATAATTTTAATGTTTTAAGTAATAAACTACAGTAGTATAGACTGTACAGTAATTGAGTAATATTTTTCATTAGATATTTTTTTTTTCATGAACCGATTCATGTTTTTGGGGTATAATATCTGGGTTTTCTTGATGTTGGGGAGCTGAACCTTATTTCTTCCATCGTTCTGTTGTTTGAGATACACAAATACATATACTGTACATTAACAAATGGTTTTCCAGGAACCTTTCATAAATTAGGTGGTGTATTCCTGAGACATAAATAAAGATACAGGCATCCCCGCATTACGGAAGGGTTCTGTCCCAGGAAAATTGACCGTATCGCGAAACTCCGTAACGTGAAACCTATTTTCCCATTGACTTCCATTATAAAACTGGAGATGCGTTCCTAAGGAATTTTTTTCGGCTCCAAAAAAGTAATTTAAGCACTTCTTCGAATGAAAATAAACATTTATAAACACATACAATACAGTACATTAAATAATTTATGATATACCCTCTTAAAACATCATTTTTAACATCCAATGTAATGCCTTTGCGGCTTCTTTTTGCACTACTGCAGTCACTTCCACTTGATGGCCTCTTTCCAGTCATCTTCAATAAGGGTAATGCACTGTACTATACTTACTGCTGGGTCGAGAAACATACGCGCACACTGGATGTAAACAATGGACTGACTCGGCGTGGCAACGCCACGCTTGGCGGTAGCAAACACCAAGAAATCCACACCAAGCAAATTAAAATTTTTAACAAAAAATTATAATTTTATATACGAGTAATGATTTTTTTTTAAATTGATAAAATTTACCCCAATTTCTGTAAGGCCGGATTTACAGGCAGTATCGCGAAATCGTTGGTCATAATTTACAAATTCCGTAAGAGCGAAATTCCGTAACCCGGGCTTCCGTAACGCGGGGGATGCCTGTAAATGACCAAATTGTCAATTCTCAATAGTTTTGGAGTTACAGCACATGCCATGCTTGGTAGGAATGTGATGACACCTATATGTGGTATTTATAAAACATCCAATACACTGTACTAGTGACATTTATTAACAATAATAATGCCATATGATTTGTATTGGTATTAACATTTAGAGGAAATGTTCAAGTTCCGTCCCTCTTGCTCAATGCAGGGCTCGGCCTGTCGCACTAGTGTCGTTAAAGACCCCAGGGCAAGGGGTGTTGTCACACCGTCCTGTACACGGCCACAATTCCTCAGGGCTTGCGAACCCCTGTAACATACACCTTGCTTTCTATGTGACCCCTCAGGTAGAAATCAAGGGGATTTATATCAGGTAACTGTAGGTTTTATCACATTCCTATCGAACCTTTCATGTGCCGTAATTCCGAAACTATTGAGAATTGACAATTTGGTCATTTAGTCATTTATCTATGCTGTATATATGTCTCGGGGAATACACCCCCTGAATTATGAAATGTATTTACGGAACACCCTGTTTAACATATATTTTCTCAGGTGGCATCCTGTAGATTTTATGCATGTTCTTTTCAAATTTGAGCTTGTACTGTACTTAATGTTAATCATTGTATACTGTATAACTTTGGACATTTTTTGTGCCATTGCCATAGGTGAAAATTTACCTAAATGTCGTATCTCATTCATCGGCTCTAAACGCTTTCAGATTTGATACACCCCTCCCTCCTACACCACCTCTACCCTTCCACCCCTACCCTTCCACCCCTCCCTCCTACACCACCTCTACCCTTCCACCCCTACCCTCCTACACCACCTCTACCCTTCCACCCCTACCCTCCTACACCACCTCTACCCTTCCACCCCTACCCTCCTACACCACCTCTACCCTTCCACCCCTACCCTCCTACACCACCTCTACACCACCTACCACCACCTCTACCCTTCCACCCCTCCCTCCTACACCATCCTTGTATCTTCCACCTCTTCCTGCCATCTCTTCTATCATTAACCCCCTGCCGTCCCCACCCTCCCTACCCCCCATTAGCCATCCCTCCTTACCTCCCTCGGCTTCCTCTCCCTCCCCCTGCTGTTTCCCTCGCCCTGCTTCCCTCGCCCTGCTTCCCTCGCCCTCCTTCCCTCGCCCTCCTACCCTCGCCCTCCTACCCTCACCCTGCTTCCCTCACCCTCCTACCTCCCCTTGCCGCCTTTACAGTACTGTACCATGAATCTGATAAGGCCTGCATTACTTGTTTCTCGTACACTAAAAATGTTTTGCTTATTATTATGTTAACGTGATATCATATGGACAAATTCATAACTGCTCCATTGAAGATAAACTTGGTAACAAAAGGAGGTCGGTATGGTTAAATTTCCGATTTCACATAGTTGTACTTTGACTTTTCCTGTCTTATATTTGGTTTCCTGAAAGAAAGTTTAAACAAATTCTCCTGACCTGTTTTAAGTTTTGATAGGATGGCGGCCATATTGTGTTAAGCAAACGGAGGTAAAGTTCCGTTATCCCGCCATTCTCATGGGACTATAGTCTGGTAAACGAAAAATCGATTACTTTTGAGAGAATGCTGTTATATACGGTACTATTCTGACGCATTTCAATACGATAGTTGAATTCAAATATACATTATTGTTCACATTGTTTTGTATCTATAAAGTATGCGTAATATTTATTTTATTTAGTGTATTGTACTTTTGTTACCTTTGTAGGAACAGCGATAAGGGTAGGATTTTTGGTGGTGTGTGGCAACCCTAGTTGCAGGTCGAGCTTCAAGCGCCTTTACAGTTCCTGCACCACTGCCTTAGTCAGGCTGGGAGACCGGCAGTGTATAGAAGTGCATGTTATACTATCTGTTTGATATGTAAATTTTTTCCTTACATACACTTAATAGGCTCTCTTGTTCTCCTTTATTTTAATATTGGGTGTTCAGTACTGTAGACCCTTGCTACTACAAAATTACTGTGTTGATATATGACTCAGTCACTACAATACATGAACCCTATATACTGGAAATATGAAGTTATGGGATATAGTCTTCTTTGCTTTGTGTAAAAATTTCATCATTAAGCAAATTTTGACATGGTTCCTAACGTGAGCTGTTTATTCTCTTTAGTTCCTACACTCATAATCCTGCACGTTTCCCTTTTCTTGGTTGTTCCCCATTTTACAATAATAGGCGTTGGTTTTCTTTCCTTACGAAGTCCGTCTCAACTCTCAAGTCTATCATGTTGTAACTAGTAAAAGTGGGTTCCTTAGGCAGTGCATATACTGTACAGTACATTGATTACTAAACCTTTGGTACACAAGGAAGCGGTTTGCCGTCACTAGTCAACTGTTTTCGCTTAAGAACATGCCATTTGGTAGTCAGTCACGATTGGGTGGACTGGGTGTGTTCCAGTTGAGGACGGCCTTCGTATAGGAATAGTAATTAGCATGGTTGCTTTTTTCCCGGGAATGTCTGCTCTTCACTGCAATAGCGAAGGTTATTTGCTTGACATTCACTCAGAGTTTTTGCAACAAACACATGTTTCTGTTTAGTTAGATTTGCGTGATATTGGCTGAAGATTCCATTCTTTAAGATCAGTGGTCTCCAACCTGTCATCGCGCCCGCGAAACCATATTATGGAGCCCGTGAGGGCTTATAGAAAATTATAAAATATTTAGGATTCTTTTTTCAGAGTGAAAATAATGAAAATATGTAGTAACTTGATACGACTTTAATGAGAGAGAGAGAGAGAGAGAGAGACAGACAGACAGACGTGTTTGTCCCGAGTCTGTCCTGTACGAGACGTGTATTTGACCCAGAGAGAGCCAGCCTCAAAGAGTAAATGTAAAAAGTATGTAGCTGGTATCAGTTAAGACTTGTGTAAATCTGCAAATAACTGTATATATGATATTTATTCTTGAATGTGGATCCAAAGTTTTGGAGCCCTCCACTTTTACAATGATTCAATGTCAAATGTAGCCCAAAGCCTACAAAAGGTTGGGGACCACTGCCTTAAAATGTCAAATGTAGCCCAAAGCCTATAAAAGGTTGGGGACCACTGCCTTAAGTGGTGTTAAATGGAAAGATAATTGGATATATCTGTCAGGGTTTCTTTATATGAAAGGTAAATGTAACCTCGGTTGAGAAGGCGAGGCACAAACGACAGTATTACGTGGTACAGTCGGGGACAAAAGTTCGCTCCCCGTGGTGAAACTGAGTCACGGGAATGAGTCCCCGAACTTACCCTGACTGTCGTCTGGTGCGGGTGTGTTGTTTTATTTCGTTTGAGGTCTTTGCTGCTTCGTTTTGGGAGGAAAGGAGCTTTTGACCCCGACTGTACCTTTTTTAGGACAGTGTGGCGGCAGAGGCCTGTGTGAATAACCAGGGGGTCTTGCAGAGCTTTTTGGCAGCATTTTAGAGACATTAGGTCTGGTCCTTGGGTGGACGGCAGAAAGGACTCTATAGCAAAGCTCCTTCCATGGCCTTGGCACCTTTAGGAGCAACATACAGAAATATTCTATATAGCTAGTAAGCTTTCGTCCTGTATTTACAGCCTGGCAAGTCGTTACTGGAACTTTGAACAGTCATTTAAATTCCTTGGTCCGAGATAAAGCTTAAGTCACCAGAAGAGAGTATGAACAGAATATTTTTCTGGGGTTTGTTTTCTGGAGGTAGACATTATAGATTTTGTCTGCTGTGGGTAATAGTTCCAAGCTGCTGAGAAATGTATCGCCCACTCCACAGACGACATTATGGACTTTGGATTGATTGTTTTGGTGATAATGGTCCGTCAGACTCCAGTTAGAGATCAGAGTGACTGATTATGTTGCTGTCGTCGCGGGCCTTAAGCGTTGCTTACGTGACGTCACGCTTCATTTTCTGGTCAAGGGTTGGATTGCGCTTTGGTTCCCTTGGGAAGTTTGGCAGTATTCCTCCCCTTCCTTAATGACCTATACTAATGGTACACAGTTATCACTGGATGTTTGTTATCAGATATTTATTGGGACTTTGGACTGCAAAGGATTAAGTTCTCGGAGGATTCCACGCTAACGCGGGTTTTGTTCAATAGGGGAAGTGGATCTTGTGAAGATTACGAACCCCGGTTTATTTTTTACCTGAGTAAGCATTAAAGATTTTAATCATCAGGTAAAATAGGCGGAGCTTTCAATGTTCATGAGATCCGGAGATGTTTTACCGCTTTATAGTGAGGATCAACTTTCATTTTCAGCGGTTCCATTTTATCAGCCCTAGAGCTGTCATAACATCTCCACTTCCCTCTGTGTTAGCTGGCTCTGAGTTACGGGGGCTTTCTGGCAGAATACTTTTAGCCAGAATACAAAACTAATCTTAAATTCTGCTTTTCTGGTGGAGGCCTCTGCATGGTTCGCCTCACGAAGCGGAAGTTAACCCCCCTCCTCTCGAAGTAAGGACAACTATGAGTTCTCTACTGCCCTTCGTCGGCACCATGTTGAACGTCTTTGATGCTAATAACCTGTTCATTGTCGGGGGGTTGGCGCTCCAAGATGCCTTTGATACCACTGTCATCATTACTACATTATGGGATTAAAGGTCTTTCCTGCGAGTGGCTCTCACATCTTTTCAAACTGGCTGTGAGAATTGTCAATATGAGACTTCACCTTTTTATGCGGTTCTCTATAGTGTTCCACAAGGCCTCATTCTTGGACCAGTGCTGTTCCTATTGTACTACATAGACGATATTATCCACCCTAGCACACACCATAAAGTACAGTTAGTTACAATAGATATTCATATTATTTCTCACAGGTGGTCACTCATTTTGGGTTTCATCAATTCAGTGAAAATGTTTTATCTTCTTATCGCCATGGCTGATAATCCCAGAGAAATAATGTCAAAGAAGGGCACATTGCCACCCACAACATCTTTTAACATATTATATTCCAAGTTTATGTACTGTGAAATTAACAAACTCTTACATAGACAGAGGTATCAATGGGTGCAGGATATTACCTATTAAACCTTAATAACGCTGTGTGAAATACTAGATATATTTAAAAGTGGACAGACCCATACTTTATCGTGACCGGGTACAGTCCTCTTCCACCCACCACTAAACGCCACTCGCCACCCACTACAGTACACCGCACCATGTACAGTACAGTCGCCTATCACCATCCAACTTATATTCCCTAACACGATTTGAAAGGTCACTGCCATCCACCACCAGCATCCTCTACCACTCACTAGCCTTGACATTCTACTCAGCACCCACTTAAGCGGTGTTAAAACCCTGAGTACATTACTAGCACAACTCGCAGTATAAACATAAACCACGGACATAGCTAGTTGAAAGAGAAATACTTAAACAGCTCATAACACCCCCCAAGAAGGATCATCTTTATCAATAGTAACACGACAACCAGCGGCAACATCTGCATCAGCTTCCTCAATTGTCACTAGCACAGGTAGCGACAGTGCAAGCAGCAGTAGGTCTAGAGAAGCCTGGGAGACAAGAAATGTGACATCAGACATAAACGAAAAGACTAGCAGCGCTCGTAGAAGAATCAATAGCAGCGGTAGTAGTTCAAGCTAAGGATGTATATCTATAAGAGTACAATAGTATCACCAGCATGAGGAACTACTGTAGGAGAAGCAGCAGCGTTCCGCCTCACTATTGATTGATTGTCCAGCTGGCACGCCGCAGCTACATGACTTCCACCCCCTCCTTCCACTCACCCGTCACCCCAACTTCAACAAAGACGCTCGCCTTATTTACTATGACAGACCACGCACAATGATGTACCAATGTTTATATGTTTTGCCTATTATTAACAGGCTGACATGGGATTGTTTGTAGACAGCACAATAACATCGTGTGATACTTGTGTAGAGATGTCAACAGGAAAACTGTAGCACGTGTTAGAACATTCCAATTGATAATCTAACCAACATTGTATGTGTTAGTGTGTTTTGTGTGTGTTTAATGAATGTTTAGTGTGTTTTATTTGCGTTCACGGGGTACAAGATATTCGTGTGCGCATGCGTGACATCAAGCCTTTTGGTTTCATTAGAAATAATTATGTTCCTTTGTACTTTTTCCATCATTGGTTTGTTAGTCTTTGGTAGGAAAATGTGTCGTTTTATGAATTTATGCTGATTCATTTTGTTACGGAGGAAGGCAGAGGTTAGTGCCTCATGAGTTGGTGTGCTTGGTATTATCGATCGTTAGCTGGGGAAGTGAAACCGGTCCTGTGTGCCCTTCTACGTGTTTGGAATTTGGTGAAGGTAATTTAAACTTCACCATATTGATTTGTACTCGCCGAGGTATGCTATGGTAAGTTCCTTCACACTGCCCACTGATGTAGGTAGCAGTGTTCACTAAAGAAGTACCCCTGGTGCAGTATTGTACGGTTGGCACCACCGTATGTCCTGGCACACCAGCCTCACGTATAACCAACGCGTCTCATGCGGCCCACCCTGGCTGGCCCCGGCCTCTGCTTGAGTCTGTCCGTTTTTCGTAGACAAGGCAACATATTAATAGTATTGTTTTTTTTTTCTTTTTTCTTTTGCATGTATTATGTATCACCGGCCAAGCAGATTGTCTCACTGACGCTTGATTTTCTTTGGTACACGGTTGGATCACTGGGATCTTTTTGTCTTAAGATGCTGCACCTCCCTTGTCGCCTTACCGCCTCCCCCCTCCCCCCCCCCCGCCTCCCCCGCCCATGGTTCTTATGAGAATACAACACTTATCAGTGCATATCTCTCTCTCTCTCTCTTTTTATCTTTCTTCTCTCTCCTCTCCTCTTTTTTCTCTCAATTCACTTTCACTTAGTGTATTATGCCTACATTTTAATTTGATTTCAGATGACCATTCATTTTATTCTAGGACAAACTTTGGAAAAAATTAACTTTTGACTTTTTTTCTAAGAATATTTCTGTCATCACTCATCCCGTCAGCATGAACCTTTTTTTCATACTAATGTACTTTTTTGTAATGTGGCTTTTTTATGAAGCTACATATTTTATGCTGAAGGATTTGGGTGAGACATTCTGTACGGTGTTTACTTGTCAACAAAAGACCCAGTCGCTACTTGATTCATGAAGAAGAAAGCCAAGGTACAGTTGTTTGTCTAGTGATTATTACAATATGAGGGAGGAAGCAAGAAACATCCGATTGTCTTCTTTTGTTCAGGTTCAAGAATGTAGACTACTGGGGGGAAATCCTCGAGGAGAACAACCAGTACAGGTCGCTTTGTGTGATGTAGTCCACTATCCAGACCACAAGATATAGAGAGAGCAACCAGGAGACCTTTGTACATAATCCAATAACACTGAGCAAAGCTTGGGATGGGTCGCCACTAGTGATGAGTATAGAAGAGAAGTGATGTATGTATCACCCTGAACCAACACATAGAAGGACGAAGAGAGATCACAGAGACAAGAGGTGAAATGCATCCCCAGAGCCCTCTTTCACTTTGGCCATACTATAATTAAAGGAAAACAACTAGATGCACCAAAACGAATTCTTCTGTGTTAACAAGAAAGGATGTAGAGAAGATATACACCTTGTTGAGTTCTCAGAAAGAAAATGTCTATAAAAAGTTATCAAGTTGTGACATTGCTGGCGAGCTTCTTGTGGTGATAAGAGATATTAATTGAACTATTTTTTTTATTTGTTACTTTATAGTATCTTGTTCAACAGGAATATTTAGGAAGTAAAGCATTCTAATGACTGGAAACTAGAATATGTGACTTTTGTAGTCAAATTGAGCGATCTCCATGTACAAGCATATGCCAGGCGTGTTAGCTTTAACCTGTAAAGTATGTACCGGTGAAGGCTTAAGATGCCGTTATGAATTGTTTGCCACGAACAAATCAGGCCAAGAGCTGCCGCCACCTTGGGTTATAACTCAGTTGTTCACGTACTTCAGGATGTGGTGGTAATGTTAACTTTGCTGAGGAATTTAAGCAGTGTAGCTATCTCATAATCACACGCCCTCTTGTGATTTGATGATTGTGATCGTGAATATACTGCGGTGATAAATGGCAAGTAATCATTATATGTATTTTTGACAAGGGATGTGCCGTAAGTTAGTGTGCTAGACCAAGTTTTGTTTATCAGTTTTAACATGACATGTTAGGTGTTACTAACTCATTAGGGAACCTATAAATCAAGAATAAGTGTTATGCTCAGGTTAAATCTTGAGAAATGCAAGAAGACTTATTATGAGCAGAGCAATAGTACGGGTGATATTGGCCATAGTTAAGTGAAATACGACAGCTGTATGGGTTTTTACCTTGAGCGTAAAATTGAAGTGAAATTTTCAGATCACTGTGAGGAAAGAGTAAATCTTTCTTATGAACTGTTATTAATACAAAGCTGGTATAAGGATCGGTATGGTCTCTTAATAAAGTCTGATGTGGGCGGTGCTCTACTACACCGTTGCCAAGTAGAATCTTCTCGAAATTTCACCCTGGGCCATATTATTTATTTATTTATTTATTTATTTATTAATTAATTAAACACTGCCCTCCCTAAACTAGTCAAGATGCGTGTCACCCTACCTGTGTCCCCGTCTGCTGGCCACGTTCATTAACATGCGAGTTCTCGTAACACCTGCTTCCCCAGTTCTTTATGTACTGTATACATGCAATACTGTACAGTTATAGTATCTTCAATTTCTACCGAGTAGAGTAGAAATCCCGAAAGCTTGGTACCGAGTGGAGTAGACATCCCGATAGCTTGGTGCCGAGTAGATAGCCCGATAGTTTGGTACCGAGTAGAGTAGATATCCCGATAGCTTGGTACCGAGTAGAGTAGATATCCCGATAGTTTGGTACCGAGTAGAGTAGATATCCCGATAGCTTGGTACCAAGTAGAGTAGATATCCCGATAGTTTGGTACCGAGTAGATATCCCTCTGCAGTAAACCTCGCTATAATCTCGGTAATGCTACCTGATGGTGGCCAAGATATACTGTAGACGTTGAGGCATTGTAATGGGGGTATGGAAGGGAGGCTGTGTATTAAACCCAAATAAAACAAAGCGGGAATCATTCCAGTGTGTGTGAGGCGAATGTAGGAAAAAATGGCACATTAATTTTTATTGACATGTTTTCGCTAAAATTTTATAACGTTTGTAACTGAAACTTACTTAGTTATATCAACGTCATAACATAAAACATGACCTCACGTGAGGTGACCTAACACAATATTCCCACAGAGGACGACCTCACTTTACCAAGTGAACATGACAACGATAACCTCACAAAGTATGACGGTTGAGGATGACTTGATCACGTGATCTGAGGTTGACGAGTTCCACAACAATTTAAATAATGAGATACTTAATGCACAAAGGCAGAACATACCATATAGAAAACTCAGATCAAACAACAATGACCCCCAAATGGATAAACAATTATTTAAAGAATATTATTGGACAAAGGAATGCTATACTGTAGGTAGGAGAATAAATCGTGGTGAAGTTTACCTCCAAGATTATTATAAATTATTGGCCAGTTGGGTTAAGACCGAGATAAGAAAAACACAGAGGAATAATGAACTGAAGGTAGCAAGGGAGGCGAAGTCAAACCCTAAGGGATTCTTTCAAATGTATCAAACTAAAACACGAGATATGATCGAGGAGTATAAATGGAAGTCAGGGCTAAACAAACGTGATAGCAAGTTACCAAACATCATCATTAACTCGAATACGCTGGTTAGCTTCAAACACAGGCTCGTTAGATCGTAATTTCGTTTGTGGTTCGTGAGCTCAAAGTGAAATTTGTTGTGCCATTATTTCCTAGTATGAAAATTGTGCCATTTTTTCCTGTGCCATTATTCCTGTGCCATTTTTCCGAGTACCGTGTGAGTCAACTCCACGATGACATGAACGGCAGTGTCCTGCACAATGGCACCCAGTCTGAGTTCTATCCCATCCAAACGGGGGTTAAACAAGGGTGTGTACTGGAACCAACTCTTTTCCAGTTTCCTAGCTGCCTTCCTTACTCGTGCCAGTGCCAATTTAGCCGACTGGGTAGACATCGAGTACCGGATGAAGGGTCTTTTCAACATAAGGCGACTCCAAGCAAAAACAAAGGAGTCGGTAGCTTCCATTACTGAACTCCAGTATGCAGACGACCTCATTCTTGTTGCTCACACTGAACGTGATCTACAGGGGATCCTGAACACCTTCGCAGATGTGTATGCACACTTCGGCCTTGAGGTGAATGTACGTAAGACTCCGATTCTCTTTCAGCCTGCTCCTGGTTCAGACACACCTCCACCATCCATCCAACTTAACGGTACTACCCTCTCTAATGTTACCCACTTTCGGTATCTCAGTTCCCACCTGTCCACCACTGCGGACATCGATGCAGAGATTCAGCATCGGATCTGATGTGCATCTCAAGCCTCTGGCAGACTCCGTACCTGTGTCTTCAGCTGTAGGGAGCTGAAATTATCGACAAAGTTACACGTATATCGAGCAGTGGGCCTCCCCACCCTGCTATATGGCAGCGAGACATGGGTCACATACAGGAGGCACCTCAAGGCACTTGAAAACTTTGAAAACTTTCACCAACGTAGTCTACGTTCCATCCTCCGAGTTCGCTGGGAAGACATGGGAACAAATGCCAGTTTTCTTGTTGACATCAACTGTAGGGGCATCGAGGCTACCATTATCCATGAACAACTATGCTGGATTGGCCATGTTACCAGCATGGATAACAGTAGACTGCCAGAGCAGCTGCTTTACAGTCACCTAACGAATAGTAAACGTAACGCCGGCGGGCAATTGGGAAGGTAAAAGGATACTCTTAAGACAAACTTGAAAAGGTGCCAAAACGACCCCCTCACCTGGGAGACGATTACTACACATCGTAATGCTTGGAGGAGCAACACACGAGGTGTCAATACTTCGAGTTAGCTCGACTGGAAACCGAGGCAGACAAGCGCCAGCGCCGGAAAGACGCTGCCACCGCCCCTCCCGCACTCGATCTAGCCCTCCACATGTGCAACATCTGTGAACGACTCTGCCGATGACATCTCTAATAAGTCATATCATTGTATCATAGCTGAATGATCGTCATACTCGATTCTGAGTGACAGCAACGTAGTAGTAGTAATGTGAGAGAGAGAGGGGGGGGGGGTAGGTGGTGTGTGTGATGATGAGAGGGTGTGGCGGTGGTACAGTGTGATGAAGGGAGGGTGTGGTCATTTGCGTGCGCACGCTCGCGCGTGTGTTGCGAGGGTGTGGTGGTGGTACAGCGTGATGAGTGTGTGTGTGTGTGTGTGTGTGTGTGTGTGTGTGTGTGTGTGTGTGTGAGATAATCTCACCTGAGCTATTTACTTCCACCTAATACTTTTTTTTACTCATTATTAATACATCATAACTGTCCAACAGGTGATACCGTAAGTGTTCAGGTAGTCACAACCAGGTGGAAGCAAATCACATATATGTTAGTTGTGTGTTTCAACCTTTGGCCTGTACACGGTGACTTAGAGCACTGTTGTTACTCTCATTTCGTAAAACACCTTACTTAATCACCCTTGAATTAAATTAATGGTAAGAATTAATACATAATCTACAGGTATACAATTTGTTCCTTGATCAATTTAATTTATCTTCAGGTATTTACCAGCCCACAACATCTCATTATTTATAAGTAGTGAGCATGTATTGGACATCAGCACAAACAATGGTGAGGAGAAAAGACTCCTACAACGTTTGTATTATTGTGAGAACGCATTAATACTCGATAGCAATTTTATTTCAATATGCAACCCTATCCGTTAAGTGAAGGCACGTACTCCAGACTTAAGAGCCTTGTTGGCACTCATTACTATAAATATTAGCTTTCTAGAGCGACATTTGGTCTAGATAGAGTTGGAGAGTCACTAAGAAATATTCTGAGCATTTGTAATCTTTCACGTAGAAAATTTAATAGACGTCTTAGCCTGTCTTGTATAGGGAATGTGTAGTGGCGGGTATGATGTACGAACACAATAAACTGACTACTTTTGTCAGAGTAACCGTCTAATACAAGCCATCGAGTGATAACGCAAACAACATTTTGGGCTGGATGAAAACAAGAGACACGTACATCACACACTTGTGGACTTGAGTTGTGTATAATTATGTACAGTAGCTAAAACAACTATCTGTGCATACTTTGTGGGAAACAATGTGAGACCATGGACGATAAATATTAGTATATGAGGGCTGTCACTAGTCACACGTAAAATTTCGGAGCATATCGATCCCCCCACCTGCACAGATAATTGTTTTAGGTACTGTACGTAACCATTTCCGGTTGTCACCTACAAAAGTCCTGACGCCTCACTTCCTGAACCCACGAACCCTGAGATTCAGACTCGTGAATCCGAAGCATTTATGTTAAAAATAATGCAACAAAATCTACGGTTTCGAGTTCACGAGTCTGAATCTCGGGGTTCGTGGGTTCAGGAGGAGAGGCGACAGGACTTTTGCGGGTGACTTGTACCGGAAATGGTTACGTACCCTACGGTGGGAGTAACAAAGGAGTTTCATCCTGTTGGGTTTTGTTGTGTGTGCGCGTAACACCTTTATCAACCTCATTACTTATTACTCTCTGTTTTAGGAATACCTTCTTTTCTCCAGTGTCTCCTCTGTCGTGTTTTTTGGCTGATCATTCACACTTATTTGGTCATTTATTTTCCTTGTATCTGTCACTTTTTGTGCGTCTTTTGTAGTGACTTCCTAGTACACGAGGATTCTTTAGGCATCTATCTTGTCTTGTCATAATAAGCGCTTTCCCTTTTCTTCCCTCTTTCAGCTGCAGGTGTTTCTGGACGTCTTTGTGTCTTATAGGAGGGAAAAAAATACAAGTTTTATTTATGGGAAAAAAAACTTGAAAAGATGAATAATTTGCTACCGAATCAGTGGTGGTTATATCTTTAACGGTTTGCATAAGGCAGGGGTAGGGGGTAGGGCTGCAAAACGGATAGCATAGTTTTTGCTTGTACTGTTTGGCGACATAATTATTATTATTATTTTTTTTTTGGGGGGGGGCATCACCATGTAAACAGTGTAAATATGAGGTTGTATTTACCGTCTTAGATAAACAATTTAGTATTATGTTTGCCTCCTGCATTGTAAATTTGTAATGTCTGATTGTCTGTTGGATCCAGCGGTGGTGCCCGACATGATACAGTACCTCGTGTTGCCACCTACCGGACGAAAGTACAGTACACCAATCACCTTCCTCCCTCACCCTACACCAATCATCTCTTTCCACACCCTCACCAGTACACCAGTCACCCATCCCTCATCCTCCCTCACCCTCACCCTACACCAATCACCCCCTCCCTCACCCTACACCAATCACCCCCTCCCTCACCCTACACCAATCATCTCTTTCCACACCCTCACCCTCACCAATCACCCATCCCTCATCCTCCCTCACCCTCACCTTACACCAATCACCACTCTCATCCTCCCTCACCCTTATTAATTTTTTATGACTTCCTGCAAACCTCAATGAATCATGGCCTATCTTTAGTGCGAGATGTAATGTACTGATTATCATTTAATTCAACTGGTAATTGAGAGCTACAGCTGGGTAGTTAGTCATCAGAGAAGATATCGCGCCACGTGGTGAAGTTAACACAATTTTTAACACACTTCCGATTATCACCAGATTTAAAGGCACATTTGATTTGAAATTGCAATGTCAAGTGTAAAGAGGGTTAATCTGGGTGATGAATGACAGTAATTGCACAGTAATCACTAATTAGGTATGTACAGTAGCTATAACAATTATCTGTGCAGGTGGGGGGTCGATATGCTCCGAAATTTGACGTGTGACTAGTGACAGCCCTCATATACCAATATTTATCGTCCATGGTCTCATATTGTTTCCCACAAAGTATGCCCAGTTAGTTGTTTTAGCTACTGTACAGTCCCCGTCACTAGTGCGTTTACAGGGGCTCGTCAAATAAACATTCCACAAATCATTTATCTTTGAGCTATTTGTTCCATATTGTGTTTAATATTGCGAGTTTCTTTCTGTCGAATGTAAATAAACACAACACTGCCACCCTGCGCAAAACCTGACGAGCCCGTGTAAAGGCACTAGTGAAGTGGACTGTAAATTATCTATATAGCACATACGACACAGCTGCCACATGTGTCCAAGGTCATAAGATCGAAATTTTTAAAAACTTTATCTCGATTTGTTTCAGTAAATGCCAAAGTTTTTTTTTTTCTCACAACCTAGAGCTGTTCTCACCAGATTAATGATCTTCTGTTACACGCCATAACTTTGTTCTCTCCCGCTTTTACATTTATTCAGTGACTATCGTGCATACTTCATGAAACTATTCTATCATTGTCTCTATTATTCTTATACTAGTTAACAGTTCAGCATCGTTAGGACTCTTTTGTTATGTTCATTCTTGATCGAATTTGCTGGGTATATCTCAGTTATGTCTATCTGTCTGTCTGTCTGTCTGTCTGTCTGTCTGTCTGTCTGTCTGTGGTCATTGTAGTGTTTGCCAGATAACAGTTCATAAGACTTTGGTGTACAGTGTGAGAGGTTCTTTTGATTGATCCTCACTTGGCGGTGTTTTGTGTGTGTTGCTAATGCCATGAAGTACGAGATGTCTCAGACGTATTTGCACCTAACCTAACCTAACCTAACCTAACCTAACCTAGTAGATGATCTTTGTTTTTCGGAGTCAAGGTCAATGATTATGGTTGTGGTCACTAAAGGTTAAAAAAACAAAACATATCTCATAACTGTGGAAGGAAGCCTCGTAGAAGGATGGTACTTGTTGTATCAGGTTCATGGACGAAAGACACAACAACAGATCACTGAATCTTTTCTTTGTGACGTCAGATTTGCTTCAGAAGATGACGTCAGAGAGGACGATTTTTCGAAAAAAATTACATAGATGTTAAATGACATGCTTACAGTACATGTGTCAAATCTGGACTGGGAATTAAAAATGGAGACCTTCGGAGTGCCTCATTAAAAGATGACAGAATGGTTCAAACTGAAGGTCACACTGATGTATTTTTTTTTGAGTCATATTTCAGAAACTGTTGATTAAAAGTCCCTATAATTTGGCATGGAGACTCTTTGTATGAGTCTTCATTGGATCATGAATAAAAAACGGAAACGAATACTAAAGTGACGTGACGAGCGTGTGGTTATCCGTCCCAGTGGCAGTAGAGAGGCTGGGTCTACAGGTAGGTGGCTCTCTGATCGCCTTGTTACTAGAGGGGGTCGGGATAAATGCGTCATAATGTATACTTTGGTTAATTGTTAGTCTTTTTTATGGTTAATATGTTCAGTCGATAGTTTTCCTCCTTGAGAGCAAACACGTATTATCTGCTATTTCATGTTGTAGATGAGCGAAATAGGATTTAATTTTGATAATTTTATTTGTATTTTTTATTATTGATTGCGATACATTATGTGTGCTGTGAGTTGATTTTATGTAGCGTTATGTTGGTGCTTGTTGGAGAAACGTAGTGTTGGGGCGTCATGCTGGTGAATGTTGGAGGAACACGGTCTGGCCTACCCCCAGAAAATCAATGTCACAACATGCACAATCCGTTTCCGCCGCTACCGCTTCCACCACAGTCATCAGCTTCCTTATTTATTTGTTTTTGTTTACGTGTTCACTGGCGTTGTTCCTGTTGCCACACACTTGACGAGTATTTGTCAGTGTGTGAAACTAGCACGTCACTCATCCCGAAATGGCACCACTGTCTTCACATCCACTCTGGACATCCCTGCCATAGCGATGACGATGTTCCTCGTGAAATAACCGAATTAATTTTTATCAATGCATAGTGCAGTGGTAGAACATGTTTGTGAGCATTGTGAATGTTCAATGTCAAGAAAGTACCACATGACGTTTATGGTTTGTTGAGTAGTTGGAGTGTGTTTAGTAGCAGTGGGTGTGGGATGTAGGGGCAGAGCCGACATAGTGGTTGACATCCAGCCAGCCATCCTTCCAGCCACCCAGCCATCCTTCCAGCCACCCAGCCATCCTTCCAGCCACCCAGCCATCCTTCCAGCCACCCAGCTATCCTTCCAGCCATCCTTCCAGCCATCCAGCCATCCTTCCAGCCAGCCAGCCACCCAGCCCGCCAGCCAGCCTGCCCGCCAGCCAGCCAGCCTGCCTGCCAGCGTGAACCACGTGCGTGAGAGTGCCACACTAAAGGACGCCACCCACCCCGCTCTCAGTGTCGACTGGGGCGCCAACCTCACCACACTTGAACATCATGTGTGTGGCGCACACCTTCCTTCCTCTGAGCACAACACATTCCACCACTACACCATCATCCTAAGCTCAACCATCAAACTGTTGACAAAACTTTAATTAATCTTTTGGATGTGTTAGTGTGAGAACCATCTACAAGAATTGCTCACAATTCATTAAAACAGATTTAAAGGCCGCAATGTCGTTGTTGTATAACATTGGCCCTGATACCGTTTCAGCCGGCGATATTGATTAGTTGGTTGAGAACGACTAGTTGAAATGTGTTGTGGCGAGTGTAAGCCAGCCAGTGGAGTGATGCAGCAAGATCGGTGGCTCCATCTAGTAGTGATCACACCGGCCTCCCACAAGCACCCTCTACCGGAGCAAGTGCCATGGCTGTGAGCACTAGTTTGGCACCGGCGCCTTACTGTGAAACAGCGTCCATAGAGTGTACACTGCGTTATGCTAAAATAGTTTGAAGTGACTAGAGATGGTGTGGGTGTGGAGGCGTGCTGTTGGGCGGTGGGGTTGTGGCGGTGGTGAGGCGTGAGGCTGGCAGGATGCAGCAGCATCCTCCTGCACCTTCCACAGCACCACCTTCGGGCTATATGTACCCATGGGTGCCCCCAGCACCGATCTTGCCCATATATGAGCGCCTCACAACACATTTGGTGCGACACGATACCATAACCACCCTGGACCTGCTTCGGTGCCCCACCCTACTGCCCAACAAGGGTCCTCCCTACCATCATCACCAGTACTGGCGAAACAAGCACAGATTCACACACAACTTTGCAGGTAGGGTGGGCAGTATAAAAGCGCATAGTACTGAGGTGATGGGGAGAAGGAATGTGGACCAGGGCAGATCCTGGAGGAGTGCACACCCCACCCTCTCCCCTGGCTAGCAGCTGTCAGCTTGTGCTGCCATAGTTTTTGATACTGTACCGAGTTTAAAATTTTTATTGATGTATTTTTTTAACTCTACAGAGCAAGGCCAAGCAAAGCCAAGGTAAATATTTAATAATGTCTGTGTGGATGTCCGTGGTAAATAGCTTGTCAGCGGTTGACTTGTCCATAAATGTCGTCCGATTGGGATAAAAATCAGTCGCTGGGAGATCTTGGCCTGTACAAGTTTCTTCGACATGTTTTTATTCTTAATTTTTTTATAGATTTTCCAAAGATAGAAGCAAGAATTCGATTAGGGGGAGAAGGTGTCTGTCATCCAAAATATGTAAATACAATTTTGGTCGAGGAGACCTTTATAAAACGAAATTGTTAGTTTACAACAGTTTTGTAATTTTGACGGAACAAATGTTTCGGCATATTTGCAAAAAAAAAAATCAAGGATTTTAAAATTTTGCAAGAGGCTTGTAATGTAACGATTTGTGAACATTTCACGTCTGGACTTAATTCATGATTGTGTTTCTAGTATGAGTGTTGGTACTGGTAGTAATGGGGGCAGATGCTTGTGTCACAACGAGCTTTCAGGGTGTCGATGCCATGTTACATTATTACAGATCCTGAGTTGAATGAATAACATGACATCACTTATACTTCCCGTGATGTAGGCCACAAGGACGTACAATGTATTTATTTTAAGTGATGCATGGCTGTCGTAACTAGAAGCTCACTGATCGAAATGTTGCAAAGTTTTTTTTTTCATAGGAGATACAAAGTTCATCATGGGTCGAAAATACTCGTAACGTTTGGTGATTATGATACCTAACAAGTCAGTTACTTATTTTTATGGAAGGTGACCAGATATGTGAACTTAATTGTCACATTGTTATTTCTACATTGTTTGGACCCCCCCCCCTGCTATATTTCCTGGACCTGCCCTTCAATATGGACCCTTGTGCCCGACTATTCAAAGGGATGATAATATGACGTAAGCTGACCATGTTCATGAAGTCTGGTTGGTGTTTCAATGTTCCAGAAAGGTCACAGTGATAATGTTTTCCAAGTAGTTACAAGTAGCGTGTTGCCTTGAGGAGAATCAGAGTTAGACAAAATCTACATGATTTACATATACAGTCATGGACAAAAGTCATGTCTCGCTGCCAGCCACGATGTGACATTGATACGTGACCTGAGGTTCGAACAACGAAGCACCAGAAGGAATTGCTTTGCTGAGCCAAAAGATGGCGCACTGTTTGCGGGAAAGGGGGTGGGGTGGAGAATGACATCACGAAATTTTCAGATCTTGATAATGTTAAGGTTGTGATGTCATTGGTTATCACGATAATGATAATATTAATAACAATAATCTTATATGTAAGACAAAGAACCAGTACTATGAGGCTGTAGCAGCAGCGGTAGTAGAGTTATTAGTTAATGATTAACAGTAGACCCACATGTGTTAGGTTTTAGAGTAGAGTAGTATGTTTATGATATTTTATGCACAGTAATATTGTTAACACTGAAATATTCCCACAGCTACTATATGAATCATGAGGAGTGCACTAATACTGCTGGATGATTTATACGTATTGTTTATTAACATGAATATGATTTTGTGAGGATATGGCTGTAGAAAAAAGAGGAATAGTCTGTGATGTTTACCTTCGCAAGCATCACATTTTCAGCTCCTGTTGTGTTGTAGGTGTTGGTTATACGGACGAAAAACTTGAGATTCCACCCTGTTCTGCACTAACCTACTGAGAGACTTGACTGGACGTGGGCGTTGAGGCCGTGTGATAACCTTTGTGCAGCTTACTGTCTTCAGCAAAGGAATGTGTTCGCTGTTGGAAGGAATATGAGAAAAGGTCATTAATTTGGAATAAGAAGAGGGTAGGGGGAAGAACTTAAGCCTGAGACACTCCAGCATTGATAAGACAACAGGCTGAATTGTGAACCATGCACCTTAGTGAAAGCTTCAGAAGTATCTGCAGAGTGAGGTCTTTGTATTAGGAGAGCGAGAGGCCCACCCACAGTGGAACAGTTGCCCTTACAGTAGGTCAATTTTGTGGCCAGGGAGGTGCTGTGCTTCATGGTGTTTGTTTACGGAAGTTGTTTGTTCATGATTGAGTCCATAAATGATGCACATAGAGCTATGGACCAATGGCAGAAAGACGGGGGGTGGTGGATCACCCTGTTTTTGACAGTAGGCTAAATTCCAAGATGGGGGAATCGTGTATGATATACACGAACCTTTATAATTTAAGGTAATACGATTACAAGGTATCCCTTCGCAAGGTACGTAGGAGGGACTGCTGAATAAAGTAATGTCATTAATGTCAGAGAACCAAAGTGTGTCTGGTTCAACCAGGAGTTCATCTTGAACTGACAATAACTGAGCTGGTCAAGTCAAACTGAAAACAGAGTACCACCTATTGCAACTACTGCTGGTCGTCAATGTTCGACCCGTGGAGAAATTCCACCCGGCACCACTGTGGTCATTACGCTGGAAAGGTGAAGGTGTTAAAATTTATAAGCTGGAATTGACCGACTCGCAGACCAACAGTGATTCACTCACGCAAGTCTTTTGACCAGCGATCTCATCAAATTTTAAACGTGTCTTAAAGACTTGCCACTGAACACACCTCATGATCCCTTAAGTTGGGGTTTAAGGTTTTTTAGTGACAAACTGATGTAGACATTAGTACTCTGGCTGCCAGAATGCAAACACGGAACTAACACCTACACTAAAATCAGACCTTCCCACTTCAGAACTTTCTTTGTACTCAGTGTAACATTGTATTACTTCCATTACATGATTAAAGTGTGAAGTATGCAAGCGTATGTTAGTTTTATTAACAAAAAAATAGGAAAAAAAAAACCTTTTGTCACCTCTGAGGCTATTTAATCACCTGTTCCCTGTATCGCCACTTCACAGCACTGTCTCCGTCATGGCTGTGGCCTATTAGTAGTGAAGGTTTGGCTATCACAAACTAGGACATTTATGTGAGATCCTGAGACCCACCAGGAAAGCTGATCTGCTGGTGATGTGAAAGGTGTTGAACCTTCCTTTGGTACACCACAGGACACAAGGTAAACAGGACCACCACAGGACACAAGGTAAACAGGACCACCACAGGACACAAGGTAAACAGGACCACCACAGGACACGACTTAGTAAACAGGACCACCACAAGACACGACTTAGTAAACAGGACCACCACAAGACACGACACAGTAAACGACCACCACAGGACACGACACAGTAAACAGGACCACCACAAGACACGACACAGTAAACACGACTGCCACAGGACACGACACAGTAAACACGACTGCCACAGGACACGACACAGTAAACACGACTGCCACAGGACACGACACAGTAAACACGACTGCCACAGGACACGACACAGTAAACACGACTGCCACAGGACACGACACAGTAAACACGACTGCCACAGGACACGACACAGTAAACACGACTGCCACAGGACACGACACAGTAAACACGACTGCCACAGGACACAAGGTAAACAGGACGATCACAGGACATGGCAAAGCAAACAAGATATGGCTGTGTAAATAAGACCACCGGACCTGCTGGAACTAACTTAAATTACCAAGGAGAAAACAAGTAGATCCGTGAGCTTGGGTGTGAGGCGGTCCCTGTTGTCCTGTGACTAAATTGGTTCCATGACAAAACCCTAACGAGGTTGTCATTTGTCAACACTAACCTAACCTAAACATAAAAGTGTTTTATTTTATATATTATGAGACTGGGGTTTGTCCGTTGGGGTTTTATCCGGTCACCGATTTAATTATATAGACAACAATGAGACACTCGCTATCCACTCACTCTAATGATCCTCACTCGCTTTAATCTCTCGGAGCACTGGTAAGACATGTTTTAAGTGTGGATGAAATCTTACTGTGAAATACAATTGGCTGAAAGCACACTTAACATGTATATTAATTATTCCTTCTTGACATCAATAATGCTTGTCAGTGCAGGACGAGGATAATAATTCATTAGCATCATTCTCGCTACATTATTATCACGAGTATCATCCTAACATGGGACAGGTTTGGGTAATTAGTATGACGTGGAAGCAGTAATCACGTGTAGGTGCTAACGAACTATCTGAGTTAGCATGAGCCAAGGCCAGGCGAGTGTGTGTGTGTGTGTGACATCACCACACTTGTATAAAGTTACGAAACGAACAACTGAAACTGTTAAAGCCAAAATAGTTTTCAGGTGAAATACATGTAATAAATAATGAGAAATATTAACGTGGGTAACAGGAGCTCCGTGTGTGTGTGTGTGTGTGGAGGGGGGATGTAATAGTATTCCTTATAAAATTAATATAAGACAATTAAGGTATTGTTTTAAATATTATAGGTGTCCCTAAATCATCTTTTTGCCTGACATGAATTAAGAAACAAAAGATAAACACGTCCGTTTAATTTAGCCGTCTGCAGCTTAATGTAAATAAGCTTACCTTGACCGTAAACCTCCACGTGAGCACCACTAGAGGCTCTTGGGACGTTAAAGTTTAAACCGATATTCAATATCACTCCACACTCGCTGCAACATGTTCACGTCAACACTGGCGATGGCATCCGCTCTTCATGACCGTATTTGTGATGTCTTCTACAGGTGTACGCTACACGATATCTGACTTACACCCCCCCCCCTCCCCATAAAAAGAAATCCAATAGGGTAATGTCCGGTGAGGTGAGTGAGAGGGCCACCGCATCCTATCCATCGTTCATGGAACTTTCGGTTAAAGAATTGCCTAACCATCAAACGCCAGTAGGAGTGCCCAAAACATTTCCCCATGAACAATGTTCTTAACAAAAATGAAAGGTACAGCAAGCAGTGGCACAGTCAGTGTACACCACTGTGACATGCCATGCACAAACCACGAATAAAAAATAAATAAAAACAAGTTTCTCCCAAAGCACATGTTCCTTAATGTGACCAAATTTAAGTTTCCTAGCTCAAGAAGTACTGAAATATCGGCAGAACTAGCAAACAAAGGGGGCACCCACTGAGGACCCACCCCGCCTTCACACCGTGCCTGGAAACAGTTCCGGGAGGGGCGATGTGCGATAACTATTGAACATCAATTACTATTCCAACGTTTAAATTACAATTGCATGGTTTACAGTACTCAAATTACAATTTCAATTACAAAAAAAAACTATTTAATTACATATATAACAAACTTTACTCACACAATCCAGTCACCATCTCTAACCTACTACTCACACACTCACACTCACTAATCAGATACCACATGTAGAGCACAACACCCTCCTTCACTCACACGCACCCACAGACACTAGCTCAGACATTCACCATAAAACATAGACAACACCAAGCACTATTAAATCACTCACTCACAGACACTGCCTTTGCCTTTCAAATTCACTCACCATGACACACTGGCACCGCACAACACCCCTCCTTCACTCACCGACACTCGCTCATTTACTCACCCAGTGACAAGTTCGCTCAATCATACTCCCTAACAAACTTACTCGTCATAAAACACGTATAGAGTACCAGCTTTGCCACACCAAAAAACAGGCATGAGCATATGGCCAAATTATGTCCCAACCAATGTAATTTAGGAAAGATAACAACCCTCTAGGCCCTAGAGTGCTTCTCCCAGCCTGGCTTGAGTCAGAACACAATACTAATGAGTCATTGCATCTGAAAGTGTTCAAAACACGCAGGTTCCAAATTAAACAAAACATTGCAAAATAAATGTCCATATTTATTTCACATTAATGTTTTTTTTTTTTTACGAATCTACAAATGTTCGTGAAACACGTGAATTCGTGGTTTATCTAATACAGAATTCGTTACAATAAAAGATTAATGTTTTTCGTAACATTATCCCTTTCTGGAACGTAAATTTCCTTATTTGAATACAATTGTCTGGTGTTAGTTACAATAAATTAATAAATTGCTACCCCACTCCTGAAGGGGTTTAACAAGTAAAACAATTATAAAAACGGGTAAAGAGTAGGCAAAAGCCTACTTTGTGTCTAATAACTAAGATATTAACCTTAGCCAGTAAGGCCACTGAAACCTCGGGACATGGGCCATATGGCAACATCGGAACTGACTCAGCGACGTGCGTCAATGCGTCACAGTGGCCGGGCTTCACGCTGGGCGACGTGGCGTACGAGTGTTGCATGTGACTGACTTAACGTGTGTCAAGTGTATATAAACACTTTGTTCGTACCAGTTTTACTGTTGTCAGTATTTCAGTTATCCTTCATACCGCTCCAGTTTCATAATGCAATGAAAAAAAATGGGATTCATTCCGCAATTGCGATATTTCTCCAAGGCCAGAGTCCTCGGCGTACCGAATCATCGAGGGATTAATGATGAGAGAGAGAGAGAGAGAGAGAGAGAATAATTTCTACTGGGATGTCGTCGTCCTTACGGCATCACACTCTCCTGTATTGGTGTTATATTGTTCCCCAAGAGTTACTTTCTGCTACAGTGACGTCACTTGTACACTGACGTTCTTATTAGCAACATCACTATGCTACACTGGTGTCACTTTCTGCTACACTGGTGTCACTTTCTGCTACACTGGTGTCACTTTCTGCTACACTGGTGTCACTTTCTAGAACACTGGTGTCACTTTCTGCTACACTGGTGTTACTTCCTACAACACAGGCATCACTTTCTACAACACGGGTGTCACTTTCTGTTACACTGGCATCACTTTCTGTTACACTGGCGTCACTTTCTACAACATAGGTGCCTTTGCTATTGGCTGGTGGCATATTAGAAAGACTCAATGTGTGCTTCTGCCCATCTGTGTGATACATGCATCCGTCTGCCCTGATCTAGTACAGTACTGTACTGTATGTGTCTCGGGGAATTGTGTGAATCCTGAAGTGTTCAGACATTTTCTGTAATCACTACGACCTTCAGTAACCTAACCTAACTTTACCTAACATAATTAATGGTTAGGTTAAGTTAGGTTAGGTTAGGTTTGCTGATGGTTGCAGTGATTACAAGAAATTCCTGAAAATTTTAAGCTTTGTGTAAAACTCTTAGTAACCCGGTGCACAGATACGTAAATTTAACTTTGCCGCGTGATATCACACTGGAAGGAAGCGGAGGATGTCACGGAATTTTTTTTTTTAATTTTATTCTTGAACAGATTATAATTGAGTGAATAGTGACCAAACTTATAATTCAGATACCGTACAGTTTTCATACAAACTTCTGCACCAACATAATTTTTAGAGATCAGGGGTGAAAGGTCAAGAACATTAGATCCTGCGAATGAAGTTTTCCCATATATGCACATGAATATCCCAAGAGTGTTAATGCTACTAGATGCTCTTGTACACAGTATCTGAAGACTGAGTGAATGGATATTAATTAAACTTGCCTCACAATTTTCAGTTCTACAGTGATTAACATAAGAGGTTGGTGATCAAAGGTCACAAGGGTACAAACCCAAACAATGAGGACATGGGACATACATATTTTACAAACACAGTGTGTGGGTTCTTTTTTATAGTTGTACCCTGTAATTACTTTTCTCAAGATGTTTCATGTTTGTTTGTCTAATGTAATTTTTATTTTGTCAGTAATGTTGTTTATGGAGCAAATTTTAATACATTTTTACTTTATTTTTTACAGGTGGTGATGTGGGTGGATTCAGTGGTGGGCCGGGTGGGGCTACTGGAGCGTCGTTAAGACTCAACCAGTACCCTGCACCCCATCCCCCTCCAGCTGCTGCCCCACAGCCTCCACAGGGGCCACCGCAGCTGCGTACACAACCACAGCCCCCACCTCATAATCCACACAACGCAACAGCTGCCCCTCCTGTGCCACATTCGCAGCATCACACACACACTCATGCTACGTTAACACAGCATTCACAACACCATCAAGTTTTACAGGTATGGATTCATTTATACCATGTTTAAAGTGTAGAGTGGGCTCATATCCTCCTAGTTGCTGGCATGTGCCTGGGGTAACCCCAATTCACCCAGCTGTGATAGAGGATTTGATTTTTGAGTTAGTGAAGTGAAGGAGGTTGAGTGTAGTGTAGGTCATACAGCCTCCTTATGTATTGAAGGCTTAGCATTCAGTGTGCTGTATCAACACTGCCCTCTACAGGCTGTCAGGGCAGTGGGACCTGCTATCACAAATGAATTATTTTATACATGCATCTACAAAATGAGGATGCAGAGAAGAAAAATTGGGAGATACTCGGGTGGAAGCATCAGATATACAGTATAATAATGAGTACAGTACGTACATGTTTCACATCTGATTTTTTCTTCTCACTAGTTCCACACCTCATTCAGTTACACTTCCTGTCTTTGTTCTTCAGCAAATCCTTAAGTTTATCCTCCAATTGCTGTACTGTGATTGCCTGTGTTCCTGCGCTCAGAGTTCTCCAATCTATACAGTATTCAGTTATTCTGCTAGTACAGGTATTTCCCTCCTATTCTTTTACTCAGGGTTTCCTCCTTGTTGTAGTTTGTACCAACTTCATTAGTAATATCATCCTCAGCAGAAAAGAGACCTTGAATTCTATACACTGCCATTTCCTGATTAGCTGTTCACTTTCCTTCCTCCCATCACTATCAGAGTTGGTAGTTGGATTGAAATCACTTTGTGTTATACCTTAACTTCACCTACAGGTGCAAGATCTGGTCTAAGGCTACCAAGATGATATTCCACTTCCTTTGGGGGGTTAAAGTCTGGAGTAGAATTTCAGGAAAGAGCCATTTTGGAAATTCATACCAGTTATCCCATCTTAGGCTGTGGGCACGTGTTGTTGTCAGCTCGCGCCCGCTGCCAGTGCGGACACATCTATGGGTTACAATGCTGCAAAGTCTTCCGCGCCCACCCACTCTCAGTGTGGCCGCGGCCCTAAGGCCGTTCACATTTACACATACTACTGTACAGTACTATACCCTACTGCCTTTTCAAGGATTGTTATGTGCTCCCCAGTGCTCGATTTCAAGTTCAAATTTTTAGCACACTTTGGTAATCTTAAGATCTGACTGCTAACTGTATTGAAGAGGAGTGCTAAGTTGGGGAAGTTAGCTTGTTACTGACCTTCCCATAACTATCAAGTTATCCCCTCATCGTACTGTGTACTGTATAGTATTATGTAGGGCCGAGGTCTTGATCCTAACCTGATTATCATTCTTGACAGGATTGTAGAGGTATATTCTTCATCTTTTGTAATTACCACCAATACACTCTTATGATTCAATAGGCTCTGTCTTACTGACTTTTACTTATACGGGATATAACACTCAAGTGATTTTCTCGGAGTGATTCATAGCTTTAGCTGTTTATCGAATTGAACCATCATTTGTTGGACCCGATATACTGTACTTAATTCCTTGGCATGAGATGGAAACAGTATGGAACAATGTTTCTGGTGTCCCTCCCTTTATTTTGATGGTTCTTAAACGTTTCGTTCACTTTTTTTTCTAAGGGGTCCCAGTTACAGTATGGTATGCTAGGTTTAATTGGCAAGAGCTTGTTTTTATAAGGGATAAAGGGATTTGAGTAAAGCAGCTCTTACGTTTTTCAGTATGATAACTGGAATATGGTGATTAGGCAGTTATGGATATCCGGTATTCCTTTGTTACATTTTGTAGATGTAGAGAGTTGTTTCTAGTTGGAAATCTTTTATTAACTATTGATCTTTTTTTTTTATAAAATCATCGGATTCACATACTATACTGTTCAAATTATAAGTTGCATTATGTGGACATTATGTAAAAATGGGAAGTATGCAAATGTTTGCAGGGAGATGAAAGGTTGTACAGTAGTAGGACACTGAAATAAAGTGTCATCGGAATTTTAACTGTTATTGAGATGACAAAACCTCATCAAATAACTACCATCACTGAACAGATGTGCTCAGTGTGTGAGAGGTGACAGTGGGTTCCATATGCCTGACAGCCTGTATGGGGTGGAAGGAGTTCACTACAGTACACTGAATATGAAGCTTTTGGAACACAAGGAAAAGGTCCTGTACTGTATTGCCATTACCGTACTCAACAACCATGCACCATTCACTTGTAAGTTAGTTACCCACTATGTAGATAGGTCAATTTGAGGTGACTACTCAGTGGTTTGCTGAAGGACTTGATTTGAGCATCCATTGGGCTTGAAGGTTAGTGTTATATTTATATGAATTCCATGGCCTTTCAGTACAGTATGTGCAAGAAGACTATTAAGATGAAGAATAATAAAAAGATGCATGATAATGATGCAATTGTTTGATTAGATGCTTAACTTGGTGTTAGTGTTACACTGTCATCTTTATGCTTTGCATTGTTTTATTTATGGAGCTTTAATTTGTAATTGCTAATTTTTTCCTTGTGCAGGGTGGTGGAGTAGGTGGCCATGGTACAGGTGGAGTGGGCACGGGAGTAGGTCAGGTTGGAGTCCCACCTGGACCCAGTCCTGCACCCCCAGGGCCTCCACATGACCTTAGTTCACAGAGTCTCCCTCCAGGATCAACTCCACAAATACAGCAAGGTTCGGGTAAGTTTATTTGGAAAGTAAGACAAATCAGATTGTGATTTTCATACTAGCATTGCCCTCAATATAATTGTAAGTGTTGGAGTGGGAGAAATTGAAATTAGGTCAGTAGTTGTGCATTTGTCAGGATATAGAAAGGATTGTATCCAAGTACGGCAGCAGCCAAGATTTATAAAGAGGGCTTTCAAAAATTATTGCCCAGAGAGAGATTACATGAATCTGAAAGGTTTGTTCTTATATACAGTACAGTATATATTTTTTTTTTACCTGACTTGAGCTGAAGGTTTTAAATGAAGTGTGGCCACCACTTTTCATTTGCTTTCAGTATTAAAGTTTTATAATTTTCTGTTTGTCAGAAACTATATAAAAATGTTACTTGGGTAATCCCTTCCAGAGGATCCTCTGATATGATTGTGCAGTCTGCCAAAAAGTATCATTGATTTTCCTGTCCTTACAATTAGGAACAATGGATGACCTGTATTAATATATTCTCTAGTGCATCGTTATATGTTGGTGTACCTGATTCACCACATTTCTTTTGGTCCTGGAGTAGAATTTTTTTAAATAATAAAAAAAAAAAAAATCATTTAACTAGTCAAAAGTCAATGAATACATATTCAAGTACTATTGTACACCCTTCCTTAAGTATTCACAGGGGACACATTCTCTAAATGTAATATGATTATGAATTTCCACTAATACTTTCATTGTAATTACCTGTACTGTACTGTATGCAACAACCAGATCTGCCCAGTTTATGGGGCTCCGATTTAAAGGAGTTCAACTTAGAACAGTCTTACAATTAATGAAAACAGCTTCACATACACCATTAGAGGAAACTGCTTGGTGCTATGCCAACCGTAGCTAATAATTTAGACAAAGTATGAAAATTAATAATTCATGTTAAATTTAGAAAGAAAGAAAACAATAATGGATTCATAATACAGTGGTCCCTCGGTTAATTCGTTCCAGAAGGTCGTTTGTTAACCGAAACCATTGTTTCTATGAGATTTTGGGTAATTGGTTCCAGCTCACCGAAAATTACATACAAAGTAAAAAGAAAATGCAGTAAAGTACATTTACTTTGAGGTGTGTATGTAGAAGGCTCCTGGTTGGTGATGATGATGGGAATTAGAAGTGGGGGTGGAGGAGAAGTCACCCCAAGCTTGATGCCGTCGTTTCACCTATGAAATTTTAAGTTCACTAGGTGTAATTCAAGATTATTTTCTTTAAATCAACACTGCACTGCACTATATATTGTCAAAATATGTTAAATAAATTTCAGAATGACCAAAAATTGTACTGTAAAAACGTAAAAATACTCCGTGTTCAAGAGACCCACAAGCAAGATGTTTCCTCCACTGAACAGAGATACAAACTGAAGCCTTGGTGGGTGAGTGAAGTGGCTGATGGGCGCACCAAAAACTAGTTCCCTGTACTGCAATTATGTTAAATAAGTGTTAAAATGACTAAAAAATTTAATATAAAACTTGGACAATTATTGAATAGCACAACCTTCTTGATATATACTCAAATTTTAATGAATGTAAGCCCTAGAACTGATTTCTGTATTGGCGGACTAATCTTCCAGCTAGTGAGCAAGCCAAAGCATGTCGAAACATTTTCGTAAGAATTTCGTTAACCGAAATGAAGATTCTTATGGAAGGTAATTCGTTAACCGAGGCGTTCGTTAACCGAGGGACCACTGTAAAGCATAATATTTGGAAATAAAGTTATCCCTCACTATGAATGTTTACTTTACGAATACGGTACTAAAGGGTGTGTCAGCTCTGGGTTGTGAGAGTCTCGGTCAGTGTGAATTGGCTTGCATGTTTTCAGTCGGGTCTTGCTGAGTGAATTTGTGCAGTTTCGGCTCTGGCCCAAGACACAATTGGACACCATAATGTAATTCTGAAAATATCCTGTTTTCTCCCATTCCTTGTTTTCTAACAACTGAGCTTTACATGTTATATCTGAAGTATTATATTTATTAAACTGTCATACAACAAATTTATAATTTTGTTTCAGGAGGGACTTTACCGGTGGCATCAGCACATAGTATGATGTACTCTTCCACCACACAGAACCAGCCCCAGGGACCACAACCTAATGCTCAGGTTAGATGACTCACTTTTCAGTGAATATAAATTTTGTATCATAGGGGTGTTTAGTAAATGTACAGTAAGTATTATAACAAGGTACCTTCTCTCGAACACCCACTGCTAGAACCTGCCCTCTAGCAGGGGACTTCACTTGTTGCAGTGACAAGTTATACTGTTTAGCAGATCACTGTTAGTGTTGTAAAACAGCTTCTTACCCAGATAACCAAGATTGATATCTTAAGCTTCAAACTAGTTCATTGTTTTCTTGAGTCCCAACAACACTTCATGGTATAATAGGTTTTAATGGTACAGTAAAAAGTAGAAGAGTAAGGCTTTAAACATTTTAATACTTATACAATATACAGTATAGTATGCCTTTTACAGTAAGAGATGATTTAAAGTAAGGGAATGGAGTCTTTCCTCAAATGGGTGGGGTTTTGTTATTCTGAATCTTCACACCACTGTATTTTATGAAGGTCTGGGATTAAGAGAAGCACATGGGGGTAGCTTTAATAGGTTTGAGTTTCTTAGGTTGTACCTTTGGTTTGTCTGGAATTGGAAATAGTTATTCTTAATCAAGTGATTAACTGATTTATAAAGAAATTTAGCACAACTGTAAGTTTTAATATCCTCAAATTTTTGTGTTAGTGGTGCTGGAGAACCCCCCATAGTGTATGACAGTGAATCAAGGGTTGGTAAATAAGATCATAGTAGATTATTGCTGTAAGTGTGGTACAGGTTGCTGCTAAATGGATTAAAAATTTACATGCAGTTCAAGATGTATTTTGATCAAATTGAATAATCTGTAGGAGTCATAGAATTGTCAAATTTTTTTCCAAATCATGACATTCATGTGTACGGTATACAAAATATAATATTTATGTACTTTACTGTATGCATTACAGGGTCAATTCTACCCTCATCCTGGAGGACCCAATGCCCCCCCTCACTTGCACTCCAGTGGCCAACCACGGCAGGTCACCATTGCTCATTCACAACATATACCAGTAAGTCTCTTCTTTTATCACAGTTACAAAGAGCAGTTTTATTAACTGTTGGCTGGGAGGATGTTCTTGTGAATGTTAGTTTACTTTTTCTGTTGTCACCAAATCATTGGAACTGAGAATAGAATATTCAGATAAAAAAAACGTAGTTAAGATTTGCAACACATGTGGGATCCATAAATTCTTAAAAGAAAGGAGTCTCCATATGATATGAATTTTCCACGCAGCAGGAAAATCACAATATCATGATCAAGACCATTACAGTATATGCTTCACCTGATCATAGAAGACGAGCAGTCATACCTGTCTCAATTGTTCAGCTAAACTCATAATGGGCAGGAGGGTTGGTTTTTGTCTTTGAACCTCTGCTTATTTCTGGTCCCTGAAGATTTTGAGGATGAACTTACGTTAATGTCTTCTCTCACAACCTCATTGTGATTTAGAGCATGAATTAGTGGCAGCCACACAGTTACTTACCTTTAATTATGACATGGAATTAGATCAGCTAGCATTTTGGTCGGTGTTTAATGAGATTTTTTATTGTTATTATTACTTTGTAAGCCTGTCATTAAACTGTGAGCACACGGGACTAGGTTTTTCTGTTGAGAGTAACTCTCATTACTCGGGGGTGTTCTACTCTTAAAGGAATTTAACTAGTAATCTCTCTCTTAGCCAGAATCTTTGATCCCCAGAACTCTTCAATCGGCAGATTTAATTATTTATTTAGTTATTTATTTTTTTAGCATTCCAAGAAAATTTTTGACTGCAGTCGAACAGCGCATCAAAAGGGTTAAAGAGACTTGGCTGTCATGAGAACGAAAAATTAATGGGGAGTAAAATCCCATGGTAGATCAAAGTCCATCCACTAATGTGTAGTCAGCTGGGTCTAGGACAGACTTTTCAGGTTTATGTGTGTGTGTGTGCATTACTCATCTTACTTAGGTATCGGGAGCTGTGAGTTTAATCATGAAATGGGGATTTGGGACCAATTATCCATTTTTTAATGCAGTACAGTACTGTACTGTGTAGCATAATTAGTCTTGTCTGCTTCTTCTATATTTTTTTACCTTTTTATATTCTTGTCCTCATACAAATACTTTCTTCTTGCAGAGTTATCCTGTAATGCCACCAAATGTGATGCAGTTTTATCCTTCTGCACATGGCGGGAGTAATTTAGTATACCAGCTCTCACCGGTGAGTAAGGTATCTTGCTCTTATTTTATGTTTTTAATAAAAGCAAAATTTTATTGAAAGTAGATTTAGATTAGATTTATTCTCGCTGGTTTGTTTCCATGACTTCAATGGCATTTTGATTTATTGAAGTACCAACAGAAAATTTAATATAAACAAAATATTGAGATATAGTATTGTGTTTTAACAGTGCAGGTTCCCATCCTGATTATCAGAATCAGGAAATTTCATATCAGGTTGTATTTCTGGCTTTACTCAATATGATTGTCTTTCCTCTTTTTTTTATCTCCTATGCCATTTTAAGAAAATATTTCAGCAGTGCCTCAGTCATGTGATTCTTTATTTGCATTATGCATTGTGCTTTAAGGTATTTAGGTGATGTTTCCCCCTTCAGGATTTAAATTTTCTTGGTGTTTTTAGATTCTGCTGATTTAGTTAAGTATCGTGGAAGAAATGATAAAAGTTGATACCTACTGGCCCTAAATTTTCAGGACACACACTAACACACAACACAGTATATGTGATCCTTATTATATGCAATGGTTGTCTTTCAGAAAAATTCACTTAACCTACACTTTAGTGCCCTAACCCTATTTCTGCCACCAGTTCATGACATTCTAATACTGTAATAGTCTCCTAATAAAATACAGTAATAATAATATTAATATAAAAGACCATTTCAAATAAAATACTTCAGTACACACCCACAGAAGGTGACATGCTTATCACTGATCATACACAATGCTCTGTCACTATTATTCCCTCCTGTGCATTTGTATTTAAGAAATCCCGATACTGTACCTGTACATGTATTGTAAAAATTATTATTTTTATTCAAAACAAATCTACAAGATATTAAGATTTTTAAATACTCTATAGATCTAAACACTGTTGGTAACTCGGGTGTTTTGCTTGTTTGGGGCACATAGCATATAGCTGCACCAAAGCGTATTTAAAGCAGTGTACACACTAAAACAGTTTTCCCGCCTACACATCTTGTTAAAAGAAATATTAATATTATTTAAAAATTACTATTTTTAATACAAATCCACCAAATATTAAGATATTTAAATACAAATCAATGGAATATTTAGTCAGGCTCTTGCTCTATGGGAAGGGGTTGGATGTATGGGTAGCAGGCTATGTGAGGCTTGGTGCATGCCAAATTTGAAATGGCAGCCACATGCCAACTCAGGTATAGGCAGGTTTGCAATCATCATGGGCAAAATAGTGTCTCAAATAATTTTGCACGCATTAACAGATGTGCTTTTTGCAGAGTTGCATTTGACGAGGAACAACTATTGTTGACTTGTCAAAGTTTAAATGCATAACCAAGCTCGGATGTTCATTCATGAACTTCACCCCATTTAAAATTTGTGAACTTGATTTGCAATGTTAGTGTAATCTTCTTCCATTTTATATGGAAACAAGTGCTAGGACAGGAGACAGAAGCCACACCAATAAAGCAGCACAGATATCCACAGTACAAAAGCTTATGCAAGACTAATGCTTGTTGTGTGCGTCATTTTGCTTAGCATGAACTTTCCAGCGTCCACAATGCACTACACTTAAGTTAGTAATAGCTAGTGGGAACCAAGGTGTGCAGAATATGTGATTTCTCTTGTTCAACTGCCTATGACCGAGTTTATCTTGCATATAATGAATTTCTGGTGGAAATAGGGTATTCATATATAAGTAAAATTGCATATGCTGAACTCGCTTATAAGGAGGACCTACTTTTATACTATTTATACTGTAGCATTAGACCACCATAAGTTCATGCGCCTCAGGACTGACAGGCTCAAACTTAGTAACTTTATGAAGTAATAATCAGTCTATAATATGGGTACAGTGGCCTTTGGGACTGCAAACCCAAAATATCAATTACACTTTATGATATGAACAATATACCACCCAGCGCTAAAAGAGCTCGCATCAAATATACTAGAGATATGTAGTATTAAAATGATGCATGAATTGTTTGGAGTAATCGTACTCACCGTCCAAGTATTTGGTGTACCTGTACGTATTTCTAATACCACAAAGGGTTGTATTTGTCATGAAGAATGTGTGTATGTTTGCTGTAGCTATGTCAATTACAAAAGGAGGCATGACTGTGATCTCTATTAAACTCAGGTGGGGAGGGTGGGAGGTGCTGCCGATGTGATTTGGTGTGAGAGGGCCAATACAGGCTTCGAATGAGGCTAAGTTCTCGCATGAGAGAGTGAACATGAATTTGTATGAAAGTGATTGTAAATCTTATTACACTCTAACACCCTGAAATCCCATCCCTATGCTGGAAAATGCAACTGACTTCTGGGTCAGATTTCAGCTTTGCCTGATTCAGAAAAAGAAACTACAGAGAGGCATCATAACACCAGGCATACAATATCACTTATACTGTAACTAAATTCAGTGATGTACTTTAGTAATTCACACTACTCATAAAACCTTTTCAGTAACGCATCCAAGCTAATTTTTCCAATTTTACATATTTAATGGAGGATAAAGGAAATACAGTATAGTCTCGGTTTACATGGTCAATTAAACCCGTGGAGGTCCGCGTAAAACGAGAAACGCGTAGACGAAATAACAGAACATATGGGATTAATTGAAATAGAGACTGGGCCGACCCTCAGACTACCCTTTTTCCGACAGAATACGTACGTTGTAGTAAAAATAACATCTTAATTTTATGATGGTATGCACACACAATTAATATTTAAGAGAAATATCAATAATATTAGGTTTTTTAACACTTACGTTAGTAGAAGAGATGGCTGGGCACACGGGGATGGGGGGTTGGTTCCGAGGCAGAGGGCATATTATTGGCCCTCACCTGTATCACCTGTATCACTATCCACCACAGAGGCTTGCAGGGCCTCTTTGTCAAACCCCTCAAAGTCCATATCCTCACTATCACTGACTTGGGCTGGCTGTGGTGGGTGAAGAACTCGGTAATGTTTTGTTGACTGGACGACCTAGTGCGCACCCTGCCTGCGCCGCTTCCCGTGTAAATGATGGAATGTACCGTGTAACTAATAATTGCCTGTCTGGCCAGGTGCTGCGTAAATGACCAACCGCGTAAAGGAATCCGCGTAAATCGAGACTATACTGTAGTAAGATTGTATGGGGGGGCATTTGTTCAGACATTGAAGAGATTCATGTGTTCAAAGAAGGTAATGATATTGGTGATTCACCTGACAGTTGAAGTGTTCAGATTTTTGCTTTCCTTGTTTTATTTTTTTATTTATATATTTTTATATTTTTTATTAATTAATTTATTATTATTATTTTATTATTTTTTTTTTGGTGTGGGGTGGGGGGGGGGAACCTTGTCATCATTTAAGCTACAGAATACAAAAGGTGCTTATGTTGTGGAACTACAGGTTGAAGCTCCCATATTCAACAACCATGGCACCAGCTGTGAGCCAGATATTTTTTGGAAAATTACCATTATTTAGAAGATCATATTTGACACAATTTTTAAACTGAGGTTCCTTCATCCAACTTTTTTTAAAAGAGCAATTTTATCTGCAGTTGATACTACAAACTGCTTCCTCTTCCCACCTCCACCAGTAAATTTTTTTATGTTTGGGAACCATGGTGCAGTCCATTAAGGGTAGAATAAATCTGTAACATTTATACAAGTACACCACCCCTCTCAGATGTGAATTCAAACAAACAAACTGAATTGCGGTAGCGATTGGCTTGCCACCAAAACATTAACGGCCAACTGGTGAAACTACGAGACATTGTCACTTGATGGAAGGTTTACCAGCGAATACAATTTTCTGTTTTTACATTTAGTACTAGTTGAAGTAGCTACAATCCTGTCATACTTTCTTGCAAGTGCAAAACGAATTTTTGTACTGAGCCGCACAACATTCATAGCCCAAAATCACACACTGGAGCAGTGTCATGGTATGAATGAGTGAATGGTTTTCAAATACTTAAACTGTACAGAACAGTGTTATATATTTTATAAAATGCAGGTGGATGCACCTAGGTCATAACAATAGTAAGTTGGCATATCACATGTCCCAATATGACAAAGAAATATCATTAACCAAGACTGAAGTGAAAAGCGTGTGCATGTATGTTGATAACTAACTGAAAATCTTGGACCATCGTAAGAAAAAGGTAAATGAAGGAAATAAATTACCAGGGCTTCTATGAACATCAATCGCATATCTAGGTGATCTTTCCCTAATACTGTAAGTTGCGGCATATAAGTCGACCTCAAGATTTTTAGTTCAAGATTCAGGTTTAGGCCTATACTCGCTGTAAAAGTCGACCCCCCAAGGCCCAAACATAGGCTAGGCTAGAACTGAAATGTGGATATAGCCCCGGGCTAGGGTGCCGCTGGCCGTATCCCCCACGCGGGGTAAATCGAGAAAAATAAACTTTTCCAAAAATAATTTTTAACCTTTTTAAATGATAATACAATAAAATAGAAACAAGAAAAACTATATATTGACCCTCTAGAAACTTCTCTGTGGCCGCAGTGGTGAGGGAGTAAGGGGACAGTGTTGTTTTGACAGCTAGCACTCGTGATCACTACGCACTTCGCGACAAGTTTTTGCTTGCCTTTATGTCCGAGATGGTCAGTAATGTATATACATATTTACTAATTATAATACTTATTTCTTATAAATAATTCATTTAGAATATTTTATTTGCATTATTTTTCATAAAAAGTGCTCAGCAACACACGCAGTCGGTCGCCAGGCTGTCTTTGTGTTTGGTTGAGCAAGTAATGCATAAAATAATTATCGGAATAATAATTCCACAAATAAATATATTTATAACATAATCATAGCATTATTTTCCAGTAATACTACACTACAATACAACTACAGTACATTACTTTTAGCAATATTACTTTGATACAACATGATAAAATGAACAAACAATGAAAATGAAACAAACAAAAGTAGTTACTTACATTCAGGAAGCTTCCCTGTGGCCGAACGTGTGGCGTGACAGGCAAATAGTCACACTGAAACTTGATAACCCGCGCTGAGCATTCAAACGATGGCGTATGTTCTGGAACGTCACCCGGGGTGTTAGGGTTATAAAATGTGTCCTTTCACATATTCTGACGAACATTAATATACAGTTAGTTCCCAAGTTACTAACGCATGGATAAAATGAATGACTATCCGTAGGGACTTAATACAGTAGACCCCTGATTTAACACAAGAGTTGGACCAACAATTGTTGCACAAAATTGAAGTATGTTAAATCGATCAATTTATTTCATAGGAAAAAGAAAGGATACCGGATATCAGCCCCAAAACATATACCCAAAACTTTTTAAGAAACAACTGTTACTCACTTAAAAACTAATTTCAGATGGAATTTCTGGTAGAACTTATAAAACACTTTTTAACAATTTATAAGTCACCTTAAGTTGAAGCTGCTAGTCAGTCAAGTTTCAACAATTGATGGTAATTTGTTTGAAACAATATTAAACCCATAAAAATATATTTAACGCTCCGCACACCATGATATGAATACGGGTCAATAATAATCTAGTCCACTCGGCATGGACTAGTATTTATGTCAGTTAAGAGAAAAAAATTCACCAAAAATCGAGTAATTATGAGTGACGCGTGAGATGTTGGTGCGTCATTCCTGTGGGCCTCTTCTCTCGTGGTAATCCAACTCCAATTAGCTGCATGGCAACTGGCCATAGAATGGCACCATGAAGACATCAGTTTTTTCTCAGCAGGCAAGCTGAAAGGTCCTCTGCTGGGTTTTTAAAAATTATATCGCTATCCATCTCGCACACTGCTGCAACCGTCATGTATCAGCTACACTATATTGCCCCTCTGGCTGTACAAGAAACACGTCTCATTTATATGGAAAAGTGATGCAAAGTGTTCATATAAGTACTGTATATATATATATATATATAGTGTAATTTGTTTATTTTAAGATATTTCACTTGTTCAAACTTGTAAAGTGCGCTATAAATTTCCCTCTGTGGACACGATAAATATCTCGATAATCTGCAAAAAGTATTGTGAAGTGTTTATATGTTTATTTAAAAAACTTCAATTGTTCAAATGTATGGAAACTGCTTTGTCGTATATCATACTCCCCCCAATTGCAACTCCTCAAGCATCTACCATCACACTGAAAGGTAAGATTATTTTTAGATATACAGTAGTTTTATAATACTGATATAAAACTACAAAGATGTATTATTGTATACTATATGTTACACTCCAATGTGTTGTATAACAGTACAGTACGCAATCTGGGGATGGAATTTTTTCTTTCTAAATATGATTACAGCCAAACTGTATATGCTAGCAAAATTCTAAAACCACCAAAACATACCTAGACACTTATACTAACCACTGGAATAATAGTAAAATAAAATACCAAATAAGGCATAAACTAAAAATAACTGAACAATATGGCAAAAATTCTTGATATTCTGTTTTTTAAATTTATCGGCATTATTAATACTAATAAAAAAATGTTTCACTAATTCAAAGCGGAAAAATTTATATTTTATTTTATTTTTTATATATTTTTTTTAGGTGTCTAGCTCTTATTGTCCTTACAGTATTTGATTGTTGGCTAAAACACAAGTGCTGTGCAGTATTGAAACTGTAATGAATGAGTTCACATCTTCAAATTGAATTCTTCTTTTTTCTTTCCCACTTCTGTCTAGTTTCATGTAAAAGTACAGTCAAATTTATGAAGAATGTACAGTACAGTAGTTGTTGGATTCAGATGAAAAATAAACCAGTTGCTAAAAAAATTATTTGAAGGAAAAAAAGATAGAGAGCCGCTCTTCCATGCTAAAAGTTCACAACTAACCTTGTGCTTGGGAGGGGATGGATGTTACAAATACGGCATTGGGCAAGAGTGTCAGTGAAGTACAGTAATTAAAAGTGTTTAATGCTTCTCTAAAAAATGAAACATTAAAAAACATTTAACTATAATAGTTTCACATTAAAGGCTGAACTCGCCATACCTAACCAGTGGCAAAGAGATTAAAAGTTTTTCTAAGACACCTCTTTTTCTTACTTAAACACTAATTCTATCATTTCAAAATACTTTTTCACAAGTTATAACTCACTTTGAGTGAGTTCAACTGTTTCCTAGACTACAGTTGTTCAGACTTAGGTTCAGTGATAGATCAATACAACTTAGGTTTTGGAAATTTTGTAGATCTGTACAGCAGTCATCTACAGCCTAAAATTTGTCATAATGAACTGTTTTCATTTAATTATATATAGCTCTATATAATATAATACAATAATAAAAATGTTTTAATAATGACAGCATGCTGCAAGCAGCTGAAAACTAGATGGTTACATTTCTTTAACCACATACACACACATACAAATGCATGTTTCAGGCCTCAACTGGATCACCACCACACATGCATATACATTATGGAGCATTTTATAGCATCCAATAAGACTCGCAGGTAAATGAAAAATTATTGAATAAAGTCTAAAGCCTTAAATTTATCGTTAAGAAAGTGTTTCTTACTTTTACCTATGATAATTGAATGTAGGTCACCTTAACAACATAATGTTATAATTAAAATATTTTAACAATGAGAGCATGTAGCAAGAAAGATGATGGGTAGGTGTGATGGTGAGGGATGTGGTGGTGATGAGTGAGATGGTCATAAGAGGTGGATGAGGTGATGTGCTAGTTTCTATGGTTGCTGCTCTGCCAGCCACTGATGGTCAGCTGAGGTCTTCAGCTTCAAATTCGTTATTATCAATTGTGTGTTTCTGTTACTGTATGATCATTAAACGTAACTCTACAAAATAAGTTTTGCATGTGCAATTTTGTACATTAGGGATTTTTTAAGAAAAGAAATCCTCCAGTAAACAAGAAGTACACTAGGGTCTCGTTATAGTACAACTTGATATGCTTATGATTTAGAATGGTCAATAAAAGAAATTTACACCCCATAATATAGTACGGTCTAATTGCATTATCGTACTGTACTATACAGTGTAATTCAGCAGTGGTAACAGCACAGAGCTGTAGTGATGATGTGGCGTCACTAAGGTACATCTGCCACGTTTGTCCGAGTCTTTATCCCACTTGTTTCTCCAACACGTTCTTGCCACGTTGACATCCTATGATATGACATCAGATTGCCGATACAATGATGTTGTTGCCATGAATGACTCTCACGAGTTATCTGTACAGTCATTTTTCCTCTCTCTAACTAGCCCCCTAATCCTATGTTAGTGGTGGTAACTCTTACCCCATGACCTAATTGCTAGGTTACTAATCTGTGTCACTGACAATTTGTCAGTCTTTTCTTGACTCGTCTCCACCACGCACTCATTCAGCAATTTGCCTATTGTCCAATTTCTCCTCATTTATTCTTTGATAGTGTGTGTGGCAAAATGGAATAAAACAAAACTTTGGTAATGTGAAGGTTTGCTACCTCAAGTTTGCCTCTGACTGTCCTCTAGGCTAAGTTACACACATATAGTGACTGGCTATTCTCTGTTTAGCTATTTCTTGTTTTGCCCTTATAAACCTTCACCAACATGAATGAAAAGCAACCAAAAAGTAACAAGAATGTTGCGGATAGCAAGAGACTAAGAAAACCTATTTCAGGAGAGATGAAAATGAAAGCGATTGAACATTTTGAAAGGTGATAGTTTACTACTAACATTCTCTGGCAGGTTATTACTGTACAACAGTTTACTACTCTGGCTTCTTTAACTTGGGGCTTTTTTTTAGGTTTAGCACTGTCACCACAATCATTTCCACTATGTTTACCAGTCAATTTGGATATGAAAGCACAATAAAATCCATATAAAATAAAAGGAGTACCCGGTAAGCTTTCCAGATTCAAACAAGCACAGAAACAGAGTAAGTAGTTCAGACAGGCACTTATGGAAATGGCATAACCATCGTTTATAGCAGGGCAAACTAAACTCTTACCTGTATTGTACTGTACTGTTGTGTTTCTACATACAGTCTGTTTGTATTTCCATTTATCCTTCTGTTCTTTTTACCAATTCATGATGGAAACCCCCAACTTTGAATAAGTGCCTAACCTTTATGGCAGTATAAAAAATGGCAACAGCTTAGCATACTGTATTTTTACTAATAGGAAAACATGAAAATTAACAGTGGGATTTTGTTTATTAATCGTTTTTGTACCATTGAATTTTTTAAAATCAAAGTTTCATAAATTGTAGTCTATCAGATTTGCGATTTTTTTTTAATTCTGAGGTACTGTACTACAGTACTGTATTATTATGGCTTTGCTTCAGTAAACATTTTTTTACACTTACGTAACAGTACAGCTTTTTGTTTGCTTCTGGAGGAAAAAAAGGTTGGCACCCTTCACCCCAATTTTTTGCTGGTCATTAATAAAGGAAGTGCTATTTCTTTTTGTTTTGACAGTCTTTGTTTACTGTATCATACTTTTCTTTCAATCTTCTTAATAATTAGAAGATATGGTGAAAAACACATAATAAGGGGGTTGGGAAGTTGGGGTGTCGATGGCCCCAGTGAGGGATGGTGTAGAAAAGGAGGGGGGAGTGCATTGATATCAGTTGTACCTCAAAGTACCACTCGGCACAAGGCGATAAAATTTTTGTTTCATAGGTTTTCGTGTTGAAATCATTTTATTATAGTTCAGTATACTGTACATCTTGTGTTAATAGGTTGTATGAGTTGTACTGTTTGCAAGGTATGTCAGACATAACTCCATGAAGGTATACTGTATATAGTTTACAGGTTCTACAGTGAAACCTTGATATTTCAGCATTCTTTATGCAGAATTAACCCAAAACCAGGGCAATGTTCAGAGAATCTCATAAAATCTTATATTCGGTTAAACTCCTGAAATTCAGAACACCTGGTACTGTATTGGTTCTCTGTGTCACTGTTCTGTTATCCTGCCTTGCTGTTGCCTGCACTCCTGCCCAGCCATAGTTTACCAGTTCTTTAGCTTGTAAGGACACATTTTCAGCCATTACATTGACAAGTTTAGTCAGTGTATTTTTGCTGTCAATGGCTTCTAATAAATAAAAGGACCACATCCCAGTAATGGGTGTAGTGATGCAGTGGATAGTATCGACAGTGACAGTGATTGTATCAACCAGAGGAGAAGATACCAAATGCAGTAATGAAATAAGGCTTGTTGATCACTTTATTTGCTTTCTTGAGCAGAAGAGCATGGTAACTCAGCATGATGTACAGGAATCAAACAGGTAAACGAGAGGCCCAAACTTCATGAAGCTTGCGACATTGAAGGAACACTTTAATAATGCATCAATGAACTGTCAACGATTAGGGCAGCAACTCCAAGCCAGTCCGCAAGACCATTACCTTATACTGTACACATGAAAAGGAGTTAACGTTTACTGAACCTCCTGCTGCATTCTCATCTGCTCCTAGAGTGAATGAAATGAATATTACCTCTTGTCTCTTGTTGCTTCCACATCTACTGACCCAGACGTCACACTCCACCATCCATGTAATTGTCCTCACTATAAGTTCATCTGTTTCCTTTGGAAGAAGGACCAAGGATGTTACTTTGGTAAGTAAATACCTGTAAATGAATTTTTTTTTTTTTTATTATCTAACTTTATAAGGTACTGTAGTTGAAGTACATTGGTATACCTGTACTGTATAAGTCCAGCATTTTGGTTCCCTTTTATTTGGCTAATCAGAAGACAAGGAAAATAATAAAATCCAGCAAATTATAAAGTTTTACTGCAAAAAAAAAACCTTGAAAGGTCACTTAAAACAAACCAATGTTAAAAATAAAAAAAAAAAATAGGAGGAAAAATCCTTTTACACCAGTTTCAGTGAAATCATATACTGTACAATATAACAAAAGTATATTTCACTAGATTCTCACTGATTTGGCCTCCATTAATTTGAAGTATGCCAGCTGATCCATACATTTTTTCATGGACAACATATCCAAATTTGGAATAATTGTTGACCAATTGTACAAATGATTTGAATTCTCTATAAAACGAGTGTACTTTTGAAAATGTTGTGGTTGCACTGTTAGACATGTCACTTAAATGGCAGGTTATCTTTCATATCACTTTTGCATGTATTTACACCCTACACAAGGCTGGTTTTGGAGCTAAACATATCGTTGAGCTGACAGGAGTTGGCCCAAATCACTGTTGATTGAAATGCTACTGGGAAACGGTTGACAGTACCACACCGACTAGTCTACCGAAGCCTGGACGGGCAAAAACAGGTCATTAAGTGTGTGCAAATATACTTGCTCTGTGATCTTAGGTTGTGGTCGAGAACAGCTGTGAAGAAAACTCTTGACAGCTGCACATAAAGCGAAATGAATTAATTTTACTAAGGAGTGGCCTCCAGGGTGTAAATATAGGATGATCATCAACTCGATTCCGAGTGACAGCAAAGTAGTAGTAGTAGGTGACATGTCTAGCAGTGCGACCACGAGGTATCGATGAAGCACATCACCCTCCCCTGGTGAAGTTATGGACACTGAGATAATATGGTAGCTGCCATTGTGTTACCATACCTGTTACATGAACCATATTTTAATTTTCCCCCATGTGAACCAACTGCAAAGTGTATCGGTGAGACATGGCATAAGTTTTGGTAGACCACGTGCTCAGCGACTATTTAGGAGGCCACTGTTTAGATGAAAAGATAAATTTCTCAAATCTTTTATTGAAATAAGAAAATTATATGCTCTCCATATGAGGATATTTCAGTAATAATTAAATAATCCAAAACAAAATAACTAAGTAACTTCATTGAGAGCCAGACAGAGACCAACTGTCAGTCTGGAACTTGGCATTAGAGACCCAGACGATAGGGAAAAAATATTGCTTTCTTTTTAAAAAAATATCAGTTTTCTGAATATGATAATTAACAATAATAATAATATTAATGATTATTTTCATGCTGAATTAGGTGAATACCTAATATTTTCATGATAAATTTGGTTATGTTAGGAATTGTTTAGAAGTTACCAGCCAGGTGAGGTTTGGTTTGGTTTACTCTTTTGTACAAGAAGTAATTACACACAGTATTTATCTTAATGAAACAAAAACCAAGCCTACCATAACATAATCTAACAGCCTAACTTAGCTTTAAAAAATAAATTATTCACTTAAGAGCCTAATTCAGCATGAATGGTAATTTATTTTATTATTAACGTTGACTGTTATAGTTGAAAATCAAAGTTGCTTATTTTAATGGTCATAAAGCTTAATTATTGAATGTATCACATCAAAAACCTGTAGTAAACAATTTACATAGAGAGAAGTACGTAGTGCAGTGTATGGCTCGCACATCCCACCAGTCTAGCTTGTGCCTGCTAGACATGTGTGTGACCGTTGGGCCTTTTTCTGTCAGGCCCGGCCAGGATGGCAGACGAGAGAAACGGGTGGGACTATTTGACATTTCCATTGTGAACAAATGACAGTTGTATGTTATGTGAAAGAAAAAATAGTGTTTCATTTGGGTTTACACAACACAGTCTGTGATGTCAAGAGCCTACAAAGAGATGCAAACATAGCGAAGTAAATTCTGGTTGTGTACATAAATACCATTTGTATGTTATGTTAAAAAAAATTAATGTTTAAAATAATGTTTCAATAATACTGTACTGTAACAAAATTACAAAGAGGGTAATTGGCCACCATCAGAAATTGTACTTAAACCCCTAGGCTTCAGTTCACATCATACGATGTATACGTACAGGGCTTTGGATCTTATTATATGACTTGTAATTTTGCTGTACTGTTTGAGATGCCACATTGACCTGGCTAGATTATATTGCCAAGTAAGCATTTATCTTTAACTCGCTCACGTACGCAAAGCCCCCTAGTCTACATTTTTAGTAGATTCTGGTTTTCGTGATGTACAGGTCGCGTCTTTGGGCTTCACGTCCCTCACCACATGTGTCTACCCTCCCCCCCCCCCAACCCCCAAGTGCAAATGTAGAGGGGACTTTTTGACCATCAGCAGATTCATGATCAGTAACTGCAAGCAGAAATAAAAATTGTAAATATTGTAGTAATAACATAATGGACCTACTAATTACCCAAATGTAGCCGCAATGAAGTCAAATAATGGTCCTACATGAATAAATCAGACTGCCAACCACTTCTCGAATAGTATTTGGTGTCACGAAGTCACAAAAAAATGGAAAACTTAATTTGAATTGAGTTAATAGATCGCGTGCGTTTACCGAGGGAGCGAGTAATTACCCAAATGTAGTCGCAATGAAGTCAAATGATGGTCCTACAAGCGTAAATCAGGCTGTGAATCACTTCACGATTATTATTTGGTGTCATAAAGTAAAAAAAAATTGGTAAACTTTATTTAATCTGAGTTGTGTTAGGTTAGGTTAGGTACATGCACTCGATCTATTAACTCAGATTAAATTAAGTTTACCAATTTTTTGTGACTTCGTGAAACCAAATACTAGTTGATAAGAGAAACAAGTGGCAGAAGCGTTGTTATAAGATCTCACCAAAGAAACCTACTTAACCTTACCTAACCTCTTAGCCATGAGGATCCACCCTTTCGACCTGCCGGCATATTAAGCAAAGAAGTTATTATGATGTGTAATTTTACGTTTTCTGTGGGCGTGAGAGTAGCCGTCCAGCCAGTGTTGCTCATAAACTTACACTAGCGTTGATCGTAGATGATTGGCTGTGTATCGTTGAAAAAGACGAAGTAGTGCGCACCTAGTCGTATAATTATTTACCAAAGAAAGCAATTTAAAAAAAATATATACATCAGAACTCAATTATGAAAATGTAATAAGAATATGAACATCAAAATAAGTAATGCATCGGCGAGTTAGCTGTCAACATTAGCCTTTGGTATACTGTAATGTAAATAATGCTGTTATATGTTACAGTACTGTACTGATTATTGTTCAGTGTAGAAATGTCCCCCCTGTAAAGTGCTTAAAGTTTACCACCTACTATACCTGTGGGTAGCGTCAGAAGCCTGTGTTCAGAGAGGTTTACCAAGGTAAATAAATTTCCAAAAAGTTTGTACCTAATGATACTTAATAATCATTCGAGTTGACTGCAATGAATACAATAATTTATTTCCAATCTGATGATAGTGTTAACTTATTGTCAGCAGAATTAGACGGTCAGATATTATCGATGCCATAGATAAGTTTTATATTACAGGATCACTTAAAGATTAACCATGCTAAAACTATTGGGGATGCAGGTTGAGGCTAGGTAACAGCTAATCCTATTACATAATGGAGGTTACAATATATATATATATAATATATATATATATATATATATATATATATATATATATATATATATATATATATATATATATATATATATATATAGGCTATATATATAATTTTTTTTTTGCCTGAAAATATAAACTTATTTTTTAACTTTAAAACCAACATAAACATATCTTTAGTTTTGAAATTAAAATTTTTGTAAAGGACAGGAAGACAAACATATTTGCTGACTCATGAAAATGTCAGGCTGCCAGGTCCGTGGGCAATAGTGAGCGCAACTAAACTAAAGATTCACTTTCGTCAGGATTTTTCTAATTCTTTTTCTCGCACTATTGATGATCAAATTTGGTTTAAATGCATCTTATTCACATAACCTCTATTTTTCTCAGGAAAACAACTGTCACCCACCCTATGAATAAATTTAAGTTTTGTTAATCCACTTCTCTTCAGTACAGTCTAAGTGTGTTCTCTGTTTAACTTAAAACGTCGCAATGTATACAAAGCTTTTCTGCAATGGCGTCAAAACATTTCCTGTCTACTGGGTTAATTTCTTCTTTTAATATTATTAGCAATATTTGCTTTAATTAGTAAAGCGATAAAATTTATTCGGCAAATATAATGAATGGGTATCTAGAAGTAAAATCATCGGTGCTTGCAATTTAGGATCGTGCCTCCACTTATTTAATTTATTATCAAGTATATACATTAGTATATATTAAAATAATGTTAAAGGTTTTAAGCATACCATCTCTAGGTCTCTATAAAAGAAATCCTGAATCGAACGAAACGAAGCGTTAAAATTACCCCCGTCTAAGTATAATATATAACATGCAGCGTGTAAAGTTAGCCAGATGACGACGCCAGAGACATATACTGTAGGGGCGTTACGTCAGATTACTTCTAACACGTCAGGCCAATTTGCTGGATGTGAAATCTTGAATATATTCAAGAGACGGCCTACAAAGATATTTCTTTCGCTGTACTTGAGCTACGAAAACCATTTGAGAAAGCTAAACATTTCGTTTACGGTGTGAATGTAACAAGGATATATTAAATTTGGTAGTAGTGCATTGGTAACGCATGTGCCTCTCACTGAGTCAGCCATCAGACTATGGGTTCTGTCAGTGTGACTACCAAACATCGTAGTTTTCTTCGGGTACTCTACAAGTTTAGATTTTTCCTGTAATAACACTGGGCTATGAAGGTCGAAACAAAGACAAAACAAAACAAAGTGGTAATATTAAAATATATAGGCCTTACCCCACCATAAGTAATGTATTTTAATTGAGTGTTCATAACAATAGTGTGGGGAGAGTTTTCAAGTGTAGCGGGTAGTGATCACGTGACCGGGCGAGGGTGGAGGCTCCTGGCGGCCGGCGCTCAACTCTGTTGCCACATGTGCACTACACTGATGGTCTTGTTGTGTGAGTTCGCTTGCCTATCAAATATCCACGTGTTACTTGCTCACGGTGTAACAACCATAGTTCTATCGACCTGTGTGTCCGTATAGTTGTGTATTTAGTGAATTTGATCAATATTTTGGCCTGAGTAATCCATAATAACGCGACCCAAGAAGTGGAGGGTGAACCGTACGTGAGCCTTGTTTGTGAAAGTGGTGGTGCCAGTGGCTCGGAACCATGAGTTCCTTGTAGCAAAACATATGGCCCAGCAGTGGAACAATTGTTCATCAACCTTACCCTCGTACACCCACTATCGTCACCAGCTGTGCTCTGCCACTTGAGCAATGTACCCGAACGGCTACACGAACGGGTACCCGCCGGCGGCACCCATGCCCAACGGCGGCGGTTATTATGTGGTGAGTATTTATAGCTCTCTGCTCATGTGTATACGTTGTACACCTATCAGGAAATAAGGTAATATACAAGAAATGATCATTAATTTAACTTGGGCGAGATGTCCATATGGTCCAAGCATCGTTTACACTGTGACTCATGGGAAGGGGAAGCCCATCTGTTATCATGTGTCTAAGGCTGACGAGGTGTAGGGTCAAGAACACCATATGTCGTTAAATAGAAATAAGGTTACTATTGTGGGATTATATTAAATCTTGTATAATTGACCTGTCTGGCACACAGTTTGTTGGTAAATAGTTCTCTGATGCATTTTACAGCAGTTTTATAGAAAGTTTTGTATGAAATACATGATAATACTTTCTGGGTAATTATGTAGGACTAACCCGCCAGCGAAATTGATTGAAAACAATTATAAAAACGTCAGATTTTCATTGTTATATTATAGTGGACACTTGTAGTTTGTGGAAATGTTAAAAAAATTAAAATTTAAAAATAGCGTTACTTAACATTAGTGTGTATGAAGAACAGACCTAACCAAACAAACAAACCTACCTACCTAACCTTACCTTAACTTCCCCGGGTATATTAAACAGAAAGAACTTGTGAAAGAGACCTAGAGGTACTTGTGAGCCCGCACCTACGGCCTAGAAAACAGTGCGTTAATGTTTGAAATAAGGCAAACAGTATTGGGTTTTATATCTAGAAGTGTAAGTAACAAGAGTGTAGAGGTCTTATTGCAACTATATCTTGCGCTAGTCAGGCCGCACCTCCATTATGCGGTTCAGTTCTGGTGCCCTTATTATAGAATGGATATCAATTCACTGAAGTCGGTGCAGCGAAGAATGACGAAAATGATTCCGGGACTTAGAAACCTTCCATATCAGGATAGGTTAAAGAAACTAAACTTGCATTCCCTAGAAAGACGAAGAGTGCGGGGAGATATGATAGAAGTATTTAAGTGGATGAAAGGAATCAATAAAGGGAATATAGATAAAGTTCTTATAATATCCGAGCAGGATAGGCCTCGTAGCAACGGATTTAAGTTGGATAAGTTTAGGTTTAGGAGGGAGATAGGAACTGGTTCACAAATAGGGTGGTGGACGTGTGGAACAAGCTTAGCAACTTTGTAGTAAGTGCTGGAACGCTGGAAAGTTTCAAAAGGAGACTGGATAGATTCATGGATGATAGAGAGTGGTAGTAACTCGACAGGAGCTGCCATGCACAGGCCAACCGGCCTATTGCGGACTCCTTATGTTCTTATATGGCGAAATTTGAGGCATTTTATGGACGTGAGATGATACAGCTGCATAAGAACATAAGAATGGAGGAAACTGCAGCAGGCCTATTGGCCCATACTGGGCAGCCCTATTTACACCCAACCCCGATTGCTCATATATCTATCCAACCTATGTTTGAAGCTATCCAGTGTATTCAAGTTAATGATGATATTTGGTAACTTGTTCCACTCGTCCACCACTCTTTTTCCAAACCAATGTTTACCTATTTCGCGCCTAAATCTAAATTTGTCTAATTTGAAACCATTGTTACTAGTTCGTTCCTGGTTGAATAGTTTGAGTATCTTTGTAATGTCCCCTTTGGTCAGCCCTGACTTCCATTTATACACCTCACTTTACGTCTCTCGAGGGAGTGCAAATTAAGATGCTTTAGCCTGTCTCTACTCAAAGTTCCTAATGCCCAGGATTAGTCTTGTCATTCTCCTATGAATTATTTCCAAGGATCCTATATCCATTCTGTAATACAGTGACCAGAAGTGAATTGCGTAATCCAGGTGAGGTCTCACAAGCGCAAGATACAGTTTTAGGATTACCTCGCTAGTCTTGTATGAACCCAAGTACTTTATTAGCCTTGTTTCGAGCAAATACACATTTGTTTATTTGGCATAAGATTCTTACTTATCATTACTCCTGAATCTTTCTCGCAGTCTGATTTCTCAAAAACATCGTTGTTCATCTGGTATCTGGTTTCCCTGTTTACATCTCCTATACTGAGTACAGTACTTTACATTTGTCCACAATGAATTTCATCTGCCATTTTTCAGACCATTCAAATTTTTTTTTTGATCTTCCTGTAGTTTTGCCGAGTCCTCGTCAGATTTAATTACACGCCCTATTTTAGTGTCATCAGTAAATTTACTTATGTTGCTGTCTATGCCGATATCTAAGTCGTTTATGTATATAATAAATAACATTGGTCCGAGGACGGAGCCTTGGGAACTCCACTAGTGACATTGCTCCAATGGGATTTAGTGCCGTTAATTCTCACTCGCTGTTTCCTGTCCTGTAACCACGCCCATTTTAGAATATCTCCTTTAATGCCATGAGCCTCCACTTTTCTTATTCGTCTTTCGTGGGGGACTCTGTCGAAGGCTTTGGTAAAGTTGAGATATACCACATCATAATTGTGCCCCTCGTCCACTGATTCGAAAACAGATGAAAAGAATGTTAATGGATTAGTTAGACATGAACGCCCGCTTGTGAAGCTTTGTTGGGAATCATTGACCAACTTGTGCTTCTCTAGGTGATTTTGAATAGAGTTTGAAATGATTGCTTCCAGTAATTTGCCTACAATTGATGTTAGACTGATTGGTCGGTAGTTAGAGGATAGTGATCTATCTCCCTTCTTGAAAATCGGTATTACATTCGCTGTCCTCCAGGAGTCTGGTACTACACCTGTTTTTAAGGACATGTTAAACAACTTTACTAAGAGCATACTAAGCTCTTCCTTACATTCCTATAATACTCTGGCAAATATCTCATCATGACCTAGTGACTAATTAGGCTTTAGTTTGTCTATTTGCTAACTAACATCGTTACCAGTCACTTCTATCTCGCTTAATTTGTTTTTTTCACTATCTCTGTATATAGTTGGTGCCTCTGGTATCATGTTTAAATTTACGGTGGTGAAAACTGTTGAAAAATATTTATTCAGTTAGCTCGCCGGTATCTGACTGTATTGGTCCAATCTTTTCTCGTGTTTTAGTTTGCTACATTTGATAGAATCCCTTGGGGTTTGACTTCACCTCCCTTGGTACCTTCAGTTCATTATTCCTCTTTTCTTTTCTTTTCTTTTCTCGGTCTTAACCCAACTGGCCAATACCTTATACTCGTACTGTAATGATTTAGGGTAATTGTTGTTTGATCTGAGTTTTCTGTATATGTTGGCTTAGGAAACAATCCTGGATTGTTTCAAGAAATTCCTCTGATTCTGAGATACCCGTAAGGTTGATCCATTCTATTTGGTTAAAGTTAAAGTTGCCTGCTATGCAGACTTTGCTATGCAGTATATGGAAGCCCTGCACATTTCATCCAAAATAAGTCACTCATTTACTCATCAAGATTAGGAGGTCTATATTACTCCTGTGATTAATTTTTCCCTATCATCGATTAATTCTATCCAAATTGTTTCTGTATTCCACTCAGTTTTTATTTCCTTATTTATTTCACACTTGTGATTATCCCTGGCATAGATTGCTACTCCGCCTCCTTTCCTAATCTGCCTATCAGTATGGCATACAGTAATTTGTAACCTGCAATTTGGTATTCGACAGGTAACTCACATGAGTCTAAAGTTGATCCATGTTTCGGTGAATGTTATTACAGTATATTGATTTTTTCGGTACATACCAACGCCCTAATTTTATCTATTTTGTGTCTCGTACTCCTACTGTTGGCGTAGTAGACATTTGAGTTAGTCATGTTCCGAGTCTTCTCTTTGACGCGTTTGTTATAACTCCCTGCCTAATTTAGTTTTGTCATCATTCCTAGCACTATTTCTCTGTAACCTTTCACTTTGTTTACCTGCTCCCACTGCAGTATCCTCCACCCCTGTGCTCCTGTGATCCCCTAGTAGTTTAAACACTTGGACATCTTTTGAACTGCCCTCTCGAGGGAGCCAGCCAAAGTTGTCACCCCAGCCCTAGACAGATGTACCCCATCCCTAGCGTAAAAGTCCCTTCTGCCGTAAAAGTTGTCCCAGTTGTCAACGAATGGGGCTGATATTGACTTGCAATAACTGTCAAGATGGCCGTTCTATAGCTGTTTTGAACTTATCAAGAGCTCCTCACTCCATCACTGGCCAATATCACTGCCTTTTGCACTCGGGCAGATAATGGGTTTGTTCCCATTACCAGACAAGATATTGTCCATCCTGTCAACTATATCCCCTACCCCAGCTCCTGGCAAACACACCCTCATCCTATTTTTATTTTTACCACAAAAAGCTTTGTCCAGGTACTGTACCTGGGAATCGCCAACAATTAAGGTTTTAGTACCTTCCTTGTCACTCCTGTCCCTGACTATGCTAACGTCCAATTCATCTATCAAAGGACTGAAAGAGTTGGTACACTTTGCTGTTGTTGTCGTATCCTTGGTGGGTTTTTTCACCACCAGTTTGGTTGTTCCTCTTCTCAGAACCTTCCATTCGCCTGAGCTTCCTTGTCTCGTTTCTTCCTTCATCTTCACTTATCATTTCCTTTAATTTCAAGATTTCTTCCTTGGCCCTTTCTAACTCGGCCCTCTGAAGGGCACAGCCCTGTTCACAAGTAACACTAGCATCGGCGCTATGCAGCCCTGACTGGTTAGTCCTATATATTAACCAAAAATGGACATTTAAAAAATAAACATCACTTAACATTTGTGGGTATAAAAACCAGATCTAACCAAACAAACCTACCTAACCGGCTGGAACCCCCGGTATATTAAACAGAAAGAACGTGCTATGATATGGTGACATTTGAGGCATTTTCTGGACATGAGATGTATCAGCGCTTACTGAGCTCGGGCAGCAGAGTGATTTGTTATTGAGATGGCAGAAAACATGAGCCACGGTGTCGGTGAAGTGTTTCCAAACAACAACTGACTTGCACAAACCCAGTTCAATTTCAGAGTATTGCTATGAACAATACAGTACACCATACTGTACTTTCTATTTAAAGGAATGATGCCATGGTCTTTGAAAAACCTTTGGGTCTCTTTGTCTTTATCCCTAAATTTGCAAATTACGTCCATGTAAGACCATTGACAACCTTCACACGTCATGCTGAAAATGAAATTGCCGCAGGCCCGGGGAAGAGATGAGACTCCTCTCTTGAGTGCTGCCTCATTACCGCTGGCACGACAAACTAGTGGGCACCTAGGCGCCTAATTATCCATGAAACGGACAATTTCCACAAGAAATTATTATCATCAGAACTCGCTGATGAAAATAATGTAAAAAAATAAACTAATAAAAATAATTTGCTCGCAGGTTAGTCTTAAATATTAACCACTTTCTGAAATGTCTACCTTAAAAAATTGAAACCAAATATTTGTTGAATGTGCTCAGTTATAAAATCATAGTGTTTTTTCAAGGCAGTGGAAATTTTGCCGTGATTGGCTAAGTTCCTACTAATGCTATTTTACCGTGAGTGTGCTCTGATTGCCTAATCGTTCATTACCGGCAAATAAAGCGAGAACTATATTTGACTGTGACTTTGGCAGCATTTGGCATTTATTTCACCGTGAGATGATCGTTGTGTAGCTATAAACATAAATAACTCGTCGTTTAATTTTGTTCATTTGTTCCCACAGATGTTCTTATTATAAAACAGGAGACATTTACTAGAACCTGACCTAACCAAGGAAACCTACCTAACCTTACGTAACTTCCTAGCCAGGGGACAGACCCCCCGTCATATTAAACAGAAAGTACTTGGCCGATCAGAGTGCACTCACAGTAAAATAACGTCAGTAGGAACTTAGCCGGTCATGACAATATATCCACTACCAGTACGTTTTTTCAATTACTCATTACTGAGCCCCAAAGTATTTATAAAAATTATTCAAGATTTTGTAATTTTTTTTAAATGAACAGTGGAAATTTGACCAAGTTTATTTCTTGGGTGTTTACCATTCAAAATGGCTTGTTTCTTGGATTTTCATCAACACAGTATTTTTTTATATCTAGAATGCAATTTTAATAGGGAGCAAGGAAAAACTATTTAGGATATTAGTAATCCTGTATTATACACTGTATTTTCTAATTAGTATGCATCAGTTTTGGTAATGTGGGAACCACTACCACCAGAAGCAGTTGTTAAATTTTGTTTATCTTTTTCATAGTTCTTATCATTATAGCAAGTACAGTATTTAAAAAAAAAGAGGCAACATATACTACGTATATTGATAAGAACATGTGTGGAAAAAATTAATGAAATTGAACAAAAATTTTGGTGGTGGCGCTGGTCTCGGAAGTTTCCTCAGTTTTGAATATTGAAAAATTTATATTGATTTTATACAAGTGCAGTAAGTTGCTAGGTGTCACCTGTGATGTGTTTCACTGTCCAAAGAAGAATGTCATAATTGAGGTATTATTTGATGGGTGCAGGGCAACTAGTACCCAGGCGATTCATATCCAGCAAAACCTGTCAACTTGCACGTAAATATAAACAGAGTACAGTCGCCTTCATGAATCCATATACAATACACAATAAGTTAAAATGTTTGTTCATCAGTACAAAGGGGTATAGCCTAAAATGGTATTAAAATCATGCAGGATCATAAAATATAGTAGATGCAGGTACGGTAGCCATACACCAAAAATCACACTGGATATAGGTACGGCAGGTGTATTGATGGATTGTGTGGTTAGGTTAAGTTTGGCTATGTTAGGTTACATTTGGTTAGGTCAGTCAGAAAAAGGGCCATCAAAGTAACTATCATTGTATAGTAAGCAGCTGCTATCAAACAGGTACTACCGCCTGGGAAGATATTGGAAGCATAATGTGTTGTCAGATGGTAGACCCTGTTGCCATATGGCATCACAAAAATTGTGATATAGTCCCAGGTTGCTGATCTAACTTTCTGCCTCATTTACACACAATTGCGGGGTTTCACTTGTTTCTGTGACAACACAACATAATTACAGTACAGTATATCGTTTCTCACTTTTTTTTATTTGTATTTTTTAAACAAATTATTGTCTTTATTTATTATTATTATTATTATTATTATTATTATTATTATAATAATATTATTTTAATTTTTTATTACAGTATTATATTGTCATCCCCCAGGCCCTTATGTGGGTCATTGAACTGTGCCTTGGTGGGCGAATCCCACCATGCATGCCCATTAGCAAGTCATACCAATAGACTACGATGTTTTGCGTACCGCTATCGTACCTGTATCCTGTGCCATCTTAAAAACTTTTGTTGCGATTTGTTTTTCTTCATATTGGCCCCACAACTTGTAAACTTAGCACTGTCTAACCTCGATTGACTTGTGTCGATTAGCAGGCATGAGCGAATGTACAGACATGAGCCTGAGCTGCAGATTTATGGGTATGGCTTCTTGTGAATAGATGTGGAATAAGGACGTACACCTGAAGATCACCATGATCATGGCATTAAGTTGCCTGTGCTGCCCTTCACAGTCATTATTAGTGCATACTAAGCATCTACAGTATAACTAGACCAGGTCTCCAGAGTCCAAACCGTAGACTTCAACCGAGAAGTAACCACGTACAGTACTCTAGTTGAAAGGGGTGGCTGCTTGGGCCCATAGAATGGAAAGAATAAGCATGGAACACCTGGAAGGGACAAGTGAATGGAATGCCACACTGCTGATTCGAGTCACTCACTATCACATCAACATCTGGAGGGATGACATGAAGACATTGATAACTGTCATAATACATTACTAATTTTGTTGTCAGCTCATTAGGACAAAAGCCAGCGGAACTTGCTTTATGCAGTCTTCTGAATGGAGAAATGCATGCACTGATAGTAATTGATAAAATGGTTGGTGTACAATTAAGCAGGTGTCACTTGCAGGGGAAACTTTTATAGTGTTGCTATATACTGTACAGGTACTGTATGTCACTTACTAATTTGTAAATTCTCTACGGTACTGCTATTTTTAATACAGGTTTCCTTTATTTATCTAGGGTTTGCATTCTCAGAAAAAGTTCGCATATTACTGTACAGGTTTCCATAGTAAAAGGGAGGAACCAGTACATTCGCAGCTACGGCCAAAGCCCCACTTTTAACATTATTTTGTGTACTTTATTACAGTAAATTTTCATGTATACACTTTTGGTAATTTTATTGTTTAATGCATATGGCTTGCTAAATATTATTCATTGAATATAATTACCATTACATTTGGTGCTTTTCTACAAATGAAGGTAGAGATTACTGAAATGACTTCTGATTTTGGTCTTTGATCCACACACCTACTTCTTTTGTTTTCAACACTGGGTGCCTTACTTCTGTCATTTGCATTTCTCCTGATAGCACATATGTTTCATAATTTTCAGTATAGTAATGTAGCATTGACACCTTTGATACCTTGATGGTTCTTTACTTATGGAATATCACTTGAGGAAGTGATTACCAGTGGCAAAAAGATGAAATGAAGCCAAATAGAATAACTCTTTACTTAGCTACAAGTTCTTTTTGCATTCTGGTAAAGATGTTTTCCCATGGTGCATCACGTTTGGTAAAGATGGAAAGCATAATGTACACCCATATACAGTTGCCTGTACAGTACCCTGTATAGTATATGTAATATTCTTTGCTGCATGTACCAAGTCACCTTTGAGGTGAGGAACATTACATGGCAACTGTAGATACGAACCTTACCTTGGTTTAAATGAAATTTAGGCAATTAAATGTAAATAGTCTCCTTATTGCAACTTTCCTTCCTCGAGAGGGTCCAGAAGGATTGAATGTTTTCTGGTGTATTGTAATGGATAGAATTGGGTTAATAGGTTCCTCCCTTTGCATCTCTTCTGCATACCGTATGGTACTTTTTAAATAACTTGCTTCAAGGAAATTACTACTGATAACCTCTTTTTGTCCAAGTAGGATTTGGCATCCTCTCCTCTTCAGCTGTCCTCCAATCTTACTTGGCTTTTTTTTTCCTGACATATGGGTTTTTTCCAGTATTTCGTGAAGTAATAGCACGAGTCAAGTTACAGGTGTACAGTTTCCTAGATTTTGAGGGTCAGTGATTTACCAATTGGCACTGTCATTTAGCTGTTTCTGGACCTTACAAACTATGTCTTGTTGGAGGGGGCTATGGACCTGTCATTCTGGAAGCCACAAGATCTAGCTATAAACTCTTGGTACCTCTCTAGAAGACCCAGACAGTATTGCCAACTGTTCAGGGAGATTTTTGCACCTGTATGTGTGTTCTTCCTTAGGAGGTGTAAGGTATAGTCACACAGCATTAAGGACATTTTATACTGTATACTAGCTCCTCCCATTTATCAAATATACCATTGTTATTCATAAGTCATTCTCAGTAGATTCAAGTTAAAAATGTGGGTTTTGATTCTGAAATTTTGGTAATCAAGTTTGGATAAAATTATGTGGTTTTCACCTTCCTACTTTGGGTGTTTTGTTAGGGTTGGTTGTTATGTTTTGTTGTTCCCAGAACTGCAGTTTCTTTCTTAACTTTTCATGAATGCTTGATTGCTTGACTCCAGTCTAGCTTAGGGTCACTGTTTCCAAGCCTTTGGTCAGCATGTCACAGGTTGTTCTATCGAGGCTTGGTTATAAATCATGATTTCAGGATCACTCACTCATCAACTTTTTATGTAAGTGCAACTAAAAGAGTACACTACAGTAACTGATCAGTCAAATTAGTTTGCATGTACAGTACAACACTTTCCTAGAAATTTTAGCATCTTTGTTGGTCAAATAAACAAGCATATTTTATTTTGTATAATGGCTGAATGCTGTATGTAACTGATAGATGTGAACATTTACTTGTGTACTACGGTAACATTTTATTCTTAAAAGTTATATTTATCTATCCACGTGACTTGCTGGTCTGGTCATTTAAGTGCTAGTGTTTGGCACTTAATAAGAATAACTGTAGTCTTTTGTATTATCAGAATGGGATACGTCAAATCCTGAATGGCGTGCCAGCTGGTAGAGGAAGATGGCTGTCCAACCGGGCTTCTCACCCAACAGATCTTGAGGTTCGACATGCACTGTCACCAAGCATTTATCCCTGCAGTCTTCCTTTTTTGAGAACCCTTATCCTGGCTTTTTAGATATATTTTATTACTGTATTATTATTTCTGTATTATTATCGTCTTTATTATTATTATTTCTGGAAAACCCATAACTATTGGAAGAAGTTTAATGGTGCCTAGTATCAAGGTGATTATTCATAAACTGTACTGGAGTTACCTCGTCATACAGTACTGTACAGTACTGTATTTGTTTTTCACCCAGTAAGTGCTATGTGTCTTCAGAAGACACGTGCTCATCTGTCCAAGGTCTGCCATCTAGTGTATAGATATATTCTTTGCTTTGTTTTCTACAGCCAGCCTGAATGCTAAGAGGATTTTTTTTTTTTTACGAGCACTTGCCAGCAAAGGGGGCAGAAGATACCATGAACTGATTCCTTAGTTTTCCATTGGGAATTAGTGTTCCCCACTCAGTAACACTGATCCCCAGAACCCCAGCTTCCTCAGTGATAAATAGAATGTGTGATGGAAGTGTTGCTGTGGGTATATCACCAAGTGGTTTGATTGAAGTGATATTAGCGGGTCTATTCAGTGAAGGGGGGGGGGAATAAACAGTGATGCTACAAGTACAGTAATTTGAAGCTACTGGGAATACAGTACAGTACTGTAATAGATGAGCAAAGTGGATTTTGCTACATTCATTATTTTACAGACATAGAATCAAGATACTGATGTATGATAATGCACTATGTGTATTTTTTTATGAATTAAGGTGCATGCGAATTGAGTTGGACTAGTATGTCAGTACTGTATACTATAGCTATGCATCCTGTGCACCCCACAGCCAGCAAATCATAATATAATTTAGATTAAAATTATGTATGGATGACTCCTGCTCTTATTAATTATTTTCATAATTCTCATGGAGATTTAATGGTACATACAGTACTGTAGTAGCATTCAACGTGTAATATAATTCAAGATTTTAAACAGCATCATCTTAACGGAAAAGCACATGAAGAAATTATGATCTTGATTCATCTCTAGTTCTTTATTTTGAATGTACCGTATAGCTTTTAATTGTACTGTATATTGTTAACAATGTACAGTGATGCTAGCAATAAACAGGGAGTCCTTGTTTAACAAGTTCCACTCCTGAAAAGTCTTGTGATGTGCGAAATTGTAATACGCAGAACAAATGTTTCCATAAGAAGCAATGTATTAACCCTTGCACAAACTGATTTTGAATTACCTGTCTCTTACCAAACACATTCTTTTAAATAAATTTTTCCCAAGATTTGGTATAAATGAAAGTTAACTCAACCAATTATTCAATTTCAATATTTTTTCCTTGATAGAGAAAGCGGGATCCTAGTGCTGTCACTAGGTACCCCTGTACAATAACACCAAAAGCATCTGGCAAGTGTCACAAGTATATATAAATATTATGAAGTTGCTTACTAAAGCCTAAGGAAGGAAGGAATGATATTCCTTAAACACATCATCAATATTATTTACATAATATCTGGCCAGTATGGGGAGGATCATTGTGTCTCCATCAGGGGATTGTAGAGTGGTGGAAAAGCAGGCGTCACGGAAGCATTGTGTGGGGACATCTTACGAGGTAGTGGATAAGGGTGCTGTGTGGGAACATCTTACGAGGTAGTGGATAAGGGTGCGGCTGTCAGGTCCTCTGCATAATGCACAAGAGCGTTGTTTACGGAGAACATCGTACCATGTGGACTCCCGGCTGCTTCCCGAGCTTCTCGAAAGTTAACTGTTTTGCTTGTAACATGCATCATAATCTATTTATGTACCCAGTACTAAGCAAATAATTGTTCAAAAACAATTGAATTACTATGATACACATATATACAAATTTGTTACTTTATAAAGTAAACAACAAACTGTACCTATGTACATATGAAAATGATTCTTAAATCATGATTATAAAATGGCACTATTCATAATAACAGTCAAACCCTTGAACATTATGCAATGAAATGAATACTGTATACATCATTGAAGTTTTCCCCTCTGTATGCTCTGACAAGCACAGTGTCACTGTTTATGTAATAACTCTCTCTCTTGTTTACTGTCAGTAACTTGTCTGATTTGCGCAACATAATTTTGGGCATTCCATTACGTAATAATTTTTGAAAAGACATTGTTAAAACATTGAGGTGTGAAACTTGTCAGTCAAAGCACAAGTGACGTGAGTTGGGGGAGGGGGGGCTAAAGATAATCCATCTTGCGTACAAATCTGACTTGGAACGTCCTCAGGAACGGAACCCATTCGTAAACCGGGGCCCTACTGTACTGTATGCAGTACAGTAAGATCTTGTATTTTGTGAGTAAAATAAACTGGAAAAATTGCGCCAAATGCAAATACATAAACTAATGGGAAAAATAACAATATAGACTGGCCACTCTACATCAACCTCTGATTTTCCCATTTATAATCTCCAAATTATAAAAATTCTGCCTTTATTGACCTGGTGCTTTCAGGAAACTAGTTTTTAGGCCTTCCTCAAGTAACTTAATCACACGCTGCTTATCCTGCATCGAGTACTTGGCAAACTTAACTCCCTTATGATAGTCCTGCTTCTCCTTTTCCTTATTTGGTCGGTTAGGTGGGTCTGTCCCACCCCCAGTAGGACCCCCAGTTGAGGTAGAGGCCATTATCTTGACTCGACAGGTGGTAGCACCACCCAAAAAAGCACACAATAGCAGCCCGTGTGGTTGCTAGGATGGCGCGGGCTACAACGCGATAGTTGCGTTCTTGTAAACCTCTTTTACGTTCACCACCGGCAATTCACTCACCAGAACGCTTCTTGGAAACATTCTTCTTACCTTGTCTTTCCGTATTTATCGCTAACACAACAAAATTGGAGAAAACGGCGAAAATTGCGGAGTAATTGGCATAAACCGCGCGATTCAACTGATCACTTGATGTAAGCAGAGAGCGCTGGTGTAAACCGTAACTAGTCCTCACTGCAAAACATTCTTGTTACATTCTTTTCATATAGTATTTAAGGGTAACAGCTAAATTTGCAAAAAAAAAAAAAAGAAAAAGAAATTTACAGAGTACCTCTCAAAAAACACTTCACACACAAAAGACATGAATCAATCGAACACGTTGAACATGAACTGTAAACATTGCATAATCCCGCGCCGCGCTTAAAACGTTGAGGATGGAATCGTGCTATAGCCAACATTCGTATGCAAAAGTTCGCGTTTTACAAGCAGCATTTGCCTATTCTTCAATCGCTTTGCAACCAATTCGCGTTGACAAAACACTAGTTGTAGCAGAAATGACTGTAACTGGTATGAGGTGCTGTGACGTCATTCAAGACGGTGGCCAGCATTCAGCTTGCTGGATCTCGCGAAATTCACGATATTTTACACCAGATATAAGACTTGGTTACATTAGGTAGTGCTTGCAAAATTCAAAAACGCGAAATGAAATTGCGCAAAATATGAGATCTTACTGTACAGTATTTGAAAATACAGGTGAGAGGCGGTTCGTTAACTACTGCTACTTTACCATGCTGATTCATATAATAATGTTCACCTCTATAAGGATACACTTTCACTGTTTCTTAATACAGTTGCAGTAGTCCTCTATCTGTTGCCCCATTATTGTCTTTTCTTTAATTAGTTTTTTGGAAATATCTTAATTATTATCCTTATTGGGGTAGCTTTTGATGATTCATTGCGTAATCTCAGTTTGTTGACAATTCAAACAGTTGAGTCATTCAGTTTTATTGTTAAATAATATTCTACTAAGTTCAATTACACTCTATACTTGGGTGTGGGATATCTTCTGCTGAATGACATCATCTGGCATGAGCCAAATAAAACATTAAAAGTGGCCTCTTTGTAATGAAAGGGTTAAAATTGTTTAAATATTTTCTTTAGAATATTTACAAGTTTCATTCCTATGTAAAATGTTAAGAGTATCATCACAAAGCATTAAACAATTCTTTCAAACAACTATGCAGAATCGGAAGTTTTGTCGATTCAAACATAAGCGTGCCGCTATTTCTGCCAAACCTGCTTCACATCTTGTTTGGCTAGCATTTTTATTAAAATACCCTCCATATTGATATTGTGGCCCCTGAGTGTTTAGTAAGTGATAGTGCTGCACCGTGAACCAATGTGGCTAAGCACAACATGATGTCACTGGAGCAAAACCTGAAAATTGTTACATCATCACACATGCTCATAAATTTTTTGTATAAATTACGTTAGTATCTGCAAAAGTCATTTTGATGACTTGCATTTGTTTTTAATATTTTGTATGTTGATGCATTTTGTGAGGAAGTCTGTTGTTGTTGGAACACACCTTCCGACTACATACAGTGTTGTACATACATAAGTCACTGGCATAATCAAACCCACTGTTAGCCATTTCATTGTTTATTGTGGTCCTCAGAAGCATGTCCAGGTATTCATTGTACAAGGCCTGTAGGTACTGTACTTGCATTATACTATACAGGGTAGCTACATGATTTGGGGTGATATCTAAAAAGATAATTGTTTAAATATGTAAACAACTATCACTACTCGACAATAGTCTCTCATATAGGATATTTAACCCTCTGCTACCAGGTTGTGCTGGGACATTCCAACTGCTCACTACTTTACCCCCGGGTTAGGGTGCTACTTGCAGTAACCCCCCCCCCCGCGGGTTTAAATCAAGGAAAAAATGGCAGGAAAATAGGTGGTCGTTTTGGAATGTCACCCGGGGCGCTCTGGTCGGACGTTCTGGGACGTCACCTGGGGCCTAATGGTTAATGACAAAATATTCGTCATATTTTGTCCAGCCGTTCTTTGTCTAATGAAAATTTTGTCGTCCCCCGAGCTATATGTTATGAATATTTCCAGGCGTTCTCGTGAAATTTTTTGTCACTGCTAGTTTCAGAGCTTTGCTGGTAGATCGCGGTAAACTCATTTTCATCTGCCTGCCACCCAGCAACCTCATTGTTAAGTCTGCCGTGTGGTCTCACTTGAGACACATTCTTTACTCGCTTGCATGCTTATCTCCGCCCTTAATTTTTTTACATTCTGAGTTGTTTGTATACTATTGTTGCACTATTATGATTGTGTGCATTGTACTTTGGCCACTGCAATGGTCAGAAAAGGGAAGTATGTATGCTACTGTACTTTTCAACTAGTAATTTCCTTGAGATGTAAGTTAAAGGGGCCCTAAAGGCAGAGAGAAGTCCTGGGGTATAAAGTAAGAGGGAATAATTTAAATGTTTTGAAAATAATCTCTCCTTTGACAGTTAAAACGGTGCAGTGAAGTACAATTTGATTTTGTTGAGTGTTTATTTATTGTAAGTTGCCATGTTTTCTGGTACTCTGATGAATGTGAATAAATAACCCTTTTCAATACTATTTTGACTATCATAAAAGTGAAATATGATCCATTTGTCGATGATAATTTCTTTAGTTTTGTAATGATATTTTCTTGCTCTTGAGGGTTTAACAAACTCATTTGTGATTTTGTAACTATACACACTTGTGTTTGTACACTTGTTGTCACTTAGATTTAGTGAGGTTGGTTAGTGTGTTGTGCTGCGAGAGACTTGTCTTCCTCAGCATGGAACACATGGTTTTTGGCAAAATCAATAATTATTTGAAAGGGCCTCTCAAATGATATATTCCATCATGTCATTCCTACTGCTGCAAAATTGTACAATAATTCAAATGAATAAGGTAAGTACCTTCAGCCCATTCAAAGTAAAAAGTTATTTAACTCTACATTTGGGGTGCTTTTGGTGTTCCAGTGAAATGAAATAAACCATCTCATAACTGTCAAATTTCAACAGGAACATTCCAAAGTTCAGCAGTGCTGGGTGGTTTCGTTCTGTTAAAATCAAATATTTCCATGGCAGCTTTTTCCAGTCATTGAAACGTGTACAAGGTGTACCAACATATTTTACCCTATTCTGAAATTCATTGTGGATTTTAAAAATGTCTTACTATTTATTTTTTGAACACACGTGCATATACCTCTTTTATGTAGAATCACAGTTACTGATTGCAGTCTGCAGTGTCTGATGCCCAACTGTGCTGTTGTGTGTAATTCACATGTTTGCTCAGGTTAATGGAAGTCATTGTGGCAAGTTTCTTAAACTCAGTTGTTGCCTATGTCTGTGGTGATCGTTTTGTGGAATGTGGATTTTATTATTTACAAACAATAGACACAGGTACCTAGAGAACAACACCCACATCTGCAATCAGTGATAGCTTCTGAAACATTGGTGCTGGCTGCAGCATGTTAAAGTTACAGTATTAAGAGGAAACCATTTTATTTCCAAATATAACCCAGTAATATAGACCTGTCTTCCAATGTGGTATATGTAGGTTCAGTATGTGTACAGTAGCTACACTATGTGGATTCGCATACATGCAAGGACCCCGATTCTACTAGCCCTGTGGTGTGTGTGTGTGTGAGAAAAGTTCACCCTTATCTGACATGTCCTTAATGTTTCATTTCTGGAGATGCTTTAGTACTGAATGTTTCTTTAAACAAGTTTTTAGAAGTTTTATGAATTAATATCAAATGAAAACAGTGGATCAGCTCATGAAAACAGTTTTCTCTTCCCTCAGTAGATGGCAGCACAGGTTTTTTGTGAACATAATTTTCACATATGGTACATTGAGACTCATGTTTACATGTGAATACTGTAACAGTATACCGTGTGCAGTGTACTTGTAATATTCTAATTCTGTATTGTATTGAATTACTGTATTCGGCAGTAAGGTATCTGTCGACTGAAAAGTTGGGACCAAGAGGCCTCTGTAAAATTGATAATTACATAAAGTGGACACTTTCATGAACATGTATCCAAGGAAAGCCTGTAGTAATTGATAGTACAGTACTTTTGTCATTTTGGTTATATTATTAGTTTTTGCAAATACCTGTACACTTACACATTTCTCCTACAGTTACCATGCAACTTAACTCCCTGTGAAGACAATTGGACAATTCACACTCACACCACCACAAGGCACACAGCCACTGTGACAGTTGCCTGATTCTCCAATTATATACAAGAAAATTGTTCTATATTCTTAATTCTCATATACCTGTACTGTACTGTATAAATACTTGTATCTTCTGTAAAATAGATTTTTCGTTAGCAGATATTTTGTTTTATACAGGGTGTCTCAAAAGTCCCCATACTCAAAGTTTGGCCACTTACAGTAGTTTAATGGTTAACGATAGCCATCCATGGTTTCACACGGCACATGCTGGCAACATCTCAGGCTGAGTTATGTGCCGGTCATGTGACTTCCTGCATGACCAGGTAGAGGGACGTAAGTGAGAGTCAGTCAACAAAGAGTCTTAAGCGGGCATAGAGGGTCGCGCTGTTGGAGGCATACTTTGAATGCAAATCCTATCAACTCTGTGTTGAAATCTTTAGAAGGAGATTCCCCAACACCGTGTAAGGCTACTGTTTATGAACTGGTGAAACGTTTTCGTGACACAGGAAGTGCGAAGGACGGGACCAAGAACTGGGCGGTGGTCAGTAGTGACACCAGAGTTTGTTGCAATCTTCCTGTAACACACACACACGAAAATTGTTCTATATTCTTAATTTTCATATACTGTACTGTATAAATACTTGTATCTTTTGTAAAATAGATTTTTCGTTAGCAGATACTTCATTAACTGAATCCATTGTTTCAATGGGATATTGGGTAATTGGTTCCAGCTCACCGAAAAGTACATACAAAGTAAAACAAAAATGTAGTAAAGTATACTTACTTTGAGGTGTGTATGTGGAAGGCTCCTGGTTGATAATGATGATGGGAATTAGGAGAAGGGAGAAGAGAAGGAAGTGGGGGTGGAGGAGAAATCACCTTATGCTTGATGCTGTCATTTCACCAATAAAATTTTAAGTTCACTAGGTGTAATTCAAGAATATTTTCTTTAAATCAACACTGCACTGCACTATACATTGTCAATATGTTAAATAAATTTCAAAATGACCAATAATTGTATTATAAAAACGTAAAACTACTCTGTTCAAGAGACCCACAAGCAAGATGTTTCCTCCACTGAACAGAGAGACAAACTGACTCCTTGGTGGGTGAGTGAAGTGGCTGATGGGCGCACCAAAAACTGGTTCCCTGTACTGCAATTATGTTAAATAAGTGTTAAAACGACTAATAATTTTAATATAAAACTTGGAAAAATATTGAATAACACAACCTTCTTGATATTTACTCCAATGGAAACGAATATAAGCCCTAGAACTGATTACTGTATTGGCGGACTAATCTTCCAGCCGGTGAGCAAGCCAAAACATGTTGACATGTTTTCGTAAGAATTTCGTTAACCGAATTTTTGTTTTGGAGCTGTTCATGTTGAAAGACCAGACATACTGCACCCAAACTTGTAATTCATTCTTTCTAGGTCAAGCTATCATATCTAAAATTCCATTTGCAGCTGACATAAAGATAGCATGTGTTTTAGACAGTTTCTCACCTATTAACATAATTATTAAAAAATCTAAAAGATGCCCCTCCCCCTCTGTGGCAACTAAGAAATACTGTGTTAGCAAGGACTAGTACGGTTGTAGATCCTATTAGTCAAATAAAAATATTTAGTCTTGTTTAACAATGTGTAAGGCTATCATCCGCCCTCCTCCCTTTCCCCTATGACTTGACATGTCTGGGGTGGGTAGCCTCAATCCCATGCCTGTGAATCGTACTTACATGCCTATACTGTACCTCACTGCCCCCACCCCCTGCATGTGCGTGCACACACACACACTTTATTTTTAATCCGAGAGGGAAAGATGTGGAAAAGATTAGATGCGTGAGAATAATGAGTGGAAAATAGAAAAGCCCACTTAATACAACCTGCCAGCTCTTTGGATTACCATCCATATGCACTGCACTACCTTCAATCTTCTACCACTGTCACTGCAGACATTATGTGGTGTTCATTCAAGTTTCTGACTGTAAGATGTACTGTAATATTTTTTTGATAGGTAAGTTTGGATCATTAATTGTGACTTGGGACCAAAATTTTTCCTGTAGGAATGTAACTTCGCTTATCGGTATAGTATATGGTGGTCGTTGTCTACGGTTAAATAGACTTGTTTGAGTTTTACAGGAGTGGATGTGTGTTGTGATATGGGTGAGTCAGTTTTTAAATGCTGTTTAGTGGCTTAAATGGAAAATACAGTACCAAGAGGGCACTGCTAAAGAAATTAAAAGTGTCATAGACCTTCAAGGTATTTTTTTGTGAACTACATAATTATAGTAAAAGATATCCCCAACTATACCTCAGAGTAACAAAGAATTACCCATATACTATACTGTACTGTACTGTATAAGAAATACCAGTTATAAATTTCACACTTGGTTCCATTTGAAGTTACTGTATATTCTGGGGTTATTTCCTCCAATTCTCATTAGATTATCAAGGTGATACAATGTATCCCAGATGTACTGGACTCCTTAACTTGAAACCACACACTGATACACTACAGTAATGGCATTAGCCAATTCTCTTGCATATTTTGATGGCATTTGTACCTGTACAGGATTAACACTTAGTACAAGGCCTTTCTCTTGCTTGTGTCTTACACTTTCTCAAACTGCGAATAAACACTTTTTTTTACCTGCCTTAGCTTAAGTGCAAAAACTGTGCAAGCATTTTGATAGACTTCATATTTTTATGAAACCAATCTGTGCATCTTTCATATGTGGTTTTGTAACGCTTTTCTCTCAGTCAATCAGTATTCTTGCTTTACACTTGGAAATAAATTCTAACATGTAAATCTTGTGAAATTTACACTATTGCAGTACAATATATGTATTATGTGCATAGCTTGCCTGAGTGCTGTTATATCTAGTTCCAGACTATGGGTCCCCATCGTCAGGCAACACCACACTCACAACCTGGGCAGCAGTTTCATCCTACCCAGATGGCACAGCCTCACCCACAGGGACCCTACCAGACAATACAATACCACCAACCTCAGGGAGGTAAGCACGAGGCTCCTTCCACCCTCCAGTACCGGCAGCCTCAGGGAGGTAAGCATCGTGTGATGTATTTCATAATTTAGGAGTTTTCCTTATACAGTACAGTATGTATTGTTGTATTAAGGCTCATTAAGACATATTAGGATTGCTTTTAACTTTCAGTAAGGAATAAACATAACATGAGGGCATATCATGTCCCATGCCTTCCTCATAGAATATTATTATTATAATAATCTTTTCCGTTGTGAAGGAATGTTTTTCATATTAGAAATTTTTTTCTATAACTGGTAAATTATTAGTTATTGATCAAGCTAATTTTATAGTTGTTTAAAAAATAGTATTACTGCTTAAAGAGTTAAAGATACCTTAAGAGATGCTGTCCTTTCCTTGCTATCTCTTTTCTCTCTCCTCATTTATGTACAGGTACAGTATATACAGTGGTCCCTCGGTTAACGAACACAATTCGTTCCAGAGGGTCGTTCGTTAACCGAATCCATTGTTTCAATGGGATATTGGGTAATTGGTTCCAGCTCACCGAAAAGTACATTACAAAGTAAAAAAAAATGCAACAAAGTACACTTACTTTTGAGGTGTGTATGTAGAAGGTTCCTGGTTGATGATGATGATGGGAATTAGAAGTGTGGGTGGAGGAGAAGGAAGTGGGGATGGAGGAGAAATCACCATTCAGGGGACCCTTGCTTGATGCCGTCATTTCACCAATAAAATTTTAAGTTCACTAGGTGTAATTCAAGATTATTTTATTTAAATCAACACTGCACTGCGTTATATGTTAACTAAATTTCAGAATGACCAATAATTTCAATGTAAAAAATTCAAGACACCAACAAAATAGATGTTCACTCCACTGTCAACAAAGCCCAACTGACGCCTGGTGGCTGAGTCAAGTGTCTAATGGGCGCACAAAAAACTAGTTCCCTGCATAGTACTGCATATATTATCAATATGTTAAATAAATGTTAAAAGACTAATAATTTTAATATGAAAAATGCAATAATATTAAAAAGCACAACTTTCTTGATATTTACTCCACTGGAAACGAATGTAAACATAGAACAGATTACTGAATCAGCATGCTCGATTATTCATGAGCTGGCGTGAGAGAGAATACAGAAGTTAACAGAATGGTAAATCTGTTTCTCCTCTCCTTGATTTTTTCTTTTCTCTTGTATTTGCAGGGTAGTATTTCTTTTTCTTCATTCTTAAAAATATTTTAAATAAGAAAGTACAGTATATGCAACAACTTATACAAGTAGCTTGTGAGTAAACAGGATCAAGTCCAGACTTGCTCATGGCCTGCTTTGGGTATAGGACAAATTATTACTTGATCTTCAATTAGGTGTTTTCTTGCTTTCAATTAGCTATTACTATTTTGTAAAGAATTTATAGAGAATATCGTTTAGAGTATTTTCAAGAGAGTTAATGTTTAAATATGGTTTGAAAGTTGTAATTAGAGTACTGTACAGTATAAAGCACTGTTCAGGTACGTGCAAGATTTTTTGTGATAAAATTTGTTGACTCCCAGTAAATGTGCTGTGATTGGAAAGAAAATCCTATAGAAATCCCATTACCATATTGTGAATTTTCTTGGTGTTATCCGTCATGGACAAAATTTCTCGTTACAGTGATTAAATGTAATAATCATAAAAATTTTATTGTAATAATTTGACACAAATATGGGAATTTTGAGGACTTCCTGTGTGTAATGGTAATGATAACAATAGTAAATATTATTATTATTATTAGTCCTTCGGTAGCAATTAGTTGAAAATGTCCATACGATATAAGTGGTAAATATATATAAAGGCATGGGGGAGAGAGTCAAGGAATTTCAGGACAGTTACTTTACAGAAGTGAGTGAACACAAGTTATCTACGAGTTGTTGATTTTTATGATGGTTGGAATGGGGTTAGTAAGCAGTACGTGGTCGTATGGGATGGATGCGGTTGTGGTATCGAACAGCAATTGTGTGTATGTTTGTGTGTTGTCTGGGGTATTACTGCATCACAATTACAAGTGTAAGAAGTGTTACTGTTGCAATTTTACACAGAGTTTAGGTACTGGTGCCACAGTGAATATTGCCCTTTCAACCAAGACCTTAAAAAAGTGAGTGACAAAATGTTGTTGGCAGACTAATTTAACCAGAGTACAGTAAAGGCTCCAAACCAAATTAGGCAGACTGGGTATGCATATTAATTAAACCATGGCACCCCCTTGTACTTTATTGGAACCATGTCAACCCTGTCCCATGATTATGTACCCTGCAGTTCATTTGTTCATGTTACCACATTTAAGTAGGAAAAGTGTGCATTCTCATGTGTAAATGGTGATAATGCTCCATGAAGATAGCAGAACTGTTGTACAAGTTAACAGTAACCTATCCCATAAGTAATAGAAATGTATTGTCGATTATAACTTCCCTAATGTTGCTGTTAAATTGAGAAAGATTTGATGTTACTATTACACTATAGCCAAAACCCCATGTCCGGTGTTGATATACAGTGTTTGAATATCGTCATGTGTTTGTGTGCAGTTGTGATATGTTTGTACATGTGTATGGCTAATACATCCAGAACTGTTACTATTACATTTACTTTATGCTTTGTGTTGAAATACAAGTGTCAGTCCGTATTTTCATGTATTTGTGGAAATGTCGTGTATTCTTATGCATTTATTTATGTATCAGTGTAGTACAAAAAATCAATTGAAATAAGTAAGGAAATTTGGTGCTAACTAAATTTATTTTTCTCTCTTCCCTTACAGTATTTTACCCACCAGCTACTCAACAACCACCATTAAAACCAGCTGTAGTTCAAGCTCCACAGAGAGAGAGAAAAACACTAGCTATTGTAGATCCAAGTACTGGCAAAAATATCTTAGATGACATGAATAATGAAAAGCCAGACAAGACTCCAACTCCACCCCAGTCATCAGAATCTAGTGCCAGCAACACACCGGCACCAGTAAGTAGGGATTTTTATTTAATATTAAAGAAGGGCTTTTGTGTTTTCCATCTAATTGTACAAAAAATATACGCATTTTGCTGGTAGCCATATATTTTTATTTTCTTGTTTATATAAGCTTTTGTGGTTAAAATGGAAAAAGAATTGCATAATTTAAACCATATTTTTCTCAGATGAGGTGCGTTGTTCCTGTTAAAGGAAAATAGGGGTCTGCGTGAAATCCTTTGAAACGATTATGAAGGCGACAAGATTCCAGAAACTGAAAGTTCTTAGATTCTTGGAAATGTGTATAAAGCTACAGTACAGTACTTTGGGAGACAATTTTAGGCCTGAAATGATTGGTTGGTAGGGATACCAAGTGTCTTTTCCAAGCAATGCTGGATTATACTAAACTGTACCACATACTGTACTCTGTAAATAAGTCCGTTTTAATTGTTGATATTTATATAGCATGATTTTACTAAAAGTATGCATTACAGTCTATCTGCAGCCATTATTATTTCTTAAGTATAGTCAAGTTTCCAAATACTAGTGAACATAATACAGTACTGTCCAGTCAAACTATGTCTAACATCCTCGTACAACGTGAAATCAACTGTGCGTGTCTGAAAAAATTGTGGCAGAACTTACAGGTATTCCTCGCAGTGCATTTTTTTTTTTTTTTTCAGGGATTAGCTCACCCGGGTACAGGTCACTAACCCACATCGGGTCCTGAGGGGCAAAAATATAATAATGATAATAATAAAGACCCATAAAGAAATACAAAAATGAAAAAAGATCAGAAGTGAGAAACAATATATGTATATTGTGTTGTCATAGAAAGAAACAATTGAGACCCTGCAATTGTGTGTAAATGAGGCAGAAAGTCAGATCATAACATAACAAAGGGAAAAATAGGGTTTGGTTCCCAACAACAATAAAACTCCAATATTATACCTAAAACTATTATATTTTATTTATTTATTTTTCACAAACTATAAAAACCCTGCCTAGAAATAATGAAATGAGCTGTGGCATTCCTGCATTTCTTGGCGTCAGAATTTCAAGCTTGTTTTCAATTATCATAGATAAGTTGTTTCTGAAATTATACCTCTTGTTACTATAATGGTTGGATAAATTATTGGAAGACCATGAAACCTATAAAAAGTCAGGTGTGGGAAGTAAAACTGTTGGTTTTAAATTCCTCTGTGGTTTAGCACCCCTGTAGGGTTATCATCTTACAACCAGTTTTGTAGAATAAGCAAGAGGCATGAAATGAGTCGGATGTGCTGGATAGCACACCAGAGCCACTCAAGACTCCACTTTACTGGAGCCAGTGTCTACATTCACAGTGCTTACTCTCTGCTGTTTTTGTATATATATAATTGTATCCTCGTGTGTGCCCAGTGTGAGTCAATGCATAGTACAGTACATGTAATAGATTGAGAAATGTAACAGAACTATTTAATGCTAAGGTTGCCCATAGGGCTCTCAGATCTGAAAGCTCTGTCAGTTAGGTGTATTGTGATGGTGGCAAAAGATGAGGTTTGGTATTATTGCTCTGGGAGTTAAGTCACTAATTGTGGTCTGTAGGGGTAGCTTAATGGTAGTGGTGCAGATGGATGGTAGTTTTGATGGGACATGTAAATGAAAAAAAATTTTTGATGGTGGTGGTTCAGGTGGCTGTAGGTACATATGGTTGGTAGTGCAGATGGTTGTGAACGAGACTGCATGATCAGCTACAGTGAATGAGTACAAAACAAGTGACTGATAGGATTCATATCACCAAGCAGCATCTCTTCAAACAACCAATTCTGATATTTTGTGCTCTTGTCATTTTCGAGTGACTGATGATCAGTTACCATGGTTCATTGTGAGTATCCATGATAGGTCTGTTTATATAATCCCTGAAGATCAATTACCAATATTAAAAAAAAATCTTGCAAGGTAAATACGGGTACCTGTATACTTTACTGTACATAGATGTTTGACAAGGTTGTGTTTCTGATAACCCACTTGTAAATCAAATTGTGTTACAGTTGATTTCTCTTGTGAATTAGAATATACGTTCCTATGATAAAAAAAACTTCTCCACGTTGAAATAAAATGACATATTGCAACAAATACAAATATTTACATGCAGTATACATAAGTAATAATTTAATGAGGATAACATTTGTAATTTGTTTAACCTTTAAAGGGCAGCCATCATAAGTGGAAGTTAGTTGTAGCGACAGCGATAGCCACTGGTTAAGGGTTAATAGTTGCTAGGGTCAACAGAGATTGTCCCAAGACTCGACCAGTTGCTGTTCTCTTTTTGTTGGTCTCAATGTGATTGCTCTGTGGGATCTCTTACCATTTGGGATATTGTTGTTCATTTAACTTGCTTGCCACTTTCCTGAAAGGGTAAATTGCCTGAAAAATAGAAGAAACTGCTGAAGAGTTCTGTTGATTGATTGATTTTATTTGTGTTTTTTATTATACAGTATATATATATATATATATATATATATATATATATATATATATATATATATATATATATATATATATATATATATATATATATATATATATATATATATATATATATATATATATACAGTGGGGTATGCTATAACGAACGGATCCTACTACGAATATTCCTATAACGAACGGTTTTACCTATAAAATTGAGAATGCTATAACGAACGAAACTCCTACAACGAACATTATTTAAAATTTTTATTTATTTTTTAATAATTTATTGTTTTTTATTACAAGTATTAATGATATTCTTTATTTCAGGGGTTTAGATGCATATTTATGCACTTTTTTACAATTTTTACAATTTTATATTTTTTCAGTGTTAAGTGGTTGTATTTGGGGGCCTGGAACGGATTAATCCTATAACGAACGAATGCTATAACGAACAAGGTTCTAGAACCAATTAGATTCGTTATAGCATACCCCACTGTGTGTGTATATATATATATATATATATATATATATATATATATATATATATATATATATATATATATATATATATATATATATATATATATCTATCTTGATAAAATCACACGGGAAAATGGAAACAACGGAGTACCTTAGCTTTCGTCTTTATTCAAGACATCTTCAGAGGCAACTGGATTACATGGACAGAGAGAGGCTTAAATATACAGGGTGACCTAAAAACATGAGGTCAGGTCATAATGATGACATCCACTAATCCCCACACCAACACACACGTAGAGGAGCTTAAGAGAAGGGTGGTGACGTGACTAGCCAGGGCAGGTCAGAAAAAAGGGACCCACAAAATAACTATCATACATCTAGATTAAAGGTTTTCAAAGCATTTTTAACCTTGGGCCACTGACAAATAAATTTATGGAACATATCAGTTTTGAACTGACCATCACTAAGGTTTATTGATTTTAATTCCTTAATCAAACTAGCTTCAACCAGAAGTCTTTCTGTGACACAAGATGATTTGAATACTTCTAAGCTTTTTTCCCAAGCAATGGGGTGATTATTATTCCTAACATGAACGAACAAGGCACTGCTTTCAGATGCAGTTCTGATATTACACTAAATGACACCCTCTATTAACTAAAACCACTTTAAGAGCAACACATACACTAAAAAGATGGTGTTATGAGAAACATGTTCCCTTGAAATAATAATTCTGCTCCCTTACTAACACTTCATGAGGATTATATCACTCATTACATTTTAGTTCTCATTTATTCTGGGTTTATCAAAGAAAATTTTATTTTTTATTTTGTGAGTTACACAGTACAGTACACACAGCTACTTTACTACTGTATACTTATTGTGTTGTGCATGCTCCACAAAGCTGAAATAGAGAAATTAACTTTAAACACGTGGCTGTCACCATTTCTAAGAGAAAAAGAAGTCTTGGAGAAACCTGAAAAAAGGTGCAAGACAGTGTTGGTGGATTATGTATTACAGACTGTATCATGTATCACTATCTTTTAACACCTTCCCTTGCTCTAACATTCACTCATTCACTCTTCCTCTCCTCCCCTGCCTCCCTTCCCCTGCTTCCCATTCCCCTTCCCCTCCCTTCCCCTCGCCTCCCCTGCTTCCCTTCCCCTCGCCTCCTCTCCTCCCTCCCTCCCAATAGTACCTGTGTTATGTTTTTGGGGGAAAATGCCTGATTGAAAGAATCTTTGAATAATTATTCCAGATTTTAAGATGTGTGGGTTATTAATTTTTACTATAATATGCTGTTTCCTTTGTGTGTATTATTTATGTATAGTATTTATTTTTATAAATTATTTTTTAATTTAATCTCGTGTATCATATTTATTCCAGAGTGGAACACCACCAACCAAGACAGAATCTGCAGTTATAGCTGCTCAATTTGCAGCTGAAGTAGCGAAAAAAGCTGCAGAAAAGGACGACATGGATATAGAAACGGAGCATGTAGTTAGGACTAATAAACCAAGTGACAATAGCTCTAGTATTGTAATAATTAGTGATAGTAGAGAAAATAAAGAAAAATTAAACAATAGCATAGGAAATAAGGTAGAGTCAGTGAGTAGCAACATAGTGGACAGTGGTATTGGAAAGACAGTTCCTGAATCAGTGGAGGTTATTAAGCCTCAGCCTAAGCAGCAGCAACAACAACAGGATTCACAACAGATGCCATTGCAACAGTTTCCTCATCAGGTGCCACCACTACAACAGCAGCATTTGTCTCAGCAGTTACCACAGCAGTCTCTGCAACAGCAACCACTACAACAGCTACAGCAACAACCAATACAGCAACCACTACAACAGCTACAGCAACAACCAATACAACAGCTACAGCAACAACCAATACAGCAACCACTACAACAGCTACAGCAACAACCAATACAGCAACCACTACAACCAATACAGCAACAACCACCAATACAGCAACCACTACAACCAATACAGCAACCACTACAACCAATACAGCAACCACTACAGCAACCACTACAACAGCTACAGCAACAACCAATACAGCAACCACTACAACAGCTACAGCAACAACCAATACAGCAACCACTACAACAGCTACAGCAACAACCAATGCAGCAACAACCAATGCAGCAGCAACCAATACAGCAACAGCAGGCAGTGCAAACATCTATGCAGCAATTGCCACAACAGTCACTGCATCAGTTGCCACCACAGCAACCTTCACCGCAACCACTGCAGCAGGTATCACAACCACCATCACAGCAGCCACTGCAGCAGTTACCACAACCTGCACCACAGCAGGCACCACAACAGTTAACACAACCACCCCCACAAAAACAAAAACCACCAGCTTCCCAGCAGCCTCAGCAGCCAGTTCAACAACCACCACAGCCACCAGTACAGCAACAGCCTCAACAACCACCACCACCACCACCATCATGCCAACTGCCGCACCAGCCAGCAGAATCTGTCTCTCCTCAGCCACAGCCACAGCCACAGCAGCAGGCTCAGACTCCGCAAACACAGAAACATCCAGATTCTTTACAAAAGACAGAGGCTTTGGGAAAGCCTTTGGCAACAGCCCAAACTGAGGCTAGAGAGACTCAGCCTCCAGTGAAAGCTGAACCACAGCCACCTGTTAAGCAGCCTAGCCCAAAACCAGCTGTTGTACCCACACCTTCACCAAAGGAGAAAGAAGTTAATCCAGAACCACAGTCTGCACAGAGTAAGTACTGCTGAGAGTTTTAATTATTTAATAGTTATAGCTTATATAGTATATACACACAATGGACCCTCCATTAATTAGCTGTTCAATTTACGAGATTTCAGTTAATGAGTTACTTCCCGTAAGGACTTTCAGTTCTATTATGAGAAACACGTTTTGGTGCGTGTATCAGATGATCGAGTCGTCCGCCAATAGTTGGTTCTATGTTTACCTTTGTTTCCAGTGGAGTAAACACCGAGAAAGTTGTGCTCTTGAATATTTTTTGATTTTTACATTAAAATTATTGGTCATTCTCAAATTTAGTTAACATATTGATAATATAGTGGCTTGTTGGTTTAAAAAAAAAAAAAAATGGAATCGGTTAAACAAATTGTTGTGAAATTATCAAGCATGGGTCCGAAGAAATCTCAGAGGCGATTTCATTTCAAGTGAGACAAGAAATTAATAAGAAATGCAAAGAAGGCATTAGAACCAATGCACATTGTAAAGAATATGGCAAGTCATCGACTGTGTCTACAATCAGCTGTTTGTGCTGCCGTCATGTAAACAAAGCCTCCGGGAATTCTAATTCACACCTCAAATTAAGTGTTAATATATTTTATTGTTTTTTTATATATTATTGTGCAGTATACTGCACAATACGGTATTTTGTTTATATTTAATGTTTTGTTAATTCTATTACCAGTAAACAGTACAGGGGCCCCACAAATTAGCTGATTTTTAGTTCGTGGTCCTCTATTATTCACGGATGACACCCTGGATGTACCCAAGAAATATATATATATATATATATATATATATATATATATATATATATATATATATATATATATATATATATATATATATATATATATATATATATATATATATATATATATATATATATATATTAGCCCAATAAAGCACGCGGACTTCTACACACAATCAACACCTCAACCCGCCAGGATTCGAACCCACGGCCCACGAGCCCATGACTGTGACCGGGAAACGCTAACCGCTGGACCACCAGGATACTAAAAGCAGTCCTAGACTTTGTTATATTTCACACAAAGCCTGTTCAACGAGCTTATGGCGCCGTGAACCTCTAATGGGGACTACCCGTATCACGTAGATGGTCAGAGTAACGTTTTACCAAATCCGGCTTCGAAACACGAGGATCCATATATACTGTATTTCATTTGCCCAATTAAGCACACGGACTTCTACATACAATCAACACCTCAGCCCGCCAGGATTCGAACCCATGGCCCACGAGCCTATGACTGTGACCGGGAAACGCTATATACAGTATATATTACTTCATCTTCATTAAATCCTCTGAAACTGTTCACATATCTTTTCAGGACCTTCTTCCATATCACATTCATGCACTGACCTGTAACCTCATCCCATGCTGCAGCTATGTTCTTTATACATGTCAAAATGTTGTAGTCCTTCCAAAACTCTGAGCGTTTTCTCACCCTCAGTAGCAGCAACAGCCTGAACGAAGGTCGTACGTAAATAATTCGCTTTAAAAGCAGCAATAGCACCTTGATCCATGGGTTGGATAATAGAGGTAGTGTTAGGTGGAATGTAGACTACCTTAACATCAGGGTGCAGGTTGTCCAGGTGTGGTGGGTGTCGCGGAGCATTATCCAAAATTATAAAAACCTTGAATGCAATCCCATGTTGCAGACAACTCCTTGGCTCGTGGAATGAAACAAGTCAGGAACCAATCCTCAAACAGTACTAGGGTCATCCATGCTTTCTTGTTACTGCGATAAAGCACTGGCAGTGTGTGCTTGCTGACATGTTTAAAAGCCCTTGGTAGTCTTCAATAATTTTAAATTATACACATGACTAAAAATGGTTGAGGTGGATTATAGCACTTATTATCGTAAATTAAGTGTAGAAACAGCCACTGTGACGAGCACCACCCAGTGTCAACTGAACCTCGCATTTCTTATCAAAGCTAATGAATGAAGGGATGGTTATGTTAAGTTGAGGGTGCCCTGTTATTTTATAATGGGATTTGCATATGTTATTTATTTTTAATGCATGTGATATTAAAAAGGCATCATTTAAAACTAACTTCTTGGGCCTAATCTAATTTTGGATATATTTTCTAGAATTGACCTCTTAGTGTAATGCCCTACAAAATATCTATTGAAAATTAAAGTAATATGTTAATAGAGGTATCCCTCTGCCTACAATAAGGTTGCATTCCTGAAAACCCTTACCGTCGAACAATTTTAAATTTATTACTAATATAAACAGGGAGGTATACAGTAGGTATGTCAGAAAAAAACGAACATACTTTTCCATCATATAATAAGATAACGCTTTGCAACACAACTTGTATACTTACATGCATAATAATTTATTGTACTGTACAGGTACAGTATACAAAGGCAGTAAGTTGATGAAAAAGAAAGTTATGCTGTACAGTACTGTAATTTGTTGAATACAGTAGTTGCCACAGTGTATTACTGATGGCCGTTGTTTTTACATCAGCCTCAGTATGCCTTATAAGAAATTGCAGGAGGGTTCTGTAGAAATATGAAATGGGATTCATAAAGATTCCATTGGCTTGGAAACAATGTCATTACAAATATGCACTTAGCCAGTCAGGCTGATGGGAACACATTATGTACCAGTATCTTTAATTTTCCTTAGATGTAATGGTAAAAAAAAACACCCACCAACTCACACACAAACACAATGAAATCTAACCTATCAGTCAATCAATATATTCCAATTAAAAAAAATCATGAATAGAAAAAAGTATATTACAAAACTGTACAGTATTTTTCAATAGAATAATTTTAAAAAGAAGGTACTGTACTGTACTGTACACTGATACTGTACATTATTATAATAAATAAAACTATCGGCAGTCCCTGGTACTCAAAGGTGTGGTTTATGAAAACCTGAAGTTAAGAAAAAATCTCCATGATTTTTGCCAAGTAATCGTGAAAATATGCCAAGATAGCTAGTGTTTTTTTTTTTTACCAACTACCGTAATATGATTATTTATTTCACTATTATTCTGTCAAAATGTTGTTATTGGTAAATCCACATACAGCTCCTCCCCGACTTACGACCTACTCGACTTACGTCCACCCGCACTTACGACCTGCCTCATTCGTACCAAAATTTGGTCAAATTACGTATTTTCGAGACCCAAAGTCGATACACAGGTTAAAATTTTCATCTGTAATTCACTTTAAAATGGCTGGCAGGCTTAAAAGTGAGTGTTTTGTGGTGCTGTTATTTAAGCATTTCCGACTTACGACCATTTCGACTTACGACCTGGATGTCGGTCCCTAACCCCGTCGTAAGTCGGGGAGCAGCTGTATAAGCATTCAAAGTCTCCATATAACTCCCTGCACTCTTTAAACTCACTGGAGACAAGTAGACTCGTCTGCACCAGCATAGTCACTCGGCCATTTGCCCGATTATCTAATTTCTCGTAATTTACTTTTAATCTGCATTTTTTAATTTCACATGCTAATTATGTGCTGTACAATAAAGGTGTAGAGTTATAAGAGAAAGTGTGGGATTTGGAAGTGAACAAAAGTTTGGTGAAGTGGAAATAGTGCCGTCGACACCACGAGAGAGCATGGCAGCGCTCATGTCACTTAAACAACATAACAAGATTTTAGCATGATGTAATAACTCTCTCCTCCCTTTCCTAGTAACATACTGTACTGTATCCCTAATTACTGTAACACATTAACTTGGTCCATTATTCTTACTTGTAGAATATTTGATCCTCACATTAAATTTTGAATGATTAAGAATGCATTAAAAAAACTATATATTCCTTAGCCCATTTATTTTTATGACTTGAGTATACCGTAGTGTTTTCTTTGGGACTAAGATAAAGTATTGCACAGGATAGAAACAAATCAAAACTTCCCTTGCCCCCCTCAGTAGCTTTTTTTCTGCTGCTGCTGCTGCTATTATCTAAAGGGAAACATATCTAGGATGTTTGCTTGTATGTGAGGGGGGGGGGGGATACTGTATGTGAGGGAGAGAATGTGATAAATTCTACTGGTACTTACTGTCTTCACACAGGCCAGGCATAGACATGGCTTCCCTAGGTGTTAGCAAGAAGTGGGACACAGCCACTAGATGTAGTAAGACATGTGTTGAGTCAGGTTTTTTTTATATACGTATATACTAAATATAGCTACTATATAGTTTTTATCCATCAGCCTTTTTGTTAAAATTTAACAAGTGGAGCGTGTGTGTTGTAATTAGTTTGTTTTATTATAAAATTTTTTTGGATTTCAGCCACATAGAAACCTCAAAAATTTCTTGGGCTTGTAAAGATCATTGTGTGTGTACACACACACGGGGTCCAGCTTACACTTGTATGGCTGCAACTGCTTCACATTTTTGTGTTCGGTTACTTCATAGTTTTATTTCGCTCCCACAATATCTGTGTATGGAAAGGGACTCAGGGCAACCTTTCTAGGATGTGTTGCATGTTTTGTAGTGTCTGATGTTACAAAAGTTTTGAAGGTAGTGTGTGTTGGTATGGTGAGATAAGTTACTACTACTACTCCTGTATTATAAACTCACTCTCTCTCTCTCTCTCAAGCCAGGTGCCTTTCAGGATACTGTATATTGCTTGCTAAAACAAGGGGGGGGATAGTATAATACTGTATATGCTGTACAGTACTGCATGAGCCCAAGAGTTCATGTAAATGCCTCCTGTTAGTCATACAGGGTAATGACCATGTTTGGAGATTAATTTGTTAACTAATGATTGTAAGGGATGAAGCAATTCTAGAGGTCACAGAACTCATCACCAGAGACTTTAAGCTCAAATCTTGTTGTCTGGGACATCCCAGAAGTTTACAAGCTTCATTTTGGATTCTATGATATAACTTGTTTTCTCTAGTCTATACAGGTATCAAGGTAAAGGTTATTGTTGGGGTAATGAGAGATCCCCTGGGGTTTATTGATGGTGAAATAGATTCCTCTTATTTCCCCTATTTCAATTTGTGCAATAGTTCTCACTTCTCATTTTTGTCCCACATGGTATGCAACTGGTTTACTTATTTGAGGTGTTTTAACTAACTTGTTTATGACAAGACTTGTGTAAAGATTGGGGTCTTCGATTCTGGTGGTACAGGAAACACCAATTGTGTGTGTCAAGTGTTCGAGTTTGATTTCCTGATATGGTGGATGTAATGTGTCGTCCATCTTTGAATGTCCAATCCTGGAGATATTGTAATAATATCGCCATCCTTCATTTTATCTGCCTTAATATCACTGAACTGCTTGGCTAAAGGGGCAATAGCTAGAAGTGGTACATCCTTTAGGGCTCCTCTAAATAGTAAATCTCAAGAGTAAGGTTTCAGTATTCTTTTTTTTATATAGTGTACTATATACCTGTGATGTAAGTCAAATGTCCCCAATAACTAGCACTGAAGAGTGACAGGCAATAGCTATTATAAATTGTAGAGAACAGCATAACACACAAAGCTGGTTTTAAGGTTAGTCAAAACCTAAAGCTTTTCCTTCTAGAAAACATTTCCTTGAAAAGGGGCCTTGGGTTGAGTCATAGGTATTTAGATACTTTTGGAGGGTATAATTCAATCTTTTGGCTTGGGTTCAAACTGGCTGTTATGGGACCAAAGTACCAAACCGCAATATTCCTTGTTGGATTTCAGCAAGTTTATAAATAAGCCAGTCAAAATTTATTTTCATAAGTATTCTGTTTTCATTCAATTGATGGAAAATCACCTGAATTAATTCCTGTGGTCCATCATTAAATGCAAAAAAAAAGAAAGAAAAAAAGATATTTGGAAGGTAGCAACTATTATGTGCAGGGTCACTACCCCATGAGAGTACCAGTCAGTCCCCTGCCTACATCCTTAATAGGGCTTCATATAACCATGTTTGCCTTCAAACTACACTGGCCAGAAACCCATTTGGTTAACAAAACCCCTATCCTAAAAGGCTAGACTTGAGTTATTTACATTCTTAAAACTGGGTCCTACCCTTGATAGTGTAAGATCAGAAATGTTTCAGAGGAGCATTACTTCTTAAACTGTAGTCCTGTCTTTTTATTGAGTTTTGTATCAGGACAGCTGTTCTGTCTGGGATAAATTTATACAGTACAGTACAGTACTGTACTGTACTGTACTTCTGTATCTAAATTGATGGGAGATAGAAGGTTTTTCTCTTGGTTTGTCTACCTGGGGATGAGTGAGTGAACTAGGTTTCAGTGTTGGATATCACCATTTCCCAGTTTATAGGACTAAATGTACCTCAGGAAGATGGGATTCTTTTTTGGGGGTGGGTTTAATATCTTGTGACGAACTTACAGGATCGGATCCATATTTGTACTGTATTTTCTACTTCCTTCTCATTTGAGACAATTTTGATTAGTGTACAGTACAGTACTCTGCTGATTCTTTATGGTCCCATAATATTTGCTTTCCCATCATGATTCATCTTTGTCTGAAGTATTTTCAGTTTCCTCTGACTACAGTAATATGTCAGATAGTAGAATGAGGTGCAGTCTTGTTCTTAAAGGTTACAGGGAGGTTTGTTTACTTCCATTGTGGAAATGAGGGCATATCCAGAAATGTTATTTCGGTTCACTCAAATACATTTTTTGTTTGCTTTCTGATGGTAACAAGCAATTTTTACATGATCACCTTACCTTGTATATATATATATATATATATATATATATATATATATATATATATATATATATATATATATATATATATATATATATATATATATATATATATATATATATATATATATATATATATACTGGTGCACATGTCTGAGAGGAGCGGTTCAATGAATATACATACAGTTATGCCGCTTTGTCAAATTAACTTGAAGTATAGGCATGCTTGTAAATGAAAAAAGAACCATTTTCATCTTTTTAACAGATACAGTATATTATTGGGTGTTCAGGTTTGACTGGTTTAGTTTGGCTTCATCTGGCTGATTGGCTTAATTTGATTTCAGCTGTCTTACCGGGTTAGTTTGACTAGCCGGTGGGAGTTGACTGCAGTGGGCGACTTAGCTTGGCTGTAGTGGGCAGATTGGATTAGCTTGGGTGTAGTGGGCAAACTGACTTAGCTTGGCTGTAGTGAGCAGACTGGCTTACCTTGGCTGCAGAGGGTGACCCGGCCTTGCTTGGCTCCGGTGGGCGGCCTGTTTTAGCTTGGCCCTACTGAACGGGCATGGCTGGCTCCAGCGAATGGGCTGAGCTGGTTTAGTTTAGTTCCAGCAAGAAGACAGACATTATATGTCGGGGTATGGCTTTTCCCTGCTGGCAAGCAGGCGGGCTGTTGCTCACAGCAGGTTGGCTGACCTCGTCTGGGTGGTGGGCCCCATCCGGCTGGCTCGTCCCGGCCGGGTGGGTGGGGGAGTCGTGCGGTCGTAAGCCGTGAGCCACTCCACATTCCAAACCTGGTGGTGTGGGCTGGCCTCCGCGAGTTGCCGGTGGTGGTGGGGTGTGTGTTCTCAGGCAGCTGCCAGTCTGTACGAGTCGTTCGTGCGGTGTTACGGGTTCCTCAGTGACCATGAGGTGGGGGACGTGAAGCTTTGTCCAGAATAAGCTGATATTGTGTTGAGCTGTGATATCAAGGTGATGGGAAATATAAACTGGAGCGTTAGTGTTGTGATACCAAACCTTAGAGAAGAAATAAGACTATCAGGATTGAAGTAGAGGATGTGACTCGAGAAGTTTAAAATGACGCGTAAGTATTAAAAACAAGTTTCATGGCATAGGTAGATTCAGCCTTGTGAGTACACGAAACCGGCAGAAAACTGCTGGTAGTTCGTGGTGTGGTAACTATTGCCACAAGCTTTTAATCCTGTTGTTGGGTGGTTATTTCTCTTAAATTTTAGGGCTGTTGACTAGCAAACTAAATAAAAGAACCGTGATCAACGTAGGTAGTAATTTCAGTTACACAATACGCACGTAGTTACCATATACTGCTGCACATGTTTTCTTATGAGTCTCGGTACCAGATTGTTCCAGGTTAAATTGTTACGGTAAAAGCTCTTAATACTTGAATGTTAAATAAGGCCCAAGGTGATCGGAGCCCAAGACAGCCAGGTTAAGAGAAAGTTGGTGCGGCTCTGACTAGTACCGCTAGTTCCCGGATGTTGTAACCGCTGCTTAGCTCAGGCAGCCGTGCATACCTCCCTCCCATGGCCTGTCGTCTAACATAGGAACTTCAACGTTAACTATGACAGCGACGTCAGTATATAGTATGTAATGCAGTGGCAAGGTTTCGGATTGTGTTACGTGAAACAAATAGATGTAATTGTTATATCCACGTTGATGTCCAGAAATGCCTATATAGGAGGGAAGGTGGTGAAAGTTGACCTGACATGACCTGACTACGGATTTGTAGTCACAAATGAGACGATGGTCCGAAAGTACCCGCGCTAGGGTAGGGTAGTCTAGCTAATCATAAACATCAACAAGCGCACTGCCAGTCTCATTCGCTTGGCTACTGAGTGTACACGCAGTGGAGCAGGCTCAAAGTATTGGTGAATTAATATGGGTGGTATGTAGCCATATTATTATTATTATATTGTAAGTGAACTAGACTAGGTCTCGGCACGAGGATCTACATTTTAAAATTAGGAATATTGTAAACAGCTGCATTAGACATTTACCATTCAAAAGCGGAACAGGTGTGATGTACATTTACCTTTTGGCCTGTACTTACTTAGTTATAATACCATTAGTTTAGTGTTTTGCTTAATATATTAACTTGTCTAATTGTCACGTATATGAAACATATTGGAGGAACATGAATTTAGTAGCATATCGCTCTTCCGGCCCTTGGGTTGCTGAAACGAACTGTAACTTATAACTTGTACTTTGGGAAGTCAATGTATGTATTTAGGTGACCGTGAAAGAACATAAAATCTCTAATTTGAATTTGTGTAAAGTGACACGTCGAACCAACGTGAGTGATCCCTTGCCGGTGGGGACAGTCGAGATTTGGCACTAGTCCAGTTATGACGAATACCATTGTTGTTGGTGGCCTGGTTATATATAGTTGTGTGACGACGCCTGGCAGTCACCACAGCTGTCTGGTCATAAACTTATAGCTTTAGGCTTATGTATCTCAAATCAATTATGGTTTTTATGTACGAACATGCGTACTCTCATAAATGTTTATGTTTTTAACTGTTACCTGAAATTACAATGACTGTATCTTAAAGTGAAAATAAGTGAGTGCTGGAGGTGGGTGTAGTGCGGGTGGCCGCCATGTTGGATCTCGACCCACGTGGCTCAGCTACACAACCCTGCCCTCTATAGGCGCTCGCGGTTAACATCTTTTGCGGTAGTTTCGAGAATGAATTGGTTACTGCTTTAAGCTTTTTCGATTTGGGGTACTGCTAAAAACAAGCACTATGAACCCCCATGAGCCCATACTAGGCAGTCCTGTTTACACCCATTTCGAAGGATTCAAGGAACTGGCACGGTGCTAGTAGAGTATTATTAATTTAACTAGGAACTAGACAAGTTTTGTACAGATGGTTACGTCCAAGGCAGGTTGTGGTACCACATTCACTATCCCTGACACATGTATGGGTCAATAGGCTCGCCGCAGTTATACTGTAATATCCGAGCAGGATAGGACTCGTAGCAACGGATTTAAGTTAGATAAGTTTAGGTTTAGGAGGGAGATAGGAACTGGTTCACAAATAGGTTGGTGGACGAGTGGAACAAGCTTAGCAACTTTGTAGTAAGTGCTGGAACGCTGGAAGTTTTAAAAGTAGGCTGGATAGATTCATGGATGATATGAGAGTGGTAGTAACTTTCGACAGGAGCTGCCATGCACAGGCCAACCGGCCTATTGCAGACTCCTTATGTTCTATGTCATTGATGCTACTATAGATATACCCTGTACTGCAAGGGTACAATGTGCACGGCAGTTTTAATTAATGTATTTTTTCCTCTGGATTAATGATTCTGGTGCCTTATCGTGTTCCTACAGTATATTTTGGTAACTATATATGCAAGATATTTATGGAATTAAAAGTTTTTACACAACTTATTGGTGAAAAGTGTGAATTATACAAGTTACTTGTTGAAATAAAATACTGTGGTCAAGCATGATACAGTATTTGTTGTAAATTGTAAGACTTATTTAAGTTTTATATTTTGTGCATGGTGAGAGGTCCTTAAAGGGGGTCTTGCCTCCCCAGAACGTGAATTAACAGGCGGGATAAACAGTATGTGTGGCGTATACATTATATGTTTAAACTGTTTCACATAAGAAAAGCAACTAAGTTTCATGACATTTAAATTTAAGTACTATAGCACACTTTCCGGCATGGCAAAATTAGAGAGCTTAAACAGGTCAGCACTTTCCTTCGTTTAGAAAGTGAGATGTATTTCTTCGCAGAGATTTCATTGAAAGGATGACAAACATTTTACGGGTGTCACTACATACTGTACAATAAAACTCGTTAAAACTATGCCATAACCTTGGTCTTCGAACACCTACATGTTACACTTTCCTTCAGAATTTGTACTTGTAGATTAGACCAATGTCTACAAGTGAATTACGTGTTATGTATTTTTTTTTAATATTTTGCTAAACTGCACTACACTTAGTAATTAAAATAGTGGTTACAGTAACTAGGTTGATTGAAGGGATATATCAACTTTTTGTGTTGACAATTATTGCTTATAGTCAAGAAATGGAAACCCATATCAAACTAAAGTATCATGATCAGTAATTAACAGCCCCATCATATTATTGTCTCTCCCTGGCACCTCTCACCAGTTAATTATCATTACAGTATTATTAGCCCTACATTTATGTAAGAAAATTCATAACTTACATTTAACGCCACGTTTTGGTGTTCGATAAACAAGTACGGTACAGTGTAACGACGCCTGTTGACATTATTTATTTTTCTTTGCACTTTTAAATGTCAGGAATATGAACGACCACATAATATATAATGAATGATTTCCACAACTTGCTGGACATTTCGTTGATTGACGTACCACTCCTCTATTATCACTTGCATATATGAATAATTTAAATCTCGTTGACACCTTTCTGAGTTCATACATGTTGGTTGAGAGAACCTAGGAACGAGGTGAAGATTAACCTTTATTTACATAGTGTCGTTCCGATATTTTCATGGTTCTTTATATTTGCAGTATTAACTAAACCTTATTTAGAAATATGGTTTGGTTGTGATCGTAAATAGCGCCCTATTGCTATAATTTAACTAAGCAAGTGTTAGGTAATTTGCAATCTTCTTAACGACACACACACACACACTTGTAAACGCACATCTATTAAAACATAACAGGTACTGATTGTATTGGCATGACGTAACTCGTTTGTGTAAGCCCGCAGTTGTTAATCACATTCCAGCACATCACATGTTTTCTCATACAAAGAGAAATAATCTGTGTTATCGTTGCTGAGTGATAGAACTGGCCTTGAACTTCGAGCCTTCACCGATGTAAAAGATATCGGAGTTGTTGACTGCTTGTTTGTACTACTGTATCGTGTTCAGAGAGGAAAGGTGGGGTTATTTAATTGTATGGCGTGTATTTTTCCGCTGCGTAATTCTATGGCGTGTATTTTATTACAAGGTTAAGTGTGTATTATAAAACAGTTTTAAGATTATTGGGAGTGGTGATAGGTCAGGGGACTAGGGTATTTTCGAGTGCAGTATATACTTAAATGTTGATTAATTTTGTTACTGTGTGTTATCAGATTACAGTATATGGTGGTACAGTATTTTTTATTGACTTTAGGAAGCACAACATGGCTATCATTGCCTCTTATAACAACGGTTAACAAGTTATGAACTTATCTTCAGTGTAACTGTTCTAATTATCCATAGTTCCTCAAGCTACATTAACATGTGGTCTTGATAAGATGGTTGTCATTGATTAATCTACCAACTGATAAGGGGATAGGGAGGTTTTTGATCATGTGTTTACAACTGGTGGTTCACTTTACCTGTCTCGGAACTTACTATATAGAACCGTATTGGTCAGATTGTTTATTTGCTGCAACTGTTATTATCCCATGGGACTTCACACCTGATTGTAACACGTTGTCAGTGTACGAGATGTACGATGATATCCTGTGGGTTTTCTATATTGCATGGTTAAGGATTCCTCGCACTATCAACACAGCTGATGATCCGACTGCCTTCATATTTTCTTAGCGATCACCACTTGTCTACACGGGTTACGGCACAGTAACTTGAACCTCGCGGTGAAAGTGACACAATTTGTCAACCATAAATTTCTAATCTCAATACAGTTCAAGGGTAGATGTGGAACTCGTATTTGCTTATATATACAGTACCCAAACTATTACATTTGTGTATGAATCAGTAAAGGTTTGAATTGTGATCTATATGTATTTTAAATTTGGCAGGAATACCGCTTTTTAAATATATGCGAGATGAAATTATAAATGTGTAGGTAATTTATGGGTCATGTATAACTTCAAGCAGCTTACGGCTAGGATGCCCTCACTGCACAATGGCTGGTATGGATAATTCTTTCCGGCACGCTTCATAAGTCTCGCTTACCTTTGAATTTTACCTACTTGACCTATGAGATTCTATATTGGATTTGTTTTAAAGTTCCAGTTGAATGAACAGTTCAAACGAATAATGAATAATAAAGGTTATAGGTCATGAAAGTATTAGCGTGATTACTACTTTTCACGCTAGTTGTAGTGTTTCACAGATCAGTCTATTTGCTTTACATTTTGGTATTTCTGTAACTGAATCGTAGTTCTTAAGCTCATTGATGTTTGTTGCAATCGGAGCTTAATACGTGGTTACAGAAAGTTCACTAATGCACTAAGCGTATACTGTAGAGAATATGTTAATTTTGCTTGTTTACGTAGTCTTAGCTATTATCTAAATCTTAAGATATTTCGAATCCCGCTCGTAATGCCTGTGCGTGGGCGTGCTTTGCGACATACCTAAGTCCTTAGGGGTTTAGTCAACGAGCTGTAACCGCATCCTTTCCTGAAAGCTCAACGGCTACCACGATTTTTTTATAGGTTATGATATTTGATCGCCAGCCATAATTTATTTCCCCAAAACTCGTTGGCACAATAAGTGTTCTAGTCGTTGGAAATGGGTGTCACGATAACCTGATTTATATGGGACGGGCACCGTGGCAAATGACACCGGGAGGGATATGCATATTCAGGACAAATATTCCTCGGTACAATAGATATTTATCGAAAATGGGGTGGGGGTGTTGAAGTTAATGCAAGCAAATATCTCCCTTTTAGGTTGGCGACAGTTAATGAAGCATCGTACCCCTGGCACGCAGATTATCAGGGCGAGAGCCTATACCTGTACAGTATATTACTACTGTATTTGAAGTCCGTACTTTGCCTTCCCTTTAGTTAATGTACACCATTTTTTCACAATTACCAACGTTTTGATAATGTTAATAAATATTGATGAAAGTGTATTGGGTCTTGTGGAAGTGGCAGCAGATTGGTGTGGGAGGGATGGAGGTTGGTAGCGGAGGTGGTAAGGTATGTGGGCACCCGGCGTGCTCTCTCCTTGCCACAACGCCATCTTTGTACGATACACCCATTTTTTTATAGATAATATATCATAATACAAAGGGAATAGTTTAACAGTTAGAAGATGCGCATCTTTTTTTAAAATAATTATATCAGTGGTGCAGCCTTGTCCAAATTAAATTTTGGTGGCAACGTCTCAGTACAGCAGTACGACAACCTACAGTGCGAGGCTTGCCCTGTTGCCACTTTTTACTTGAATTGGCGTCAGTATTAATCCAACTCTGAAGGGTGCGAGTTTCGAGTGCCTTGAGATAGGAACTTTTAATTTATGGAATAATTTGCAACACCATTGAGTTCACATGAAACAAAACACAACGGGATCGCTAGCTTAAGGCGGTTAGCACCAACTTATTTCAGAAGTAAGGTGGTGAGAGTGATGGTGCTGGAGGTAGTGGTAAAGTGCTGTGGGTGTGGTGGTGCTGTACGAATAATGGTGGTAGCTGCAGTAGCCAGCTGACCATCGCCTCGTTTACTTTACCAGTACGGAGCCAATGCGCCATGTGGCCGCCACCCACCGCTTCTCTGCCCACACGTGACTTGACGTGACCTTCATATTATGGAGAAGGAGCGGCCAGTAGTTAATCCTGCAGAAGTGGACGGTCCACGTAGAAAGTATTCTACAAGAACTATTCACAGATCGGACAGACACAGTGGTAGTGGATTGTACAGGGACACTAGTAAACATAGATATCAAGGTGGAAAAAGCAGAGATCGTCATGGTAAGTTTCTCTTTGATCATCTGCTAAATTTATAGTTTCAAACATAGTTTGGATGGATATACAGTATGAGCAATAGGGGTTGAGTGTAAATGGGTCAATAGGCCCGCTGCAGTTTCCTCCATTCTTATGTTCATATCTGTACAAAGAAGGGTAGTTTTTTTATCATGCTCACGGTGGCTGTATCATGCATTCCTGCATTATTTAAAAAACAACATTCAAAACAAAACCTCTTGTCTAACCAAACTAGGGCAAATATTTACTTAAGGACGACACCGGAATCTTAGGAATATTGTCTTTGTAATCAATAAGTTAGCCAATAGACTAATGTACTTTTCTATGACGTTTCCCTCGCAAAGGGCCTCACCTAATCGGGGGGGGGGACCCTTCCCCGTCATAAATAAGTCGTTTACAAGGGAAACGTCTTAATATAATGTCTTAGAATTGACAAAACTACCTATAGTAAACATAAAACCAAAATTCCCATTTTGTCCGAAAGTAATTCACAAACGGAAATTTCATAAATATTGTTAGCCCTGGTTGTGTACACTGGATCACCTGAGCAACCACCACCCCAGATTTCATCTAAAGGTTAACTACCCTGACTCACATTTCACCTCATCCCCAAATTGTTTAGAAAATTACAGCTTTGGAATGATTGTTCATAACTTTTGGTGGAGGAATAAAAGTGAACTTAGACGAAGGTTGAAAAGGGCAACCAAAGAAATAATTTTTGTGAATACTGGTAATTTCATTTTCTTAGAGCTCATTGATCAAGTTCTTTCGAGTTCATTCACAAAGTGGAGGGGGATGATTATTTTGGCAGTGCAGCATAATATCTGTGGTACAGTACATTATTGCGGAGTTGGTTATAACTGTTAAGCAGAATGCTAAATTTGTAAATACTGTATCTTGGAAGGATTCCTTTGAGATTCCCAAAAAAGACAGTGATTGACTTGCAAGAAATTTTCGGATTTGCATTTGCCAGTTTCGGCCAAAATTTCCGTTGGCTATTTTATTGATGAATTAGTTTGTAAACAATTATATTACAGTATTGTATACTGTACTGTATAACTGCTAATACTTAAGCAGTAGATCAGTGTACATTAGCGAGACAGCGGTTTAGTGACCTTTGCCATAGATTTGCCTTCTACAGCATAATATACAGTACAGTAAAAGCGAGCTAGTCTAAATATAATGGAAATAAGGTAAAGTACAGTACATGGATATCTAATTAGGTGTACATGATACTTGTACACACACACAATGTATACATGCACGATACATACATGTACACCCACTAAACATTATTCGGCACCCTTACGGCGTGATACAATATAACACAGGTGTCGAATAATTTTTTTATTGGGTGTACAATACATTTTATATACATAAACGACAGATATTGGCGTAGACAGCAACACAAGTAAATTTGCTGATGACACTAAAGTAGGGCATGTAATTAAATCTGACGACTCCGCAAAACTACAGGAAGATCTAAAAAAAATTGAATCGTCTGAAAAATGGCAGATGAGATTCAATGTGGACAAATGTAAAGTACTCAGTATAGGAGATGTAAACAGGGAAACCAGAAGAACAACGATGTTATTGAGAAATCCGACTGCGAGAAAGATTTAGGAGTACAAAGTAATGATAAGTAGGAAGGTTAAGCCAAGTAAGCAATGTGTATTTGCTCAAAACAAGGCTAATAGAGTACTTGGGTTCATACAAAGGAGTGTTAGTTACAAGACTAGCGAGGTCATCTTAAAACTATATCTTGCGCTTGTGAGAGACCACTTGGAATACACAGTTCAATTCTGGTCACCGTATTACCGAATGGATATAGAATTCTTGGAAAGAATTCAGGGGAGAATGACAAGACTAATCCTGGGCATTAGGAACCTTGAGTACAGAGACAGGTTAAAGCTTCTTAATTTGCACTCCCTCGAGAGACGTAGAGTGAGGGGCAATATGATCGAGGTGTATAAATGGAAGTCAGGGCTGAACAAAGGGGACATTACAAAGGTACTCAAACTATCCAACCAGGAGCGAACTCGTAACAATGGTTTTAAATTAGACAAATTTAGATTTAGGTGCGAAATAAGTAAACATTGGTTTGGAAATCAGAGTAGTGGATGAATGGAACAAGTTACCAAATATCATCATTAACTCGAATACACTGGATAGCTTCAAACATATGTTGGATGGATATACAGTATGAGCAATAGGGGTTGGGTGTAAATTGGACTGCCCAGTATGGTCAATAGGCCTCCTACAGTTTCCTCCATTCATATGTACTTATGTTCTTACTGTGTACTCCCTCTCTATGGAGTGTCTGGTGCTGTCACTAATAATGCTCTATCAATAATGATCTTGGAAGTGTGACTACAGGACAAATATATCTTTTGGGTCACATTCTGACCACTTAGCTAATTCACAGCCAAAATATTTACTGTACTGTATCCTCTTGAGATGTGTTGGTAATGTTGGCATGGACTAGAGCTTCAGTAGTGGTGGTGGAGGTGATGGTGTCCAGAAATATCATGGTAGCCACATCAGGCCTCCAGCTGACTCCCTGCCAAGTGTTTGCTGCCTTATAACTGCCACGTGCTTTTACCTTTCACGTATTCAAAACGTATCTGACTTTACCTGGTTGGACTTTGAAAAGATAAAGTTTGGGAATTGCCCAAAAGTGCATTATGTGTTGATTTAGTGGCAACATACCTTAAGATGTGCTGATACTGTCCTCTAAAGTTCCCCCAAACATGTTGAAATTGTTATCCAGATGTGCTTGAAATTTGTCAGTTTATTCAACTTTTCAGAAGGTACCGTTTTGGTGGACAATTCTGTGATCTTCAGTGTTGCACCAATAGTGTGGTACTGTACTTGAGCTCCCTCACTGTGTGACATAAAAGTAAAATACTGTACAGTATTGTAAAATAAACAGATACTGTATTCACTTATAAAAAAACACTGCAGAACACCACAATTCAACAGATGAATGAGAAGATTGGCAATCATATGCACGGGGGCATTATTATGCAGTTGACACGCGTGCTGGTTACATTTTATTTAACTCTTAACAGCCAAATATTACTGCACAATGGAAATGAGGCAGCCTGGAACTTCAAAGGGTAGAAAACACAGCCTTGGTGCAAATAAAAATATTCATGGTCATAGATCAAATGTCTCAATGAGTTTCCACAGTTAGTACTGTATTTGGAGAAATACTTGACTTTTTTCTTTAGATACCCCTGTTTATTGGTTGTAATGAAATCAGATAATTTACGAAGTACAGTATGTGTTTGAACTATGTTTTATTTATATTTTAACACGATTCATGTGGCATTACTTCAGTACAGACATCAAGCAAGCTTCAACCCCATGAATATGTATTATTGTGTACCACTGCATAGCACATAACTAAAGCTTTGGTAACATTGTCTTTATTTATTTATTTTATTTTATTTATCCATTTTCAATTGATTAATATTAATCCCTTAATGACACACTTTAATTATACAGTACACTATACATTATTTTTTATATTGTTCAAATGTCAATTGGAAACTTTTAAAACATACTTGGCTATTGACAGTATCACAGATCTTAATGTAGGTAAACTGTGCTTTGGTTGGCTGATTTACTTAAAATTACTTCTTTCGTTCAGGCAAGCGTGGAAAGGGAGTTCCTCGTGAGGAAACTACCCCAGCGCGAGATACTGTTGTTGATAGTGTGGAGCAGCCTCAACAGCCACAGATACCAGCACCTCCACAAAAAGCAGCAACACCTGCTGCTGTTCAACAGCCAGCTGACAAAATACCAACTCCGGTTACAGCAACCAAGGAAAAAAAGGAAAAAGAGAAAACTCCAGAACCAGTGCAGCCTGTTAAGCCACAGCCACCTCCTCCACAGAAGCCAACTTCGGCACCTCCCTCTAAAGAGGCAACTCCTCAACCTGCACCATCTCCCACACTTCCAGAAGAGCCCAAGAGCGAACGTTCATCAAAAGACAGGGAAATAAACAGTGTGGAGCGTGAAGTTAATAATGTGCATGATGAGAAGGAAGAAGAGAAAAAAGATGATGGCCCGCAACTTAAATACAGCTACAAGGAAGGTAAATACAGTAGAGCACAATTATGGTTTTTTTTTTTTTTTAAACAATGTCCATGCATTATTTGGTACCTTTTAATAAGAATACACAGAAGGAAGTTTTCAAATTAATTTAGTCTCCACAAGAAGGATCTAGAAAAAAGGGGTGAGGGAGACTTTTGTTGTCCAAATACACTGCATGCACTCATTTGTAGGGTGATTATATATGGTTCGTACAATGATCCCTCACTGCAGTACAGGTGCTCCTATACTTTAGAACGTTCAACTTAAAAACTTTCAGAGATACAAACATCATCACTGAGGGGGGGGGGGTTACCTGCCAGAACAGGTGTTTAATGTGGATGAGACTGGATTATTTTGAAGAAAATTCCAGATAGAACAAACATTACCTAAGAGGAGAAGAGTGAGCCAGGTTATAAGGCTGTATTAAAGGGTATAGCTGTACTAAATATCCATAATCTTTCATTTCTTACAATATGTTTGGTATCTACAAAAGTAAAGTTGGACTTACATACAAGCCTCGGGAACGTAACTCGTTCATAGTAGAGGAGCACCTGTACCGGGAAAAAATAATGAGCTGATTTTTACCACGAGGGAATAGACCTCGAGTATTGTAGGACAGGGATAAGCTTAAGAGTAAAAAAAAGTTTAAAGCAGTTTTGTACTTGTATTATTATGAGTGCTTACTTTAAATTCTTTACAGTGTGAAGTAAGAATAATAGTTATTAGACGAGATATATTCTTTTCTCTTTGATTACCCGGTATGTAATCATTAATGCTTCTCTGGGAGTGATTTTGGTGATGAATGTTTGTGGACTGTGGTTTTGAGGTGAACATAAGTACTTAAATACATACAGGCAATAACAGGTGAACATTGGTATAATGTTTTTCTACACACACACACGCACGCACGTATGTGCACACTAATGGGAGAAGGGTGTAAGTCTACTGCCAAGCATAGACACTCACTGTGTGATATACTTTAGCGAGGTTAGTTACATAATGATGTACATTAATTAGTTCTTCAGCACCAGGCATGCTGCTGCTAAGCACAGACCAGTGTTTACTCTGGTTATGAAGGCAGCTAAGTAATGCTTGTATTACTTTTTGCACTAAAATACATTGCTAAATGTTGCCACTCAGTCCTAGGCATCAGTATTGTGTATGTCTTGGTTGTTGGCTAAGTTCAATCAATCGGAGTACCATCCTCATATCTGAGGGTTGGCGACCAGTCCTCCACTCTAAACGTTTTTGGGCTGTTTTTACCAATCGTCTATGGTTTTGCTGGTGAGGTTGGGAGGTGCTAAATGGGTCTAACTTGTCTGGTGTTCTAGCCACAACCCTCGGTGCACAATTTAGCATATTTTATTGATAGTTTTGTGCCAGGTGTAGCTAGTATCTGGCTTTAGACAAGTGAATATTTTTAATCTCCTAGGAGGGAGTTTTCTGGTACAGAGTTTCAGGGATGTTTCATTTGGAAGCATGTCGGGTGTGCACGTGTTCTGATTTAGGGTTTATTATAGGCAGCTTTGTCATTTTTCATGCTAGTCCAAGTGACTCCTCCTCCATAGGGGCACGTTTTTAGGTCCATAACCCAGGTAATGCATCATGAAGGGATCTCTGGGGAATTCCTCATTGTTGTCATTACATCCACCGAGTCCAAAATTTGTTTGCTGGTGTTCTCTTGTGTGGTCTTATGAGGTTTGTTTCTTATTTTTCTGATTGGACAGTGCATTCTATGTAATTTGCTGCAGGTATGTTTGCTAAACACAGACTTTTTGTTAATTGTATGGGAGTGAATTTAAGGACAGTTTTTTTTTCAGTGCTCCTGGATAATGTTCAGTTTGAGTTTAACCAGGATGGATGCAAGTGTTGGTAGTAATTTTTTGCCAGTTTTTTGTTTGAGGTTGAATTTGACCCGAGTGGTGTGGAGAGATTCTAGTTTAGATGCAACTGTCTCTTGGCTTGATATATTATTGTAATTAGTGATCTATTATATAAATAGGTAATCCTTAAATACTTATAATTTATCATTTAAAAGTAGTAAACACATTATAATTCAACTAAAATAGTTTAGCCAACTGTGGGAGTTGTAACTTTCTGATTAGCCATATACAGTACAGTATACAGGAGTTGACAGTAGGAATCTGGCAACTTAACTTGTATTGTACTTGTTTCAGGTCTTTCTAGGGGATGCCACTCTACTGGCTTTGGACTTTAGATATTTTCTGTGTTTAGGCTTAGTGTTCTCTTGGAATAAGAGGGGGGAGGGTGTATTTGTTAGTATGGTGACAGGAGTTGGGGATCTGTCACTGGGTGACAGATAAACTCATTTTAAAGGATGCTGGAAGCAGAAAGTTTGGGCATTCAAAATTATTTGGGAAGGATGAAGGTGAAAGATAAGATAATTTAATATCGGTTCTGTCCAAGAGGAATTTAGATATCCTTCAGATTGTGATGGAAATTTCACATTAAAGCTTGCTTCAGCTTTCAGATGAAGGTTCATTTTAGGTTTTAGCTTTTCTACATTCTTAAATTTTTAGGGAGATCAAAGAGCAATTTGTCCTCAAGTAGATGAATGAAGTTAAGTTAGGTTCAGGATGACATTTATTCAGCTGGTGAGATTGAATTTGAAGAGATTTGGTTGACCGTCTTCATCAAAAGGATTGTATTGTATTGAGTTTATTTTATTTTATTATTTTTTGGCTTTATAAGAAGTTCCTAGTTTTGTTTGAGTGATCAGTTGCTAGTTCAAGGTACAGTATGCCCGGATAATTCGCGTATTTTTATTTCGCGGATGACAAAAGATCTTTAGGACACTGTCCTAGTTGAATGTCCTGAATAGCAAGCATAAGTCTGTCTTGCAGAAAGGACCTGGGTGATGGCTACTTCAGATAGTTGTTACATCTTGCGATTGCTTGGCTCTGGAGAACTTATGATTAATAACTTTGTTGATTCCTTTTATTCTTAATATAAGACTGGCATATACAGTAACTGAATTTGGTAATGTTGCTCCCATTAAGGGTGCAAGCTAAGCTTGGCATCTGATAAATGCTGTTAGCTTCTGCCTTCTTGGCTTATAGGGATTGAGCTTACAGGCATCCCTCTCTCCTCCATGTTGATTTGCTGATGCAAGGAACTGGGTCCTTGTACCTCTTGGGTCATTTAGTAACCATCCAGACTAGAGGTTTCCAAGCATTTTCCAGTGCAACCCCATTTGGTGGTGTAAAAACAAGGAAAATGTATTACATAATTGAGAAGTCAAAGTAAACAATGGCAGAAATGGGTTGCAACTCTTCTTATGTTTAGTATGTTACATGTTTAAATCCTCAATTAATTTCTATGCCTGGGGTAATAACATGGTTAAACAACCTAACATATAATTTTGTTAGTTACATCTTTGTCTTATTTCATATTCGACATGTGTACCTCATCGTTTGATTAATTTTCTATACCTGAGGGTATATGAGGTTAAGCAACATTGCATACTAATTTCTAAGTTGTAGTTTGAATTACACTTATGGTAATCAGTATTTATAAACACCATTGATGAGAAAGCTGTCTCACAGACAAAGGTGCCTCCAAATTGTACCAAAACTTTGATAAAGTAATCCACACCTTTGCAATGTCATCATAGATGTCAAGATTCACCCTTGCCTTGTTGTCAGCCTGTAATTCTGCCATTTGGAGCGCAAAATAACCACACTGTTTTACATCTGTCTTGACGGAAAACTGTACAAAATCAAGAAAAGAATTTTGGGGAATCTTTTATTGAAATTAGCTTTCATTTTGTCTGCATCTGTATGAAGTTGAGAGTTAAGTGAGTTGAGAACATTTCAAAGGTTGGACTGTTGAACTTCTGTCGTGAAACGTGTCAGCAAGGTATGCTTGACCTGGACTGATCTGACCTGACACAAGGAGAGTAACTGCATTAATCCCTTGACCATAATTTATGGTTCCAACTTAATGAGACAGCACCTGCAGGCCATGTCCTTCAGTTCTTGACACCTGGACTTAAAAGAAAAGTGATTGCTGCAAGACCCAGGTGACCCCATGAGTTCTATGCAACCCCTTATGATGCAGCTTTGTTCACAAACCCCCCTCCTCTTTTTTTTTCTCTTCTCCTTTTTTCTTTTCACTATCATCTTCTCTGCTGGTCCAGCCAGTGGACTTGTGAGAATGTGTATTTATGCTCAGCAGTGAAGACTGGACCTTCTCTCATGATTGGAAATTTTTAGACTTCGTGTTTATTGGAATTTGTTGTGAAAGGAGAATTTATTTAATTATTTGTTGTTTGGGTTCCAGACAAGTTGTGGGTTTCATCATAATTGCTCTGAAGTAAATTGAAATTTCAGGATCAATCCTTATTATCTATTTAGTCTATTGAAAGGGGAAAATAAATTGGACTTGGTTCTCTCCATAAATTAGGATATACCGTACTGTAACTCACTTCAGGTTATCCTAAGTTCATGAAATAAATATCATTTCATTATTAGATGTATAATGAATAAGCATTTTATCATTACAGTGTATTCTCAATATAATGTTGATTACAGTTTTTATTTCATGTTGACAAAAATGGTAAGTACAGGTATTATTATTTTCTTAACTATTGTTTCAGACCAGTGGAGTCCAGTTAATCCAGAAGGGAAGCGTCAGTATGATAGAAGATTTCTATTGGAGTTGCAAAATAATCCGCTTTCGCTCAAAAAGCCAGAGTCACTTCCCAATCTAGAGGTGGTGAGGGATGGACCTGGACGGGTGAGTTAAAACTTACTCTGGTCAAGCATTGTGTGGGGAAACATTCTCTTATAGTTACAGTACAGTATGCCCGGATTGGGTTGTCACCACACAATAAAATTGTGTAAGGTCTTGTTAGAAAGAAAATGAACGAGTGTCTGGTAGTATGTGGGAGAAAAATGGGAACTTGTATCTGTGTGTGTGTGGGAACTTGTGCCTTTGGTTTGCTAGAACTCTTGTTTTTTCCAAAGCACAATATGACCTGCTACCTAACACAAATATCAATGGTGTAGGCTGATCCAACCAAGATCTAGAACTAAGCATTGCAAAAACTAAAGAATCCCTTATAGAAAATAAATACCTGTACACGAGAAACTCTGTAGTGGCTTCTATCAATCTGTTCTATGTTATCATACATGGTGATATATTGTTTATGGGTTTCACTTCTTATGTCTACAGTAAACATGATTATTGTGCAACTGAAACTTGTATTGCATCTTTACATTGTGATCGGAGATGCAGTGAATATAGGTACACGATTCCCAGTAGTAAACCTTGTTTAGTATTACACATACATGCAGTTTAATTTTTGTATTTTTTTGTGCATGTGTGCAAATTGCTTTATACAGTATGTAAAGTTGTCATTTATTTATTTGTTTTCACTCCAGCATAAAGGTTTTGATCCCCGTGGCCTTGCGACTCATGTTGGGGGTGGTCCAGACTTCACTCCAGATTATGTTAAATCTGCAATGGGAAATAAGGTAGTATTATTTTCTGGTTGAATCTTCATTGGTTTAATTATATTGAGTTGTAATAGAGATTACTGAATGATAGTCTGTTTTGAGTGATTGGGACATATATAACTTTAAAATGAGTTGTTGTAGGAGCATTTATATTTACAGCAACCAAGAATGGTTGGGCGCAATAGTCAGCAGCGTCGTGAAACAGGTGGTGGTCCGGTGAACAGGGGTGGTGGTGGTGGCCGTAGTGGTCAGGCAAAAATAATAGTTATTCCCTCGACTGGACGAGAATCAAAACTTAAGACTACGGAAAATGCCTGGAAACCATCAGTGAAGGAAAGCAAAACTTCAGAAGATACAAAGACAGATGAGGTATGTTTAGTTACTTTTTATTTGATGGGAATATCACCAATTCCTTCCCCATTATGCTTATGCCACACTATCCTCCTCCATATTGGAATTCTATTTCTGGTGCCCCAGCTGCAGAGGAATTACTGAAGCAGTCACCATCTACTTGTCCATCTTCAAATGTTTCTGACTTTGTAATGTAATAATTTTTCTTGCATCCTTTCCCATTTGCATTAAATTTGATTTTTTGACAATACATAGATGCCACTGCATTATTGTTTCCTACATCTGTCTTCATTGTAACCATGAAGACATTTAATTGTCTGTGATGTAAAATATCCTTCATTCATGTTGTTGCTATTATTTTAATTCTTTCTAGGTGGTGAAAGTAATGAGAGGTATCCTTAACAAACTTACACCAGAGAAGTTTGCAAGACTAGTTGACACAGTGAAGACGCTGCCCATCAACACTACAGAAAGACTTTCTGCTGTTATTGACCTCATTTTTGAAAAGGTATTTTCTTAAAGATCTTTCTTTTATTTCTGTCTCAGGATGCTATTGGTATTAGATATGAGAAGGTGTCTTAGATCTTGAGAAATATGGATGAGAGTGTGATATATCTGTCCTATGATTTTATTGAGCTGAGAAATGTTATAGAGGAATAGTTTGAGTTAGGAAGAAGAAAATGACCAGTTAGAAATTAGATGATGAGGTTTGAAGAATACACACTGTATGCCAGAGAAATAATGATAATGTCTACAGTACAGTATATGGGAGAAAATTTTGAACATGTGGAAATGATAGGAAAGTTATTTGATCTTGGGTAAATAAGTTAAGGATTATTTTTTTTTGTTTTTCATAATTCTGTTCTGCTTTTATAAAATTGAAATCATCTGTCATTATTTATTGAAAGTGATCCTTATTTTTTCTTTTAACCTTTCAGGCTGTAGATGAACAAGGGTTCTCCTCTACTTATGCAGAGATGTGTCAGGTTCTCTCCTTAATGTCCGTACGAGGAAATGGCATGGAAACTGGAAACCCTGGCAAATCCGAGGTTAAGTTCAGGAACCTCATCATAAACAAGTGTCAAAAGGAATTTGAAAAGGATAACACGGATGAATTTAAGGCTGAAAAGCGTGTGGAGATTGAAATGTTAGCCGATGTGACCGTAAGGAAAATCTGAATTTGTTTTTACCGTATAGTAGTTCTTTCTTGTGTTATGAAGGTTAACATCCTTGGATTGCTCAGCACTTACCATAGAATAGACTTATATTAATTTTGACCTTAAAATAAGGCTACAGTGTTCTAATATGAGTAAAGTCTGTACTTGGATATCATCCTGTAATATGCAAGTATCTCATGTGGGGTTGGTATGCTCTTGGACACTTTGTACGTGGGGGAACAACACAAGTATAGCTAGCCCACCCAGCCTTTTTTTAAATAAATCTGACCAATATCATGGGCATTTTGAGGCCATTTTGAAGCCATGTGCACTTGGTATTAAGAAATATTCCAAGGTCAATAGTAATTACTTTTTACTAATCAAAAACACCTGAGTACAATATATGTACTTCATTAAAGAAAAAGTATTGCAATTTTCTGAGGGGAGGGTCTGGAATCCCACCTCCCTGTAAAAGTAATGTTAATATTGTATTAGCATGGACAGAAACAGTTTATCATGTCCTCCATAAGATATTTTCAGTCTTTTCCCCATTTGTGAAACAAATCTAGCATAATTTTTTAAATAAAATTTTATGTTTCTTGGCATTTAACAGAAGATGAGTGACAATTGACCCACTGCCACATAACGGCTAATCCATCAAACAGACTGTGCCGAACTGGGCCCCTGAACTAACACAAGTTAAAATGTTTATATTGCCGACTATGCTGTACATGTATATACTTATTTCACTTACATTTTTGCAATTACTCACTCCTAGGTGATGAAACGGTAATGGATTGTGTCTGAAGATTAGTCTTTTAATAAATATTGTTATACTCGCCATAAACAGGCCGCAACTACCTGAACATTAAATAGAATTTCTCAATCAATTCGCGAGCCGCACAAAGACATGGTTTGGGCCGCATGCGGCCCACAGGCCGTGGGTTACCCATGCTTGATCTAAAGGGTGTTCTTCATGTGTGTTTGTCAATTTTTAGGGGTATTCCAGTTCAGGACTGTGACTGAAGCTTAAGGCTCTTGCCAACAAGAGAAATTCAGAATCAATCCAGCTCCTGCCCACCTCCCATGGATGTCCCTGGAGAGAGGGGATTGTTACTGCAAATGTGGTTGAAGGTGCCATCAGTGAGGTTGCAGACTGTGCTTTGGAAAACATGAGCTGTGCACCATGGATTGTGACATTCCCATGTCTTTGGGCAAACTGTGACCTGTAATCTCTCATTTTGAGCAAAGGTTGTCATTAGGTAGTCAATATCCACGGATAAAGGATTTATTGGGGAAATATTGTAAGCTTACGTATTCATGTACTGTATATAAGTTGCACTTCCATACTTCATAATTGGTTACGTTTTTAGTAACAAAACCTCCATTTTCATGACTATTGATAGTGCATTTCTGTTATTCACCCACCCCTTTTATTAATTAAATTATATATTTTTTGCAGCCTGAAAAGAAATTAGAACTGCTAGCCAAATTTGATTATGAAGAGACAAAAATGAGAAAACGATCTGTAGGTAATATCAGATTTATTGGTGAGCTTTACAAGTTACGTATGCTGACATCTCCAATTATGATGCGCATTATTGGCACTCTATTAGAAAAAGGAGATGAGGAATCTTTAGAGTGCCTCTGTAAATTACTTACTACCATTGGTAAGATCCTTGAAAGTCAGTGTGCTCAGCAACCAAAGGCAATGGTGAGTTAGCCTGAATAGTTTTGTATTTGTGATATTTTTTGTGAAATCTCTGTAAATTTGAAGTAATTACTTAACCCTTAAGCCCCGGGTTAGGGTGCTGCTGGCAGTACACCCTCCTGCGGGGTTAAATCGTGAAAAAAAATCAACTTTTCCAAAGTTAATAAAAAAAATGACGGGAAAATGGGCGGATGTTTTGGAACGTTACCCTGGGCCTAAGGGTTAAGAAAAACAAATTTTAAAAGCTTAAATTAAGATATGCTGTTATTTTCATGCTATTTTTGTGAAACCACTTACTATAAAATGTTAATGAAAAAAGTAGGCCTACTCCTTGGAGTATGGACTAAAATTTCAGGTAATGTATTTACCTATGTTTATCTTTTGTTAAAGTCTGAGTTGGACAAGCACTTCAAACACATGGACAGGGTTGTCAATGAGCGTCAGACAAACAGCCGGGTGCGATTTCTAATGATGGATGTCATTGATCTTCGCCAAAATAATTGGATTCCAAGAAGAGAAGACAGTAAGCCAAAGACCAAGGCTCAGGTTCAAGAGGTATGTGATGCACTTTAATCTTCCTTCTTATTATAGCCCAGTTTGTCTTTGCCAGTATTAAAAGAAAATGCAGAATTTCTTATGGCTGAATTTGTACTGCATATTAATTTTTAGTATAGCACTTACTGTTAAGCTCAATATAGACTTTCAAAGATGCTTTAAATTTTCTGTTGGGGTCCCATGTCAAGATCCAGGAACCTTCCATTGACCACCCTGTATATCCACTTACAGGTATCAGTATATAGGTTTCTTTTTCTTTCCTTTTTTTTTTTACTGGCAATATTTCATTGAATGTACAGTATTGCACAATATATCTTAAGAGGTGAGTAGTGTCTGTAGGGATCTATTCTGTCTGCATGGTTGGTGTTATTCTTGTCACCCTGAGCAAGCCATTTATAGCTGTCTGTTTTTTCAGTGTATCCTTCTACCACCATCTATGCCTTGTTAGTTAACTATTTTACTTTAATTCACAAAGTCGGGATCTTTTAACTACAGACAACAAGGCTAGAGGTTGATACCAAAGGCCTCGGGGACCCAACTTGTAACAAGGTTTTAAAACTAAATAGATTACCAGTTTATCCATAACCTTCCTACTACATCCTGAAGGATATCCTCTCAGTAGGGTACTGTATAAGGGAAGAGAAGTTTTGTTATGAGCATAACAAATGAATTCTTTCAATTATTGACTTCTAGTTACAAAATGCTTAAACCTGAACAACTGTCTCAGGTCACAGTAACCTGTACACAAGGAAGCTCTGGTTTAATGCTAATCTTAGACAGGTTAGTGTACCTCTGTAGATTACCAAGTTTGGGATGGCTGATGTTGAAGTTCAGAGGACCGATGATTCAATTCTACCCTCGGTGTCTGAAACCCTTAATGGTGTAATATATCATTGATTGCTATGAACTTCTTATCTTCGAAGTATGGTTAGCTTCTTTTTGTGGGAGATTTAATAGGGTGAGTGTATAAATCACTGCATAGTATAGTACAGGACAAACATGCATTACCTTATTGAGGTCAAGGACTCAAACCTTTATAGGCTGTGACGGTTGGCTTGTTAATTTTTTCTCTCATTTATTCGTGTCACATTTGTTTTCTCTCCAAAATCGTTTACTTCATGTATTAACTTTATAGGAATTCAAGAGGGAAGAAATTGAGCAACAGATCGCTTTGGCATCTAATACTAATAGAAGAGATGACCGGGATCGTGACCGGGACCGCAGACGTAGTCGGGATAATAGAGGCCCACAGATGTCTGACGATGGTTGGAACACAGTTGCCTCAACCAAGGGAAGAACTTCTTTCGATTCTTCACGTCTAAAGAACACATTTAGTAGGGTGAGTTAGCAATTGTTTGTGTGTTGTTATGAATATGCATTCTTTTGTATTATATTAATGCAGTTTCTCATTTTTTGGTGTTTTTCTTACCATGCGTGTCTGCTTAGCTTATATGGTTCAGTAATGTTTTTCTGATCAAAAGATAGTTAGGATGACCGCTGTGCAAAGTTCAGCGTCTTTAATCTTTATACTGTATTTTGATTGTTTCCATAATACAGTACATTTTATTTTGTCTCTTTGGTCTTTAGTGACAAGGTATTTTATCTGCAATTTTCTTTTCTGTGATTTATTACTCATTAGATAACTTTATATCAGATTCCTTAGTTTTGTAATGTGGTCCACTCATTTAATGGTTAATAGGTCATTGATGAGTGACCCGAGACATCACCACCATTAGAAACTCGCCATTGCCCATCTATTTTCAATTGGGGCAATTCATTCCCAGGCTTATTTTCAGAGGGTGGCTCCTACATGTGTAAAGATTTGGTTTGTCATTACCAGTTAATTTTCAAATGATATTTTAACTACTGTACCATCTTTGTTTCCATCAGCCTGGTGCTGCAGAATCAAAGGAAGTAACATTAAGAGGTACCGGTTTTGGAAATTGGGCACGTGGCAGCTTAGGTGGAGGCTTGAAGGACCATGATGAAGGAAAGCAACAAGAGAGCAACCGTTTCAATGTATTAATGGACAGTATGGGAGGCAACGCCATACCGGGAGATAACAGAAGAGGAACACCTTCAATGGGGTAAGTTTGTGGTTTTGATAGATAGTACAGTACAGGTATTTGATGTAGGCATGGGCAACTATTCCTCAGTCATGGGCTGCATTACGATTTAGGTATCTTTCTGCGGGCCTACCCACCAAAATTTATATCCTACCAAACCCAAAAGTAATGTTAATATTGTATTAGCACAGACAGTGAAGCAGTTTATCGTCACATCCACCTCAAGATATTTTTAGTTTACAATGTCTTGTTCCCATTTGTGAAACAAATATGTTCATGTTTCTTGGCATTTAACAGAAGATCAGTGAAGCAGTCTGTGAATATGTTGATTTTTTCCTACAGTTAAAGCATTTTTCTTACATACGACACACCCACCAGAATAATGCGAATGTTAATCTTGGCATATGAAGAACTACAGGTAGTTCTGCTATAACGCGATAATTGTGTTCTTGTAAAATATCGTGTTATAGAAAATCGCGTAATAGAAATAACAGGGCTTATGGAGAAAATAGGGTTAGGTGCAGATTACTCGAAATCGAAAAAATTTAGTAGTTAGCCTAACACAAAGGATAGCACAGTCTAAATAAATGTTACATTCATATCTAATAATGAAATCATACAGTAAATTTAACACTTTACCTTGAAAAAATATGAATGTAACTTGATGGGGGAGAAGGGTGATTTTGAGGTTGATAACATCGAGCTTCTCTTCAAGTGTTATATCCTTTCTTTTACGATAATCACCGGGAATTCTATCATCAGAACGCTTTTTGGAGATATTCTTCTTTACCATATTCACAGTTAATACCACAAAATTGGAGAAATAGTAAGCCAAAATCGCGTTATAGCAAACAAGCGTTCGCGTTATACAAATATTGTTCCGAATTCATAAATCGCGTTAGAGCAAATTCGCGTTATCAAAACACGCGTTATGGCAGAACTCACTGTACAATGAAACACCCTATAGGCACACCTCTCCAAATTTGTGGTCCACTCTTCGATTGTGGGGTAATTAGTGGTCGTATTGAGTGTTTGAAAAATGTAATTACATTTCAATGCTAATTACTCGCCAACTATGGGTTTTCGAGGTGCGATTTGGGTGTTTTTGTGTTACTCTGGAGGTACTTAATTAGTTAAACCTTGTGTAACCACCACCAGTGACCCCACTTGGACTTGTAGCTACTTGCACTTAGGTGGTGAAACCGTAATGAATTGTGTGTGAAGATTATTCTTTTAATAATTATTGCTTTACTCACCGTAAACTGGCTGCATCTACCTGAACCACGGGACACATTAAATAGAATTTCTCAATCACTCCACGGGCCACACAAACACAAGGTCTTGGCCACCGGTGGCCCATGCCTGTTATAGAGCCGTATAAGAAACTGTAATTATCAATGGTAGTGATATCTTAAATGCTTCTTTCTTTTTTTCAGTGGAAACCGTCTTCCTCCTGGTGGTGCCCCTGCCCGGCAAGGTGGGTTTGGCAGTAAGAGTATGCCACCTCCCTCCAATGACAAAGAGAGTGCAATTTCAGCTGTCAAGAAATTCGTTGGACAAGGTAATTATTTGTGTAGTGTAAGATTCAGGCAGTGAATATTTAGTTAATGTAAAAGCAATTTTGAGATTTGTACAATATTGAGATACTCTACATCATCTCATTAGACAAAGTTTGGCTTCCAGCATGTGGATTCTTATATTTGCACAACATGTGAAGACTATTGTTTTTTTTTTAGGTTGAAGGTTAGAGAGTAATTTGATTGCAGGGGGTCCCATTCTTACGAACGGGGTTAAACTTAAAATTGACAGTATTTTATTTGTGCCGACTTATTTTTATAGTTTCATTTACTGCATTTTGTCATTCTTTCTTCTTTTTCCTTAAATTAAGTTATTTTAAATGTATATAAGGACTTATGTTATGATATATTGGGATTTTAAACATGTTCTGTAACAGTGGTATGCACATAACGTGTGTTCTGATTAAGGGCTTCCTCAGGAACGGACCTTGTTCATAAACCGGGGACCCCCTGTACATCTTCTATAAAAATTTTTAATACAGTACTTTATATATAAGTAAGAAATTAAATAATAAATTCATTCCTCCAGATCGCAGCAAATCTACTAGTCGTCCAGAATCCAGAGACAGTTCTGTACCTCGTGAAACTGGTGATGCCTTGAGAGGATATCAATCAATTGATGAAATAACGGCAGAAAAGTTTGCGAATGCCATTATTGAAGAATACACCCATAATGCTGATCCTGGGGTTAGAAGTGAAACTAATAGTATTTGTAGCTTTTTAAGGAAAGAGTATGTTGAAATTCGGGCAGGTATATTTATACCATCTTTTTCTATATCTTCACTTCATAGTAGATTGAAAACTGAGATTTTGTCCTCTGCTCAGTGTGACAAAGTTAAGCCCTGCATGGAAAACTGTAGTAAATGACTGAAATTCAGGAGCATTAAATTTTTTTTTAATGAATGTATGTATTATATAATTTATTTAAGCGTCATTCAGTGATTATATATTCGTATTTCGTGTGTGTGTGTGTGTGTCAAGATTTATGTACACAAGAAACAATAGAGGCCTCCTCTCCTCTTCCCTCTTTCTTCTATCTTCTTTCTCCCTTTCCCCTTCTTTCCTTTCCTGCTCCTCCCCTCCCTTTTCTCCCTTTCTCCTTTTCTCCCTTTCTCCTCCCCTCCCTTTTCTCCCTTTCTCCTCTTCTCCCTTTCCTCTGCCTGCCCCTCCCCCTTCTCTTTGGAAAACTGAATGGGTGAGAATACAAGAAGGTAGCAAGCTTAAGAGAGGGCATGATGGGTGAAAAATGGGTAAGACTGCAGGACTTCAGATTTTGGAGTGAGAAGAAATCCAAGTAAGGGAGGTCAGAGGGGTATTGTATAAGAAACACTTGTTGAACTGGTACATGTAAGCATTAGAATGAATGAGCATGACGACTCGGTATTTCCTGAATTAATTGGAGAAATACCTCTTGCTTACATTTTGTGACAGTTGGGGATATGAAAAGTGTGAGTGTAGTAGGGCTGTTTATTGCTCCCCTCCCCCCTCCCCCCTTTTTATACTCCACATCGTTAGTACAGTACCATGCACTCTTCGTATCCTCCCTTGGTTTTTCCTTTTTTTTTTTTTTTACATTACATCTATAGAGGTGATGAAAAGTCGTTAAGAAGTCTCAGATGACAGGCAGTCATGCATCTTAATGATTAATAAGTCATGTATTATTTGGTATCCTTTATTATTATTTTTACCCTTAATTAAAGGTGAATTGCTGATTTTTTTTTATTATAGAATTCCCCTCAAAATGTTTGTTTTTGACAGTGCCCTGAGCATTTGGCATACATCAGCAGTACCAATGTTGAACTTCTGAACAGTATACTGTGTTGGTAAAAAATACAAGGTTTTTAGATTTGTTTGGAGTGTATCATGGTAATATCTTGCAAGGGAGTGGAAGTGACGGTAACAAAATTGAATCGGCTACTTCTGTAGGAGTAAGAAAGTGCTAGTAAAATTAATGTTTTGTATTTCACATAATTAAGGATAGGGGTAATGATTAAGTTGATAAATTGTTTTGCTTAACAACCAATATATTCTTACAGGAGGCAAAGCTGTGTATAAGGGAGAAGTTTGCACCAAACACTATTAAATATTTCGTGCAGAGTACGTTTGAATGGGTTTTAGACCGTGATGCCAAGAAAAGAAGAATGGTCGGTCAGTTATACCATGACCTTATTGTAGAAAGTCTTCTCTCAGTGGATCAGTTACTTGAAGGGTAAGTGTTTGTATATACAGTGCAGTACACCTAAATTATATTTTTCAGCATATTTCCTCTTAGCAAGATTGTAAAAAATTTGCAAATATAATCTTCCCTCCCTCCCTCTTTTGTATTTATGAAATATGTGTCATGCTATGGTACTTCCCACAACAAGACCTCAAGGTATTTCATGGACACTGCAGCTTCCTCATTGTGGTTTGACCTTCACCCCATTCCATCTCTTTGGTTTCCCCTTTTCATTTTACTATCTACCTCTGAGTTATATAGTGTTTCTCATAGGTCACATACCAAAGGAAAATTTTGTCCCTCTACATGAGGGAATCCTAACAAATCAATGATGATGGCAGAAAATTTGACATGAGAGGAAAGAGGCAGTTTTAATATTCATTTACAGAAACCCAGATTAACAACACCCAAGCATATGGTTATCAAATAATTTCTTTTTGAACTTATTAGGACTCCTCCCTCAAGTTTTAATTGTTCCATCCTCATTGCATTGTCAATTCTTCACGTGGAAAATAAATATTAATTTTCCTATGATGTGTGACCTATGAGACATCCGGTACACTGTCTTTGTTGCCAATTTTTCACTTCTCATTTTCTCACTGTATCTATACCACCTAAGCAGACCCTGATCTGTTCTGTGGTCACCACTTGTCTCTTCCACAGCCTTATCAGTGTGTTTCTCACTGCACTCTTTCTTTTTAAATCCAGAGTCTTATGCTTCACATTCACATAATGTCTGCTCAACAGTACCCTTGTACATACTCATCTTTACCTCTCTTGGTAAGGTTCTCCATACATATCTCATTCCAATTATTACTCCTTTTTAATACACTGTTGTTCAATTAATCACATGTTGTTCCTTTATTGGCACACTGCTTCCTTCATTAAAATAATAATTAGCCCTTCCCTATTTATTTTCACTCATAACTTTTCCTCATATACATACTGAACTTGCAAACACATTCGCAAACAATTGTAAAATTTCTTTCAAACGGCAGTTGACACGCCTCCCATTTTTGCGACTTTAAAATTATTGTTGAAATTTGGACTTTTCATCTCTTGTATTGCCCTGTCAGTGTAAAGAACAAACTTGAATACATTTTACTCCATATAAAACCTCTGGAGAGCATTTAACTTTCACCACTTATGGTTTAATTACTTCCAGCATTATTTTCTCGCCAGAAATGTCTTTATACTATGCCAGTTAGTGGTGTAGATATGTTTTGTAGTGTCTGATTACTTAACCTGCATTTAAACACTGTTTTTCCTGTAAAGTGGAACACGAGACTTTTTCCTCCTCCCCTCACCCTCCCTCTCTGTCTTTCTTTTTCTTTCTTTCTTTTTCATTCTCTCATCCCCTTCTATCTCTCCTCTCCTTCTCCCCTCTTCTTTTACCTCTCCCATCTTTTTCCCTTTGTTCCTCCCCCCTCCTTTTTCTAGCTGCCCCGTATTCCCTCCTCTTTTCTCCTCCCCCTCCCCTTATTCTCCCTTGTTTCTCCCCCCCACTATTTCTTTATCTAGTTTTAAGGATATTGTTGAAAAAATAGCAACTTTCCCATAATGTGTGTAATAGTCATCATATAAAATACTAATGTTATTCAAACTTTTTATTTCAGTTCTCAGAGTGCACTAAGAATGACAGAGGAATATGAGATTGACATTCCTCAAGTGTATGACTATCTAGGAGAAATATTTGGTAAGTATCTGGTTATTTTTGTGAATATACTTTTAAGTCATTAGTTTCTTGTTCATTTTAGAATTTTTACTTTATATTTTCCACGAATCTTCCCCAACCTAATGGAAAAGGTGCATTTCCTTTGCTCTATTTTTCCTGTACTTGTTTTGACCTTGGGTGGTGGCCTTTCACCAGCTGGCTCTCCAATCTAAATCTTGCCTAGACCAATCAATGATGCATAGATTTTTCTTTTAATTTTTTCATGTTCTGATAAAATTGCGCAAATTTTCTCCCTATTTTATGATATTACAAAGATACTAAGTAATAAAATAGCAAAATAGCTGTATAAATGGTAAGGGATAGCTGAAAATGATGGTAGAAAGATATCTTACAGCCTGTGTGAGCGTTAAGGGTCTAGGCAGACATCTCGCTTCTAACAGTCCACATAGTGACGTAAATAGTGTCATTGGTCGGTTAAAGGATTGAGGAATCCATCAGAGGATAGCTACATATTAGTGACACCAACTGTGTAACCTTGTTTCTGTGAAATCTTGTAAAACATTACTACTTCTGCACTGGTAGACCTGTAAGGTTGTACAGTATTACTTCTTTAGACCAAAATAAAACGGATGCAAAAAAAACTCGTCTAACACCGAATTTTATTCGGTGTATATGAAAGTTTATATTTTCAGTCCAGATAATACATGTACAGGGTATACTGAATTTTTTTGTTTATATGAAATATAGTTTGGTAACAGACTTTATTAAACACTAAATATCAAACCTAATAAAAAATACAGTAATGCTTAGGTAGTGCACAAAAAATAGTTATATAATACATAAACAGCTCCTTCCCTTCTCATAATCCTCATGTGAATGACGCAAATACTGTACAGCAGCTTCGAGACAGGCATGGGCGCTGGCTGGTCAGTTGCTCGCACTATGTAAACGAAGCCCCTGGGAATTTATTTTATTTTATTTATTTATTTATTTTCCAGGCACCAAATGAACCTATGAATATATATCACTGGCATTTTAGTTGGTCACAATATCCTGTACAGTTCCTCCCCGACTTATGACGGGGTTAGGGACCCAAATCCAGATAGCAAGTCAAAAATGCTTGAATAATACATAGAAAATCTAAAAGGGTGTCTCTTTTTCTTCTCAGCACCACAAAACTCACTTTTAAGCTTGCCAGCCATTTTAAAGTGAATTATAAACGAAAATTTTGTCAGCACAGCGCAATCACTGACGTTGGGACTCGAAAATATGTAATTTGACAATTTTGGTACGACTGAGGTGGTCGTAGGTCGGGGAGGAGCTGTATTTGTATTAAATGTAGTGTATAGGATATTTTTCCAGCTTCCTTCCTCTTGATTCACTTCATGTGTCACTTGTATTTTCAACGATTCAAGAGGTATGGTTATTAACTTCTTATTTAGTGATGAAGAATTTGGTGGTGAGAGGAAAGCAGTATTGGAGATGGAGAAGTGGTGAGGGTTATCCCAAGTTAAGGGCAGGCAGCAAGGGGGAAGTAGAGGAGGGAGAATGTTGGTGAGGAGTGATTGGAGAAACTACTTTAGTTGTGGGTGAAGAGTTCAGGTTATGACGCATTTGATTGTCACAGTACAGTACTCATAATTCCAGTACTAAACACGAGTGACACTTTTAACACAGCATGTTATGGGGAGAATTATACACAAACGTAGGGACGCATACAAAAATTATTGTTAAGCGACACACCAGGACACTTGCTACAAATACAGAAATTATATCTGCCAACATCATAGTGGGGAGGAGAGGAAGAGGCTGTATGGCTATGAGGTTCTACTGTCTACTCAAGGCCCAGCATTTAGTCTTTCTGAACAAGCTAGAAATGCTTACTTTGATAAAATAACATTTTGTAGCATGTTGAACAAAGGCATTGTGGGAACGATATTTCAAAGAAACTTGTACAGTGCTGGCCGCCATTGTGATATATAAATTAATTTTATTAACTATGAATTGTTATATGTTCTTGTTAATTATCGTTTCTCTGTTCTAATATTCCCATGATTTGTCATTACCGTACTTTATATTCATAACTAATTTATCAAATATCTTGATTCTTTGTCTTTAACTTATTCATTTGTATTTAATATATAATATTCTTCCAGCTTCATTTCTCTTGATTAGCTTCATCTTACTTTACTGTGGAGGTGAGTGAGTGTAGGCCGAGCAGCTGGTGGAAAAGAGGGGGGGAGGGGGAGGGTGTTACCTCATGTAGGATCATTTGAGTGCCCCTCACTGCCTTACCCCGTGCTATCTTGTAAAATTGGCAGAACAAGAATAGAATCATGTCGAGACATGCAAAGAAATAATGAATAAGGGAAGAAGTGGGAGAATCGGCAATGGCTTTTATAAGACACTTAGTTCAGACTGGCATGCTTAACAGCAAAGGCAGCGAGTTAAGAGAAGGGAGCTACCCAGCAAGTGACACCACCTGGTCATGAGAAGAGACACAGGGGAGTAATATGGGGGAAGCCCAATAATTTCACTTAACACCGTAATAGTTGTAGGCATGCATTAGTCTTGTATGCCTGTTATATCAACAGTAATTTTTTTTTTTTTTAGTAATGTTTAAACTATTTACCTGAATGGGTCTGAGTACATTCAAGGTACTCCTTTCCAATTATTTAGTCATTTTTGAGGGTGATTGAAACAGGATATTGAAATTTTCGGTTGACTAGCCACAAAGAAATTATCAGGTTACAGTTTTACAATGCAGTACTGTATTTCAGACCTAATCCAACTATAAGAGTGCATAACACATCTCATAGTAAAAGGTTTAAGTTAACATTATTATTTACATTCTTTGAAGAAAACCTGCTCTAGTTCAAAATTTTCAGATACACGTGATCCGACTTGATGCAAATGTCATCATACCATAAATGCCAAACAAATACGAGAACATTAAAGTAATAAGGTGATTTAAATTTGAAAATCTCTACAAAATTGTGGCCTTTGTCTTGGTAACTAATTACAAACCCATAGAGGAGAATATGTTTCGAGTCTTAGTTTACAGTCAAAATGAACAGACCAGAGAGAGAACATAGTGTTATCCTTGTCTGTCTATCATAGGTATTTTTTTAATGTAACTATTCCTACTAAAGCTAAAACATTGTCTACACACAAACTCTGGTACTGATGCAGAGATGTTTTTATGAGACATCTAATGAAAATGTTACAACACAAGGTACAGTGCTTATTATTAATATAAAGATTTTGTAACAGGTCAAGGTCACTAAAACTCTGAGTCACAGGAGATATCTTTTTAAAACTTAACATAAAGATGTTTTACCACTATACAATGTGAAGAGCACTAGATTTCAAATATTAGAAATGTTACTACTGGAGGTTAGAGTTTGAAACTTTCTCCAAAAGCATTACTTCTTTGTTCATATATAGTACAGTAGATGTTTTCCTAATGATTAAGATCAATATTTGTTGCAGAATAGAATACAAGGCAATAAATTTAGGTGAATTGTCAAAAAAGAAAATTATCTTACCTCTCAAACATTTTTCTTTACAGCTCCCTGCCTGATTGACAATGCAGTCTCTCTAAAAAGACTTATAGAGTTATCCAGTTTTTCAAAAAAGAAGGCAAATATATTTGCTAGTATTTTAGCAAAGGCTGCAATGATTATGGTAAGTAACATCAAATTTTAATTTTGTATTTCAAATTTAGTGCAACTAACTATTAAGAAATTTTTTATTTGTGATGTTGATTTCTTGTTTTTGATATTACAGAGTCCTAATAAGGTTGCTGATGTTTGGAATTCCTCTGGTCTTAGTTGGTCTTCTATAATTCCCCCTGGTGCCAATGTTGAAGACTTCCTCGCAAAATTCGTAAGTAAATAGTATACAGTATTTAGTTTTGGTTTTCATATATTTTGTTAGGTACAGATTAGCATTAGCCTTAAAAGAACATATAGTTGTATACTGTAGTTGGAAATGGAGAGGCAGGCAAGTATGCACAAGAAATGTGGGAAATTAATTTCTCTGCCATTTTGAGAACTTAACCGCCACAAATTTGGGGGCCCCCCTGTATACAGTATTTTACATAAGTTGCCGTCATTAATACAGTCTCCACAAGAATTGGGTTTGCGCACACACACACAGTTTACTTTTCACCACCCAAATTTTGTTCCTCTCAGGCCAAGGTATGTACAAATACTATACATTACTGATAAGAATCACTACCCCCCTCCTATCTCACTTCTTCCAACTAAACACACTGCCTCTCTTTGGGCTGAAAATCGGTTTATTTTGTGTACTGTACACAGATTACAGCTCTGCAATTTATCACATCGTGTATAACTTTTGCCTAATTTATATATTTTGCCTTAAGGGCTTATTGTGGAAGGAATGAGGAGACATGAATATTTAAAATGAAAGTGGCTACAGTGTGCTGCTTACGAAAAATATACTGTATTCATGTATGATTGATTTGTAAAAGGTATGGGAATCACTGTATTGTATTCCCCATTGTCAACTTATGCATACCGTACTTTTTTTTGTAGCTATAAATTTCTGTTCATTCTTGGCACTCCGTATTTCTCCAGAATCCCTTCCAATTTATATATATATATTTTATATTTATTTCTCCTACCAGCATGTGGAATTCACAGTGGATCGTAGTAATCTGGGAAACCAAAGTGGATGGAATCCCCAAAAGGTTGAGGGAGAGTTCCTTAAGCTGTTCAAGAGAGCATCTAATGATGAAATCTTCGGTTGGATTGATGTAAGTCCTCTCTAATTTTAATTAATGTAATAATATAGGTCTTGGTAGATAGCAGTCCTACTCCAGTCTTAACTACATGAAATTTAATTAGGAGCAAACATTTTAATTCATTACAATATACAAAGGTATGGTTTACTAAAACTAAAAATTACACACACACACTGTATCATGCTAAATAGAAGTAACTCCCAGTTAAACCTTAAAAAAGGGCAACTGAAGTTTTTGTCGAATATGATAAAAGTTTTACTGCTATAAAACACTGAAAATTAATTCGTATATTATATAAATTTGCTCTCTCATTAACCCCTATGTGGTTCCCATTAAGCCCCAGGTTAGTGTGCAGCTGGCAGTACCCCACACGGGGGTAAATGGGAAAAAAATTCAAAATATAATTTTTAACCCTTTTAAAGATTAAAACAAAAAATAAGTAAGAAAAACTATATCTTATATTGACCCTCTAGAAACTTCCCTCACTGTGCAGAGGGAGGTAAGGAGATAATGTTTGTTTGACAGCTGACGCTCGTGGTCCTTACGCACTTGGCAGCAAATTTTAGCTCGCTTTTGTGTCCGAGGTGGCCAATGATACATGTATTTACTGATCTTAATAATTATTTATAACATAATCATAGCATTATTTTACAGTAATACTACACTACTTTTAGCAATATTACTTTGATACAACATAATAAAATAGACAAACAATGAAAATGAAACAAACAAAAGTAGGTAATTATGTTCAGGAAGCTTCCTTGTGGGCGAGCGTGTGGTGTGACAGGCAAATAGTTACACTGGAACCTGATAACCCGTGCTGGGCTTTTAAACAGTGGCGGGAATAGGCGGACATTCTTAAATGTCACCCGGGGCGTGCTGGTCGGACGTTTTGGGACGTCACCCTGGGCCTAAGGGTTAATAGACCTAGATACAGTACCTCCCTCTGGTTACCAAAAAGGCAAAAAAAAATATTTATTTTTTAATACTAGAAAATGATGTCTAAAATCATGTGAAATGGTTAAAAAGTGGCAACTAAAGTCTCATGTTGGCTGAATTGTTGTGTAGCGTCTCCGTTTCCATGAAAACAAGCCCTGGCCTTTTAAATCCAACGTTGCCATGGTCTCTGCATGACCTGGGAGACATCACTCGCTATTTATTTTATTTCCACCTTTGTGCTAGACTTGTCATTATATTATACTGGATGGGTAGATGAATAGAAAAATGGAATTCCAAATTTTTTATTATTATTACAGTATTTTCTTAACCGTGGCAATTCTAAATGGAATGGAACTTAGAGAGAGAGGCCTCTGCTCTCACATCAAGCATGCTGCAGTGAGTTTCAGACATCACTTGCAGAAAACAACTTACATTTACATAATTCTACACTTATTTTACTATTTATTGTACTCAAATATGTAGATGTTATTCACTTGGCACTTTCTAGGAATTGACACTTGACATGCTATCGGGTAAGGCACAAATTTGTACAGTACAGTTTTACCACCAATTGTACGGTACAGTTTTACCACCAATACTCTGTCACATTGCCACCACCACATGTGCCAATACCCTAAAATAATGATAAATTACTGTATATATGTTTACACTATTTACAAATGTCTCCTGTGCTCTAGTACTTTTGAAGGGTGTGGTATTGTTGGAAGCATGGAATCGGATACAGAGCAACGTCACACTGAGTACGCTGATAGTGAGTGCCATTGCGTACTTTGATACGGATTTCACTCGTAAGGTACACATGAAATTTTTCCGGGAACACTGCTTTACCCCAATGGAAGGAATCACTTAAGTGTCGAGCAGTCAATCGCAAAGGGAGTTCGCGACCAGCTGTGCGACGTCCTCTAGGTCTCTGACAAGGTTCTGCATTGATCTCCAAAAGCTGCCTTGCCACATTCAATGAAACTCATGGAGTGTAGGTTTTTTACATGTGTTCACTAGATAAAGAATGTGCGCTTTTGGACGAGACATGTCCAAAAGATTGAAGACTAGTTTCATTTCTGACATGCACAATCTATACTGGAGATCATGCTGTCAGACTTGTCAACCAGACTCATGTTGGAGGCGTAGTCTGGGACACATTGTGGCTTGTAGAGCCTCATCCTGGTCTTGGGGTTGACATTGTGAGTGTTTGTTTGAAATTTGAGACTTTTCTGATGATTTTAAAGTGAAAAACATTCCAATATGGTTTGCAACTTTGGGTTAGGTAGTGCATTTGTGATAAGTTATTCATATTTTTCTTTATCCATTACTTCTGTACTCTCACTGTACACTATTTTATTATATATGATATATTAAATTAACTTTTGGGGAAAGAGGGAAAGTTCTAGGTGGTGAGGTGAGGATATCATGTGACCTCCATTTAAATTGGCATTTGATATAGCCATACACTATTCAGGATAAGAAAAATTATTGAATGTAACCAAAAAAAAAAGAAAAGACCTTCGTGGTATTGACTTCATAAGATGAATGAAATTATAATAAGATTATGGATGTGAAATAAATTTAGGTGTATAAAGAGGAAGAAAGAAGTTATATTTTGAAATCCTGAGATATAGGAGTGAGAAGTGTGGTGGCACATATAATAGTGTAAAAATATTGGGAGAAAGGTGTGTGTGTAATTTCTGAGTGTCACTATGGTGGAAAATGGAGAAAAAGGTGAAATACTGTAATGCACTATTTTTAGATGAAGAAATTATGTGTAGCACATCATTTTATTTTGATTTATTTATAGAGTAATTTTACTTCTAACAATGTGAACTAATGTTGTTGTTTTTCAACAGGCAAATATTGGGAATGATGCCAAGAGCAGCAAATTCATACGTGCCTTGGTGACCGCCTTAGTGGAGAGTCAAGCTACTAGTGAGTTGCAGTTATTGTCTAAAAATATCCATTGGTTGCAATTTCACAAATTACTTTATCTTAAACATATAAAGAGATAAAATCTTGCCAATTGCAGGGGTTACATTTTGGCCTTTTCCTGTGGTTGTCAATGGCTGGATCTAATGGGAAATATTGTACAGGGAAGTGACTCCTGGGAGATATAACAAGCAAAAGACCTTTAATATACAGCTCAAGGTTAGAAATAAGTACAGGGTGTTTGCTATACTTAAAGATAAATATTTAACTTGTATAGAAATCATGAAGTGAAGCAGACTCCCCTGACATTGTTTGCCTGGCCCCAAAGATCTTAACAATGTTGCACTGTGCTGCATACATCCCTGTTCTCTGCATAGATCACCACATGCTCAGAAGACATACAAGGAGGGGTGAAAGTTTGGAAAGATTAAAAATGAACATGATCTACATGCAATAAAAATTTTGGTGGTATATATGCCTCATTGTTGCATGGATTATTTTGCTAATCAGTCACTACTCATTGTGTAACATCCTTGATCTGGAGAGGTCAAGTTCTTTGATTTGTCTAGGGAAGGATCACAGGGCATGTTTTTTTTTTTTGTCGTCGGTGCACTTCCTGCAACATTTAGCCCTGTTGATACCTCTAATTTTATTTTTAGGTCTCAGTTAACTCTGACATAAAAATAACTGTCAATGGACGCTACACTTTCCCCACATGCAAATTGATGAAGCAGTTCCATTTTGTTTCACGGACATTACTTTCCTTGCTCTCTTTGGAGTACCACCACTCTCGATCACAAGATTTATGCTGGGATCATATTTCAAGGTAAAATACACAAAAATATGGTTCTTACCAGCTTGAGAGCTGCATCACAGGGATGTTTACAAGATGGGTGTTGCTGTGAGAAAAAGGAAAGGGGGCTGAGCGAGTGCGATAAGGGCAGGGGAAGCCACTCTTATATATCTCCCAGGTAAGCGTTAAACCTGTCAGTGGGATCAGTCACTTACATCAGTATCAATAACTGTTGATAACCTGAGTTTTTGAATTGATGGCATGTTCTAATCATAAGCATTTTCTCTAATATACTGTACAGGGTTATTCGAAAAGCAGTAAACACTTTTAAACATTCATAAATTGGAACCCATTTGTTTATTGGATACTAAATAATAGAAAAACCTGCAAGTTTTTTATTATTATAGAAAAACCTACGAAAGCCACATAGAACATTTGTTGCTGAATTTCTCTTGTATTGAATAACAAATCTTTTTCTTGGGGATGCGATTTTAACTACCACAGCACCTCTAGTGTTAAGAATGAGAAGTGCCTTCTGGCAACAATTCAAAACAAATGGGTTTTCTATTTCCTATATTTACCATGTGTTGCTCACGACTTAATTTTTTTTACTTTTTAAATAACCCTGTATACAGTATATTAGAGTTATAGAGCTTTCACGTGTATTTTTTTCAGAATCCACCCTTAAAAACCAAACTGAATGATCACTTTCTTAAGGACTTAAACATTGTACTGGTGGAAGTCAAGAAGACATTCACATTTATCCATACAGTGCTTACAAAAACTTTGGAAGATAAGTGATGGTTTGGGCAATGTTTCCAAAGTGGAAATGAACTCCCAATCCTCTGGTAGAGAATAGAGGATTATGTATCCCTTCTTTATTAGGATTGCCTATCTGTGCTACTTTCCTTAGCAGTTATTTGTTAGTTACCTGTGAACTGCACAACCATGGGAGTGCAAGTCTCCATTTTAAAATACCTTTATGTGAATTATTATTCTCGTGGAGTCTGGTATGAAGCGTAAGGGATTGTCATAACTTATACTGTACCACAATGAAATGCTTATCAAGACAAAATACCTCAGGGGTAATTTCTTTTTTTGTGAGGGATCTTTCTCAGCTTTGTTTTATACTGTACTGTATAATGGTAACATTGAAGACTGGTCTTAGGTTAAAATATCCATACTCCACATCAATGATAGGACCAAAATAGTCATCTGTGTGGCTCTGAAGTGTCAATAGGTTGGTTAACTTATTAGTTTTAATTAAATAGTATTGACACATTATTTAAAAAAAATTATCCAGTACTCTTATGTAAGAATTGCATTGGTCTCTTTTGTTAGTAAATTTATAACTAAGTCCATCATCAGTAAGAATCTTTTTCCTTAACCTTCATTCTTTTTACAGTGTTTGAGTTCTATTTAATTGATGAATGATACAAGACTTCTTTTTTCTGCAGCTTCTAATGATGGTTCCTCAATTCGTGTATCTGAAGACTTTGAGGACAAAATGAAGAACCGTTTGGCTGTGGTGCTCAAGTATGTTGACAACAATGAATCATTGGAGATGCAGTGCATATTTGCCCTCCAGGCTCTTAGTGTTAAACATCAACATCCTCCAGGTAAGATGATTTGCACTTGGTGTAGAAATTTCAGGATAATTTACTTTTAGATAAAAAAAAATCTGAATTTTGGTACTGAATTTGGGCTGGAAGGGTGTTGTTCAGACCCATTAGTAACTGTTGAAATACCTGTCTGTCCTTATTCTGTGTACTTGATTTCTCCCGAATGAAAAAAATATAAACCCAGAAGACTTGCAAAGTTTTTTGCATTACTAGATATAGTGTTAGACATGGGTCTGGGTCAGTAGAGTAAAGGTTGTGGAATGCATCTCTCTCTCTGTTTTTACTCCTAGGGGTTTCATGTGCCAATAGCATATATATATATATATATATATATGTAAACCCTTTCGCCAGCTGGCTGTCCAGTCTAAATCTCACCTGTGAACCAGATGTGTCATCTAAAAGGCAAAATTTTCTTGAATTTATTTGTTCATTTACCATTTTGAATATTTTTCATTTACAATTTATGGGTTTTTTTTTTTAGGCAAGTTATCTTAGTAATAAAGAACAAAATAGTTGGATGGATGAATTATATCTTGTATGCCAGTGTGAGTGCTCAAGGTTTGCATAGTGATGCAAATAGCATTGTCAGCTGGTGAAGGGGTTAAAACTTCAAATTATTTAACGAAAGAAAAAGGTGTTAAGAGTATTTGGGGAAATCAACAGAAGTAAAGGAAATGTGAGGGGAACTGTTCTTGCCAGTTGTGTTCATCCGGTACAATAATAAATCATTGTGAAGCGTGTGATTATGACTATTTTATCTAATACTGTACGCTTTCTTCCAGGTCTTCTAGAAAAGTGCTTCAATGCATTTTATGATTCTGAAGTTGTTTCTGAAGAGGCCTTTGATGAGTGGGCCAAGTCTCAGGACCCAGAGGAACAGGAGGGAAAGGGTGTTTGTGTTAACTCTGTCAAAAATTTCATGCGGTGGTTAAAGGAAGCTGATGTAGAAGAAACAGAAACTCATGCCTGAGGGTTTGCCCCTCTAACCTCCTTAATTCTTCCTTTAAGTGTTGATACAAAGATATGTCAAGTTTTTGTTACTCATGGATTTCAATATATTTTAGAAAAAAAGTGAACTGAAAAGGAGCCAAATTAATTGTTTTTACTGCAGTGAATAGTGTCTTGAGCCTGGCACGAAGGGCAGGTATTGTAGACTTCCAGCCATTAGTGTTGGAATGCACTAGGCAGATGCTGGTAGTCTCCCTGTTGTCTCTCTCTCAATACGAGGGCTACACCACAGGTTGGACACAGCAAGCTGATGTACGAGTGGACTTTTGAAACTTAATATGCTGCCTAAATTGTGTTTTTTTTATATACTATTGTAAAAAGTGCACATGAACAGGTTAAAAATGTTATAAGAAAGTGCAGGTGGTTTTGTAATCTTCGCTAGGGTGAGCATCAGTTGCATATTATTGTTATTGTGTTATAGCATAGTTAAAATGAAAACTGCATTCCCTTCACTTCCAAGATATTGAGTGATTGTATAGAGGATATATGCATTTAGATACTTGAAAGCTCAGTTACTTGTTTACAGCTTGGCTCCTCATAAGTTTTGTAAATTATGGCTCAAATTCTGTGATTTATTTTGTATATTTATATAAATATTTAAAAGTCGTGTACAGACCCGAGCATGTGCCTAAGGCTGGAGGATATGCTTGCTGGTTGCTGTCAACTCCCTTGAACTCTCCTGCTACCCAGGGATGTTGACATACTGTTGAGTTTAATATGCAAAATGTGACATTTGCAACCCACGGCGAGCTGCTGTTTGTCCCATCAAGCGCTTGCTACTCCGCTAGTTGTTATTTCGAGATTGTTGGGCTTTGACCTGTGCCTTCTGACCTTGTGACTTGTCATGGTGATGAACTGGTGATGTGATGATTATGTCTGACGTAACCTCTACCCATCCCTAGCTGATGCTCGTGCTCCATGCTGTCCCATTTATTGCTGCTGCTGAGCTTTGTAACATGAGAGAATCCCTAAATGAACCACTATTTTGTGGAAGGGGTATTAGTTTACTCGACTCTCACAGACGTGCTAAATAGTGTGCTGGGCACAGGACAGAGTTCAACCTCTCGTATCGTTAATGCGTTACTATAAGCAAAAGGAAAACTGGGGTTATATTTAAGATGAAGTGCTATAAATTAATATTGTAAACCATATCGCCTCTGAAAATAAATTTAATATTTACAATTTTAATTTTATTTCCAACAAATATATCAATGAAGTACCTAGAGGACGTGTTGACAGAAGAGATGGAGCTCAAGTGGTTATATTATTCCCTAACTCCTTGTGTACAGGGATATTTCATTGCTGAATAAGATCATCAGGTGTAAAGGTTAATACAGGGTAGTTTATTCCTGAATGAGAATGCTGTGATATAGCTATTGCAATATTCTAGGCTAACTATTGAACATCAGTCGACACTATACCCAATATACAAGTAATATTGAACATTGCATTTTATATACAGTATAGGTAATCAGTATATAGTTCTGAATGCGAACATTTGTCATTAAACAGTACTCTTGGATACCTACAGACTACAGTAATTCTTTCACAATTTAGTACAGTATTCCTAAATTAGGAATTCTTTCACTTGCATAAAAAATTGGTGGGTCAGATGTGTATTACTGTATTGAAATAATGTATTTAATCCTCCTGCACCAGTCTATGGTAGGTGTATATCACCCAATGCAGGTATATTCAGGGAAAATACAAACTGTTCATGCATGACATAGTAAAGAAATACTGTTGCTGAAACCAGAGGGCATATATGTGAAGAAGTATGAGGTACACAACACTTGATTTGTAGGCAGTATGGGGTACAACATTTGTTTTTATAATATTAATTACACTCCAGTATTTGATCACGAATCTGCTGATGGTCCAGACACCTATTACACTTGTGCTTGGGGGGTAAAAACATGTGGTGAGGCTGGGAGGTGCATGTGTGAGCGAGTGAAAGATAAAAGGCCTACTTGGCAACATTATCTAGCCAGATCTGTGTGGTGATTGAATCATTACCACGAAATAATATTCCGTCATATGACACGAACTGAAACTGGGGGATAAAATTCTTAAAATTTTGCACTGAAAGAAATGTTCTTAAACGTAACCAGTGATTCTTCTTGATTTGTAACCATTTGAAAGTCAGTAATTATTTTTACAGTATAGTTCTTAAACATTAGCAAAATGTAGTAATGAACAATATATTATACAATAAGATTATTTTAATATTTACAATGCATTTATATTGATGCAATAATTATTGTAAGATTAGATTTTGATTCAAGATTTGGCACCCTCAGTCATGGTTGAATACTTGTACAGTCACCCAAAAAAGTCCTGTCGCGAACCACGAACCCCGAGATTCAGACTCGTGAACCCGAAGCAGTAGACACTGATACATTATTCTGTCCATAAATGCTTCGGATTCAAGAGTCTGAATCTCGGGGTTCATGGTTCGCGACGACTTTTTTGGGTGACTGTACATGTGTGTGCTTGTGTATGCGACTTCCACTCCCGCTTACACGAGGCATGTGATGGTATTGCATCCTACATAGCTAGAACTGGAATTGTGTACAGTATAGTAAATGTATTGTTGTTTACTGTGTACTTTTGTTTTTTATATTTATCTGTATTAATTAATTTAAAGAGAAATGTGTATAAAATTTAGTAAATATATTACAAATTATATTAGAATTATTATGAATTCCGTTAATACATTTTTCAGAAGGGAATACAGACAGTACCGGTACTCAATTTATGAAGGTTCAGCTGAAGGAAATGTGAAGTTATGAAAAAGGCTATTTTGGTCCATTTTCATAAGCATAAAATTTGATATGGAGGTTCTTTATAACATTGTTCATTACCTTTGAGTAATACAATAAGGCTCGATTTGGCTACTTGTGCATTTAGATGATTACTGAATAAACCAGGATATATATAGATGCATAATACACTACAATATTATTTACCAAGTGCTTAAGACAGTTGTGGTAAGAGAAATGGAGAGGCTCGCTACATGGTGAGGGCAATCAGTCCTTCAGTCAGTCACCTGCCCTACCTTTCCCTTAAAGAATCTCACTTCTCACTTCTTTTTTCTAATTTTATAGTTAATTTTCTTTATTTCTAAGTAACTTTAGAGCGGTAAATTGATATTGCCACAACTTTTATAATTTCTTATGTATCAATGACACCTGCACAGGTAACAAAAGCCCATGTGTTACGGTGCTTTCTAAACTCGATATTCTCTCACAATAAACTCCTACTCTCATTTTTGTCTAATTTTACAGGGTGTCTACTGGTCTGGAAAAGGCAGGGAATTTTATTTGGGGCTGGAAAAGCCAGGGAATTTTACAAATAACCTGGAATTTTATGTGAATCCAGTTCAACTTCATAATATTGTTGTTTTGACACCAATCTTACCATAAATTAATGATGTACTGTATACTAGGTAAGTAATTAAACTTTTAGGGATAAATTCCAGTAGATAGTCCACTCCAATAACTGAACTGTTTGTGTACCTATCATATTTCATGTTAGCGATCAAATAACTAAATATTGCAGTTTATACCTACTAATTCTGCAATGATTATTGTCAAATTAATTGTTCTTATAATTAAGTGACTTTATTTAAGGGGATTATTTCACATATTTATCATGGGTCATATACCTGTAGGTGGATCAGAAGTGTAGTTTATTTGTTTTTGCTGAATTTCCGGCTTTTTTGGAGCGTCCAGGTCGACCCTCTTGAATCACACAAATCCAAGGAGAAAAATATGGAGGGGAGGGGGTTAAGACCTTTGCCGAGGTTCATCACTAGGCCTAATGATCGTACTGATCATAGCTGGTTAAATAAAGTAGTCAATCCGGTAGCCATTGCCAGTTAAAAAAATGGGCGGGCATATGACCTACACTATTGAGACCCGGCAGGGAATCAGCCGTTTAAATTTAGCGCCAGGTGGACAGTAACCGAAGCAGTAACTCGACCGCCAGTGGATGGTGCTGGTGTTTTCTCAGGGTTGCCAAAATGTAAGGAATTTATGTAAATAAAGTGGAAAAAAATTAAGGAAATTAAAGACAATAGTGGGAGTCTGACAGCTCTCTGTGACTAGTATCTAGACTAAGTACATCACAGGTACAGATGCCAGCAAAAGTCCTCCCACAATTTGCTACACAGGGCTGTAAGAGAACTTTTGCTGGCAACTATACATACTTTAATTGATACTTCAATTCATAGCTGTATAATTTATTTTTGTCAGATTGGCTTGGGGTGGGTCCCAAAAGGGTCTTCAATTTCTTAATTAATATCATAGATTCATCTTTAAATTTCCCAATACAATAGAAATATACATATTATTGAAAACCTCTAATTTTGTTATTGTAATAAATACCGAATTAATGTACCTGGAATTTTTCAAATTTACACCTGGAAAAGCCAGGAAATCTAAAAAGGCTCACTAGCACATTGAAATTACTTTTCAGTAAATTCTGTGGTTACTTGCATATAACTATGGCAATAGTGCACAGTCGTGTAAGAGACCAACATACTGTATTTTGGCGTGATATAAACTGACACTTGTGAAGCACTTCTACAGCTACTCCTCAATTTACGACTGCCTCAGTCGTACCAAAATTTTGTCAAATTACGTATTTTCGAGTCCCGACGTTAGTGAGTGCGCTATGTACTGACAAAATTTTAATTTGTAAATCACTTTAAAATGGCTGGCAAGCTTAAAAGTGAGAGTATTGTGGTGCCAAGAAGAAAAAGAGACCCATTTTAGATTTTCTATGTATTAATTTTAGCATTTTCGACTTAACTACCTGGATTTAGGTCCCTGACCCCGTCGAAAGTCAAGGAGCAGCTGTATTAGATACTTTTAATAGAACAGTATCATAATCGCGATCTAACGGAATCTGATGTAATGAACTCATGATTCAGTGGAAGGCATTTTTTCTGTTATTTTTCACTCAATTTGGTGAACTAGGTCGCTAAATCGAGATTAATTCCGTTAATACACTCGCATCTAAGGAGACGCCTCTGAACATTAGCTGGGTAAAGAAAATGTGGTGGTTGATGCTTTAAGTAGACCAGTTAGACCCCAAGAGAAGTGGTTTGGAATGATAGAGCTGCTCAATTTTCCAGACTAGATGGCTTAACACAGAAGGAGCCAAGGTGGGAACAACTCGTGCAGTATTTGAAAGGAGGTAAAGTACCTGTGAATTGATACCTTAAAACTTCCATTGATAAATTTGATAGTAGTTTATGGAGTCTTATGCCTAGTAACAACAGATTGACAAAGCGTTGCTCTATTGCTTGGTTGTACCAGATCATTTACACAAGGCTGCCTAAAGGGTTAGTACACAATAGTGCAAAGTCAGGTCACTTAGGACAGTGGAAGACCGTAGCCAATGTTGAAAGTCTATTCTATTGGCCTAACTACCATAGAGATTGTGTTAAAATTTGTAGATTCTTCTGAAAATTTTCAAAGATTTATGGGAACTAAGGGACTCGCCCAGCAATGGCAGGTGGTGCGGGTAGTTACCAAACTTCTAGAGCGAATTTCTGTCGATTTGACTGACATGCATGCTGGTGTCGGTGATTACTGGTATGTAGTGACAGTCATCAACCATTACTTTAGATTTGTTCATTTCTATGCTCTATGTACTAAGACAACCGAAGAAGTTACCAGAGAGTTTGAGAAATTCACTAATGTATTTGGTAACCCTAAAATGGTGATTGCAGATAATGGAGGGAGATTTGTGGCTGCCCAGTTTAAAGAATTTTGTAGAACAACAACATTGAAAACTTACTTTGCTTTGGCTTACCATTCCCGAGGTAAGTGTTACAGAAAGAATGCACCGAACCTTTAAAACCATCCTTGCAATCGTGTGAAGATAACCCAAGATGTTGGCCAAAATTCTAAGGTCCTACTCAATGTGCTTTAAACATTGCTGTGCACACTACTATGGGAGTGCAACCTCACTTTGCTTTCAAGACATGCACAGACAAGTGGGCATTGATTTACCTGTAGTGGAGAATGAAAGTAATGAAGAATTGTGAAAGGCTCACCGATTAATAAAGGAAACTTCTGTGAAAACGTCAAGGGAATTCAGACAGAGCTAATAAGGATAGATCTAACCAATCTGTACAATTGGGTGAAACTGTATGGGTGAGAAATGAAATACCTCTTCCAAGGACTAGTAGAAAATTGAATGCTAAATGGAAGGGTCCTTATAATGTAACTGATATCATACATGATGGTGCCACATAAGAACTCGCTAACCTTTCAGACGAGACATACAGTATGTAATCAAAAGAGCAGCTGTGAAAGTGAAAAGATTTACGAGTAGAGATATATTTGTGCAAGTGAATGACATCCAGGTTCCACCTTGTGATTCTTCATCAGAACCTGATGAGAGAGTGAGCGGTAACGGGAGTCCAGTCAATGTTGTTGCGGCTAAATTTCCCCTGAGAAGAGGAAACCAGTGAATCGAATGAAGCTTTAAGGGAAGACGCTGTTGGATGGTCACGTCTCTTGGTTGTTATCATTGTGTACTTGAAAGGTGATGTGTGGGCACTTGTATCTTGTACTTTGGATTTGTTGATTGTGGGCATTGATTGTGATGTATTGCCCTCCTAACTTGTGATTGGTGGGATAATTCTGTGAAAGGGATTGTCAGAGTGCCTACAAAGCATGTGGAGACCTGGATTCCTTAAATGTTAATGGAGTAGAATAATAGATTACTTTTCATCTCAATAAAACGTTTAACTCAGAAAACCTTACTTGGAAAAATATGGACGAATTACTTTCCAGATTACAATAATGCAAAAATTGCCTTACTGGGTTGTTACCACTGATTATCTTACCTTATTTTGTGGAGATTTTGGCCGAACGGCCTCAGCTACAGGATCTGCCGCTGGCCAGTGTATTATAGTGTGGCCAGGTGTGGTAGGATGGCAGTAGAGGTGTGTCTTCAATCTTCTGTATGAAGGCATCTAATTTCAGCTTGAATGTGTTTGTCATACAGGCTGACATGTTTCTTAGGTCAGTGGGGAGGCTATTGAAGAGCTTTGGACCAGTCCTGCTAAAACTGTTAGTTCTAAGGGTTCTCAGGCTTGTGCAGTTGGACTTTAGGCCCTCAATGTAACACAGCCTTCCCAGCATCCTGTTATTGTTGTTAAGTTTCAGGCCTATGGTGTTTGGGACCTGTCCCTCAAGGATTCTCCAGGTGTATATTATTTGATGCCGCTACCTGTGCCTTTGGAAGGAGTATAATTTAAAGTGCTTGAGCCTCTCCCAGTAGTTTTTTCCTGAGAGAGAGCTGTGATCCTGCCAGTGAAGCTCCCATGTATGGACTCCAAATCTTCAATTTCTTTAATAGTGTTTGGGCTCCATAGCTGCCAACAGTATTCTAGCTTGGGATCACTAGGCTCTTCCTGAACTCGCTCCAGACATTCTCTCCCTGTACCCTCGCCTGGCTGGCTCTAAGGTCTTGCCTAGCATAGATAACCACACCCCTCTTGCAAGTTTCTTGAGAAAGGTTCGTAAATGAGTAATATCCAGCAATACTGAACTCGCATTCCTCTGGGTCGATTCTCTTGTTCTTGTACAACAGTTCTATAACTCCTACAATATCTGGTTGGTGTACTCTCAGTAGTGTTTCAAACTCCTCTCTCTTTTCAAGAAACGTGTCGGTATTAGCGTACATGACAGTCAAGCCAGAATCTGTTCTCGGTAACGTCTCTGCTCTTAGTAGTAACCCTGCCCCCCCCACCCCCATTCTCAGAAGCTGCAGCATTTGCTAAGTACACTGTATTTTGCAGGGTGTGGGTAGAAATGTCATTGTTTACACGGCGCTCGCCTCCTCCTGTGCCGCCTCCCGGGTGGGGGTTAGAGCGGGTGGAGGGTGCACTGCTGCCCCCTGGCCCTGTATCGGCACACTTGCTTCCACTACCCTCCCACTGAGTATAACCCATGTACACCCGTCCCCGTTCTTCCTTGACTCCTCCCTCTTCTGCTTCAAGTCCTGATGGAGCTTCTTGTGCTGTTCCCTCTGCATTACCGGGCGATCTGGGTGAATGAATACATCCTGAAATGCCTCGCTCCTTGCTAAGTTTTTTGCCTGCCGAATAACCTGCCATTTCTCTTCCCCGCTCGCTAGTGTGATCCTGAGGGGGCGAGGCTTATTCCCCTGCTTTTGTCCCAGCCTCCTCACATCCTGAGGGGTTGATGGAATCTTCAGAACCTCTGTACAAATATTTTGAAACTGCATCTTATCGTGTGTTACCTTACTCACAGTTCCCTCCACCTGGCTCTCTGGGACTCCAAAAACTATTACATTGTTCCTGCGCTGGAGACGTTCCTGGTGTTCCTCCTCTCCCCTAACAGTAGGTCCAGTTAATTTTCATTTCTTTGACACACTTCTTCAGAGTCCCAAGCTGCTGTAGAACCTGTTCTGATCCTGCATTACTCTCCGCCCCCACCCGTGGCCCTGCTGATATGTCAGCATAACTCCTCTTAGCAACCACCTCCAATTATGGAGTTCGATGTCAAATATTTGTTTTGAGTATACCGATCTGTGTTTTGAGTATACCGATCTGAGACTGTAAGTCCAGTTACGGGGTAAACAAAGACATAAGTCCCATAAATGTTTTTGAGTATCCGTCCGCTACACACCGGTATAACGAACTTGTTCTACGGAGTGGCTGATATCGTGACATCGCCAGGAATTTCTTCTTGTGACAAGTCAACGTCAAGAATGAAATACAGTAGTAATAAGGATATATATAAAAAAAAAGAAGAGTGAGAATATTGGCCAACGCATATACATTTAGTTATGTTATTGTATGCTAATCATACTCTGGATAGATTTGTTTAAAAAGTCACGACCACACGCAAACAAGAGTACAAAACCAGTATGAGTAATGTAACGACTTGATTATGTGTCGCCCAATATTCACACTCTTCCTATTTAGACAGAGAAAGAGAGAGCAGACGTATTTACTCTTAATTTGTTAAAGTTAAGGTCAAATAAACACTTTTTAAAAAAAACATTTTGCTCTTCATATGTTAAAATCAACCTGGTACAATAAAATTTGCCTCTGAAGATGTCTTAAATAAAGACGAAAGCTAAGGTGCTTGGATACGAGTTGACATGTTCTGATGGGTACGATTTGCTTGGGCCCTGTGTTGTGTCTTACAGGTCATCTCGGTGTTAGTTATGGTGAGGGCCGTTTCACCCTGTGATTCCTGTTAGGACCAATGTGGTGGTGTTTGTAGGTTGGAAGGACCTGGTGTTAGTGAGAGGTTCATGTCCCCTGGAGTGTCCCCCAGCCCGGGCTGCTAGCTGTACTGCTTCTCGTCTGTCTGTGGTATCTGTTTGGGGACGATGTACAGTACTTCTGCGCTATTACGACTTTTGATACTGCCTCGTTGCCACGGTGCTATCAGTCATAGTTCTTACCCTGGCTTTCAGCCTGGCAGACTGTCTCTCCATAGCTGCTTTTGCTTCCTTTAGCCAGTCCACATCAAATTTGGTGACACAACAATCTGCACATGTGTACTTAAGGTTTATCATTGAGAAGCACTGCGCTTGGAAGAGAGGCAGCTTAGTGCAAGAGTAATGTAGCCATATCTTATTATCATCACTTCTCAAGGTGAATTCCATGCCCTCAGATGATTTGCATCCTTGCAGGCCACCACACACTGCGTATCCTCTTTATTGTTTGCATCTTCGCTGGATGGCGCCATATTGGTTCACACACAAAAAACTACGTACTTTCAAACAACCACAATGTCTAGTTATATGAATTATTATATCACTTTACAGTTTCGCCCTTTAACAAAAACCGTTTATCATAGACTTAGTTTACTACTGGTTATAGTCAGTGCCGGATTTAGACCTGTGGAGGCCCATGGGCAGCCTCTTTGTGGAGGCCCCCCTCATTATAACTACCCAAGAGGGTCGGGTGGTGAGTGAAGCAGCCTAAACATCTGGGAGTTCTGGGGGGCACTGTAAGCCCCCTGGGAAAATTTTTAAATTTGAACACTTCTTTGGAGAATTTTGAAGCCATATGCAGTTATATTGAGGAAATTAGAACATTGAGAAATTTTTAATTAACCGTATATTTATTGATAGTGTACAAATTCCCAACACACACACACAAAAGTGAGACATTCATGTGGTTTCAAGTCGACCAGCCCTGATATAGCTACTACCGCACATGTCAAAAATTTTCAAGAGACTTCACAGAAAATAATATATTAGTTATTACAGAGAGATGATTCTTTGCATTATTAATCAGATAAACCTCTACTCAAATAATGGTTCTGTCCAAGAATGCATGTATAGGCTTCTTTAAGTCCAAGGTCAGATAGATTCAGAATAAGTATTAACTCCGACCTACTGTCAAACACAGCGCCCTGTAAAAATATTTTATTTGTTTTTTTTTAATCTCAATTTCGTTATTCCATGTAGTTCATTTTTAATCAATATATGTTTGTGGAATTCTAAATATATTATTAGCAACACAAACAATAACATTCATTAAAAATATACGGATAATAGGAAAACCAGGTATTCATGAATTTCAAGGAGTAGCTAGCCTAATTTCTATCACGCTTCTTGCTGAACATAGTTTTACGTGATGGAATAGATAAACATGAATTTTAAAGAATGAAAATAAAAATAATCCAAATGAATAAACAAATAAATAAAATATTGTAATATGTGGAGGCCCCCAGATTGTGGAGGCCCCTGGGTAGCTGCCCACTTTGCCCACTCCTGAATCCGGCCCTGGTTATAGTTACGACTTACGTCACTTAAGGAGAGCGATCCACAACCACATGTCCGTCCACACACCACCACAGTTGAGTAAGATAACAGTACCCGTTTATACAAAATGCTGAATTAATAGGTAGATAGATAGATAGATATGTATAAATGGATAGGTAGACGGATACATATGTGTAGATATTTAGTAAATGTTTTAATCATATTATCTGCTATAGTTACTTCAAGGCGTGAGTTATTACATCATCTACTGACCAGTCCATCAGGGCCAAATTAACTGCACTTCTGGCTGAGGCTAATACAGGTATTATATTCTGGCGGACCCTTAACTAGTGATATATATTAACATACAGTGCTGTATATGTAACGGCATAGTGCCAAGTACATTTATACTCTACATTAACAGTACACATATATTGTATAATAAACACTGCAGTGATTCTAGTGAGACATTGAATTATGAAATGACACAGGTAGGCTATGAAGCTGTCAGGTGACATAGAAGGGAAATTAAAATGTCAAATGACGTAAATCAGATATCAAATGACAGGCGGAATGTTAAAGTGACAGCTGACACACAGGAGATATGAGTATTTAAATGTTAAGTGACACGGGCGGGATATTAAACTATCCTCAGGTGATGGAAGTGGGATATTAAACTGTCAGCTATCACGCCGGGCCGTCAGGAGATGCTCGTGAGACATTCTACTCGAGTAACATTAAGGAGAAGTGTAAAATTCCTTGAACGAAGACGTGTTGTAACCACTACCAAAGAAAACGTGAACGAATACTGTACAGTAAACATATGAAATCACCTAAAAATTAGGCACCCTAGCTTATTTTACCTGATGATTCCATCACCTAACGCTAACCTAAACAAACTCAACCTCTCCAGGTAGCACTAGGGAATCAACAAGGAAACTATTGATTGATGATCTATTGATAGTCATACAATTATAAAGAGAGAACGGAAAGAGCTACTATGTGGATACTTTTCTGCCTTGTGTGAAAAAAGAGGACAGGATCTGCCTCTTTTTTTTTACGGGGATTAGCTCACCCGGGCACAGGTCACTGACCCACATCACGGCCTTGGGGGCGAAAATATTATAATACGTACAGTAATAATAATAATAATAATAATAGTAATAATAATAATAATAATAATAATAATAATAATTAATAATAACCATAAAAAATAAATCAAGAGTGGGAAACGATATACTGTATGTATATTGTGTTGTCAATACTAAGAGAAACGATTGAGACCCTGCAATTGTGTGTAAATGAGGCAGAAAGTCAGATCAGCAACCTAGGACTTGGTCACAAATTTCATGTCATATGGTAGCAGGGTCTACCAACCTCCGAGTGCTTGAGTGGATGATATCGTGTGCGTACGTACACTACTGTACTTGCGACAATTAAACAAGTGAATAAAATAAATCAGATATCTAAAGGGTCAAAATACTGATCGTGAAGAAAGAGTATCTTGTATGGTATATATTTCTTAAACATGGACAGCTGTGAGTGTCGGAGAGATCAGCTTATCGTTTTGATGTTTAATCATTAAGTGAAACGTGCTGGGTTGTCTAATCTTCACGTGTTCCGCCTACTGTGTGTGTGTGTTGTCGGAACTAAACATCCCTCAAGTTTTTATGTGTAAAGAGGCTCAAACACAGTATATACGGTCAACATAACCAGAATATCAAACTGTCTTAGTAGTTGTTTACAGATGAAGACTACAACATTTTCTACTGGAGTGTATTTTTCGGGACATTTTTAATTTTTTTTTTAATTTTTTCCTCGACAAAGGTTATATGTTCCAGCCTGTCTCGTGCTGTTCAATTTTTACCTTAACCATGGTTTTTTTGTTGGGGGGGGCACCCCCCTACATCCTGTGCAAGGTGAAGCACAGAAGCGCTTACAGCGCCTATCTGGGAAGCATGCTAAGTTCATGCTTGCCTTTATGTCTCATAAGTTAAGGGCGTAAAAGCCTGAAGGGTCATAGGTTTTTGTCAGCAAGTTATTGGAAGCTCCAATAACTTTCCCTGAATACGAATTCGCAACTTTTAGATTTACATCAGGTACCTACCTTACTGCTAGGTGAACAGGGACCAAGGGGGCTAGGAAGTGTGTCCAAACAACTTTCCACCTGCCCGGGAATCGAACCCGTGACATCTCGCTTGCGAGGCAAGAGTGGTATTGCTCTACCACCAGCGCCCCTCTTACCCATGTTAGGAAGTTTCTCTCTCTGTTTTATTGGATCACTTGAAGATTAGCCTAAGTTTGTTTCACCTTAAGATTAACTACCCGATCCATAACCTAACTTAACTAAACCTAACCTAACTTAGCGTAACATCAACAGCAGTGTTCGTAACATCAACAGCCAGTATCCGTTACATTAACAGCCAGTATCCGTTACATTAACAGCCAGTGTCCCTTACATCAACAGCCGGTGTCAGTGACAGCAGCTCTTCGCCAGCGGCTTGTCTCCCAGATAGACGGGCCGGAGAAACACGAACGTTTATAGGAGTAAGAAGCGAGCGTGAAGGACCAGCTGCGTCCAGAAATAATATACAGACATGTGAAAGTGAAGTTGAGAGGAAGGAAGCTAAGTGTTCCACGGAAGACATTCGAAGAGTTTAAGTGGTAAAAAGGTGGCAGAGAGTAAAGAGGGGGCAGGTAAGTGATGCTCCCCAGAGACAAGAAATTGGTGGGCGGTCAAATGTGGTAAGTGGAACGAAGGCCAGGGAACTGTGGTGTTGGGAGGCCGAGTACAAGTAGCCTACATGAGGAGAATTGATATTGACAGAGTAGTGAGGTTAGGTTTGGTTAGGTTAGGTTATAGCACTTATCGATATCATGATATATTTTGAAAGTGTTATTGATGTCTGAGGTAGAGTAAATCTTAATGGTTATTATGTTATTGATGAAAAAGACGGACAAGAGAATACGAGGTGGAAATATTTATATAAACCCTTATTGTAAGCTTCATCTTCTTTCGATTATTCTCAGTAAAGTCAGTGTTGTTTAGACAGTGACAGAAAGAGAACTTATACCAGTAGTGTGAGGGAACTTATGTCAGTAGGGTGAGAGAACTTATGCCAGTAGTGTGAGGAAACTTATGCCATTAGTGTGAGAAAACATATGCCAGTAGTGTGAGAGAACTTATGCCAGTAGTGTGAGAAAACTTATGCCATTAGTGTGAGAAAACATATGCCAGTAGTGTGAGAGAACGTATGCCAGTAGTGTGAGAGAACTTATGCCAGTCGTGTGAGAAAACTTATGCCATTAGTGTGAGAAAACTTATGCCAGTAGTGTGAGAGAACTTATGCCTGTAGGGTGAGAGAACTTATGCCAGTAATGTGAGAAAACTTATGCCAGTAGTGCGAGAGAACTTATGCCAGTAGGGTGACAGACCTTATGCCAGTAGTGTGAGAAAACTTATGCCAGTAGTGTGAGAAAACCTATGCCAGTAGTATGAGAGAACTTATGCCAGTAGTGTGAGAGAACTTATGCCAGTAGTGTGAGAGAACTTATGCGAGTAGTGTGAGAGAACTTATGCCAGTAGTGTGAGAAAACTTATGCCAGTAGTGTGAGAAAACCTATGCCAGTAGTATGAGAGAACTTATGCCAGTAGTGTGAGAGAACTTATGCCAGTAGTGTGAGAGAACTTATGCCAGCAGTGTGAGAGAACTTATGCCAGTAGTGTGAGAGAACTTATGCCAGTAGTGTGAGAGAACTTATGCCAGTAGTGAGAGAAAACTTATGCCAGTAGTGTGAGAAAACGTATGCCAGTAGTATGAGAGAACTTATGCCAGTAGTGTGAGAGAACTTATGCAAGTAGTGTGAGAGAACTTATGCCAGTAGTGTGAGAGAACTTATGCCAGTAGTGTGAGAGAACTTATGCCAGTAGTGTGAGAGAATTGTCATTTCTCAGTTGTTCGTCACATGTAGAGACAAAAGCCCAAACTTGATAAGGAATTTGTAAACAAACTTAGAAATACTGAGGCGCAGCAGTAAGGTGATGGCAACACTTTTTCGGTCAAGTTGATAAATTCTTGTTAACTTTGACGATGTTTTTGTTCCTTCTCTATCTATGTCGCTTTCTTTCTTTTCTCTCCTTTCTCTCCTCATCTATCTATGTCCTTCATTCTCTTTATCTCGTACGTACTTTAATCATATTCGTTAATGTAAGTTTTTTTATTTACAAAACAATATTATTAATGCATGTCAGATAATCGTTAATCTTCATTAGTTATATTTCAAAGACTCCGTCAGTGTCGTGAGTACAATTTTGCTCCATTTAATTATTTCACTTAACGAGCAGAAATGTTTTAGCAGACGCCAAAAAGAGGTTAGAGGCCTTTCAAACGTGATGTTACAGGAGGATGTTAAAAATAAATTACACTGATAGGAAAACAAATGAAGTACTAAGACTGGCAAAAATTTAGAGAGAAGTACTTGAAGTTAATTAAATAAAGAACATTTGATATTTTGGTCATATAATTAGGGAAGAGGGATAATAACAGAATTATTAATGGGCGAAGTTGAAGGTAGGTGGGCCAAGGGAAGGTAGGGACTGTATTGGTAAAAATTGCCCGAAAACTTATGGAGTGAAGGACTGTGGTCGCCATCCTTAGCCCTCAAACTCTTCTACCATCCGAGACACCTGTCGCCCTGTAAAAATTTTTGTTAGTTAAGCCAATGTTGCTTTATCTATAAGACTTGTCCACGCATCTGACCAATAACCATTGTTTAGAAATAACGGAGAGTTGGCGTGCCAAAAATCACCCAACGCAAAGGTCCTTGGCTGTGGATGGCTAGCCACCTAACATTGTTTTATGTTCCAAGGGAATTAGCTATGGAACTGACTTAACTGAGGCGTCCACTTATTCTGCAAAGTTTGTAGATAATACGGGACAAAGTTATGAGAGGAAACCATAATACCAGCGGTTTTATACACAAAATAAATATAAAAATAATTTTTTTCAGCATTCCTGAAAATACACAGGAAAAGCTTTTACACGAGGTAATAAGGCACTGTTTTGAAAGGGAAATCCACGATAAGTTGGTGTGCTGCCTCACAACCACCAGGGGATTAAAAAAAAAAAATTCCACCGATTCTTTTAAAGGCACTTTATCTCACCAGCAGTGAGGACTCGCTCGCTCGCGCTGAGATGTGATTTATTAGGGCAGAGTACGAGGGCGGGACAAACTCACAGTGATCGTCCCAACTTGTACGGCTTTTAGTCGTAAACAAACATTGCTTTTAGTCTGAGAACTTTTCTCTCTGAGTCTCCTAACACTATAATGGTGACTTGAAAGACCCAGAGATATGGAGAGAAGAAAAAAGAGGAAGATATTTTGTGTTGTGAGAAATAATGTCTCAGCAGATGTGGCTCTTTTGTGGAGGACAATTTGGAGTAAATTGCGGTTTCATATTTTGAGTTTTCTTAAAAAAGTGAAATATAATAAAGATGCATAGCTGCACAGAAGAGAATAGGCAGAATAGACTGATACATACCCCAAGTCGTCTCAAAGGAGTTCCCGGATTATGTAATTTGCCTGACACATGAGTTATCCTGCTTAGGAATTAATTACTAATGGACGCGCCTCATTTGCGTTAATGAAATTTAAATTACGAAGAGACTGTCTCATTAGGCTTGGCGAGGTATAATAGAGCTTAAGACCACCGCCATAAAGACTATACACTGAGGAGGTGGTCTCAGAGAGCAGTATTTCACTAGGCAATGTGGCACTTGTTTATGTTCCCCTGGACAGTCCCACTCTGTGTTCTGGGTCTTCACCTCATCAGTTTTTTTACGGGTTGCCCACCGCTGGGAACTGAGCTGCTTCCTTCCTGTGCCTCTCATACTCCAACGTAATGCTGCTGCATCACTTCTGTGTTTGCTTCCCGGTGTAGAACGTTATTTTGATGTATGATTTCAATAAACATGACATCACCTAAAGTAAAGATATCTTTACTGAAAGAGATAAGTCACACAGTAATCCTCCTTACGCATTACTATGTGCTGTCCAGCTAAACCATCCCAGTAACAAGCCTAGACATTATTCACCTACAACTGTCTCTTCACAGCCAAAATTCTCACCTGTGTCACCTGTGATGATGAAGGCTTTCATAAATGTTCATCATCCTAATTTTAGTTTCAAGAGTTCATTAATTTTTTGGCATCAGGCAATCAATAATTTCCTGTTACAGAGGCTCATAGTACAACAGCGGCGGCAACTGCTACTGCCCGTGACCTCACAACTCAGTACCAGTAGAGTTACGTCTCTAAATATACTTGGAAACTATAACCATACTTGACGTCTTCAAACAGAAACCCTTCTCTTCAAACGTACTGAACAACTTCATACACATTTGACGTCTACAAACTTAGCGCCTGCCGATAAACTCGATGTACACACACACACACACACATACACACACAGACTAATCCATTACCACCGTTGTGAATGATAAAAAAAACTTTGTAAAGAGCACACATCCCTTTAATAAATAACGTGTGTGTCTCAGTGTAGCATCAATGCCTCCGCCTGCGTACAGTACAGTAGGTGGACGAGCGAGGCACCACCCAGTCCCTCCACCTCATTATATACGTCGAGTCATTTCGTAAGTTGGAAATCATAGGTAATTTTTTGGTCTCCCCTTCTTAGTCAGCTCTCGAATTTTCTCTCTAACATTCAAGAAGTGAAGCTTATTTCTGACGCTTAGAGTGAGGGAAAGAGACAAACGGAAAATAGAAAGGAAGAGACTGAGACATATAATGAGAGACTTAGATAAAGAAAAATGTATAAATAAACAGAGAGAAAGAGAGAAGGCAGCTACTAACAGTTTTCAGTGTGTTCTATGCAGCACATCAGTTCACAAAGGAAAACTTTTAGAAACCGTCTCTTGTGTAGCGACCAAACATTTTCTCCTTCAAAGGTTTTCCACAAGCTCGCCCAAGATTACATTAAAACTTTTCTCCCCAGATCATTGAACGTACAAACATGGACCATTTAAGGTAGTGAACGCAATACCCTCTCTAAAGTTATATCTTATCGTCTGATGCTGGCTAGTGCTGGAGTTTGTGGCATGAATCTTTAACTGTGTCATCGTGTAGTCAGTCTGTTGCCAGGAGGTAATCCATCCTCTCCTCCTCACAACTATTGACTTGTAGCTCTCCATGAAGTAATGGAGTCTCATTAATAAACAAACACTGAACCACCTTGAATAACCCCTCCTACTCCTCCCTCACACTCCATTCCATTACAATATACAGAATACTATAGGTTGTTCTCTTAAATCACAACCTGGTGAGTGTGTGTGTGCTCTTCATGACAACTTTAGCGAATCGTGTAATTCTTGATATGTTTATAAAGATTTTGGTTAAGCTATATCATCAAGTTCTCCTTATCGGACGAGTCATTTTTCTGTTTCCTTGTTTCTTGAGTTTCCTGGGTCTGGTTTGTCTCTCCCGCCACCACCACATCCTAATTTCACAACACAGCTGGAATACCCCAAGACTCCTATACTCTCTTCTTAATCCATATCAATGACCTTCACTCCACCATGTTCAACAGAACACACACACAGATGCACTCATATAACAATTCAGACCAAAATGCATGAGTTATGGTGGTGTTGAATTAAGCTCAATTGAGATCGATCATTACCAAGTTATAATGAGACTAATATAACTAATAGAGACGATAATGAAGGTGAACAGTTATATATATATTAAGCGTCGTGTCCTCGGGTACAGGAGGTCGTAAAAGTGGGGGGTGTGGTAGAAGTGGGCGGTAGAATTGTGTAGTCTGAAGGCGTAGCAGTAACTCCTACCAGAATCACTGTAGGAGGACGGTGGGGGTTATATCCCAGTAACTAGCAGCAAATATAAGCGAGTTTGTATGGGCTACCAAAATAGCCAATATATTACCGAACACTAAATTAAGCGTCCTATCAAATTCGTGGGAGGTGTTGTCAGGTTCACACGTAAGATAGGCTGCTGACATGACGACAAAGACGACGGCGCGAGGAGCCATATTATCTCACGAGCGCCCCCAGGAATATAATCTCGTGAAATAAAAGAGTGAGAACCTGAGCCAGCGAGATAATTAGTGAAGATAATGAAGATCAGAGAGACGCTGACCTGCCTTTACCAAACATCATCCAGGTGGCTAATTAACGTAAGTTATACCCGCTGAAATTCTTAATTAATATGCAAATTAACTTTTGATTCTTTCTTGCGTGTACGCCTTGATGATTATTGACTTTGTATCTTTCAAATATGAGACTTGGCATTTTAGTTTCCAGTGATTATGACGGTTCACTGTGCGCGCGAGTGAGTGCGTTTTGTTGTTGTTGTTGTGTGTGTGTGTGTGTGTGTGTGTGTGTGTGTGTGTGAGGATTGTTCACCACTGACCACCCTCAGACTCGGAATGATGCTGGTACTTCAGCTGTCCTCAATCATGCATCATCAGGCACACTCAGACATGGAAGGATTCGATATCATCAGTTACTCCTAAATATTAAGGATCCTGCATCTTTAACCACTCTTAAACACGGCAGACATCTTACACTATCAAGATTTACTCTACCCAAAAAATAAAAAAAAGATACTGCACAAACAGCCATGCTCACACATGTAAGAATGTTGCCCCCATCAGCCACCATTGCATGTGGAAGATGACTACACCGTCAGCCACACTCAGACATGGACGTATCCTGCATAACAAACCATCCTCAGACATGAAATTATCAGCCACCCTCAGACACGCAGCAGCTCAGCATAATATTAGCTAGGATGGGGCACGTCATTATGCTGGCGGATGGCCACTGCTGCCGCTAAAAAGTAATAAAGAAGAAATTGGAGATTGTGGGGTGCAGCGCCAGGTGGCCGAGAAAAATTAATGTGAAGTAAGACGGTAGACGGCGACGTGTAGAAGGAACAGTGAGGCGTTTCTCTGTTTCTTCAACTTTGACCCGTCTAGCCAGGGAGAGTGTAGGTAGGTGCTGAATTGCTGATGGAATGGTGAAGTGCCCTTCCTTAGAGTCCTTAGCCTTGATGAGGGAGTGAGAAAAGAGGAGAAGGACGAGGCTTAGGAACCAGCGTAATGGTCTACTTCATTCTCCTTAACCTTGATGAACGCACTTTAAGATCACCAGTTAATGTGTTCATAAGAAGTTGATGAGGTGTGACACTTCTCTACGTTTAACATTAGATGCATTACAGACAATCCTTACGGTAGATTATGATGATGGTAGAGCGTTGGTGGGTTGGTTGGTCTTTTACCCGAGTGAGGTACGAGGTAAGAGCGACGTCTACCCATCATGGATCAGTCTTAATCTTTTTCCGTTTTCTTTTTTCTCCATCTCCTCCAGCAAGGAAATACATTGGGTTCACAAATTCACTTTAATTCTTTCCCTAGAAACATCATTCGGCTATTATCAAGTGATTATGTCAGGTCAGTATCTTTTAAAGGTCCAACTGTTCTGCCTTCTGTACCATTGAAAGGTAGTAAGAACTATCTGAGTAAAATAAAGCCTTACAGTAGACATAAGATCACAATATGATAAACATAAAAAATAAAGGATTATAATAACATTAACCTCTTATATAAGGTTGGTAAGTATAAAAATGTCTACAGGGAAATGAAATGACCGCAGAGGGATATTTTGTAATTAAGTGAAGTAAGATGGACAGATTTGAATAAAATTGGTTGTGTAGAATGCCGCTCTATATATTCAGATGGTGAAAAGTATAAGACTGTAATTAATTCTCTAGAGCAGAAACTGGGAAGCTGTGAATGGGAAGTTGGTCACTGTTAGGTAGAGCTCTGTTGGATAAGATTAATGATAATTCACACACTCATACACACACAGAGGACCGAAAAAAACCACTTTGCACCACAGTAGTTGGACAAGGTAATAAGATCACGTTTGAGGCTAGTGAAGCAAACGAAGGGTGTGCAGAGTATGAACCAAAATCTGTGTGAAGTAAGGAACAGAGAAGGAGATAAGCTCAAGCTGCCAAATTAGTAAACAAGAACATAGATTTTGAGACAGCTATGAATAAAACTGAAATGAAAGCCTCTTGGGGTTGATGGCCTACCAGTCGAATTTCTCAAACAAATAGACAATATTGTATTGATATGTTGGGACCAAGTCTGCAACGTTTTTATTTCACCAAAGCTTTCTAGAACTTTATCTTTAATTTTAGGAAACTTGGAGTGGACTCAGTATTATTAAGCTACACGTACAAACTTTACTGAGAATAATCTAAATCGATTGAAAACTAATCATTTGATGACGACGGGAGATTTAGTAAGTGATGAAGAACGACGAAAATATCTTTAGTTTGAGAATGTTAACCTAAAGAGTAAATACAATAAGCATAGATGACTTGGGAAACAAAAATAAGCGTTAATAATAAAGATATTAAACTTCTGAAGGAAAAAATATCTGCTTGCATCAGGAAACTGCAACGTAAGAAAATTAATGATCATTCTAGTTAGTTGACGATAAGAACAGGGACTTAAACAAGGTTGCCTGCTGTGCCCAACATTATTTAATATTAACTCATAATTTTCGATGAGAGAAGATATAAATAGCGATTAATAAGTGAAAGTTAATGGGAAAATAATATAAAATGTTCGTTGGACACTTTCAGCAGACACGAGGAGACTAAAGTGCTCTAAAAAGTGGTGTAACGTGACTTAAACTGATAGAAAATAAAGAAAAGGTAACATGACTAAGTAAAACAATGAAAAAAAATATATATATAACTTCAGCAATGGACTTGTCACGTGGAAAGCGTAGTTTTATAACGAAGAGGAGAACCAGGGTAAACACAAACATCTTGAAGTAGGTCTTCTTTTAATTGCTAACGTTTCGAAATAATCCTTTTCCATCATCAGAGCCTAAAAAGTTTTGAAAAAGTTTAAGAATACAGGTGATATACAATAAAAACATAATATTATACGAAAATTTACCTTCGATAAACTTTAAAAAATAAAATAAGAACAATCCAATTCAAAACCGACAAAACTGACCAGAGACCTACAGTACATACAAAGCTAAAGTCAGGAAATAAAAAGTTTCACCCTTAGAAATAAACTTAAGAAGCTTTTCAATTAATTCTATCCACAAATTTCTCTTAAACTAATCTTTAAAACCCAAGAGTTCAATTAAGAAATTCTTTAAAACTAAAGACACCATACCCACACACCTGCAATCCTCAGTTGTTTATCAATTTACGTGTGCTAGCTGTAGGGCAGCATATATAGGTCAAACTAAAGACATTTGATAACTCGCATCCATGAACACTTGGGCCGTTCCGTTCGAACAGGCCATTTAATAACACAACCACCACATTCAGCTATTCGTAACCACGCCCACCAACATGACCACCCGTTTTCGCCGTCTGATTTCTCAGTTCTTGGCAAGAGCGACTGTGATACAGACCTCCTCATTATGGAGGCATTACGCCGGTATAAAGAAAAGCCATCGCTTTGTGATATGGCCTCTAGTGAATTGTTGTGGTTTTCGCACTAAGGCTCGTCTGAATTAAGGTAATACCCCCTGTATATTTTATTTCATACTCGGTAGAATATCAGTGTCAAAAATGTGGATTGATCTTTATAAGAATATCAATAAAGCTCTGGGTATATTGGAAGTGTGAAGAGGTGGAAATTATTATTATCATTCTCAGCGATTGATGGACACCAGAGGATGGCCAGCTTACTGTCCATACACGTGAAGATGGCCAACTCACTGAGCAAACACGTGTGAATGGCCAACTCACTCTCAATAAACGCGAGAATTACCAGCTTATGTGAGATAATTACTCACTGAAATGGAAAGTTGTCTAGATTACATTGATGATCAGTTTTCACGGGAGGATGGGCAACTAGTGCGAGAGGATGACAAATTTTTAGCAGTAGGATGAGAACCCCAGGATGAAGAAGATATAACGACCAATCGACAAGATGGGACGCTTAGAGAGCAAGATGCTAAGTTCAGATGAAAACATAGGACGTTTAGACAACAAGAATAGCCGTTTAGACGATAAAAATAAATGTTTAGACGATAAGAATAAACGTTTAGACGATAAAAATAAATGTTTAGACGACGAGAATAGCCGTTTAGGCGACAGGGTGGAAGGAAGTTCAAACGACAATGTGGGACGCTCAAGTACCAAGACAAGACGATCATGAGTGGGACGGCAACTATAAGAGCCGAGCTGGAACACCTTTGGACACAGCATCAGGTGTTGGTTCTCGTTGAACCTACGACGGAGGAAACCAATATTCTTGCTTTATTGTGCTCTCAATCAACGACTTTATTTTGGGGGTTGTCTTCTGTGCTCGGAAATAAGTATGATAAAACTTACATTATTAGATGCTTTTATGATCGACCTTTAAGAAAACTCTTAAGTGAATTGCAAAACCAAACAATAATATCTAAAAAGGTCTTCCAACAGACTCCTCTAAAACTTGCCGACGCGTTCACTAACAATTACAAAATTGTTTCAAAATAAGTTTCCATTGTTCCTGAGTCAGTGATCCGTAACACAGGGCGTGACTCTTCGTGGGTTTTATGAAGGATGAAAAACTAACGAGAGTTTGATATTGTCTGGCAGAGTTCCATCACGGGGCTTCACTACCCATTGTTTTTGTGTTTAGGTCTCTATATGGTCCCCCTCCTTCTGTGTCTATGTATATTTTCTTTCATTTATATACTTACGAGTGAAAATATACAACTGAAAAACACCACCAACCAGTAGCTGACAAGAGAGAGGGCGACGAAATACGTGAATCTCTTATTTACTCAGGAAGGAATATTGTCCCTGTAGAAATGAGTCGCTTCATTACACTCGTCTTTGAGATCTGGACAGCAGTTAGGATTTTTCGTAGTCGTGAGTATGATACAGTGGCCAAATTTGACAAGCAACAACACCGTGGCTGATCTTCCTGTCAAAGCCAGAGTGACGTTCTAAGAAGTGTATTCTTGGGTGACATACTAACATTTATTTAACCTTAGTTGTGGCGGCCAACAAACAACACTCTGCGTACCGTATGTTTATCAGCAGATATTTTCACCATCCTATTACTCCCCATGAGGGTAGAATAGAGAGAGAACGTGACACTTGCTGTGCGAAGTCTCAACCTTGAGTGCCTGGAGGAGGTAGCCGAGATGTATCACGGCCGAGTTGCTCTTGGCAGCTAATGAGGTTTTTCGCAAAATCACTGCAGCTTCAGTCAGTCGCTTGTCTTCTTAAGCAGCAGCCTTTTAAACGTAACTGTCTTTCCTGTACAGTAACTGCTGAGTAAAGGAGTTCTCTTCGGTAATGTGGTAACCAAAAATCATCTGTATTGCCAACTATTTTTTTTTTAAATTCAGTTTGTTGGTTTTATAATATATATTAAAATATTGCGTATTACGTTGCTGCATGAAGAGCAAGTAAGGCGTTCCAGGTGTGACTAATTGACGATGGTTTTATTATACAGTACTGTATTGAGACAGTTACTCAGGTACAGCTGCGATAGTTTTATGTTCATGCTTTCAGTTCTTCTCACTAAGAACCCACGAGGTACAGTATTATACTTACCAGAATGTACATACGAGTCCCTCAAACGGTGTGTGACAGTGTGCCCCCCTTGCTGTTCGGTCGATGTCATCCACTGATGCTTCCAAATCATAGCTGCGTTATCTCTTCTCTTCATACATAAGTCACGCATTAATTGAGTAACAGCACATTGGAAACGGCTGTCACACGCCCCAAGAGTCAGTAGCTACATCTCGTTACATTGTCTGTGATCTGGATATAAATGCTTTAGGTTTGTATTGCGCTTCCCCTTTATGATTTATTCAAGCCGGTTAAAGCCGTTTCTTATTCACTATCTTCACCAGCGACTCTTTTATTTGAGTGGATCAAGCTGAGTGTACTGTTTGTATATTTCTTTCATTAAGCTGTATAGACCCAGCTATCCTAATAAGAATACTGAAGATTAAGATAAAATGTAGTGAAGTAAGTACACCTATATCAGATTTGTCCCCGAGGGGGCTAGTTTATTGGGCACCCCCTTACATCCTGTGCAAGGTGAAGCGCAGAAGCGTTTGAAATACACCTATATCAAGAAAGATTCCAATTGTGGCTTTTTACTACTACCGAGTGACGTTGTTGAGTACTCCAATCTACACTGCAGAGAGAGAGAGAGAGAGAGAGAGAGAGAGAGAGAGAGAGAGAGAGAGAGAGAGATGATAATCCTTTTTTTGGTGCATCAACTGATGACTGTCGTAAGATTTGTGTCATTTTTCATGTGTCGTGTGCGACAAGGAAGTCGTCTAAGATGCTCGTTTATTAAAGTAGAGAGATACTTATGGTAATCGTGTCACCATGCGACGACCCTCAGCTCTACTTCTTAATCAATTTTGAAGCATTTCACTTTATATTTACTGTACCTCAGTGAAATATTGAAAACTGGAATGACATGTATTCTGTGTTTCAACCAAATGCATAACTACAATAGAATACAATTTTTAATTTCAACGGCATCTCTCTTTCACTGCATACTGCACCATTAAAGATGTTCGCTACTACAGGCAGGTTGGTCATGCGTCAAGTGTAGGATGACTTGTGATACACTGTTGTACGGTAGAACCTCTGAAGGTGATCGTCTTTTCTTCTTCATTAGATACAGTATAAGGGCCTCACTGCTGGTGAAATAGGTCGTTCCTCTGTCGCATACTGTACAGTGCGTTGGTCTCAATTCAGGTGTGAAGGGTTCAGCCTTGCAATATCACCGTTACTGGGCTCTCCAAGTGTAAAGAACCAGAGGGAGCTGCTGCGGCCTGAGAGCTCGGAGCTGCACTATCTCGTCCATCAGACACCAGCGCCCTCTTGTGGCCTTTGATAACTCCCTTGTTGATGAACTGACTTATCTTGGCTCCGTCGATCATGTTTTAGCATTAGATGTATTTATGGTCAAATACAGATGAAATATGCCTCTTTAACAACTTCTAGCTGATATTTATTCACGTGAAGATGTCTTTTGCATGTACTGTATACTTCAGATTACCTTCTCTTAATCATCATTCGTGTCAGTGGTGAGTTTCTGACTAGAGAACGAGCGTGGTTCGTTTATCACATCTGCAAGTATGGGTTTCTTAATACTGTACATCGAATCAGTCTATTTGGAAGTAAACGAACCACTTGGCCTTACCCTCGTTCGCCAAGGCCTCAAACTGTACGTAACGGGTGCCAGTCACATCAGTCTCATCCTTGTTCTAGGCTAGGTCCACCACAGTCATATTCAATGATCGAGAAGGATCTTAAAACACCAACTTGCTGCCCGCGACTGACCGACTTACCCATGACGAAAGTTTGGCGACTGAGCGGCAGACTGACAAGGAAAAGTGCTTAGGATCTGAGTCAGGAAAGATTACCCACAGGAGACGACCAGAAGATTATTGGGAAGGTCTTACTGAGCCAAGATGGAGGAGCTGGCATAGTGGTGTGGAGGGAGGGAGGGAGGGCATCACTGAGCCAAGATGGAGGAACTGGCATAGTGGTATGGAGGGAGGGAGGGCATCACTGAGCCTCACTGAACATGTATAGCTATTTCAACCAGATAAAAGCAAGTTGCATTTTCACAAAACTTATAAATATATGCAATGTTACGAGAGATAAATTCCATCAATAAATAAACCCGACAAATCCTCAGGCAATATCTTTTCCGCTTAATATTTTAATCCTCTCTCATAAATATTTGCCAGAAGAAAATACTGTTTAGGAATTCTCTTTGAAGTTGTTTTGCAGTTTACAGAAGACTCGGCGACAGAAGACTCGGTATACAAAGTTTATAGTGCGAATACTTTTATGAGAGGGAAAAAAAATCGCTATTTCCCAAGATCATCAAGGAAAAGCGTAATAAACCAGCCCTGGGCCAGCCATGTTGGTCGGTTAAACTCCGTCATTAAGACAACATCTCCCTCCGCCAGTCCCGGGTTCTGTTTCTTCTACTTTTGTTAATTTTAGTTAAAAAACAAGTGAGCAACTCCCAATATTTAGGTGAAACAGCGCCAGAGACCCCGGCCGGCCGCCCCATTTACCGCCCAGATTTGTCAAGACCACAAGAAGTTGTTGATAATGTGTCTGACACTTACTACCCCCCCCTCTCTCTCTCTCTCTAATGGTTCTCACTCTCATTCCCTCTCTGTCTCTCTTTCTCCCTCTTTCTATCACACTCTCGCTCTCAGTTTCCATTTCTGTCTTTAAACTGTTTCTCTCTCTCTACACACTTTTCTAGGGTAGGCTAAGAAGGAGAACTGTTTCCAGGGGTGATAATAATTTAGGTCGAGTATTTTCAAGGAGACAACGTGGAACTCTAATGCTGGTTCTGTCTCCTCACTGTGGTCTTGACATTAGATTAGGATAGGTTAGTTTATGTAAGGTTAAATTAGATAAGCTTTAGGGTGATTAATCTTAAGGCGAAATAAACTGGGGTGCCTAATCATCACGTTATTTAAATAAATAAATAAAATGGGTAATCTCCCGCCGGTGATACAAGCTACTCTTACATCACATGCACGAAACACTAGGCTACGGTGACGCTTATGTGTCGAGTAATAATCACGATCTCGAAGCAGCAGGACGTTAGCATTATCTCCTGACACCCTATCTGGCCTGGGACCTTATACAGTATATTATTATTATTATTATTATTATTATTATTATTATTATTATTATTATTATTATTATTATTATTATTATTATTATTATTATTATTATTATTATTATTATTATTATTATTATTATTATTATTATTATTACTACTACTATATCAGCACAATGGGGCTCTAAACAAGAAGCTACCTATAACACAGTCTCAGTGTCACACCGACTGGTAGTAGAGGTGGTGTTGGTGGATGTTTGGCTGACTGGTAGTGCTGCTGGTGATGGTGGACTGGTAGTGCTGCTGGTGATGGTGGACTGGTAGTGCTGCTGGTGATGGTGGACTGGTAGTGCTGCTGGTGATGGGACTGGTAGTGCTGCTGGTGATGTGTGTGGCTGCTGGTGATGGTGGACTGGTAGTGCTGCTGGTGATGGTGGACTGGTAGTGCTGCTGGTGATGGTGGACTGGTAGTGCTGCTGGTGATGGTGGACTGGTAGTGCTGCTGGTGATGGTGGACTGGTAGTGCTGCTGGTGATGGTGGACTGGTAGTGCTGCTGGTGATGGTGGACTGGTAGTGCTGCTGGTGATGGTGGACTGGTAGTGCTGCTGGTGATGGTGGACTGGTAGTGCTGCTGGTGATGGTGGACTGGTAGTGCTGCTGGTGATGGTGGACTGGTAGCTGTGGAGGGAGAGGTGGTGATGGTGTTGTATCTGGTGGTTTGGTTGTGTTATAAGTTGGTTCTGTAGAGGGTGGAGGACGCGACATATTACTACCGTGGTTTCGTAATTTAAATCTTCGTGAGTTTCTCAGACTTACAATAATGAGATTTTGTTTTCTTATCCTGTCTCTTTCCTTAACCGTAAATGTTTTATATCATTCTCTTACCATATGTCTCCCCTACGGCTCACTTGCATATTATCTTTGTTATTGCAGATTTTTTCCCGTTGGAATCGAGAATAATTACATTTCGCGTTTTTGTTCCGTCACATCCCCGTCACCGTCAACCACCATCACCGTCAACGACCATTACCGTCAGCCACCATCATCGCTAATACTTGTTCAACCACGACTAACACGACTGTCATCATCCTGCGCCCCTGCCTCCCATTCCTCCCAACCTCACACCAACACCACTCTCACCCCTCCTTCCTTGCCTCCTTCACCCTAACACCACTGTCATCCCTCCCTCCCCCAATACCACTTTCACCCCGCCTTCTCTCCCTTCTTGCTTCTCTCACCCCCACACCACTCTCTCTCTCTCTATCCTTCCCTCCTTCACCCAACACCACTCTCGCCCTTCCCCACCTTGAACATCCTAAGAAATGTTCTAGTACTGTCACTTGTCACTGGTGTCATAATATAAAGTACAGAGTTAATATACTATGATGATTGTCACGTTATCTTTTTTTTTTATGTTACTCTGCCTCTGTAGTTTTTAGGATTTTGTGATGTAAAATTTTACTCGGTCACCCACCTCCCCGGCCTGGAGGAGGTGGTGGTCAACGCCTTGGAAGATTGATGTCATATTCCTGTGCTTCACCAACAAAGGTTTTTAAGCTAGTACTTTGAGTTGATTCATACACTAAACGTCAACAATTGAACATTAAGGGAAATGTATCATTCAGGTTTTACTTTTCCTCGTAAGTAGGATTGTATCACAACATTATCTTGGAGACTGATGACCCGGGATTAACATAATAGACTCTTGAGCTGTTAGGGGAAGAGAGCCTTAACTGGGACCTCAGTGGCTCGCGTTCTGCTGTGGTGCTCACGCTGGTATGGGGTAATTTTACTGGTCACAGATGCGCGATACTTCTAGTTCATACTGTACATCCCTGCCTTTATGTACATCATTTTCTGATAAAACGTCTCCAAAATGTTAACTCCTTCGCTGCAGGGACACAGCGTTTACTGTCTTACTTAGTTAGTGCCAGATGATTTTATTTAGCTCAGAGACTATATCCACTAACCGCAAGTAGCCTGTAAGACTTAAGAATCTCGCCCTATAACTGTTAATTCACGTTTCAATAATGATATATAAGACGAGAAATATAAAATACAATACATAACAAGAGAGGGGTTTTATTTCCACATAAAATGGTCATATACAAAATTTACAGCGGCAGAGACAAAGCTGAAGACTGTAAATCTGTTCTCCGATAAGACGCCCCGGGAACTGTTTATGTCTGGCTCTCTCTCTCTCTCTCTCTCTCTCTCTCTCTCTCTCTCTCTCTCTCTCTCTCCGAAACTAAGAAAATATCTGTGAAATCCACATCTTTATTTTAGAAAATCATCAATTTTATGTATTACAGTATCAGTTCCTTATATTTCCCCACACACAAAGTTTTCAAACACTCTTATGCATCGTTTCTTCAGACCTTTTACCTCATGTGTTTCAGATTTAGGACATCGGTGTGACATATATAACACAGGTGTGACATATCAAACACAGGTGTGACATATCAAGCACAGGTGTGACATATATAACGTAGGTGTGACATATCTAACACAGGTGTGACGTATCTGTAACGGCACTAAGAGCCCCTCCCACCCACCTCTCCTATGGTTGTTCCCAAGGCCTTGTTTGTTTCTCAAGGCTGTGGCTACACGTTACTTCTCTCTCTCTTAGCGGAAATAAACACTGATAAATCCACGTAGTAATAATTTTCATATAGTGTTTATTTTCTTGTGAGTTTTGGTGAATTCCGTAAAATTATTCTGATGCTGCATTTCAAAATTATTTCATCTTTTTTCTTACATGACAATCAAAGTGGATCATTCCTCATCCTCACGTCATATGCCCTATCCGTTCACTGTCACACTGATTGATTTTATTCCGTCCCTGACACACAAGAAATGTCTGTTTGTGTGTTCTTGTGAAGGATCATCATGGCTGCCTGAAACACCGACTTTGATTACCACAAGATTAATATTAATTCATCTCCCTCCGATACACTTTCCCTTTCTCTTACCCCTGCTTTATTCTATCTTGTTCCTTCCCCCTTCCATACTCCTTAATTACCTTTCCTTCTACACCATCATTCATCCTTCCCTTACCTCCTCCATTATCGACTCCATTCATTATCTCTTCATCGTGTCTCCCCTCATCTTGTCTTTTCACTTTAAGGACGCCATCAGTTTAAGAATTACATGGGTACTAACACAACACAGTCATGGCGTGTGTAGTCTCTTGGTGCTGAAACGACGGCAGAGTCTGGTTATGATTCCTGGTGTTAAAGTGACACACAGGTAATGGCTTCTAGTACAACAGAGACAACATAGACAAGCCGTAGCCTCAGTAGCCTCACAGACCGTAGCCTCAGTAGCCACACAGACAGACGGTAGCATCAGTAGCCTCACAGACAGACCGTAGCGTTAGTAGCCTCACAGACCGTAGCGTCAGTAGCCACACAGACAGACGGTAGCATCAGTAGCCTCACAGACAGACCGTAGCGTTAGTAGCCTCACAGACCGTAGCGTCAGTAGCCACACAGACAGACGGTAGCATCAGTAGCCTCACAGACAGACCGTAGCGTTAGTAGCCTCACAGACCGTAGCGTCAGTAGCCACACAGACAGACGGTAGCATCAGTAGCCTCACAGACAGACCGACGAAGCGTTAAACACTGAACACAAACAGAGACTCTAAAATGACATCAGAGATTCCATTAAATTATCGGGTGTCAGTTTCTCAGTTATAATGGTAATTGCTTTCTTGACTTTATTATCATCGTCTGTTTGATCACAGTGTTAATGACCGGAGATAATGTTGGTGATGCCTGTGTGGTGGAGGTGCCATAGTGACGTTCCTTAACTGTGTGTTGGTGATGCCTGTGTGGTGGAGGTGCAGGTAAGGAGTAACCCCTGAGACCAAGTCTGCAAGTAAACAAACACACACACACACACACACACACACACACACACACACACACACACACACACACACACACACACACACACACACACACACACACACACACACACACACCATGGAAGAAGGTGACTTGACTGGCTATGAGTTACATCAAAACATAACCTTCCTCCGTAATCAGCGTCAGTAACTCAACACATATTAGCATTAAACTGAATATTTCTCTTCTTTATGTCGTAACTTATTATTGTGAGTGTATGATACTAATTTATACCCTCTTGTAAACTCCCCTGGCAGGACAAAGAGAGCTGGAGTGATCTGCGTTATTTAAGAGAGAATCTATACCATGGAGCAGCACCGAGGGAGATTGTTGTCCCAAATTAGTCTTGGAGAGAGAAGAATAGAACTGGTTACTGAGGACATTAGACAAGAGAGACGAACAATATATTAAAGTTCTCTTATTCTTGTTGTTTTTTTATTTATTTATTTATTTATTTATTTTGTCTTTTATAGGGAGAGGTTAAGTGATCAGCTTGTGTGAGGTATTATTCTGGTAACCTTATCTAATCTAACCTTACTTAACCTCATCTAACTTAACCTATCCCATCACGTGATAAAAGTAGAAATAAAATTGACTTAACTCGTGTGTAAATATCGACTTAGTTCCCCATAAGCGAGGTAAAAGGAACCTTAATCAGTATATACCTGAAGATGACTATATTACATCACTGCATCTCTTAACCAAGGAATTCATTAGGCAGATCTTCACTACAACTTTCTCTCGACATATCAAAGGGCTTCCAAAAACTCGTCCTCATCAAACTTGTTCAAAAGGAGTTGTCCAAGAAATTGTCAGATTATTATAAGGATCGCGTTATGGTTTTTTTTTGTGTCATAAAGGTGTAAACGGTAATGTTCTACACGACCATTTATTATATGTTAATTTGGTAAGATGAACTATACTTAATCGTGGCTTGTTTAATGGTTACCCTAATCCACTGTGAGAGGAGTTAACACGACAAACACAATGGTGGGAGGATGTAAGTTAAGACGTTAATGCGCGGTAGCATGGGACGAAATAGACGTAGTTATAATGACAAGCAACAATGATACAGAGGAATATAATGATGATGAAGTTTATCCTGAGTCTAACAAAACATTTTGTCACCAGAGGGAAATATTGAGAAGGCGTAGTGACTTAAACTATCATATACCACTAAGTAAATATAAAATGGCAGCTGCTAACAAAAATTTATGTGTTTTGAATGATTTACAGCCTTTAATATTGTTTAATAAATGTGATATGATTAGAGAGGTCGAAAAAACATCACACGCCCCGTTGAGGTAAGTGATTTAGCACGAAACGCAGGACGGACGGGTATACTTGTTTCCTCCTTCACCCAAGTAATTTTGGCGTCCAGTACTGTGCATCTTCATACACAAGAGGGTGGGGGGAGGGTGGGAGGGCGGTATGTCACAACAACAATGACAATTAAATCTGTTAAGAGGACGATCGTCACCTCATACATAACAAAAATAATCAAGGTGTGAAGTGAGGGATGGGTCAACGCTTATAACACTCCAAGCGCTGAGTTCACCATCATATCCAGTTTCACGGCCAGAAGTGAGAAATGGTTAAAGGCTGTAAGGCTCTTTGCATCCCAATATACCAGAGTGTTGCGACGTATCGGTGAGTTATAGTGAAGTTTATTGTTCCCTCTTCATATTTCAACGTATAAATACAATACATCTATTTTACGTGTCTGTTACTAAGTCCTGTCACTTTAGTTGTAGTAAAAGAGAAAGAGGTTTTAACGACCCAGACTATTCCTTCTCTGTCTTGATGAGGTTGTTCATCACGTTCATTACTGCCTTCAGGTGGCTGTTCTAAAATGTCGACGATTATTTGCTTCTGCTCCTGTGGGTAGAGATATGAACACGGAGGTTAGTATTGCCGCGTTCTCCCTACTCTCCTTTCGTCTCCGCGTCCCAACTAAGTGATAAACATAGTGAGAGAAAGAGGAACTGTATCACAAACCCCGGCATGGGAGTGTAGACAAGCGGCCCTGTCATTACTGCATCCATCAGCTTCATGGTTCTCCTGTTCAGAGTTGTCCCAGCAAGTCTTAGGATGGTCACCAATGTTACAGTGATTTCCATCTCTGCATCTCCACACACACTTGATCAGGGTGCAGATGTTCAGTGTGCTGTTTTCCTGGTGCGGGCTGAGCTGGAGTGAGTGGGAGAAGGGTGGTGGGCGTGGGCGGGGGCGGGAATGTATCATACCTGATGTTCCTCTTGGTGGCGGTGTTCGGTTGTGTTGAAGCTGTGAGAAGCTCGAAGTAGTGGAATCTTCGCTGATAACACTGTTTAATTTATCCAATGAGCTTAGAGGAAGCGTTAATACATCATTGAAGCATAGTGTCACCCAGCCAACATGCTTGAAGCAAACACAACACAACGCAGTCATCACCCTCCGTTCCCTCGTTGCATTCATCAAGCATTAAAATACTAAATTAATGCTTCTGAGGGATTAACACCGTAAATTCCTACGAGGCAACTTGCCAGACTGAGAGGCGTATATGGCAGGCTGTAGAAAGGACATTGACCCCTATGGTTCTCCTCCACACAGGTGAAGGCTTAACACCCTCGGTGAGCGCTGGCCGCTTCGCTCGGAATGTTATTCTTAAGTCTTATGAATAAGGAATCCCACGCCTCCCGTCTGACTGTGTTCGTTCCCTCACTAACCGACAACCTGACCACTTTCAGTTCAATTTCTCTTCTCCTTTTTGGACAGATTTTCTCGATGGCGGCTGAACTTTTCCACTCTATTTGTATTATGCTTTTATTTTCATTCTTACTTCTCACACGAATTAATCCTGTTCTTATATTTCAATCAAGTCAGTACCCGTAGACAACCTAAATCAGTGACCCAGATCATGTAGTACACTTCTCAGTGGTGTACAGATGATGGCTGTCTTGGATGATTGCCTCGGGTATATAAGTCACTCTTGGTGTTATAAATTGTGATTTAAAATTGAGATGGCAGAGAAAGATCCATAGTTGGCTGAAAATTGCCTCTCACCACCTTATCCCAACAAGCTAAGTAAGTTTACACTCCAATATTTCAACGGTAGTGATTACAGGGAAGATATTACATTTTGCATATCCCACATTTTAACATAGATTAACAAAGATTAACCGATAACCTTAGTAGTCAATTACCAGCGACTACAGAAAAGAGCTCCCACAGCGCTCTCTTAACTGTAGTATTGTATTGGTATTTACAACACACAGTTAGAAGCGACTGAACTGAACTCGCCCATGTGACTATCTTGATACAACCAATAATTCATAGTGACCTTTGCGATACTGGGGTTGAGAGGTGTTGGTCTACACTAACAGGAGTGTTGCTGAAGACTGTGAAATGTCTGAATAGAAATGAGGGATGATCTAAAGTCTTATTTGTCGTTGTGCACTGTGCAGGTCGTGAGTCGTCTGTAACGGCTGGATCATGTCAGTGTTGGATGGACACCTAGCAGAGTTACACGCCTGGCAGAATTATACACCTGGCAGAGTTACACACCTGGCAGTTACACACCTGGCAGTTACACACTTGGTAGAGTTACACACCTGGATAACAAAATCAAAGCTGCCCCGAGAAGATTGTGTCCAGTCAAAACAATTAAAGGAATGACACCTACTACACCTCCTCTTATCATGGGTCAACACCTACTACACCTCCTCTTGTCGTGGGTCAACACCTACTACACCTCCTCTTATCATGGGTCAACACCTACTACACCTCCTCTTATCGTGGGTCAACACCTACTACACCTCCTCTTATCATGGGTCAACACCTATTACACCTCCTCTTGTCGTGGGTCAACACCTACTACACCTCCTCTTGTCGTGGGTCAACACCTACTACACCACCTCTTGTCGTGGGTCAATACTAGCACCTGAGACAACATCGTTAAACACAACTCGGTCGACAAAACATCTCAACTAATGAATTTTTCGTTGTCGTTAACAGGTATTCATCACCCGGGCAACACAAAGGAGCTAGGGCGTCATTGACCTGTTTCCACGCTACACTAACAGCTGACGCGTAGACTACTGTATATAACCCACCTTGGTCATCAACGTGTCTGCAACAGGTAAGCTTCTGTAACCAGGTAAGGCAGGTATTTCTCATTATATAATTAAAGGTATGTAAATCATGCAGAAAATGTAGGTATTTAATTTATAAAGAAACTTTAGTTAGTTGAGGACCCAAACAGTCCAAGGATCCATAAAAATAAAAAAACAAACAAACTGTAACTGTATAAAGTGTTGGATCCTAAGAGGTAGAGAAGTATAGTAGAAATTAACTCATTATTTATTATTACTAGTTTTTTGCCAACATCCAAGACCAAGTGGAATTCAATTTTAAATAACAATTACTGAGGAATACGGAGGACACAACTGGATGTTCCTCACCCAAGGAGAGAAGGATCGTCAAGATGAGGCAGAAGTTTTCTTTAATAGTAAACTTTGTGGTGCGGGTTCCCTACTTTTTTTTTCTCTCCCTGAAATGAGATTCTGAGCTTCAATTCGCCAAGTGGATGGGAGCTTGAGAGGGACGGAAGGAATAACTTAGGTTTTTGTTAGAAAGTTCGAAATTGTTTTTATTTTTTTATATCTTAGAGAAATCGGAATCCAATGTTTTTTTTATAGTTTTCATGTGGGTATTTTTTTAATCCATTTTGTCTTGTTACTGTATAATCGTGGTGGGTGTCATTCATTCCCTCTGACCGTCACTTAGCTCCCTGGACTGACTTACCCATGACCGTCCAGTTTGTGAAGATAAACCTAGTCACTGGTGGTGGAAATATTACCTAAGAATACTTTCATTGTGCATTCGAGATAAATTTAAGCATATTTTAATAGCTTAGATACTGTGTTAGGCTCAAGTTGCTATTGCAAGTTTAAATCTAATGAAAACTATATTAAAAGACAATTACTAATATCAACATGTTAATATAGCGCATCTAACGACTTCAATAAGACAGTTCCCAGACCCTCACTTGGAACCAAAACAGTTGAATATTGAACAGTTTAATTTATATTTGCGAATATTGGAGTTAAATCATAAATTAATGTGAAATCCTAGAGACTGAGATTTGGATATTGGAAAGTTAAAGTAATTTTTGGGATTTAAGAGTTTATTACTAAATAATTTGGTGAGTGTTGGGTTTGACTGTGGGTGTAAGTATTGCATGAACTGAGAATGAAGGCGGAGCAGTATCTTACGTAGTGTAGTTCTCCCCTCTCCCCCCTCCCCTCTCCTCTCCTCCCTTCCCTTCTTCCTTCCTCCTTCCCCCTTCCGTCTCCAGGTGCCTTCAAAGCGTGTTGGTCTAAAGAGGTGTAATTATTGTTTGTTTGTTTAATTTCTTGCTTTGCTGTCTTGCTTGTCTGATCAATGCACACACACACATACACACACACACACACACACAATGCACCAGGTTATCCAGAATTATGGAAATAAGTTTATGATGGTTTTGTCTGAGCTGTTCTCGGTCGAGTCGCTTTACTGTTTACCATTGTCTGTATATCTGCCTTGTCCATGTACAATGTATTCCTGCACTGCAATTTTATGGAGATTTTACTCAATATCTATCTATAAACACTTTAGCGATACCTTGGGGTTTTAGGTTAAATTAGGTTAAGTTGGTTTATTTTAAGGGAAACAAACTGGACGTAATTTTTAGTCGTATAACACAAATTACAATCCACTAAAAATGTAATTATAGATTTTTCTACAAACTATAAACTTAACTTTTACTTGGGAGTTCCCGTCAAGGTGGAGGAAGGTTGGCGGAAACTCACAAGTGTCAAGAAATGAGGAGTTCCTGACAGCCACTCAATTCGTTAACAAACATTAATCAGAGGTGGAAAGACTACGATAGTGAGAGGCAGCTGCGGTACTCACGAGGGGCTCAGAACTATGATTAGTCGACAACCTGTGCCAGTATTATGTGTTTTTTACTGTAACTCCGTATGTCGTATGAGTGTGTGACCAAAACACATAAAGAACTGTTAACTAGATGGATCTCATGGCGTCTCCTCTGCCCCTAACGATCCATCTGGTCTAAATGGGTGGAATATTTCATCAGTATCTGGGGTAAGCATTGTTAACCAAAGGAAATAGATTGAATTCTGAGAAAGGAATCGAAGTGTCGTAAAATATTTATTATAATCGAATCTTAAGACCAAAAGAAAATATAGAGGACAAAAAATATCTTCTGTAATAATTAACGTTATGTTTTTTCGTTTTCATTTATTAAAAATAAATGATTAAAACAAATAAACTGTGTCGAAGAATCTTCTCTCTTCAGCCATGACGACACAGCAGCCGTTATTGGAAGAAATATTGCGAAAAGTTAAATCAGTCAGTAGAATGTTGCGTTCACTAGCATGTCCAGTTTATCCACGTCATTTCTTCAATAAAGTAATTATCCTGTGAATTATAGCGACTTTTACTGTTTTTCTGTATAGATGGGTCATGTAACAGTAAATAAGACGCCGGAGTAGACTTCCTGGGAGGGTTTTAAAAGTGTTGACACGATCCAATTGTTCCAGCAGCGACAGAGAGCGTAGAGTGCCTGGGTATGGCGTTCGTTGGCGGGAACATCTTCGAGGGCAAGATAAACACTACTAACGTCACCCCGCTCTATTGTCACACCAACTACTGCCAAGACCTTCCCTAAACTCTCTGTCTGTCTCTATTATTATTATTATATGTCTGTTATTTTCTTTTCTTTTTAGCAATGACAGCCAAGAGTGTTAGGAAAAATGGATGTATATGAATGAAAGGAAATAAAAAAAAAAAGTCAGATTCACTTCTCACCACAATGCTATATCTTGTCTCACTTCTCGCTACTACAACTACAAGTTCCCTCACTGCTCACGACAACTTCTCTCACTTCTAACTGCTCACGACAACTTCCCTCACTCCTCACAACTTCCCTCACTCCTCACTTCCTTCACTTCTCACTATCACTGTTATAACTCACATTTCCTCCTCGTATTTTGTCAGAATAAAGATGCTCCACAAAAGTAATGTGATATGTGACCCACAAAAGTTTCAACGAGCCGAAGTTACGACCGAGGGAGGTGAGGGGCTGCTCCCATAATGTGTTATTATGACTGGGACACCAAAGCTCTCCTGTCTAGCCCGCGGGAGAGTGTCAGTTTTGATTTTTTGGTCGTCCTAATACTCTTATATTGGCGACACTGACAGACAGACAGGCAGACAGGCAGACAGACAGACAGACAGACAGACACTCCAACATGTACCATAAGCTGCCGTGTCACAAGTGGAGGTCCTTGAGAATGACAATGAGAAACACAATATTGTTGATAATGTTAACTTTTTGTAACACGTTTTGTTATAAATTTCTAATGTATTATGTTTCCTATGGCTGTATTGGCTGAGGTGGACGTGTAGTTGTGTTTCCTTATCATGTAGGGGGAGGAAACAGCAGTTAGGTGGAGGGAGGCAGCAGGTAGGTGGAGGGAAGAAGCGAGTAGTAGGAAGATAGAGGAAGAGAGGCAGCGGATAGGAGGCAGGAGGAAGAAGAGATACAGTGAGCAGGAGGAAGGAGGAGGGAGAGAGGCAGCGGGTAGAGGCAGGGAGGGAAAGATACAGTGAGCAGGAGGAAGGAGGAGAGGCAGCGGAGTAGAGGCAGGAGGAAGAAGAGATACAGTGAGCAGGAGGAAGGAGGAGGGAGAGAGGCGGGTGGAGGCAGGAGGAAGAGAGATGCAGTGGCAGGAGGAAGGAGGGAGAGAGGCAGCGGAGTAGAGGCAGGAGGAAGAAGAGATACAGTGAGCAGGAGGAAGGAGGAGGAGGAGAGGGCAGGGTAGGAGGCAGGAGGAAGAAGAGATACAGTGAGCAGGAGGAAGGAGGAGGGGAGGCAGCGGGTAGGAGGAAGTAAACAGGAGTTGTGTGTATTGAGAGTTCAACGATTGTACACACACACACACACACACACACACACACACACACAGACACACACACACACACACTCCACACACACACACACACACACACACACACACACACACACACACACAGACCACCCCAGAGTTAAAGCTGCAGTTGTTCTTTAGTTTCTACTCAACATTCACTGATCACCCAACTGTGTCCCCAGTAACCATGTGAAATATTGAATGACAAAACTGTTCCGCCAATCAGTGTCGTATTACTGTGATTAGGGTAGTTAGTCCACATTAGCCTATTACAGTGTTTCAAGGTAGTTAGTCCTGATTAGCCTATTACAGTATTTCACTAATTTACAAAAAAAAAATCGTCTTATTCTCATGAATCGACAAGAATGGAAGTGTGAGGAAGACAGACAGACAGACAGACAGACAGACAGACAGACAGACAGACAGACAGACAGACATACAGACAGACATATAAAAAGAACATAAAAAAGTCACCAAGATGAGTAAAGGATGATGGAAATGTAAGAGGTGGAAAAGGAAAATATAGAACTTGAAAGGGAAAGGCGGATGAGAGAGAGGAAAGTAAAAGTAAGAGATGGAAAAGTTTATGGAAGGGAGATGAAGTGATATTGATTCAGTGTTGATGATCAAAGTCGGTGTTTTCAGCCAGCCGTTAATGGTCGTTCATGGGACACACACACACACACACACACACACACACACACACACACACATAGTTCCTACATTGCCTAGACGGAATTAGATCAGGGGGAGAGAGAATTGGGAGGACATTGTCGTGGGTTAAGTGAGCAGTGGACAGTGGTGGGTGGTATGGCGGCTGATGTCCTACGGAAACCAGTGGTGGACATTAAATTGGACCTTTACACAAAACAACCGGTAAATTTATAGTAGTTCACACAGCTGTGTTAGAAAGACAAAACTATGTTTTTCTAGGGTATTTTTGTGTGTTTTGATTAGTTCTGACCTTGATTTCCGTTGGAAATTGCCTGTTTTTTAGTTATCGCCCCTTCTACCCCCAACAAGATAGGGGATCATGTTGGTAACCGAGGTTTGGGTGGGGCGTTTTCCGACAAAAATCATGGCCAGGTGAATACAAAGTACACCAATAAACACTGGAAAAAACATATAAATCTAACCTTTTTTTGGATGACCTAACCTAACCTGACCTATCCTAACCTGACCTTTCCTAACCTAACCTAACTCTCACGGTGTTTTTACGTAACCAGACTCTCACTGTTATTTCTTACCTTATTCCGAATTAGAATCTTTACTGAGGTCGGGAGAACACCATGAGATCTAAAAAGTTCTATTGTTTGTTCGTTTTTTACCCCAAAACGTACAATCAGCTCCATATAATTGAAGTGACACCCATCGCAGACTTCCATGGTCGGAAATGAATTTGAATTTCGAAGCCCGAGAGACCCAAAATCACATTCGAATCTGATTGGGCAAAAAACACCACGAATTCTAATAGCAAAAAACACAATCCCTTTTAATTGGTGGCAAAAAAAAAAGTGTTTGATTGGCCGCGTGATGTGTATGGGAACGCATGCGCGTGACGATTTATGAAGTGGGAGTGGGAGGTCGGGTAGGCCAGTGGTGTCAAACTCAAAACCTTTCGAGGGCCAATTCTTATCTTAGTTACCCTCTTCAGGGCCAACACAAGTGCTATAACACATATTTGCAGGATTGAAGTTTACAGCTTCACACATTGCCTTACCTGGCTTACCAGGAATACCTCATTTGAGTTTGTCTGATCTTAAGTTTGTAAAATTCATTTTACTAAATAAACATGATTATAACTATTTTTTCATAATTTCACGGGATGATAAATTTTACCGTCATCCCGCGGGCCACACCTGACCATCCCAAGGGCCACATTTGGCCCGCGGGCCATGAGTTTGACACCCCTGGGGTAGGCGATAATGGCTGAAGATTAATGAAATTAAATAAAGGAAGACTTGGCATGCGCTATCTCCGTTATTATAAGTTTCCGAAGTATAATAAACATCTTTTTCGTATATGATAAAAGATTAGGGCTAGGAATGTTGTGTGAACGACTATAAAAATACCAAACAACCTTTGCCGATGCTCACCTGTCATCTAAGGAACCCTGTAATACTCTACGTAGAAATAATAAGGAACAGAATAACTACGACGAATATATAATGTACACAGACCCATCGCCAACCTGTTTTAAAAGAACGAGATGAATTTCTACGGAGATGGGGAAAGAGGGTTGCTTCATATTTCACTTATAAAACAATGTGTTAAGTCCTGAGGAATTGTCTTATCTTGAAGAATATGCGAAGAATGTGTGGCCTATTCGTTACTGCCTCTTGATAAGAACACAGGTATAATATCGACAACTTATTTCGACTCTGTCAGTGAACGATTGGAACTTAACGAAAAGTGTTTACATAAGCTCCATCTTGTAACCTAGAACAAGTGACTGGAAAGACGAGCGCTGCTTACCATCTTAAGGAGGTTGACTGAGTACTAACTCTTTACACTTAATTGCCGCAGTAACACGAGTTCTCCAGGAATGAATTATAACTCCTAGCTGTGTTACAATGGGGTAAATCTATCTTTTTTGTATTTAGATAAGACAAGCAGTGTTGGAACAGATGTATTTTTAAATTATTACAGACTTAGATACACTTATAAGTATTGTGTTCAATCTGTCATGTTGTTATTTGTAGGTCTTCAATATATATTATATCCTAATCTGTCTATAGCTTTGTGATAACCTAAACTAATTGCTTTCATTAATAGTTTATATAGAGTACAGTACAGACTAGTTCCTAACACTACTGTATATAACCCGGTGTGAAGTAAATGGGTCCCGTAGGCTGGACTATTCCTTTGGGTCAGTGTGGAAACAGCCGATGTTTAATAAATATTCAGTATACAAGTTTACCACATACTGTAAGTTTATCACATACTGTAAGTTTACCACATACCACATAACGCTATCCCTATTTCGCAGCAGAATTCACTGTGTTTAAGGCTTAATGATGATCACTGAAGACCAGAGTGTATATATATATATATATATATATATATATATATATATATATATATATATATATATATATATATATATATATATATATATATATATATATATATATATATATATATATTCTTCCGGTCACTGTCCAAAATATTACCATCAATATCAATTTGTGCCAATTTTACCCATTTTCGGTTGTTGCGATTGCAGCAATTAGGGAGAGGGACGTGTGGAAAAAGGGGAGATAGTGAGAAAGGGGAGGAACGAGGTGCTTATATGTGGAGATGGTGAGAGTGATGAGTACCAGGGTGGGAAGACGACCATGGGTGGACTGGGAGATAAATCTATGAAAGGAACGATAGGGAGTTTAATTGTCACAATATTTGACAGTGTCAGCTAATGTGCGCGTGTGTGTATATACAGACAGACCAGTTGGTGACCACAAGCTTTGAAACAGGAGTATCTGGGACTCCTGTGTGAAGACTCGCTCAATCACTAAGCATCCTCGGGATCCACCTTTAATTAAAAATCCGGAGTCCGTCACAATTTTCTTTTCATATATAAATTTAAATACTCGGTTAGGTTCTTATATGCGTTTAGTTAGCCCCTGAAATCTATTGGTGCATAAAGCCATAACATTAATGGTTCAGAACGAGAGCCTGCAGGAGCTTAACGTTGATTGGCCATTTCGGCCGAGAGGAAATTGATCATATTTCACTGTATTAAAATCAGCGTAAGAAATGCCACAGCGTAAACAAAAACAAATGAATATATTATGTGTGGATATGAGATTCTTCTTGTCTGCGTGAGCGCCCAGCTGCCTTCAGTGCTCCAGGCCATTTACCTACGAGAGTGTGGGTGACTTTCTCATTCTCTGAAACATTTAAATTTAGTTTCCAATAGAGGCTGTCGTGTGTTTAACTCATTAAACGTACCAATTCCTTAATAAAATTATCATTGGCTTTGTTACGGAGGGAAACTTTTCAGTGACAGATTCCATTAAAACTTTGTCTGGCATCTGTCAAAATATACACAAAAAGTAACAAATCATTAATCTTTATACCTTCGTTGTATTGTTCTTGTAAATATAGGTCAGGATCCGCCATTAATTCCATGTCATTTTCGTCGGAACCAACATTAATCGTTATGTTTTTGTCTCCTTGTAACAATAGGCAAGGTGCTATAAGGTGTGTTAGTACTATATAAGCCAACTCTCCTTCGCTGGCGTCAGTCTTCGTGTACTAAGGTAAGATCGTCTCCCATTATGTAGAGGTGTTTAAGTCTCCTCAGCAGGCGACAAAGGTTTAACCCATTTACCGGTATGTAGAAACTTGTTATTTGTGGCCTCATAGTTCGTAGATTCATAGCGGGTTCTCAGTTGAAACTTTATTGTCCTTACATGAATTGTCTTCCTTATTGTATCAAATGTCTGGAATTCTGTAAACACAAACAGAGGAATAAGTGCTGCCACTCCTCGGTAAGATCGTTTAGTGATGGACAAAATAATCCATCTATTGTGTTCAGAGTTCTGTTTATTAATTCTATCAGAGTCGACTCATGCTTTACTATGTAGACTACAAGATTTAGACTAAGCTTATAAACAGACCATCAAAGTTTTCATAATATTCCCTGAAAAACACAGAGTTGCTCTTCTTGCAGTGACTCTCCGTCTCAACTCCGAAATATCAGCAGATCACACCACATCTTCCGCTCTGACGGGAACTTTTACCTTGTTTGGAAACTCACTACCAGACTGACATCAAAGAAAGATGAAGAAGATTGGAATGAAAATGTGTGTACAATTTTCATGCTGTCTCTCTTTCGTAAAAAAACAAAAACAAAATAAAACAAAACAAAATAAAAAACAAACATATTCTCCGCATCTAAAAAAAAAAAAAAAAAAAAAACCCGCTGTGTTGGTGGCATACTACGGTACATTATTCTGGCCATAATAGAAAAATAAACATGCTTCACTAGCAAGGAAAGCCCCGAATAAACACAGAGAAGATCTTTCTGGCCGCATCAGATAATATACACAGTGGCAAGGGAAGGTTGGTGCTCGGGTGAAGAGGTGACACAATGTGAGGCAGTTTGAGGAGTGGCCTGAGGAGTGGCATTGTAGGGGCGTTGGAGGGTCACATGAGAGGCTTGGAGGAGGTAAAGATATAACATGAGAGAGAGTGAGAAAAGGAGAGGGGAGGGGGACGCCATATTGTATCGTGATAAAATTAGTGGAGGTGGTGGAGGATGTTTCTTAGAGAATAATTATTTGACATAAAAATTGAGGAGAGAAGAAGTGTGTGTGTGTGTGTGTGTGTGTGTGTGTGTGTGTGGTGAGAGGCAACAGAGCTGAGGACACAAATGACGATAAATCCCTCATTAATTTATTTTACAACCATTTTCAAATAGAAGATTCAGATTTACATTACAATAATCTTATAAGAAATCTGAATAAAAGACATACAAAATCCTTACATTGGAGCGTAAACCAGTAAAATCGTTTGTAGGTACGAAAGAAATCCTCTTCGCTGTTTCACTACAAATCAGATGAAAACGTGTCCAAGAAAGTTACTGTCGCGTTTATCTGGAGGAAATTTATGGTAAAGTTTTGCTTCAACCGAGAAACGCCATTCGCCGACTGACTTGCTTGACTGAGCGTGAAGTCTCGGGTCAAATCTGCTGACTGCATGAATTATGGTGTTTTGTCTGCTGAAGTTGAGGAGTGACGTGTGGCCTTGTACCCGACCATGCTGAGGGGCCACACCACCACAGGGCCACTCCACCACACTTACTGAAGGGCCACAACAGCACAGTTAAAGGTCTCCCGGCCACCACTGTCACCCCGGCCACCACTGTCACCCCGGCCACCACTGTCACCCCGGCCACTACCCTGGTTACCACTGTCACCCCGGCCACCACTGTCCTCCCGGGCATCACTCTCCTCCCGGCCACCACTGTCCTCCCGGCCACCACTGTCACCCCGGCCACCACTGTCCTCCCGGCCACCACTGTCCTCCCGGCCACCACTGTCCTCCCGGCCATCACTGTCACCCCGGCCACCAGTTTGACAACAGGTGTCAGCTGCTCCTCATTACTGCCACTGTTCTCATGCTGCCTCTACAGCTATTGTCCTCCCCTCCTGTCATTATGTCTCCCCTCACGTGTCTCTCACTGTCTCTCTCTCACGTGTCTCCTATACTCTCTCTTTTGTTTCATTCTATCATCCAGAGTCTTGTTTGTCTAGTGAAAGTTACTTTAAGTGGTTCAAGCTGTGAGCAAACTGACACTACCAGAGGTGAGCTACTGTGGACCTGTTCCAGTAACTCTCAATTGGGTTTTATACTGAACGTATCACGGGGGAAAACTTTCTCTATGTTAAGAATAAAATAACACGTGAATTATTATTTCGTTTATACATATTTTCTCCTATTATAAGTGTGTCCAGATAGCGTCTAGTAGTCTGTAACAGCGCCCTACTGCTGGGTGGGGTTGAGAAGCTGTTGTCATCGTTTTTAAATATATTCATCCGGCAACATCTCCGATTCTTCATTCTCTCAGGAACTTCCTCGTGTGCACGTGAGAGTTTTAAGCCAGTTACTCGCAGCTCTTGATCACCGCCTCAGTATCAAGAGTTAGCGAGTCCACAGAGGAAGAATTCATCTTGCTGTTTTAGTCAGTAAAAAACACAGGGAGCTGATACGTAGCTGTGGTTCTTCATAATAATTTTTGTACTGCATCACTTGCTTGAAAAAGGAAGTCCTGACAGTTTTAGTCGTGTCGCATTTCAAGCTCTGTCTTCCATACTTGGAGACAACTCAAATAATATTCAGATCTTCTTGGTACACCGCTCTCTTACCAATGACCATAATAAAAGACCCACGCCTCTCTACAACCAAGATGATAAAACGACTCTTACTGCCCACGACTGATCGACTTATCCATGATGAAACTTTGGCAACTGAGCGGCAGACTGACAAGGAAAAGTGGTAACGATCTGAGTCAGGAAAGATTACCACAGGAGACGACCAGAAGATTATTGGGAAGGTCTTACTGAGCCAAGATGGAGGAGCTGGCATAGTGGTGTGGAGGGAGAGAGAGAGAGAGGGCATTATAGGATAAGAATTTGTTCTTTTTTTTTTAGTCCAAATGCCCAAGAAGCAAAAGTTCAGCTCTATATATGGTCATCATGTCACTGTCTTTCTCTAATCATATTTTCCTTCACTGTGTAAGAGTAGTCGTCTAAATTTTACTCTCCGTAACTTTCTTAATTTTTGTTTTTAGTTTAACGAAAACTCTGTAAATTTGACGTCAATAAACTTAGAGAAAACTGGTATATCCCGAGACCACTGTGGGAGAAGCGTAATAAACCAGCCCTGGACCGGCCAAGAGGACAAAGCCCGTAAGTCAAGAACCACATATTACTAGAGAACACTGTGTCAGGTAAGAGGCGGTGCAGTGACGAAGGTACTGATCTGCGTCATAGTTAATTAACGTATTATTGAGCTTGAGTAAAGAAGGTTGATGGTTTATATTCACCTTCTGCTATGGAATGTTGCTGGTATTACTGCTGCTCTCCCCAGTGTGTCTTTTATGGCTTAAGCTCCGGCTCCCTCAGCATTACCATAATAGAAATGAAGGAATTCCCCGGCAGTAACGCAGGTGTGAGTGTTGCCATAACCTGGTCCCCGCCACACACCATTACCGTAACTGGACTCTGTGTGACCTTATTGTCTCTACCAGGAGGTGCCGCCCCTCTCCCTCCAGGGAGTAACGTGCACAGTCCCAGGTAGGATGGGAATAATCTGGACACTGCCAGGAAGGGTGGGAATAATCTGGACCTTCACAGGTAGGGTGGTGGGATAAGCTGAACATTTACCACGTCAGTGCTGTAGTACGGCAGTGGTGGCGGCAACATGTGTGTGTGAGGTCATACAGTATTTGATCACTATTTCCATGTTTTACGTTTGCTGTTTGTGGATTACCTCGTGTTTGTGGCGTCGTGAGGACTTCCAGGACTCTACGTTGTGGTTATTAGCAGTTGAGTGAAGGTAAGGTGATAACAAGTTGTGTTGTTGTACTGTGGGGTCCAGGGAGGAGGAGGCGGTAGTGTAGCTCTCCGCCGTGTGTACAGGAGTTGTGGATGCCGTGGCTCGGACAGAAAATACTGCTATTAAGATGGCTATTAACCTAAGCTAGTATGTGGATAGACAGATATTACTGCTATTAAGATGGCTATTAATCAAAAGTTAGCATGTGGTATATGACATAATACTGCTATTAAGATGGCTATTAACCTAAGCTAGTATGTGGATAGACAGATATTACTGCTATTAAGATGGCTATTAATCAAAGTTAGCATGTGGATATGACATATAATACTGCTATTAAGATGGCTAATATGTGGATATATGAATAAAATCCAAGTACATTGTTGTTGCAGTGCGGGGTACTTATCCACCTGTACTGGGACCTTGATTTTGTATGAATTTATTTAGTAAAAATCATACATACATACATACATACCTAACCTAACCTCACCCCGGTAAATCAAACCAAGTGTGTCTGTAGTGATGATGAATTGTCTTATAATAACTGGGGATCATTCAGCAGCATCAATCATCATCATTATTCATCATCACCATCATTATCATCATCATTCATTATTTATCATCATTCATCATCATTGTCATCACATATACGCCATCATTATCGTCATCATTCATTATTTATCATCATCGTCGTCATCACATATACGCCATCATTATCGTCATCATTCATCATCATCCTCATCATCACCATCATCATCGTCGTCATCATCATCATCACACACACCACACACCACCACCCCTGAGCCCTCTCCCCGCCCGCCTTGACTACCAGCTGTGTCAGTTGGTACAAATTAGTGGTTATTTCGGTTCGTTTACGCCATTTTGTAGATTTTCTCATAAAAATAAAAATATCGTAATATACCAAATAAAAATCCTTGTTTGGCATATGCAATAAATTCTGATTATCTACATGACATAACGTGTAATTTATTCAGAATGTATTCATCATGCAGAACCTCTACCTATGGGAATATGTCAACCTGTCGTTTGTTTCATGAGTTCTGAGTGGCTGGTCACCACAAAGGAAGCGCTGAATCTGTATCGAGAGTTCTGAGTGGCTGGGCACCACAAACGAAGCGCTGAATCAGGAGTCGAGCTTGGAGCCACATTTCTCTGAACCATCTGTGATTTTTGTTGATCAGCTGAATAAAAAACGTTTCCCATTATTTCCAGTAGAAGCAACTCAGTTTTTCTGTTAGTGAGCATTTACATGTAATATCCGGTCCTTATCAATACAAGAGCGTCGGTTAGATAGAAGTTTCGATCGGGTGGTTCAGTGTCTGGGAGTCGAGCTCTCAGTTGTCACTTTAGAAGGTATCAGTACTTTCTTATGGTGTCAAATTAAGCAAAACAAATATGGCCACGCCAGCCATCCGATTAAGTGTTATTACTAAGGTTCGCAAGTGACGCTATATATCATGGTTCAGTGTGTGGTGGAGATGTGGATGAACTTTAGACCAGGGACAGCCAGACGTGGAGGGAGGGAGCCGGCCAGTAGTGAGACGGTCGAGGCGATTAGTGGATGTGTGACGGAAGTTAACGTTTACAGAATGCTCCTAAATTAATACATCCAGTTGTCACGGATTATAAAATACAGACGCCATCATGTGTGTGTTGGTGTTGAAAAATATAAGGTATGTCGCTGTGTATATTTCCCTTACAACTTATTTCTCTCTCCAATCTACGTCAATTCGATAGCCCATTAATTGTATAGAAATGTTGATGACTGGGACTTAATTATACTGAATGATCTTGACAGCTTCCCTGGGGTAGAAATCCATTTCAACGTGATTTGGTTGTAGGAGTTTAAGGTTAGGTACCAGAACAAGGCGACCACCCACGCTGATTAACCCGACCTTCTCCCCTAGACCATTATCCGGTTTAGCATTTATACGGAGTCCTTTAACACGGCTTTAGAGGATTATGAACATTAGATTAACACCTGATCGTGTCCATGATCAAACCTTATAAGTGGTTGTTCCCAGTCGGCGTAATAGAGATGTCTTAACTGTGTACATTATGCCTTCAGTGTTCATTGGTGTATTCATAAGTGTTCTAAGTGGTCTATGATTATCGGGAACAAAATGTAAATAGCACTTTTAGGCTAAAACGTATGTAACAATATAAGCAACTAACCACTCAGCGCAGCCAAACTCAGCTCGACATTAGCCACCACGTGAAGATTAGGCACCCAATCAGATTTTACTTGTTATACACAGAAGTGCCACTTTTGGTGGTGGTGCGGGGGGGTGTGTTAGGGTAGTTAATCTTCAGGTGATATAAGATGGGCTGCTGCCATATCTTCGTGATTTCATAATTTTATCTTGTTTAAACCAAACACTATTTCAATGAGCGTTTTAAATCAGTGTAAGAGGCGGTGATGGTAATTGGCTGCATGGTATCCACATTGTAGGGTCACGGCAAGTGCAGGGAAGTAGACGAGCCTGGCTGGTGATAGTTGTTGGTGCAAGTGTGGTACAATTGGTCTGGACTCAGGATATATTTATATGGAGATAAGTGGTGTATACTTTTGTACTTTTCTAGTGTATGGTGAGGCTGAGGTCGGGTTTTGGGTTAATTTAAGCTGTTCATCTGTACTGTACTTAAATTGTTCTTGACTTATAATGCTAAGTTATGCATTTCATGATTCATCTTCAACGTGATACCTATATTTTGAGTTAATCTGAGGGTTATTATTGAGAATCTGGTGGAGATAATATAAGAGTCATAATAGTGTTTACCCTGCTTGTTGTTTTAACCACTCTTGTGACTTGACTAGTGGTAAATTCTTGTTAAGAGGAGTGCTGGCATAACAGTATGAAAGAGTGATTTTAATTCTTGTCGCCCTGCAATATATACAAAAAAAACTCTTTTTGGTTAATAAAATTTTAATTTCACAGGTATTAACAGAAAATACTACTCAGGGAGGATGAGGACCATAACTTGGTGTACAGATGAAGAGGCAACATCAAGATGGACAAGAGAAACGATCAAGAGTACAGTAAAGGATGAACATTCTCTCTAAATAACTGTCTACCAACATGACGGAAGTTGTATTGTATATATGTAAGTGTTGGTTAATACTCCACATTACTAAAACAGATTATAACAGTGTGTTGAAATCTTATCTGACTACTGTAAAGATACTGTAGAGTGAGGAAAGAACAAGCAATATTATGTAGAGTGAGGAAGGACATGCGGTGATGTGGAGGAGTGAGAAAGGATGTGGGTGTTGTGTGGGAGTGAGGGAAGGACGTGCAGGTTTTGTAGGAATGAGGAAAGACATGAAGTGATGTGTGTAGGTAGAAGGACGTGCAGGGTTGTGTAGAAGTGAGAGAAGCACTACTATAGTAGTATTGTGTAGGAGTGAGGGAAGGACTTGCAGTGTTGTGTAGAAATGAGGGAAGGACTTCTAGTATTGTGTAGGAGTGAGGGAAGGACTTGCAGTGTTATGTAGGAGTGAGGGAAGGACTTGCAGGATTGTGCAGGAGTGAGGGAAGGACTTGCAGTGTTGTGTAGAAATGAGGTAAGGACATCTAGTTTTGTGTAGGAGTGAGGGAAGGACGTGCCGTGTTGTGTAGGAGTGAGGAAAAGACATGAAGTGATGTGTTGGAGTGTGGGAAGGATGTGCAGGATTGTGTAGAAGTGAGAGAAGGACTTGAAGTTTTGTGTAGGAATGAGGGAAGGACTTGTAGTTTTGTGTAGGAGTGAGGGAAGGACTTGTAGTTTTGTGTAGGAATGAGGGAAGGACTTGTGGTGTTGTGTATAAGTGAGGGAAGGACTTGTAGTGTGGTGTATGAGTGAGGGAAGGACTTGTAGTGTGGTGTATGAGTGAGGGAAGGACTTGTGGTGTTGTGTATAAGTGAGGGAAGGACTTGTGGTGTTGTGAAAGAGTGAAAGAAGGACTTGCAGTGTTGTGTAGGAGTGAGGGAAGGACATACAGTATTGTGTAGGAGTGAAGGAAGGACTTGCAGTGTATAGGAGTGAGGAAAGGACTTGCAGAGCTGTGTAGGAGTAAGGGAAGAACTTGTAGTATTGTGTAGGAGTGAGGGGAGGACTTGGTATGTTGTGTAGGAGTGAGGGATGGACTTGGTATGTTGTGTAGGAGTGAGAGAAGGACTTGTAGTATTATGTTAGAGTTAGGGATGGACTTGTAGTATTGTGTAGGAGTTAGGGATGGACTTGGTATGTTGTGTAGGAGTGAGGGATGGACTTGTAGTATTGTGTGGGATTGAGGGATGAACTTGTAGTATTGTGTAGGAGTGAGGGAAGGAATTGCAGGATTGTGTAGGAGCAAGTGAAGGACTTACAGGGTTGTGAAGGGGTGAGGGAAGGACTTGTAGTATTATGTTAGAGTTAGGGATGGACTTGTAGTATTGTGTGGGATTGAGGGATGAACTTGTAGTATTGTGTAGGGTGAGGAAGGTGCAGGATTGTGTAAGAAGTGAAGGACTTACAGGGGTTGTGTAGGAGTGAGGGAAGGACTTGTAGTGTGGTGTAGGAGTGAGGGAAGGACTTGTAGTGTTGTGTATAAGTGAGGGAAGGAGTTGTGGTGTTGTGTATGAGTGAGGGAAGGACTTTGTTCAGTGTAGGAGTGAGGGAAGGACTTGTTGTGTGGTGTAGGAATGAGGGAAGGACTTTGTGCAGTGTAGGATTGAGGGAAGGACTTGTAGTGTTGTGTAAGAATGAGGGAAGGACTTGTAATGTTTTGCATGAGTGAGGGAAGGACATGTATAGGAGTGACCATATAGACTTGTGGCGTTGTAAAGCTTATAACTTCTAATACACTGTTGTAATCTTTTATGTGGATTTGTAACTAGACAGTCAGGAAGTATTTTGTTCAACTTAATTATTTTGGAGTTAGTTTCATCTTCATTTGCAAAACAAAATATTTTATTCTTCCTGGCAGTGAAATACAAGAGGTTAGTTTAAGATTTTACTGTAACATTAAGTAATTATTATAGCCTTACAACTTACTTGTAACCGATGAGCATTTCCTGTGGAAAAACTTTGGAAATTGTAAAAAATATAAGATTGTATTTGTTGTAAATGTTCTGAGGCAGTATGTCACTCCTTGGGGCTCTGTGAGGCCCCCAGGGCTTATATGCCGCCGCCACGGACTGTTGGGCTAATTAGGGCTGTGTGATGATCATAGGTGGTTGTATAATGTATTTAAGGACTATGTAAGGTTGTCAGAGGTAGTCTGATCCAACCAGAGGCTGTTTGTGGCTATATTGTGAATATCAACTTGGAGATGTGTGAGGCTCTTAGAGAGCTACTGTACTTGTGACTGAGGGGGTTAATTGATGCTCCTCATGTCTGTGTACAGAAAAAGATGAATATATCCTAAGTCAGTCTACCCGACATGACAGGAAGTTGTATTGTGTATAATATTTACTGTTGGTTCGACAAGTCTTTTTAAATACTTAAATATATTATAACGGTGTATTGAAAGTTTATCTACTGATTACTGTAGGACTGAGGGAAGGACATGCAGTGTTGTGTAGTATTGTCGGAAGGACTTCAGTATTGTGTAGGAATGAGGGAAGGACTTGTAGTGGTGTTCGTAAATGAGGAAAGACTTGTTGACCTCCTAATGAATGAGAGGAGGACTTACTGACCTGCTAATTAGTGAGAGGAGGACTTAGTGACCTAAGGAGTGAGAGGAGGATTTTCAGTGTTTTATAGGAGTGAGGAAAGGACATGCAATAATGTGTAATATGAGGGAAGGACTCATTGTGATGTATAGGAGTGAGAGAAGGACTCACTGTGATTTGTAGGAGTGTGGGAAGGACTCAATGTGATGTGTAGGAGTGAGTGAAGGTCTCGCTGTGATGTGTAGGAGTGAGGGAAGGACTCACTATGATGTGTAGTATTGAGGGAAGGACTTCAGTATTGTGTAGGAATGAGGGAAGGAATTGTAGTGTTGTGTAGGAACTAGGGAAGGACATATAGTGATGTTCGTAAATGAGGGAAGGACTTGCTGACCTCCTAATGAATAAGAGGAGGACTTACTGACCTGCTAATTAGTGAGAGGAGGATTTACTGACCTAAGGAGTGAGAGAAGGATTTGCAGTGTTTTATCGGGGTGAGAGAAGGACATGCAATGTTGTGTACGATATGGGAAGGATTGCTGTGTGTGGGGGTGAGGGTAGGATGCAAGGTGTTGTGTAGGATTGAGGGAATGACTTACTGTTTTTAGTAGGAGTGAACGAAAGACATGCAGCGTTGTGTATTATAAGGGAAGGACTCACTGTGATGTGTAGGAGTGAGGGAAGGACTCACTGTGAGGTGTAGGAGTGAGGGAAGGACTGACTGTGAGGTGTAAAGTGAAGGGCTTCTGTCTCACCAATGAGGCAGACTACTGGTGATGACGTCATTGCTCTTGTGGTCTGTTCTACCATTGACTTAGACTACTAATTGTGACGTCACTGCTGTGGTCCACCTATGGAATGCCTAAGGTGACTTCAGTAAATTCTTAAACTAGCATCTTCTAATCCAGTGCCAGCAAGAGTAAAATAGTTCGTTATACAAGTGAAAATAAAACTGAAGTACAAAATAAGTCAACAATGTCATAACATTGTTGAAGTTACGCTATTTTGTACAGTAGTTTCATCTTCATTTGTCTAACACAATAATTTACTCTAGCTGGCACAGCACTGAAATATAAGATGCCAGTTTAAGAATTTACCTTAATTATCATTTAGTTATTTATTACGTGTTCACAACTTACTTTGTAAGCAATGAATTTTTCCTCTGGACAAACTTTTGTAATTGTATTTTGTTTTTGTTTTTCAAATGTTATACATATTAAAAATTAATTACAAGGCAGTGTATCTTCAAGGCGATAAGTGATGTTTGTGGCAACTTGGGGATGTGTGAGGCTCTTGAGAGCTATCTGTGTCTCTGAGGAGGCTGATTGATTCTCCCCTAAGATCTACATGCTTCTAGGGGGCTTATAAGTAGCTAGTTGTGTACAGCTAGTAAGGACTATGTGATGACACTAAAGGCTGTCTGTCACTGCTAGGGACAGTGATGCTGCCAAGGGCTGGGTGCCGAGGCTTGTCTGAGCCCACTACTATGGAGATAGGCGAGACACGTCGACCAACGTACACTGGTAGCCTTGCATGGTCCAGGTTGCGTCGCCTTTATGGGACCCTGTGTGCACAGGTTGTAGTACCATAACGGCAACCTAACCTAGCAGTAACCTGGTGTCAATCATTACAATAAATATTTGTATAGTAACTTAATGTGTCGAATAAATGAAGAAAAAAAAATTATTCTTTGTTTATAATAATCCTAATAAATTGAAAACAAATTGGTTCGAAAGGCAAAAATGATAAGAGCCAATCTTTATACTTTCCCAAAAAGTAGATTATCTACGTCACCGAAAAGTAGATACTTACGATCTTTTGAGAATTAGAAAAATCGTAAGTTATTTTTTTCTCTTAAATATCTACTTTTAAGTTATTTTTTCTCTCAAGTTCGAACTTACGACACATAAAAAGAAAGTAAGTTCGCATTCTCAATAGCTCGTAAGTATCTACGTTTCGGGAAAGTAGATTATCTAATTTACTCGAAATTTTCTCGAAATTTTACAAATATTTTCCGTAAATTTTCGGGGGGAAATATTACCTATTTTTCGAAGTAGATTATCATAGAAAACGGGAAATTTGTATCACAGAAAATGGGAAATATCTACTTTCCGGGAAAGTTGGTTATCTACTTTCCTGAAAAGTAGATTATCTACTAGGAAAGTAGATTATCGACATTTCGGGGAAGTAGATTATCGACTTTTTGGTAAAATATTACCTACTTTTTAAGAAGTAGATTATCATAGAAAACAGGAGGGTATCAGAAAATGGGAAATATCTACTTTCCGGTTGGGTATCTACTTTCCTGAAAAGTAGATTATCTACTTTTCGGGAAAGTAGATTATCGACATTTCGGGAAGTAGATTATCGACTTTTTGGTAAATATTACCTACTTTTTAAGCAGTAGATTATCATAGAAAACGGGAAATTTATCACAGAGAAAATGGGAAATATCTACTTTCCGGGAAAGTTGGTTATCTACTTTCCTGAAAATGGGTATCACTTTTCGGGAAAAGTAGATATCATTTATTTCGGGGAAGTAGATTATCGACTTTTTGGTAAAATATTACCTACTTTTAAGAAGTAGATTACAACTCATGAAACGGGAAATTTGTATCACAGAAAATGGGAAATATCTACTTTCGGGAAGTTGGTTATCTACTTTCCTGAAAAGTAGATTATCTACACTTTTCGGGAAAGTAGATTATCGACATTTCGGGGAAGTAGATTATCGACTTTTGGTAAATATTACCTACTTTTAAGAAGTAGATTATCATAGAAAACGGGAAATTTGTATCACAGAAAATGGGAAATATCTACTTCCGGGAAAGTTGATTTATCTACTTTCCCGAAAAGTAGATATCTACTTTCGGGAAAGTAGATATCGACATTCGGGAAGTAGATTATCGACTTTTGGTAAAAATATTACCTACTTTTAAGAAGTAGATTATATAGAAAACGAGAGAACTGGCATCACAGAAAATGGGAAATATCTACTTTCCGGAAAGTTGGTTATCTACTTTCCTGAAAAGTAGATTGTATCTACTTTTCGGGAAAGTAGATTATCTGACTAGGGGAAGTAGATTATCGACTTTTTGGTAAAATATTACCTATTTTTAAAGTAGATTATCATAGAAAACAGGAAATTTGTATCACAGAAAATGGGAAATATCTACTTTTCGGGAAAGGTTGTTATCTACTTTCCTGAAAAGTAGATTATCTACTTTCGGGAAAGTAGATTATCAACATTTCGGGAAATAGATTAACGACTTTTGGTAAATTTTACCTACTTTTAAGTAGATTATCATAGAAAACAGGAAATTTGTATCACAGAAAATGGGAAATATCTACTTTCGGAAGGTTGGTTATCACTTTCTGACAAAGAGGATATCTACTTTTGGGAAAGTAGATTATCGACATTTCGGGAAGTAGATTGTATCGACTTTGGTAAATATTACCTACTTTTAAGAAGTAGATTATCATAGAAAACGGGAAATTTATCACAGAAATGGGAAATATCTACTTTCCGGGAAAAGTTGGTTTATCACTTTCTGAAAAGTAGATTATCTACTTTTCGGGAAAGTAGATTATCGACATTTCGGGGAAGTAGATTATCGACTTTTTGGTAAAATATTACCTACGTTTAGAAGTAGATTATCATAGAAAACGGAAATTTGTATCACAGAAAATGGGAAATATCTACTTTCCGGGAAAGTTGGTTATCTCACTTTTCCCGAAAAGTAATTATCTACTAGGAAAGTAGATTATCAACATTTCAGGGAAGTAGATTATCGACTTTTGGTAAAATATTGCCTATATGAATTATCATCGACAGGTATTGCATGATGATATCTATTTCAAGGAAGTTGGTTATCTACTTTCCTGAAAAGTAGATTATCTACTTTCGGGAAAGTAGATTATCTCGACATTTCGGGAAACAGATTATCGACTTTTTGTGCAAATATTACTGCCTACTTTTTAAAGTAGATTTATCATAGAAACGAAATTTGTATCACAGAAATGGAAATATCTACTTTCCGGGAAAGTTGGTTATCTACTTTCAGAAAAGTAGATTATCTACTTTTCGGGAAAATGAATTATCGGCTATTTCGGGGAAGTAGATTACTATCGACTTTTTGGTAAAATGTTACCTACTTTTAGAAGTAGATTATCATAGAAAACAGGAAATTTGTAGATAATAACTTTTCCCGGAAGTAGATATTTCCCATTTTCTGTGAGCAGAGCTCCGTTTTCTGCCGATGTCTACTTCTTAAGTGACAATATTTTACCAAAAATCTGTCTTCCCCGAAATAATCATCTAATTTCGAAAGTAGATATCTACTTTCGGAAAATAGATAACCAGCTTTCGATATTCCCGATACCTACGTTTTCGATAACTCTTCTTAAAACCAATATTTTACCAGAATAAATAATCTACTTCACTCGAAATAAATATCACGAAAATAGATGTCTTTCAGGAGGTAACCGGCAGGCTGGGCTATTTCCCCATTTTCATACTCGACGTCACTCATAAAATAGTAATATATTACCAAGTCGCTGATAACTGCGAGTATCGATATCTTTCGCCCGAAAGACAATCTACTTTTCGAAATGAGCTACTTTCAGCGTACAAGCTTCCGTTTTCTCGACAATCTGCTAACATAAAGTAGTAATATTTGCCAAAAGTCGATATCTACTTCCCGAAATGTCGACTACTGCGAAATGAATGGCGCACGGGAAAGTAGATAACCCTTTCTATTTCCCATTTTCATGACAAACTTCCGTTTTCTCGATGTCTGTAAAACAGGTAATATTTTGCAAAATAAATCACTGCGAAGTAGATAATCTACTTTTCAGGAAAATGAATATTAACTTCCATTTTCACCAACGATACCAAACTCACGTTTCTTCCAAGAAATGGTAATGTACCAAAAGTCGATAATCACTTTCGAAATGTCGATATCTACTGCAAATAATCTACTTTTCGAGGAAAATAGATAACCAACTTTCGGAAAGTAGATATTTCATTTTCAACGACCTACTTCCGTTTTATAGATCTGCTTTCTTAAAAAGTAGGTAATATTTGCCAAAAGTCGATAATACTTTCGGTAATCAATCTACTTTCACAAACACTTTTCGGAAAGTAACAACTTTCGATAGATATTTTCCCCGACACTGTGATACCAAACTGCGTTTTCTATGACAATACTACTCCGCCAAAAAGTAGGTAATATTTTACCGAAAGTCGATACTACGAAATGTCGTGTCTGCTTTCACGTGAATGTCTGCTTTCGGGAAAGTAGACCTTTTGCGAAATGGAAGTATTTCCCATTTTTCTGTGATACCAATTCCCGTTCATCTGCTTGGTAATATTTGCAAAAGTCGACAATCTGCTTCCCCGGTAATCGTGGCTCACTGCGAAAAGTAGATAATCTGCTTTTCGAGAATAACCTTTTCCGGAAAGTAAATATTTCCCATTTTCGATATTTCCCGGGTACTATGACCAATACTTTCTTAAAAGTGAATATTGCCAAAAAGTCGTCACTAAATATGTTCATCCGCAAAGTAGATATCACTTTTCGGGAAAATGAATAACAACTTTCCCGGAAAATATTCCCATTGCAATATTCTCTATCTACTCATAAAAAGTAGGTAATATTTACACCAAAAAGTCGATAATCTACTTCCCGAAATAATAGAATAGTACACTTTGAAAAATTGGTATGTCTTACTTTTTGGAGAAGTGGTCTTCGCTTTCCGGAGAGTAGGTAAACATTTTCTGTGATACAAATTTCCCGTTTTCTGTGATAATCTACTTTAAAAGTAGGTAATATTTTACCAAAATTGATAATCTACTTCCCGAAATGTCGATAATCTACTTTCCCGAAAATAGATAATCTGCTTTTCGGGAAAAGTAAATTAAACCAACTTTCCCGGAAAAGTAGATATTTCCCATTTTCTGTATTCTAAATTTTGCGTTTTCTATGATAATCTACTTCCTAAAAGTAGGTAATATTTTTACCAAAAAAGTGTGTCTACTACTTCCCCAGAAATGTCGATAATCACATACATTGGTAATACTTTTCAGGAAATGGGCTCTTCAACTTTGGAAAGTAGATGTACCACATTTTCTGTGATACAAATTTCCGTTTTCTGTGATAATCTACTTCTTAAAAGTAGGTAATATTTTACCAAAAGTCGATAATCTACTTCCCCGAAATCTCGATAATCTGCTTTCCGTGGATAATCTGGCACTGGGAAAAGTAGATAATATTTCGGAAGTAGATGTTTTCACACATTTTCTGTGATACATTCCCGTTTCTGTGATAATCTACTCCTTAAAGTAGGTAATATTTTGCCCAAAAGTCGATAATCTATTTCCCCGAAATGTCGATGATCTACTTTTACCGAAAAAGTGAATACTTTTGGGAAGTAGATATTAACTTTCGGAAGAGTAGATATTTTCGTTTTCTGTGATACAAATTTCCGTTTTCTATGATAATCTACTTCTTAAAGTAGGTAATATTTTACCAAAAGTCGATAATCTACTTCCCCGAAATGTCGATAATCTACTTTCAGAAGAAGTGAATAATCTACTTTTCGGGAAAATGTGCCAACTTTCCCGGAAAAGTGGAATGTTTCCATTTTCTGTGATACAAATTTCCCGTTTTCTATGATAATCTACTTCGGAAAAATAGTAATATTTCCCCGAGAACAAGGAAAATATTTGTAAAATTTCGACAAAATTTCGAGTAAATTAGATAATCTACTTTCGAAAACATAGATACTACGAGCTTTTGAGAATGCGAACTTAGCTTTCTTTTTAAGTGTCGTAAAGTTCGAACTTAAGAAAGAAAAAATAACTTAAATGTAGATATTTAGAGAAAAAAAAATAACTTACGATTTTCTAATTCTCAAAAGATCATGAAGTATCTACTTTTCGGTGACGTAGATAATCTACTTTTTGGGAAAGTATAGGGTATGCTTATCATTTTGCCTTTTCGAACCAATTTGTTTTCAATTTTATTAGGATTATTATAAACAAAGAATAATTTTTTTTTCTTCATTTATTCGACACATTAAGTTACTATAAAATATTTATTGTAATGATTGACGCAGGTTACTGCTAGGTTAGAGTTGCCGTTATGAATTGCTACAACCTGTGCACACAGGGTCCCATAAGAGCGACGCAACCTGAACCATGCAAGGCTACCAGTGTACGTTGGTCGACGTGTCTCGCCTATCTCCATAGTAGGCGATGGTGCGGCCTCGGCACCCAGCCATGGCAGCATCACTGTCCCTATGCCAGTGACAGACAGCCTTTAGTGTCATCACATAGTCCTTACTAGCTGTACACAACTGCTTATAAGCCCCCCCTAGAAGCAACATGTAGATCTTGGGGAATCAATCCATCCTCAGAGACACAGATAGCTCTCAAGAGCCTCACACATCCCCGTTACCTAAACATCACTTATCCCTTGAAGATACACTGCCTTGTAATTAATTTTTAATATAACATTTGAAAAACAAAAAACAAATACAATTACAAAAGTTTGTCCAGAGGAAAATTCATTGCTTACAAAGTAAGTTGTGAACACGTAATAAATGTATGGAAGTAATTAAGGTAAATTCTTAAACTGGCATCTTATATTTTCAGTGCTGTGCCAGCTAGAGTAGAATTATTGTGTTGAACCAAACGAAGATAGAGCACTACTGTACAAAAAATAGCGTAACTTCAGCAATGTTATGACGTATTTGACTTATTTTATGCTTCAGTTTTTATTTTCACTTGTATAACGAACTATTTAATCTTGCTGGCACTGAATTAAGATACTAGTTTAAATTTACTAATCTATAGGCATTCCATAGGGACACAACGTGCGACGTCACAATTAGTATCCTATTAATTCAATGGTGGAACAGACCACAAAACAGCCAATCATCACGATAGTCTGCCTCATTGGTGGACAAGCCTTCACTTACACCTCACAGTCAGTCTTCCCCCTCGCACTCCTATGCATCAACGTATTCTTCCCACTCCTACACATCACAGCAGGTCCTTCCCTCACTCCTACACATCACAGTGAGTCCTTCCTCACTCCTACACATCACAGTGAGTCCTTTACACTCCTACACATCACAGTGTGATCAGCCCCATGCTCCTACACATCACAGCAGTCCTTCAATCACTCCTACACATCACAGCGAATCCTTCCCTCACTCCTACACATCACAGCGAGACCTTCCCTCACTCCTACACATCACAGCAGAGACCTCCCCTCCTCTACACATCACATTGAGTCCTTCCTCACTCTACACATCACAATGAGTCCTTCCCTCCTCCTACACATCACAATGAGTCCTTCCCTCATACTACACACAACGCTGCATGCCTTTCGTTCACTCCTGCAAAAACACAATGAGGTCATTCCCTCAGTCCCCAACACATTGCCGTCTACCCTCCTTTTTACAGCAAGTCCTTCCCCTTGCTCGTGCACAACATTGCATGTCCTTCCTCTCACCCCGATAAACACTGCAAATCCTTCTCTCACTCCTTAGGTCAGTAAATCCTCCTCTCACTAATTAGCAGGTCCAGTAAATCCTCCTCTTATTCATTAGGTGGTCAGCAGTTCCTTCCCTCATTACGAACATCCCTCTGCCTTATTCCCTAGTTCCTACACAACACTACAATTCCTTCCCTCATTCCTACACAATACTGAAGTCCTTCCCTCAATACTACACATCATAGTGAGTCCTTCCCTCACTCCTACACATCACAGCAGAGACCTTCACTCCTCCCTACACATCACATTGAGTCCTTCCCACACTCCTACAAATCACAGTGAGTCCTTCTCTCCTCCTATACATCACAATGAGTCCTTCCCTCATATTACACATTATTGGATGTCCTTTCCTCCTCCTATAAAACACTGAAAATCCTCCTCTCTCCTCCTTAGGTCAGTAAGTCCTCCTCTCACTTCCTAGTAGGTCAGTAAGTCTTCCCTCTCACTCCTTAGTAGGTCAGTAGTCCTCCTCTCACTTCCTAGTAGTCAGTAAGTCACTCCTCTCACTAATTACCAGGGTCAGTAAGTCCTCACCTCTGCATTCATTAGGAGGTCAACAAGTTTTTCTCATTTACGAACACCAATACATGTCCTTCCCTAGGTCCTACACAACACACAAGTCCTTCCTCATTCCTACCACAATACTGAAGTCCTTCCGACAATACTACACAACACTACATGTCCTTCCCTCAGTCCTACACGGTAATCAGTAGATAAACTTTTCAATACACCGTTATAATATATTTAAGTACATTTAAAAGACTTTGTCGAACCAACGTAAATATTATACACAATACAACTTCCTGTCATCGGGTAGACTGACTTAGGATATTCATCTTTTCTGTACACAGACATGAGGAGCATCAATTAACCCCTCAGTCACAAGTACAGTAGCTCTCTAAGAAACCTCACACATCTCAAGTTGATATTCACAATATAGCCTACAAGCAGCCTCTGGTTGGATCAGGGCTACACTCTGACGACCTTACATAGTCCTTAAATACATTATACAGTACAACCACCTATGATCATCACACAGCCTAATTAGCCCAACAGTCCGTGGCGGCGGCATAGTAAGCCTGGGGGCCTCACAGAGCCCAAGGAGTGACATACTGCCTCAGAACATTTACAACATACAATCTTTTCTTTTTACAATTTCCAAAGTTTTTCACAGAAATGCTCATCGGTTACAAGTAAGTTGTAAGGCTATAATAATTACTTAATGTTACAGTAAAATCTTAAACTAACCTCTTGTATTTCACTGCCAGGAAGAATAAATATTTTGTTTTGCAAATGAAGATGAAACTAACTCCCAAAACAGTAAGTTGAACAAATACTTCCTGACTGTCTAGTTACAAATCACATAAAAAAGGTGCAACAGTGTATTAGAAGTTATAAGCTTTACAACGCCACAAGTCTATGGTCACTCCTATGCACGTCTTCCTCACTCACTTACACAACATTACAAGTCCTTCCTCACTCATACCACAACATTACAAGTCCTTCCCTCTGCCTTCACAACCCTGTAAATCCTTTGCTCACACACGATAAATTCTTTTTTCTCCTTGCAAAACTAAAGTCCTTCCCTCACATGACACACTAAGTCCTTCCCTCACAGCGTACTTTGGATCGCCCTGCTCCTACACAATACACAAATCCTTCCTCACACCTACACCACACCAAGTCCTTCCCTCACTCCTACACACACACTAGCCTTCCTGCTCTTACAATACTACAAGTCAGCACACTAACTCCTACATGTCTTCTCTCCCTCCTACCATTTACAAGTCCTTCCTTCACTCCTACACCAAACCACAAGTCCTTCCCTCACTCCTACACTACATTCCCTTTCATCTACACTTTGTTCTTCCTCCTTCTTGTGCATTAGGTCCTTTAACTCAACAGCTGAAATTACAGAGTCCTTCCTCACTCCTACACCGCACTACAAGTCATTTCCTCTAACTCCACTACACCCGCACTACAAGTCATTCCCTCACTCCTTACACCACACTACAAGTCCTTCCCATGCTCCTACACCTGAGTCAGCCTCTTATTCTTACAAACCACCACGATTAGCCTCACTCCTACTGCAGCCAAGTGAAGTCATTTCCCTCATTCACACTTAATATTACCCAAGTCCTTCCCTCCTCCTACAATACTAGAGCCCTTTCTAACTCTACGATACTACGAAGCCTTCTTTTCAGGCTGAGGCTTTGGAACCAAACTTGTGTGCTGCAACCCTGCAGTCCTTCTTTCACTCCTACACAACACTGGGTCATCCGCTTCGATCACTGCTATTTTTGGGGGACAGCACCTCGTCTACATAACCCTGCAAGTCATCACTTACTCCTCTTTCCTTCATAATACTGTATGCCAGCACTCTCCTCTTTATCAAGAATTTACACTTTGATCGAGTCACAAGTCACACGAGTGAGTCACCCAACAACAAGCAGGGTAAACACTATAATGACTCTTATATTATGTGCTTTCCAGGTTATGACGATAACCCTCAGATTAATAACTCAAAATAATAGGTATCCTCAATGTTGAAAATGAATCATGGAAGCCACTGATAAAGGTCAGTAGGAACAATTTAGTGGGAATGGGAGCAGGCCACAACCTAAATTAACCAAAAACTGGAACCTCGAGCCTCAACGATGAGAGGGCGCTTTGGCAGAATAAAACGGCATTAAGAACCAGACCAATTGTACAACACTTGCACCACACACTATCACCAGCCAGGCTCGTCTACCTCCTGCGCGGGCGCACGGTGTGCCTGTACCGGTAGCGGCGACTTTTCAACGGTGCTGGACTGGCGTTTTGGCTGTACATACTTGTGCTGGACGGTAGCCTGTAACGCTGGATGACGGACTTTTATATAGAACATATATAAAATATAGTCCTACCTACTGAAGGACCACAATTACCTCTCAATCAATGTATTTGGTTGCTTATGAAACTCACAACACCGAATAAGCTGCGTGTTTTAGGTCTTTGGGGTGGGACGGTGTGAGCGTTTGCATACGAAATTCTCTCTCCTACACAACATACCAAGTCCATCCCTCTTCCTGCAATACTACAAGTTCATATAATCCCACACAACACTAAGTGCATCCCTCACTCCAACTGGTCATCCTAACTCCTACACAATGCTACAATTTTATCCCTAACTCTAACATAATACCTACAAGTCCTTCTCTCCTCTCCCACAACATAAGTTCATCCCCTCCTCCTACGCATTTGAGGTAAAACACCAGCTCTGCGTGCTGGGTTTGTGCTTCCCTTACTCCTACACAACTCTGCAAGTCCTTTCCTCCTCCTGCGCGGATGCCTTTCCTCCTCCTACACAATACTGTATGTCCTTCCCTCCTCCTACACAGCAGTGCAAGTCCTTCTTTCACTCCTTCACAAGACCACAAGTCCTTCCCTCACATATACACAACACCTGGGGCCTTCCCTCCTCATACACCATACTACAGATTCCTCCCACTCATACACCACACTACAAGTCCTTCCTCATTCCTACACAAAACTACAAGTCCTTCCCTCACTCCTGCAAAACTACAAGTCCTTCCCTCATTCCTACACAAAACTAAGTCCTTCCCTCATTCCTACACAAAACTTCCATTCCTTCTCTACTTCTACACAATCCCCTGCACATCCTTCCCACCTCCTGCACACATCCTTCATGTCTTTCCTCCTCTACACAACTTGCAGCATTCCTTCCCTCCTCTACACAATACTGAATACTTACCTCATTTCTACACAGCTGCTGCAGTCCTTCTCACTCCTGCAGCCTGCAGGATAGCTTCCCTCCTCCTGCACTTAACTTGCAAGTCAACCCCTCCTCCTTTAGCACTTGCAAGTCCTTCCCCTCACTCCACTGTACTAGAGATAGCCCCTCGTTTCACTATTTTCTGCAAGTCCTTCCCTCACTCCTACACAATACTAGAAGTCCTTCCCTCATTTCTACACAACACTGCAAGTCCTTCCCTCACTCCTACACAATACTAGAAGTTCTTCCCTAACTCCTACACAATACTAGAAATCCTTCCATCAATCCTACACAAAACTGCATGTCCTTCCCTCACTCCTACTCAACACCGCATAACCCTTCCTCACTCCTTCACATCACCGCATGTCCTTCCCTCACTCTTACATAATATTGCTTGTTCTTTCCTCACTCCTACAGTGCTGCAGTATCTCTACAGTAGTCAGTAGATAAGATTTCAACACACTGTTATAATCTGTTTTAGTATTTATGTGGACGTATTTAACCAACACTTACATATATACAATACAACTTCCTGTCATGTTTGGTAGACTGAGTTATTTAGAGAATGTTCATCCTTTACTGTACTCTTGATCGTTTCTCTTGTCCATCTTGATGTTGCCTCGTCATCTGTACACCAAGTTATGGTCCTCATCCTCCCTGGAGTAGTATTTTCTGTTAATACCTGTGAAATTATAATTTCATTAACCAAAAATATTTTTTTGTATATATTGCAGAGCGACAAGAATTAAAATCACTTTTTCTTCAGACTGTTATGCCAGCACTCCTCTTTATCAAGAATTTACCACAAGTCACACGAGTGGTCACAACAACAAGCAGGGTAAACACTATAATGACTCTTATATTATCTCCACCAGATTCTCAATAATAACCCCCAGATTAACTCAAAATATACAGTAGGTATCATGTTGAAGATGAATCATGCAATTGAGACCCTGCAATTGTGTGCAAATGAGGCAAAAATTGAGATCAGAGACCTGGGACTTGATCACAATTTTCGTGATGCCATTTGGCAGCAGGGTCTACCATTAAACAACACATTATGCTTCCAATATCTTCCCAGGCGGTAGTACCTCCCTGATTGGTAGCTGCTTACTACCTACTTCTTGCCTATTGCAGACTCCTTATGTTCTTATGGTGGTGAAGTGATTCTGGTGATGGGGTGAACTGATTGTGGTGGAGGTGGTGAAACAGTTGTGGTGAAGTTATAGTGGTGAATTGATAGTGGTAGAGTGATTGTGGTGAAGTGACTGTGGTGGTGAAATGAGTGTTGCGGTGGCGAGAAAGTTGTAACAGCACCTTTTGCATTAAATAAATAGTCACCCAAATGAATAACACCAAATTATTCACTAAGTTATTAAACAATGACTTGGTAGTTGTTCACGTTATACGCGGCTCAAACTCTATCAGAAGTCGAGCGAGGTCACCTGACTAATCAAAACGCAGCTTCACGCCCGCTTCTCCGCTCACACGCTCGGAGGAGAGGGGCCAGAGTCTTACCACTAGTTAAGGGGTGAACATGTAACTTAAGTGTTCATGATATAAGTGTACTCAAAACACTTCCCTGGAGATAATTCACAACACATAATCTGTGTATATGATTACTTCAACAATAAAGAAAAAAACAAAAATAAATGTTTACCTCAGCCCTGCCACTTAAGAGTTCCAGAACTTATTTAAAACAATTAATGTGATGCACAACAGGTATTACAAAGTGATAAGAACATAAGGAGTCTGTAATAGGCCGGTAGGCCTGTGCATGGCAGCTCCTGTCGAGAGTTACTACCACTCTCAATCATCTATAAATCTATCTAGCCTCCTTTTAAAACTTTCCAGCGTTCCACCACTTACTACAAAGTTGCTATGCTTGTTCCACTCCTCAACCACCCTATTTGTGAACCAGTTCTTTCCTATCCCCCTCCTAAACTTATCCAACTTAAATCCGTTGCTACAGGTCCTATCTTGCTCGGATACTATAAGAACTTTATCTATATCTCCTTTATTGATTCCTTTCACCCATTTAAATACGTCTATCTTATCTCCCCGCACTCTTCGTCTTTCTGGGGAATGCAAGTTTAGTTTATTTAACGTATCTTGATATGGAAGGTTTCTAAGTCCCGGAATCATTTTCGTCATTCTTCGCTGCACCGACTTCAGTGGATTGAAATCCATTCTATAATAAGGGCACTAGAACTGAACCGCATAATGGAGGTGCGGCCTGATTTACGCAAGATATAGTTGCAATAAGACCTCTCCACTCATATTGCTTACACTTCTAGATATAAAACCTAATACTCTGTTTGCCTTATTTCGAACATTAACGTACTGTTTTCTAGGCCGTAGGTCCGGGCTTACAAGTACCCCCAAGTCTCTTTCACAAGTCGACTTCTCTAGATTGATGTTGTTAAGGCTGTATATATTGACAGTATTTGTTCTTCCAATATTAAAAACGCTGCACTTGCTGGTGTTGAATTTCATTTGCAGTTTTACTGACCACTCCTGCAGTTTATTTAAAGCCTCCGGTAGTGCATTTGCATACTTCCCTGAATTAATCTGCCGCCCTATTTTGGAGTCATCCTCAAACTTACTTACAGTATGTCACTGCTGATCCCAGTATCTATATCGTTTATGTAGATTATAAACAAGAGTGCGCCCAGGACTGACCCCTGGGGAACCCCACTGGTTACACAGCCCCACTCAGATTTCACACCATCTACGCTGACCCTCTGTGTTCTATCGGTAAGCCATGATTTTATCCAATTTAAAACTTTCCCCTCGATACCATGAGCCTTAACTTTTCTCGGATGCCTCTGATGCGGTACTCTGTCAAACGCTTTGCTAAAGTCTAAGTAACTAACATCGTAATTTTCGTCATAATCTACTACCTCGAAGACTTTCCTAAAAAAACGTCAGCTGATTTTTCGACAAGATTTTCCCTTTGTAAACCCTTGGTGAGAATCGTAGATTAATTTGTTTTTCTCTAAATGCGATCGGATGTTATTTGCTATAATTGATTCAAGAAATTTCCCCACTACTGACATCAAACTAATCGGCCGGTAATTTGACGCTGATGTTCTGTCACCCTTTTTGAATATGGGTACTACATTTGCCTGTTTCCACAAGTCTGGCACAACTCCCGTGTCTAATGATTTAGTAAGTAAATTTACGAGGGGTCCGCTAATCAGTTCCTTACACTCTTTCAAAACTCGAGGGAAATCGTGCTACGTCAGACATACATTTAAACCAGAGGCGATTCAAACCCTGGACTTGTGGGAGAGAAATACGCACGTTACGATATACAACCCAAGATTCAAGTGAACCCCTGCTGTTGGTTCGTCTCCTCCCTGGCTGGATTTTCAACCTGAAGTGATTGCCCTCGGTGGACCGCTCCTGTAGCCGTTCACACTCCGTTTGGTACTTAATTTCACTGAATTACCGAACATCATCCGCAAACATTGGAGGGTGGAGTATATAGCACCAGGCATATCATCAATCCATTTTCGGTCAATTTCTCAGTACCATAATAATTCTAAAACTACTAATTTCTTCTGCTATCTTGAATATATTGTACTCCCAAATATATAATTTTTCTCACGACCTCCTCCATCTCTTCTACATTAATTTTATATTATCATTACACTGAGATCTAGTCCTTCTCTCTTGTAAGCCATTAGTTACCTTTACTATTCCCCATCATCTCCCCGATTGTAAACATTTATGAGAAATTTTACTTTTTCCCCTGAGGCAATGCAAAAATGATATCTCTCTTCCACTAATGCCTGCAACTTTGAAAATGTTAAAGGAAAGGATGAGTGTGGCTGTTAGAAAAGTTCCATATATGTTACATAACGTATAGGGGTTAACAGAACAAAGCTTCAATGTCTGTAGAGCCACAAAAGCAGCTCATATTGAACTGCCTTAGCTTGGAAATAAAACTTTTTGATTTTCTCTTTATTAGTATAACTTACTTTTCGCTGTAACTTTGTTAGTGTTTTCATAATAAATATTTAAAATCTTGAAGACCAATTGTAATCACCCAGTTCTTCACATAATAGTACGAATCCTCCTACTCTCCCACACCTAGTAAACTGCACAGCATCATCATTGCATAATAAATGTATTAGCTTGGCTGTGTAAGTAAGTATAACTTACGTGCTTACTGTTTCTTCTTTTTGGCGTCTCTTTCCAGGAATGCCTCAAATGCACCACTCAAGTATGAGGTCATCCACCGGCCGAAGATGTTATCTATAATGTAAGTCTGAAAAGAAGGGGAAATACTTTATAAATAAAACCAACTTTGCTTTCAGTTTGCACTCACAACATACACACAGCCCAAGGCCAACGAAATTGTAAGACAGTACTCCATTCATACGTGCACTAGAATGAAATCAATAAGTTTGATTTCCTGTGGAGTACGTCAAGCTCGCATTTTCCAGTAAACATCTTTACGTTCACTGACTTGAAGATTACATATTAAACAACAACTTTCATACATTAAGAAAGACAATCTTTCTGACATTGTACGGGCATTTCACAATAGTTGAAACTGAACCAATCTTTCCACAGAACATAAATAATTATCATACAATTTCCTAAATTATATTTTAATGATATTTAGAAACATCAACTTCATTGTTATTAGAAGTACCTGTAACGTTGCTATATGCGTTGCTATTTAAACCTTTTTCTTATCTAAGTTATATTATTGATTATGCAATTCAACCTTAAAAATAAATTATATTAAATCACAGAAAAAAATCAAACCTATGGTACCGTACTCACTATGCAAGCATGACTCCAGTAGCCACTAGAGCGATGGGAGTAACCTAAAGTGGAGAACGCGCTGTTGACGTATGTTGAAGCTGTTGGGACACTGATGCCTATGGGAAGAAAAATATCGTTTGGAGAACAATTAAAGGAAAGGTTATTTGTTCTTGTCTTTTCTCTTCTACTAATGCATCTCTTCATATGATAGGAATTTGGGAGTAATAAAGCGAGTATCTCACCAGGGGTATGGACATAATCTGAAAAACTGGTCAAGTTGGTCGAGACGTAACCAGGATTGATGGTCTGGATGGTGAGGCCTGAGTCACTATACTCCCCGTACAGCGATGTCGAAAAGTAGTCCACAAAGGCCTACCAACGAAAAATAACAACCATCTATGAGGATATCGTGTCCTACCAAAGATGATATCAAAATCTCTAACCTTTCAATGGGATCATGAAGTGTCAATAGAAACATAATAATGATCATCAACGATAAACTATGCTATTTCAACATTATTAACGAAATATAACTCAATCACTTAAATACCTTTGTAGCTGAATAAATCCCGAGGTAAGGAACTGGGGCATGACACGTTATGGAAGCTATATTGATGATGGCTCCTTGGCGCCGAGCAAGCATTCCAGGGAGGACCAAATTGGTCATGGCGGGCACTGATGCTACGTTCACGTTGACTTGAGCCCAGATGTCATGGTCTGTTAAATTTCCAAATTTGGTTGGCAAGTTTGCGACCCCACCAACATTATTTACTGAAAAAAATTATAAAATTAATATTGTAGGTCTTAGAAATTATTCATATGTATGGTTGACAATATTTTACATAACTGTACTGTGGAATGTATAGTTTGCATCATACAGAACAAGGTACGTGGCTTAGATCAAACTCAGATACAACAATCTAGTTATTAGGATCTCACCTAAAACTCCAATCTCCTTGTCTTGCAGGTGTTTTCCGATGTCCTCATAGATTACACGCCCTTGGCTGAAGTCTGCCTGAACGACCTCAGTCTCTACTCCATATTCATCAGCTAAAACATTATTGCTTACTCTTTAGGTTAGTGTTAGTGAGACTTGATGCTTGTTAATGTGGTTCAATTTTGATATGAGATGAAATATTGTGTTCTGTTGTAATACAATCTACTGTACATAATAAAAAAAGCTGCATTAAAACAAAACAAAATTCTATCGAATCATGTAGATAAGTTGTGTATTCTTGACTTGTAATTAAAACAGTAGAAATGAAATGCTCAAAAATTTTACTTAACTTAAGTTAATGTCTGAAAAAAATGTATTATGAATCCCAAATCACAAAGTGAATCAAATACCAAATTCAACTAAAACCTTCACAGGAAGTGAGAGATGAATTTCATAATCTGCCACTGTTGTCAGTTCAGAGTATGGTTCCGGTAACATTGTCAATCATATTTTTTTTTCTAACTATCTTTGTTTGGCTGGATAGCTTAGCTTAGACTATGGTAATTTACAGTCCAAACACTTTGGTCAGCAGGGAAGCAGTCGCCCACTGAAAATTACTAAACAATAAGAGTATGTAAACAGAAATAAATAGGAATGCATGCCTTCCATAATTTGTCTTGTTCGTGATTTTTTGCCCACACTTCCCGAACTATGATGATGTTTACATCTGTGAAACGCGCCTATGTAATTCGAGACATATTTGGCATAATTTGTTTCCAGAAGACAGAAAAACAAACAACACAACATATCCCTGTACGCTGTGCAACAAATGTATGAGCTTACCAATCTCGGTTTCAACTTTCTTGAGCTTCTCCATGGTGCGTGAGATGAGGATGATGTTCATGCCTCCCTGAGCCAGCTTCTTGGCGTATTCTTTTCCAATTCCATCTGTGCTGCCCGTCACAACTACAAAGATAAGCAAGTTTTGTTATGCTGTACAGTGTGTCTTAAAGGTTGTACACCACAGGAAAATTAATGTTCCTCTGTTTTTATGTGAGGAAATCATAACAAATTAATAAAGATGGTATAGAAATTGGCATTACAAGACAGAGTCGGTGTATTATCCATGTACGGAGTGCAAGATGCTACACATCGATCCGTTACCAAAGAATTTTATCGGCCACATCCATATGCCTGGGTGATGTTAAATTATTTTGTGTGTAACATCTGCCTTTCCGTTCATGAACACTAAACCAAATCTTTCTTATAGTGCTAATTTTTCTGCCATCTTCGTTGATCTGCATTGATTCTATCACATAAATAAACAAGAACAAAAAGAGAACATTAATTATCCTGTGATGCGCAACCAATGAGACACCCTGTTTAACATTCAGCCGAGTGTAAACAGGGGTAGAGGAGGTGAACGTTTATATGATACCGAATTAAGCTGTTCTCTGAATCTAAAATGTCGTACATGAAGTTGGGTTCATATTAACGCTGAGTCAGGTGGCTTCCCCTGGGTAGAGTGACTCGATACTCAAGGTTATAGTAGTCATGGGGACAGCATGCATCCAAGGTCAGTCTTGGTTCCTATGTGTATAAAAATGGACTTATTTTTTTAACAATATGTAACAATGATGAGTATGTTTCCGTGTTGGTTCCTTTAGATTAAATAATTGGGTAACATGTTAAGTGCCTATGGCTGTGCCTTGATCATTACTGTCAATGTGCCAAGCAATCATAACACTACATTGTTCTACATCAGACTTCTACAGTGTGACAATCCTACAAATGGAACAGAACGTACATAACATTATCAGCTACATATTGTGACTTTGACCACTAAACAATGTGCTAACCTGCCCACTTGCCATACTTGGCAACAAGTCGTTTGTCCCACAATCTGGACCAAAAGAGAGTTCTCACTCCTGTTACCACGTCATAAAGCAGGTACGTGGTCACTTTTCCCACGTACAGGATCCCAATGACGGCGAAAACGTCCTTTACATATCCAAATCCTTGCAACAGCTTCCCACCGTATTCAAGCCCCTGCAGCAGCTCTTCGCTAAACATGGTAGAGGTCCGTCGGACAGACGTGTGCACTAGAGACTGTTGCCAGGAGGAGTGTGAGTGATTACACAGTACTTGGCAGCCGACGGTTGCCACATCGGTGCCCATGAGCATCCTTCAAATTTTTTAAGTCTATTTTATACATGGCCATGATCATCAGTATGCTTGCTGAAAGAACAATTTTGTTGTTGTTGGCAAACTTTCAAAACGAAGCAACTGCAGATCAGATATTGCTCTGTATAAAGTTATGTGATTTGTACAGTAACTTTCGTAAATGTAATTTATGTTGTAAAACAATGTTTTGCCTTCTACAGTAACTTTCGTAAATGTAATTTATGTTGTAAAACAATGTTTTGCCTTCTTTAAGAATATTATGTTAACAGTAATCAGAAGAGAGGCAGTAATTTGTTATTTCACCACTTATCAGTTTACTTGCTTAGATCTGAAGGACACTTAGGCAGAGTTGCCACACATGATTTTCTTTTTTCAAGAGTGGCACCTAAATCTTTCCAGATTGATACATTTGTTTCAAGGTATGATAAAATCACCCATGCATCATTAAAGATATAATATTTTATTACAGATTCAGAATATTAAGTAAGATACAGCATCAAACAAAAGATTTAATGAAAGAAAATGAAACCTATTCGTTGGGAGACTTAACTAAAGTTTTAGTTCTGAGTAAATCAATAACCATCAAAAAGTCTGAGTGAATACATGAAACACTTCTTTCAAGATGAAAAAAAAGGAAGAATCTTTGCAAGAAAGTTTGCATCATAGTATTTTCATCTCCAATGAATGAATCTGCTGCTTGTAGTGTTACTTTGTTTTCTTGTTTCAACCTCTGGAGATTCTCAATGCACCATCGGTGATATCGTCCTTGTTTTAATCTTCTAATAAACGTTTTGGTGGATTCCAAGAATAGCACTCAGCTCTTTGGAGAGAAATAGCCTGCTTGGCTAGGAGCGTATTAACCACTATTCTGGGTTTTTTTCATATTTGTTTTGTTTGTGGAGCAAGTTTCCACGAGCTCCATGTACGGACAGACGACTGAGTAGTGCCCTCTGAGGTGTTCATACACTTCAATTATGGCAAGGGGTGACATAATTGAAGTGTATATACATCTCAGAGGGCACTACTCAGTCGAATGTCCATTCCCGGAGCTGGCGAATACCCGCCCCACAAGGGGTCACAGCTCAAGGTTGAAGAAACCGCAAGCCCAGAAAACTGTGAGGGGTAAGTTTTTCGGAGTGAGAATTGTAAACTCTTGGAACAATCTGTGTTCCGACGACACCAAGTGTGAGCTCTTTCAAGACCAGACTTGGGCTGCAGTGGAGCAAGTTCAGATACATTCAGGCGCCAGTACATACCCAGTACTTGCCAACAGTGCGTAACAGACTTGACCGATCGCCCAAGCGGCTAACGAGCCGATCAGTGGTGAAGAGGAAATTATATTAATGAATTGGCAACTAACTACAACCAAGCTGCCACAAGATTCTCACATCAAATTTTCTTCATTATTTAAGCAAATGTACGAACATTTGGAAACTTCTCATGATCTAAAATAATGGTGAATAGTTTATTATCATAAAAATACTGCCTTTAGTTTGTTTAATATTTATCCTGACAGTGATACAGCCGAAAATAGATCCACCAATCACAATCACCATTACATACAGCCTTAATTTACCAAGTATTGCCAGGTAAAATTGCGAGTACGAGACCCAGGGTGGGGTCAGTGCATCTTTGGTCGATTGTACATACTGTATGTGCTACAATAATGAATATTGATATAGGATATTTACCATTCACCCATTGACCATTAAAGTACCGAACAAAATAACATAAACTAGTCCGTAGGATTTGAGTGAACTGCAATCTTGGACAGCACAAGTATATGCAGTACAGTACTAAGCTATGCTCTCTCTCATATATTAAACATAGAGCAGTACATGCGATATAACCCTCGCGTGGCCAGTAATTCAGACTCACTAGTAGTACAGTACATGTTTTATTTGTCCACAAGATACATAGCTTTAGGCAGTGCAGTGTGAACAGGCCCGTAGGCGTGGTGTGGGTGGTTCAGTTGACAGCCAACAAGGACCACCTAACACCAGTGCGTCATGCAGCCCAGCGCGGGGGGGCAAGCGTAAACCGTCTTGTCTACGGAAATTGATAAACTTATTTCTTTCACCACACAGCAGTGAGATGATGAAGGTACAGTTATTAAGCAAATGGCTGGAAAATATATTGATGTGTAATCAGAAACAATACTCAACTTCCGTACATAAGACGCGGGCGAGTTCTTGTGAGCCAGGGACGCACAGAGCTGCAGGGCACCGCGGACCTGCTAGCACCCAAAATGCACAACAAAGGTTAAAACAGTCCTTGATACCTTGACTATTTTCCCACACTCGTCAACCTCACCTGAGATCAATACTTTAGAATCATTTTTTTTAAAGGAAGATATATGGTTCGGTATTTACAAATGTTCAAGTGAGGTTTTAGAATGTAGCAATATGGGGTGGAGTGCTTTGGCCTCTGAGAATTAGAGGGAGAAGCAAGGCTATATTACCTGTACTGGGTATCATCCCTTGAGAAACTGTTGCGGCAGCAGTTTCAGTCATCAGAACATAGGAGGAACTTAATAATATATACTTATCACAAAAGGACACTCATCGCCATCGCAGAGCACTACAAATAATTATACAATAGCCAGAACTAGACAATGGACATTTCTGTGTGAGGTAAATTCAAAGATCCTATTTCCCTACTTGAGAACGATTATGAATGCTTTCCAATCTAAGCAAAATTTATGACTGAACTATACAATAAAAAGGAAACTCAACAGGGATTGGATAACTAACCCAAAAATAACATTTTTCTGACCACGATTTACCCATAGAAAGAAAAGAAAGAGGAAAAAAGAAAAGAAAATTCGTCAGGTGGTAAATTCACAGCGGTTGAAATAATTTGTTAGGGCAAGAAACAAATGAATAGCATTCAAACAATTTATATTGGGTTTAGAGCAAATGAATGATTCACTGTACAAATAATAATTAATTATGAAACCCAGCAGAGTTAGTTGGGATGTTTTCTCGCCACCGTTAAACCGAGGCTCTTGTAGACTGTCGAGCACCTAATGTTGTAACTTCTACGTGGCGAAGGTGACCGGCGTGTAGAACTTATTGTAGGTGCCCCACCCCTTGGCAGCGAGGTTGAAGCTCATGGAGCGACGTTTGTCATCCTTATCATCAGTCATGAGTTCTAGCAGAGAGTGCTGGGGTACTGTGGACACCATGGTCTGGGGTTATGAACTTGTCCAACAAATTATATATATATATATATATATATATATATATATATATATATATATATATATATATATATATATATATATATATATATATATATATATATATATACGCTATAAAATTATGAAGAAAATATTACTATACACTCCGGTTTCTAACACTGGAGTACTATATGTCAATTAAAAGGCAATATAATAATGTACTGATATAAAATATATTAAAAGATTATTCATGTTGAGAACAAAATGATTGTAATTTAATCAGGTGACTGAATGACTGAATACTTACAGTCAATGACTGGTGTAGGCGGTAGGGAGGCGCGCTGCACGACCTTCACCTCGGCCGTATAGATGGCTCCGGTGCCTGCGGAGGGAGTGGGAGGGTTGGTGCCATTTGACGGCGGGAACAGTGGTGAAGGTGACGTGTTAGTAATGGACATAGAACTCATCCCAGTGAACAACATGCGCTCCCGGAGTTTAGCAGATGTCCTCTCTTCATGAACTACATCCTCGTTCTCACTAAAACTTTTCTCTGACTCCACATTCCCCGACCTTTCATACACTTCACCTCCCAGCGTTTGTACAATTGCTGGCGCCTGATCTGGTTGCCCGGACTCCACCTCTTGGTGATTTTCAACCACAAGGGACGTAATTTCATCAGTGCTTTTATCATCCCAGGACATTTTATTAGATGGAGACTGTTGTGAAACGTCCTTATTACCTTTGTTTACATTTAACAAACATGAACTCTCACTCTCTGGTGTAAATGTTGGTACAGTCTCATATTTGTATTCATATGGCGACAATGATTTCATCCCAGAGGAACTAATGTTATTTTCCTGAGACTTATTATCAAGAGAGGATGTATGTGTCACTTTCTTCTGGTCATATTCCCCGTGAACCAAAAATGAAGCATCATCATCAGGTTTCAAATTAACTGTAGCTTCATTTTGGTCGTAAGTGAAGCATGTTAAGTCATCGTCATCTCCAGGTATATACTGAGGGTGATGCAAGGATATTTGCATTGTTACTTGAGGACTGTCCTGACATTCTGCGTCGAAGCAGTCGAGAGCGATACCATTAATGACCAGATGGTCTGGGTCCTCGACTTCTTCATTAAGACTCGTACGAGAGACACTGCGGTAGAAGTCTGGCGGTCTGAGGTCATCCACGCTTATGGTGTCTATCGCTGTTGGCAGATTATCAAAGCTTTCTTCCATCTCAAGCAAGAACTTTTTTAGTTCTTCCTCGTCTAAAGATGATTTTCTCTGCTGGTATGAGATTTGGATATGAGGGACCTCTTGGAATACACCATTGGCGATAGTACCATTCTCCTGTTTGTAATCTTTAGCTGAAGACAAAATTTTCGAGCATTCGCCATTCTTGTACACATTTGTACTAGTTTCTTCTTTAATATCCGTGCCCGGCAATTTGAGAATGGACTCATTTGTCATGAAAGTTGTGGCTGGGTTCATGCTCAAGGCTTCTGCGACCAAGCTGCTGCCATTTCCATTATGGTTAGTGCATTTATTTTCGTTTTCTCTCGGATCGATATCAGGGTGTGAAAAAGATTCGTGCGTTCTGAACACTGACTGACCATCTTGTATCAGATCAGCGCTATTTGATAAGATGGACTCAGTCTCAGGAAAAGATTGCTGTGATTTATTGAAGTTTAAATATTGTTTAATTACGTCGGTCGGTTTCAAATCAATAAAGGTGAAGTCTTGGGACACATTCATAGACTTGGGAGAGTTTCTGGAAGAGTCGGGGAGTGAGGATCCTGAGGAACGTGGCACACGCACCTCTAGAGTGTCTTTTTTAGAAATAGACTCTTCTATGCAAACTAAGGGAGGAGAGGCACTATTGCACTCAGGGTTTTGCACTACATGAAAACTCGATAAGTGACATGCATTAAGGGAAGCGTCACATGCAGGTGGACTACGGGCAGAGAAAAGGATGACAGAGGCAGACGGCGGTGGTGAAGGACTAAGTGGTGTAACATGATTTATAAAGGCTGACAGTGGGATGAGAGGTAGAGAGGTGGGTCGTGCTGGCTTGTGGCTGCTGGTGCTATTAACCTTGCTCGTGCTGTAACAGGTGCTGCTGTTAATCTTGTTTATACGGCTGCTGTTGGTGCTGTTGCTAACCTTGCTGTTACTAGTATTATTACTACTGCTGCTGCAGGCAGTGAATGTACTGGAGTTGCTGACCTCTGGGTTCAACCCCTGAAGATCCAAGACTGCAACTCCATCTACCGCTTGGGTCTGATGGGCTGTACGGCATCTGTCATTGGGCAGGCAAACTTCAAACGGATGGCTGGCTTCATTAGCTGTGGTGAGTTGTTGCACACACTGCTCAATACTGGGGTCGTAGTGCGATTTCGTCGTGTTGTCGTTCAAAGAGTCAGCATCGGTGCCGTCAGGGAACACAAACAAGGGTGGTATTGCAGATTTAAATTTATCTGAATCAGGATCCGACGAGAGAGTATTGGTGGGGAGGGTGTACGGGCTAGGACCAGGGAGGGTGGAGGGGATAGGACCAGGGAGGGTGGAGAGGGTAGGACCAGGGGAGGGTGGAGGGGAGGGACCAGGGGAGGGTGGGAGGGGGGACCAGGGAGGTGGACCAGGGAGGGGTGGAGGGTAGGGACCAGGGGAGGGTGGAGGGGTAGGGACCAGGAGGGTGGAGGGGAGGACCAGGGAGGGTGGGAGGGGAGGACCAGGGAGGGTGGAGGGAGGGACCAGGAGGGGTGGAGGGGAGGACCAGGGAGGGTGGAGGGGGGAGGACCAGGGAGGGTGGAGGGATAGGACCAGGGAGGGAGGAGGGGATAGGACCAGGGAGGGAGGAGGGGGGTAGGGACCCGGGAGGGTGGAGGGGTAGGACCAGGAGGGTGGAGGGTGGGACCAGGGAGGGGTGGAGGGGGGGACCAGGGAGGGTGGAGGGGGGAGGACCAGGGAGGGTGGAGGGGAGGACCAGGGAGGGTGGAGGGGGAGGACCAGGAGGGGTGGAGGGGACGACCAGGGAGGGTGGAGAGGGGGAGGACCAGGGGGTGGAGGGGGAGGACCAGGGAGGGTGGAGGGGGGGAGGACCAGGCAGGGTGGAGGGGGGAGGACCAGGCAGGGGTGGAGGGGGAGGACCAGGGAGGGCGGAGGGGTAGGACCAGGGAGGTGGAGGGGGGTGGACCAGGGAGGGTGGAGGGGAGAGTACCAGGAGGGTGGAGGAGGGAGGACCAGGGAGGGGGGAGGGGAGAGGTCCAGGGAGGGTGGAGGGGGTAGGACCAGGGAGGGTGGAGGGGGGAGGACCAGGTGTGGCAGTAGCAGTGGCAGTAACAGGGTTAGGATCATGCACGGCTGACGGGACACATGATTTAACATCGAGAGCAAAAGGAGGACTTGAGGCAGTGGCCGGAGGAAAAACCTCAGCATTAGTAGGAGCAGTAAACTGAACATGGTTGCCAGGTTTTGGAGAGAAACTACCAGCTCGAGGAGACAAAATCTTAAACCTTACTGGTTTATACTTAGGAACAACTGGAATAAAGGCGCCTAGAGTTGAGTGCACAGATTCTAGGGGTTTGGAAGAGGCTGCAACTGAAACTGGTTTTGGAAAGACTGTAGACGTCAATGGTTTGGGAGAAGCTACAGGAGTTAATGGCTTAATGTAGACTGTAGCAGCGCCAGTATGAGGAAAAGCCGGGAGTGTGTTAGAGGCCTGACAAGAAAGTTTACGAGAGAAAGATCCTGTATTTATAGAGGAATTATCTCTGGCAGTATCTGAGACAGCAGTGGAGACGCAAGAGAAGACAGCTGGAGAAGAACACGGTGGCGAAAGTGTTATTGCAAAAGGCTTGGGAGTGCTAGCAAAGGTGAGTGGTGCTGGGGCAGGAGAACAGGCGGAGGAACTCGTCAAGGACTTGGCTCCGCAGGCTGTTGTGGGCAGAGTCGGGTCGCCACCTCCAAGGTGTGTGGCCCCTTGCCAGAGTTTAGACTTTGGAGGTACAGGTTTATACTCGAAATATTCTAATTTAGACTTGGAGGAATCTGACTTAGTGGGTTTGGTCAAGATGTTTGTCAGGTCTGGGAGATTGAAGGGGCCTGTAGACAGTGGAAGGCCAAGGTAAGAAAGAAAAAAAAAAGAGTAATGCTAAAAGAAAAGCATTATTTCCACATCACATGCAAAACTTAATGGTCATAACATTTCGAGGACACACATACCTTTAACAAAAAAAATAAACAATATAATTAAGGCGTGCATGTGTGATTTAGCGTAATGAGAGGTGAATGATGAATGGGCGGGGCTCAATAGTTGGCATTCACAAGAGTTACTTCACGGGGTCACACAACACACTGCACAAACCGTTACCTTATATCTATCTAATGAAACTTTGGAACAATGATTCATTCTACTATACTTAATACAACTAAACAAAACTAGTCTGCTAAAAGGAGAAAATATTCACTGAAATAAATAGATCTCGTCTTAAAAATTAGTTTTGTTATGCCAAGAAAACCTTTAAACGATATATGGAAAAGGGGACCCCAAAAAATATTGTTCATGAAATGTTGTCTAATATACCAGAAAGAGCTACAAAAAAGCTGAAGTGCAAACATGAACCTCGAGTTGAACCTTTACTGTACATCATAAACTTAAGGATTTTTTTAACAGAGGCAAAGCAAATTCTTAAGTTTACAAAATCATACATGGAGAAAATCTTGTCATGTTATAATATTAATTTGATGTAACTCCACTACTTTATAGTTAGAAGCACATCAAGGAAAATTATTCTAATTTCCCCAAGACCGACGAGCCTAAATTCTTTTTGTGTTCAATATAAACAAAATGTTATGGAGAATAATCCTTTACTGTATAGAATGATAATCAGGAAGTCTCTGAAGTTAATATATACAATACTGCTCTAGGACAGAAGACGTACATAAACAACGTCTGTATCCGTGCATAGACATTAACGATCAATAGCTCACCTGAGGCAAGTGGTGGTGGCGCGGAGAACTGTGGGGCGGCAAGCTGAAACATAATATCAGTTAGCTTACGAGAGGAGTTCAAAATTTCAATGTACCATCTTTATCACCATTTCCTTTGTAAGTTTCAAACCAATATATTTTACCAATAATAATGTCACTTGTTTTATCACGGGACAACAGACACCGAGAGCTTACAGGCACGGGTTTGGGCATCTCCAACCAGGGCGCTCCTGCTGCTTTTGCGTCCGCTCGTTCACACACGGTGTCTGCCAACTGTACCGCAACACATTATTATTATTATTATTATTTGTTTATCACATGAGAAAATGTTTATGGGGACGACTGTTTCTTGTATCATACACCACAAGAGTATATCCTGACCACCAAACTATACTTCATAATACAGCATACAACTATAAATTTCTAGATTGTGTATTTTCAAATTTAATACGAACTTAAACACAAAAAATAAACAGACACTGATGTACTTGATGTATAAACGGCAGAATCTGATCATTTACTGTGTATGTGTAAAGGGAAAGGTAAATAAATCTTTTCATGCAGTTCGAAACCCTTATAAACGAGTCTCCATTCATAACCTTATGTATTTTCTGGTTGAGAAAGAACAGAAAAGGAAGGGTGAAGAAAATGGTTGTTTGTCTATATAATTTATGGCTGGTGTTTCTATTTCACCACTGTGTTAAAATGTGGCTATGGTGTTCCTTCTGTTGAGGAATTTATAGCCACCACAGAGGCCAGTGCCGCATAAATTAACCTAAACTAACCTAAACCCACCAGGTAAGGTAAGGGTGTTGAATCGTCACGTGAAATAAGCTGGGGTTAAGGATTCATGTGATTCTCAACAAGGAGTATTGTGGTCTTCATTTCACGTAATTAGAAGCTGGAAATAGTTGACGTCCATAATTCATACTTTATTGGATCTCGTAATTTCTTTTTCAACAATAATACCTGACAACTCTGTGTGTGTCCCCCAAAGTGGACATAAAATTGGCCTAGTTGAATATTAAGGTAAATTTCTTGCTTCTGTATGTAAAAGATATTTGAAAACCAAAACGGAGAAGAACACGAAGGAAAAAACTAATTGATCAAAAATCCCAGGAAATGAGTTTGGAGGATTTCAAATTCGTCATTAATATTCCCTGACATCAACTGTTTTTATAATTATACTTAACACGTCCAAGAAAAGTTACCAGATTCCTATACAAAGTTGGACATACCAGGTAGGCTATGTATTAGTTATCTGGCAATTATACCGGGTAGATTAAATATTAGTTACCTAAAAATTTTGAATTGCTTAGTTTACCTACGACTATGACTTATTCCTCACAATAATCCAAATTTAATCATCCTTCGTTAACATCTAAATCACCTAAATTCATCACCATTGTAGTGCTTAACTAGCCGAGAATACCTGCTGAAAGACCTTACTTACCTGATAAAGTGCAGGACTGTACTGTAGTATATATTAACATCAATAAGCACACCCATTATCAAGATGCTTTAGTAAGACACATAAGCACAAAAATTACTCCCATGGTAATTTATTCTAGTGTTTGACTAATTCTGATGTCAAGATAAGAAGCTGGTCTTTGAGTTAATATCATGTTAAGTCACCCACACAAATAAACCCTGTCGCTTTTCCTCCTGAACTATGAACCTTGGGATTCAGACTCGCGAATCCGAAGCATCTATGGTTTCGGGTTCGCAAGTCTATATATCGGGGTTCATGAAGCAGCAAGAGAGGCGACAGGACTTTTGAGGGTGGCTGTACACTGAGATTTAACAGCGCTGTTAATTGTACACAGAACTAAAGAAACAAACTTAAGTCTCACTACACTCTTGATGTTTAGTCACAAAAGTTTAGCTTAGTATTAGATCAAGTAATTAGGCTCAGTATTCATATTGCTAACATAATTACTTATAGGAAGGTACTAAGTGTATTCTATGGGCTAATTGCTACATATATAATCCCGGTTAATATTTTACGAAGGATAAAGTTCACAATAACACCGACAACATTGATCCTACATTCAAATACACTATTCATTACTTACTAATACACATACAACTCATCAAGAGTCTTCATTTACTATTCATTACTCACTTCGGTAAGTTATATAAATACTACTCATAACATTACCTATGTAATATAAGAGTTAACGTATACACACACACTATAACAGTCAGTACAGATACAGTATTAAATTAAAGAGGTCGGGATTGACAAGGTACAGTCCTATATGATTTTTAGGTGACCTTTGACACGTGTAAGATGAACAAAAGATGAAGACCAAAATAAAACTGTAGTAAGACATCTTTGTTCCCAGGTTCACAACATAAGGAATCATGAACCAGAACTCAAACGTCTATACAGTATTAACTTTTTAGCAAATTTTAACCACTGTAAAAATTAAAAAAAAAAAAAAGTTAATGCTCTGAGACTATCGGATCACGTAAAGCTTATTCACCCCAGCTTATTTTACCTGATGTTAAAACACCCTTAACCTGACCTGACCTGACCTGACCTAGCTCCCTCGAGTAGTGTTACAAGGTGTTAAATCATAAGGTGAAATAAGCTAATCTTTATTCTTCACGTCATCCAATATGTCTATCGCCATTTGAGGCCTTTACCAAGGTACAGTATATACATCAAGCCTATGTGTATTGGTTGAGTTACAGTCGTATAATGAACCAAAATTATACCTTCTATAGATAAAATACACACAAAGCAAACACAAAAATTCACTCAGCTCATCTTAGCCAGCCAGACGGACGCTCAGTGTAATGGGTCTACTGAGTTTGGGTTAGGTTAAGTTCGAATAAGTTTAATTTTGTGAAGCTTAATGTCAGTAGATTCTCTTTTCCCTCTTCATGAACAGCTAAGTTTAATCTTATTAATCTTGTTTATCTGGATTACGTTAAGCTAGCGTTGGTGTTTGAGTTATGAAATAATTTAATATAAATGACGTAAAACTGCGTAATATATTACTTTAGTCTATAAGAAAAATTATAAGGTTAAAAGGAATTTGTCTAATTTTTTTTTATAGTAAATAGTTCCATGACCTGCCAGACCCTTAAGCAGACTAGGCGGTCACCTCAGTGTAGTGTTAAACTAAGAGCTTCACTCAGTGTACAATGTCGTTTTTTAAAGTTAACTGCGTAAATGTGGGTAGAGGACGCCTTACCCCTGTACCGGCCCTGAATACATACTACAGTATATGTAACGGCTAATCTAGTGCCACAAATACTACACAACTACTAATCACTATATGTCAAGAACTACAAATAAAATACTGTATTAAAATAGTTAGCGGACTATAACCGGGGACTAAACACCAGCACAGTACAGTGCGATGATCTAACAAGTTTACCTCGGGTTTACCGTTCGTGACAGGTTTTCTTAAGCTGGCCTGAAATATATAATGTATTCAGTCTTCATAGTATACCATTGTTTTGTGAGATACATTAAGAATCAAGCTTAACATCTGGTCATTGTTGTTTAGCATATTGATCTACACGTCTACAAGAGCCGAATATTGAAGCACACATTACAAGAACCAGGGCCGGATTTTCCTACTTGTGGGCTCCAGGACAAACTCATCAGTGGGCCCCCAAATATATATATATATATATATATATATATATATATATATATATATATATATATATATATATATATATATATATATATATATATATATATATATATGCAAGTAAATCACTGTAGTTGCGCGTGATCTAGGTATATGCTGATAACCACAAGGAAAGAAGAAAACACTAAGTTCCCAAGCGCTTTCGTATAATTCACCCCTGAAGATGTGAATTACACGAAAGCGCTTGGGAACTTCGTGTTTTCTTCTTTCCTTGTGGTTATCAGCATATATCTATATATATACACATATTCAAATGACATGCAAAAGTAATTACAATTTTCTAAAAGCCATTTGAACAAGTAATAATCCAGACATCAAATTTTGGTCAACAGCTCCTTAATCAGCATGTTCAGGAGTACCTGTACTGAGATTTTGAACAAAATCTATTTTTGGCCAAAAATCCTGTAAGGCATAAGACTTACAATTTTTGTCATTTTAGCTTATTTTCTTCATTTTACTATAGGGCCTAGTCCGTGGCCCACCTGAGAACCACCCCATGGCCCGCCAGTTGAAGACCACTGAGGCCCTATACTTATTGTACAGGGGCCCCATACTCCGGGCCCTATACTTATTGTACAGGGGCCCCATACTCCGGGTCCTATACTTATTGTACAGGGGCCCTTATGGTTGTGAATATATTATATAATGAAATACTCGGTGTACACTTGAAACAAGGTTATACGCTGGCACGCTGCGCGACATATTACTTTCAGTGGGCCCCCAGGTACCGGTGGGCCCTAGGCCTACTTGGCCTATTGGTAAATCCGGCCCTGACAAGAACAATATGGTGTATTTAGTTTATACCTAAATAAAAGTATTTATGCATCTATTTGTGGTGTTACGAGAGACAAATTAAAGTGATAATGATTATGATGTTCAAGCAAGTGTTTGAGCTTTACGTATCGCACGACACACTACTGTATATATATTCAGCATCGTTATACTAAGGTCTAAGTTGACTTATAGCTGCCGAACATCTTATATAAAAAACAATAAATGATCAATATTTGACTTCATCAGAATATTACAAATAATAACACTTAAAATATTACATTAATCATCGTTTTCATTATTTAGGTCTCGGTTAGGAGTTGATCTTGTATTACGGCATGCTAGGTAAAACATTCTTTATCCAACCTGGAAAAAATTTATTATAGATTATTTACAAGAAATATCAATAGCATTCAGATTACTTTTGCGCTTAAAGTGGTTCCTGCAAGAGAAACCTTTTAGGGGGTGCAGCAGGCGACAGCGTGTGCAGCAGACAGCAGGTCTGTGGTAGCGTATTCAGTGTGCGTGCATGTATGTGTATGTGTGTGTGTGTGTGTGTGCATATGCTTGCGTGCATTTATAAGCGTTTTTGCATTTGTATTCGTGCGTGGTGTACCTGCATCCTCTTTCTCTTATCGTCGAAGGCATTAGCGGCACATCCAGTCTCTAGGGCTGCTTCCCACGGCGTCTTCACCATGGTGATGCTCGACTCCCGGCTCCTCAGAAACTGCTCCTGTGGGCCCATGGCATGCCAGGCTGACTATTCCACCCTGTGCTTCAACCAGCACACACAAAGACGACTGATCCATCCCATGCCTCCACTTCCACCACCTCCACTCACACACCAATATTTCCATCCAGATAACCTCCACATCGTGTCTTCTCCAAAGCCACACATCCATAACGCCACTAATTCTCCACCTCCACAACCATCGCCTTCCATACACATCTCCGCAGCACTCAGATCCACACCTCACACCTGTACCCAACCATCCCATACCCAGTTATATGTCAGTGTACTCAAACAGCTACATCATCACACATCTTTAGGACGTGACCTTACTACCAACACTGGACGACTAAATACTATCACAGTACTAGATTGTTTTGGTGTCCACGTGAAACCATCGTCAGTTTTATGTACTACTGCACCATGCACGGCTGTCAAGTGAACCTGTGTGGCCTACAGTTTGGTAATAATGAAAAAGTTGTGGATCAGCGAGCAAATATCAGTGACAGTGTTGTAAAGTTGATATTATCTGTATGAACAGTGAGGCTTGATTGATCTTATATAAATGATATTATATATATAGGGTAGGATGAGTAACAGCACGTCTATAGATAAACAACATTATATTTATTTGGAAGCATTTCGACAATATTTCTTATCATCATCAAACCTGAGACATGAAACGAAATTAAACAGCGTCAATCCTAAACCGCGAATTAACAAATAAAATTAATTATAAAAATGGGCACATTGAGTGTCTTGAGAAAAAACTATTACACTGAATATAAAAAAAATATATTAACTGCTAAATATGCATAAATTTAACCTACAGTAAGGAGCAAACTCGCTAAGAGCAGCAGTAGAAACTTGGAACGTAATATCAGGATGCAGTAGTACTTTACAGACCAAGAACACTACAGTACATACCAGTTAGATAGAGTAAACTAGTCCTGGGTGCTGTTGTATTGAGGCTATAGGTGTGATGATGACCAGAGATATTGTCGAAATGTTACCAAAGAAATATTGAGTTGTTTATCCATAGGTTGGTGCAGTTAGGTGTGCGCTTGTTATACCCTCGAGGAGTGTCAGCTGCACCAGTTATAAAATGAGTCGTCGTAAAGGGGTTCCAGAGTCGAGGGGTTAAAGTCTGGGCATTTCTTTCCGATGACATTGTATATAATAATCAACTCGACCGAACTGGTGATCACTATTCCCTGATGTTTGCCCCACCAAGGTCAGAAAAAAAATGAAAAATAACTAAAATAATAGAAAACCAATCAAACAAACGTAACAAAATAATTTTATAAGGCTACTTTGATCTTTGCTAAGGAACTATAGTGGTGAACAGCTACTCAGTGTGTGTACCATCACCGCGCCCTGGGGCAGGACATTATACAGCTCGGTCACCTCGTGTTGTTGTCACCACCTACCAAGATTTGTTCCTGTTGTCGGTCCCGCTCAAGTTCAGCTTGTTTCTTGGTGCTATAACTGCTGGTGCCGGTGCTGCTGCTGCTGAAGTTGGAAGAGCTGCTGAACGACTGCTGGGTCATGGTGGTGGTCTGCTGTTGCGCCTTTTGCACCGTCGTCTCGTCCACAATAAATTTGTCCATCCGCTTCTTCCTTTTAGCGAAGAGTTCCGCTCCTTTAAGTGAACCAAACCATTATTATCACAGAAAGTGCTGATAACATGCGCCAATATATTAAATCTATCTAAACTGCAAAATACAAGAAGTGTATATAAACCAAGAATCATAAATAAAAACATGTATTTCTGCAAAAAAAAAAACAATTACCAATCACAGTGCTAACATATCCTGATACACAGGTGTTAACAATGTATTAGAGGTAATAATCTTCAGTGTTACATAGGAAGATATTCTTTGTTTACCTTTCCCGGTTGGGCTCTGTACCTCTGTCACTATCTTGCCCACCTCGGGACTGGGAGGCGCGGCGTTCATGAGGGTCTGGTAATGTTCCTGAACTGCGTGGAAGTCTTGCACGCCTTTGGGATTCATCAACAACTTCATGGCCGGTTTCTGAAAAATTAGTAAGAACATTATAAAGCTGTTGTGGACCCAAGACTGTAGGCTATTATTTAATACTAAGACTTATAGTTCAGAGATCTCCACAAACAGTGACCAAGAGAGAGGCGGCTGACGGTGAGGTTACGGTCAAGACAGAATAAACACACTGTATATATCAGCAGCATTCACAACTCAGTACCCGACAAACCAACACGGCTGCTCACATACGCAGGATCTAACTGGATGATTTATAATTATCACCAATTTACCACGTTAAATATGTAACGGGAAATTTAACCCAAAATTTCACCACATTTTATGAATTTTGAGGGAAAGTGGTACAGAGCTCCAGCGTCATGGCCCATACATACACTTTAATCGTTTGTGGTGATTCTTATATTATTTCTGATTTGTCATCATTCCTTTTATTTAGAATAATTTACTAACACAGTCAAGCGAGGTTTTCTTAGTATTCAGGTTTGAGAAGATGAATGCTAAAAAAAATGGATCACCTGAAGATTGCCTCCTCCTCCTCCTCCTCCTCCTAACCTAACCTAACCTAACCTAACCTAACCTAACCTAATCTAATCTAGTCAAGTCAAACCAAACCAAACCAAACCAACCCTATCCTAACCTACTATTTTAACTATCATAAGAAAGTAGAAATAGTAGTAGCAAGGAATTAGTAAACATTACACAAGACGAAGAGGGAATAATATGATAAAGAAGAAGATATAAGATATTGATGATAAATTAAGGAGGTGGTGGAGGCGGTGAACTTACTTACCTTGCCTTCAGTATCGTGTAGGGGAGGCATGGAGACTGGACGACGTGACTAGAGGAAGACACATATAACGTCAACAGAAGCACACACGTATTTATTAGAGGCCAGGTAAGCGGTGCAGGCCAGGTAGGCGGTGCAGGTCAGGTAGCCGGTGCAGGCCAGGTAGGCAGTACAGGCCAGGTAGGCAGTACAGGCCAAGCACGCAGTACAGGCCAAGAGAAGAAATGAACATGCCAGGTTAAAAAAATACTTAAAAAAATATTTGTACATCCATAGAGGACTTACACCCGGGACAACAGTGAGTTCTTTTACCAGTGGAGAGGCAACAAGGAGGTGGATGAGGCAGTGGAGAGGCAATACGGAGGTGGATGAGGCAGTGGAGAGGCAACACGGAGGTGGATGAGGCAGTGGAGAGGCAACACGGGGTGGATGAGGCAGTAGAGAGGCAACACGGAGGTGGATGAGGCAGTGGAGAGGCAACACGGAGGTGGATGAGGCAGTGGAGAGGCAACACGGAGGTGGATGAGGCAGTAGAGGCAACAAAGGGGTGGATGAGGCAGTAGAGAGGCAACACGGAGGTGGATGAGGCAGTGGAGAGGCAACAAGGAGGTGGATGAGGCAGTGGAGAGGCAACAAGGTGGTGGATGAGGCAGTGGAGAGGCAACACGGAGGTGGATGAGGCAGTGGAGAGGCAACAAGGTGGGTGGATGAGGCAGTAGAGAGGCAACACGGAGGTGGATGAGGCAGTGGAGAGGCAACAAGGAGGTGGATGAGGCAGTGGAGAGGCAACAAGGTGGGTGGATGAGGCAGTGGAGAGGCATTAAGGAGGATGAGGCAATAGGTTACTAGAGTAAAGAAAATGGTGCAATTAAAGGCTTTGATTGATTGATTGTTTAAAACTTAGATTGATTGATTGATTGTTTGTTTAAGGCATAGATTGATTGGTTGATTGTTTAAAGCTTATTGATTGTTTGTTTAATGCTTAGATTGATTGATTGATTAATTGATTGATTGAAGCTTTGATTGATTGATTGGTAAAGATGTAAGCTGTAAGTACTAAGACCTGGCTCTATATACTTCCATTCAGTCGCTTATGTTCACAAGCTATTTATTATTAACGTATTTTACAAACCCTGAATGATTTATATAAACGGTCATGATACAGATTAATGTAATATATATATAAATTATACACATATAGGCATATTTGTCTTTATATCTCATTTATATACTACAAATATTACCTGTAGTCTGTTTACCGGAAAATATCGTAAATATATATTTTTGGGAGGTTGATAAATTTATGTCTTTCTGTTGGCGAAGGAGTTTGGGACGTAGCCTGCGTGACCCCCTCGGTCCCTCGGGCCTTGTGCTAAACATAGTGAAGTGGTGAAGACAGCAACAATAATAACGATAACTTAACGCCAATGAGGAAGTAACGGCGTAAGGGAAGGATGTAGGAGTGTGTGTGGTGGGTGTGTGTGTGTGGTGTGTGTGTGTGTGTGGTGGAGTGTGTGTGTGTGGTGGAGTGTGTGTGTGTGTGGAGTGTGTGTGTGTGGTGGAGTGTGTGTGTGGTGGGTGTGTGTGTGTGTGTGTGTGTGTGTGTGTGTGTGTGTGGTGGTGTGTGTGTGTGTGGGTGTGTGAGTGTGTGTGTGGTGGAGTGTGTGTGTGTGGTGGAGTGTGTGTGTGTGTCTGGTGGAGTGTGTGTGTGTGGTGTGTGTGTGTGTGTGTGTGTGTGTGTGTGTGTGTGTGGTGAAGCGTGTGTGTGGTGGAGTGTGTGTGTGTGTGTGTGTGTGTGTGTGTGTGTGTGTGTGTGTGTGTGTATACGGACGCGTCATAACACCATCTGTATTTAACTCAGAGCAGCAGCAACAGTATAAACATGACGATGACCTTCAACCCAGCCTTTCCTCTTCCTCCCCTCTTCCTCCTCCTCCTCCCCACCTCCTCCTCCCTCCTCCACCTCCTCCTCCTCCTCCCCCCTCCTCCTCCTCCTCCCCCCACCTCCTCCCTCCCCAGAGCAACACACGTACGTTACATTATAATACCCTCAACCAACCAGCAAGGCCACGACCAATCACCTGTCTGTTGCCACCTCTACTCTTTCTGCCAGCACACCTGTTCGACTCCTTGCAGAAGACATACCCCACACACACACACACACAACACACACACACACAACACACACACACATACCCACACACAACCACACACAAAACACCTGACTTTTATCAGGACAAAACTTCGCGGGCATCTAGGGGGAGGGGGGGGGTATCTGGGGGGGGAGGGGTATCTGGGGGGATCTGGGGGAGAGGGTATCTGGGGGGGGAGGGGTATCTGAGGGGGAGAGGAGGAGGGTATCTGGGAGGAGGGGGGGGTATCTGGGGGGAGAGTCATCTGGAATTAATCATTATATGTTTTGACTTACAAGACACTTTCCTGACACTTACATGACTCACAAGACACTTCCCAGACACTTACATGACTCACAAGACACTTCCCAGACACTTACATGACTCACAAGACACTTCCCAGACACTTGCATGACTCACAAGACACTTTCCTGACACTTGCATGACTCACAAGACACTTCCCAGACACTTGCATGACTCACAAGACACTTTCCTGACACTTGCATGACTCACAAGACACTTCCCAGACACTTGCATGACTCACAAGACACTTCCCAGACACTTGCATGACTCACAAAACACTTCCCAGACACTTGCATGACTCACAAGACACTTTCCTGACACTTGTATGACTCACAAGACACTTCCCAGACACTTGCACACGCTACTGTCATTAATTAGCCGCTGTAATTACCCGCCTCTGTCACTAATTAAACGCTGTCATTAATTAACCACCTTTGTCACTAATTAATCAATTATTAATTAACCGCTGCCATTAATTCACCGAGGTCATTAATTAAACGCAACTGTTACTGTTATGTCCTGATACTAATTAAGCAATTTATTAAGTCACCTTCATCAACCTGTGGCATTATCTAGGTGGAATTGCAAGCGTAAATAACTTTCCTTTTATTTAGATGAGAAAATGGATGCTGCAGAGAGAGAGAGAGAGAGAGAGAGAGAGAGAGAGTGTGTGTGTGTGTGTGTTATTAGAGTCCAGTTTATAACTACAAGCAAACAGTTGATGCAAACAATGTTGACAACAATATAAACACGAAACCATTCCAGTTATATAAGTAAACAAGGTGCGGTGACAAACTTAACACTTGCAAACATTTAATTCTTCATTGGAATGGATAAGAAAATAATTAACAAGAAATAAAAATAAGATATTAAATTAGTTTAGTTGAATATTATTTTAGGCATGTAGATAATGTTGTACGCAAGATGTGATGGTGTGGGTCAAAGAGGGAGAGAGGGATCTGTCAGGGTGTGCAGGGGTGGATTTACCTCACACCTCCACAAACAACACACCTCTGCAGATACTCACCGTCGGGGCTCGTGGAGTAACCTCATCCTCGACTCCTTCAGTTCCAGATCCAGGTCCTGCAATATAAAATGTCAATCATTACACTGATGTATTTCTTCCCTCTCTAAACCAACGAGTTATTTTCTGTTTCTGTGTTTTAAATCATAATACATCTGAAGAAAAATTATAGTCGTTATGGTAGTCGTACGCTCATATTGCTTGTATTTTCCAAACTTGTTCACTGTGTTCTTCCCACCGGCAACAAATTGAATCTGTAGTTCGAAATTTAAAACCATCGGAAATATATCTCATAAAAAGGCAAGATAGATGCTTCTCGTCTTTTCACTAATGCTATTTGGTTTTATCACGTGAAGATTATCCTACAGCTTATTCTACCTGAAGATTAACCATCCTAACGCCAAGCTAACCTAACCTAACCAACCACACATGTAGTGTTAGTGTTTAATCACCAGTTGAAATAAGCTAGAGGGGGGGGGGTGGTTAATCTTAATGTGATCTCAAGTGTTCTACAAGACAGCACTGTACACAACTCTTAGGTATTTGCCCCAAGCCTCAGCCCGACCTGGTCTTCACGCTGTGCAGTACACCGCATGACCGTAACACTGCCAGGTACACCCACCTGGTCTTCACGCTGTGCAGTACACCGCATGACCGTAACACTGCCACACCGCATGACCGTAACACTGCCTGGTACACCCACTTTAACAACATAATGTAAACAAACATCTGACGCTGCCAGTCACCAACAACAAGTCCTTCACTACCGCCTCCAACACAGCCTCTCATAAGCCGGGTGTTCAGTCATAACATCCTGGCAGTGTCAACATATGAAGCTAAGAACGTTCCTTGTGTCTTTACTTTGATACGAAAATACAGAAAATATGTGAGATTTCTACAAACAGACAATGTATATACAATGTGACGTGAGCCAAATATTTTACCGCACCAAAACTTGAATTTGTTAGTGAAAAGAAATTATGAATGTTTTTAGGTTTACTCTGGATTTTCCTCGTGTGTTGTAGTATCACCAATTTTGTCTTATTTATTTGTCTTTTAACCTTGTATTGCAGCGATGTTGACACTACGTGGTGGCGTTTGCAACACATTTTTTTGGCTCGTGTGATTTTCGACACTAAAAACATTAATATATATAATCCTCTTTTAACACAGATATAAAGGGACAAATAATTACAATGCTTAGATCGTAATAAAACACCGCAAATACTAACCTAACCTAACCTAACCTAACCATAACAGTTAGAATAAAGACACGTTGTCAATGAGGATTTTCTAACACGGCGTTTTATTACTTTATTTTATTTAGGAGAATACGAAGGCATCTTGGCGAGTTCAAACCACCCAGGTATTGGCACCGTCCCGTCCCCTCCCCTCCCCTCCCCTCCCCTCCCCGCCCCGCCCCGCCCAGCAGTCGACCGGGGAAAATATTTAACATTATGACCATTCTCAACTGGACTTCCCTGTGACGTCACCTCTCGCCTCCACATTACCCATCCTCACAAACAAACTATTCCTACACAGTAAAACCTCCATTTAACGGACATCAATCTAACGGTTATAGCTAACGGACATCGATCTAACGGTTTTAATTAACGGACATCGATCTAACGGTTTTAATTAACGGACATCGGTCTAACGGTTTTAATTAACGGTCATCGATCTAACGGTTTTAATTAGCGGACATCGATCTAACGGTTATATTCTGTTATATGGAGATTTCATATCTAATGGACCTCGGTATAACGGACTACACTCTCATAAAGTCCGTTAAATAGAGGTTTCACTGGAGTGTATCCACCCTCTATAAATACAGTAACCCGCTAACAAGTAACTATTTATCTTAATTTTTTATTGTTGATGACTATTAGATTTACTGGTCTAGTGAGGAGGCTGCTGTTGGTGGTAGTGGCGATGGTGGTGGTGTGTGGTGTTGTTGGTGATGGTGGTAGTGTGAGTGGTGGTAGTGGGCAGTAGAAGCGCCTGGGCACTAAGAGACTGTCAAAATAGCGGTGGTTGGCTACCCACCAGCTCCTGTGTGGCCACAACCTTTGTACGTGCCTGCATGTACACACACCTGCATGCACACTCTTCTCCATGTACTCAGGATTTTGTGTGTACATGTCTCCATAGTTACAAGTTCGTGTATACACTTCTAAATGTGTACACACCTCATGTACATACATACATACACCCTCATGTACACACCCGTAATCGTAAACACTGACTTTTGCACACACACACATGTTCAGTTTCTTATGTAAATCACTCCTTATTAAAGCACACACACACACACGTCTATGTTCCACTTTCATATCGTCTTTCAAGTTACAGCATCCACCAGCAGTTCTTTCCCACTTCACCAACGACACACACACACTATTCCCTATGTCGTACACGTGTTCTCAGTCTTCATAGTGCTCGACATAAAGTAAACTCTGCAGATAAGAGGAACTTTACTGGATTAACTCACCACACAGATTCTCGCCACTAAGTCATCATTCACACAATATTTCCATCACGCCCGCCCAGAGTCACCACCACCACCCACGCCCTCACAGACGATCAACATCCTCCCACGCCATCCAACCACATTCCTCTCATCCCATCTTCATATATCGAACTCCTGTCAAGAAAATGAGCACCCCCCCCCCTCAAGCACTCTCATACCCACTAAAACACCACATAACTTAGATCATGCATTAACTCTTGTCACCACACGCACTTATCTGCTTCACCTACTTTACAAAATTCTCAAAGAAAAGGATTTTTTATGGTACACAGTCTCCGCGTAATGCCACTGTATCTCCTCGATATGGTCAGTGTCATAACTTGCTTTATCAAAAACCCGGCAGGTTTAACTTTGGTCGCATTTCTGGTTTGTGTCGTGGAACTCAAACCAGTTAATGAGAGGAAAAGCCAATTGTACTCAGAGCTACGGAGAGAAAGATATAAATATCGGATTAAAAAACAAAACCCACATTTTAAAACCTTTGGGAGGGATCCAAACAGCTCGTTACTTCCTCCCTCACTAGATAACAACACCCTGGTTCTTTACAAAACTTCCCGCGAGATCTGTCGTGTTGGAGGTAATAGACGTTTTCTATTAATCGAAATACACTTTTTATTTGTTTTTTCAATTGCAACATTTCTTATCAATGAACCAATAAAACGTGGTAAATTTAATCTCTCTCTCTCTCTCTCTCTCTCTCTCTCTCTCTCTCTCTCTCTCTCTCTCGGGAATATCATCAACGACGCTGCAGTTCTGTACGTTCCGTCCTTCACCGTAATCCAGACATATCTAATGGTTAACCCCTTTGATCCGAGACTAATACCCGTGAAGGATTCTATACATGCGAGTAGGTGTATACCTAAATATACACACCTATGTATATCTAAACACATATAAATGCTGTGGCTTTACGCACTAAACTAAACGGGGCTCTAAATGTGGCTCTACGCACTATACGAGGCTCTAGAAATCTTCAGTAGTTTAGTTAATGGGACTCTATGCTCAACATGTTTTTTCAGACTTTAGGTGATACCAAACCTTACCAGAGGCTTACGTCATCTGACTTTAAAAGGATCTAACTCTCATTAAACGTTCTTATAAAGGATCAAATTCTTTAACTTAGTTAGCTTTAGTGTGCAGTTAGACCCTACAAGTGTCTTATTCTTTGCACTCACTAGATTAAGTCATTGGTAATATTAAGGTCTTCTTTTGCGGTCTTATTAAATTTTCGTCAAACCCCCGATATTTTTTGTTTTGTTCAATAAATATAATGACTGAATAAACAACAACATTGTAGCCTAATCTAGTTTACATGTTAAGTACTTTTCTTATTCAGTTTAGGTTTGGTTAGAGTTAAAATGTAAAATGTCCGGAAATAAATTTCATTGCATCTCAAACATTTTCCTCCAGATATTAAAGTTTAAACCTAAAAGATTTGACAGATATATTTCTCTAACTAGGAGATATAAACTGTATATAATAACTAGTCTAAGAACAGTTTCAGTATCATTTTGGAGATTAGTGTTGAGGAAAATATGAGCCAGACAGATGCGTTATTATGTCTTACTTTGATTATTTAACTTACGAACTCAAAAACTCCAGATTCTGAGCAGTAAGCTGACCCATTAGTGAAATATAGACGACCACTGGATAATGTTTAACTCAATCAAGATCGGTGTCATCCTCTTAGGTTGAAATTGTTACTTTTCAGTGTTTTCAATCGGTAAGAATTTGCTATACAACTGACTCGGTCTTAATTATAGTACAGTTGCTTGCGGGAAAGAGTGACCTCATGATCCTCTTGCGAGAAATTCTTGACGACTCACTTGCAGGTGGGGGTGGGGCGAGCGGGGCTCCTGCAGAGACATTCTTAGTCCGGACACTCTGGAAGGCTCGCTCACACTCTTCGGCGATAACGTCTGCTTCCTCGATCATCATCACCATAGGTTTGGGCGGCTGGAAGCCCACACAGGGGACCCATCCGGCACGTACAGGCATCTTGACGTGAGCTATTTACTGACAACTTACACTCATATATTGAATCCGTTTCTATCTTACACTGCAGGTGCTGTTGTTTCTCAAACTCCGACACTGATGTTTCAAAAGTGCAAAGCTTCAAACCATTTTCCAAAAATAAAACAAAATAAATAACACAACACAATAGATTTGATCGTTGATTCTCGGCAGCAACAGTGTTAACGGGTCGGGTATCCAAGAGCAAGTACAGTATCCAGGTCCTGTTGTTAAGGCTATTACAAGCGAGGAGTCGAAGGTTCACTGATTCTAAAGAGTGGGTCAACTCTCATAGAGGACTGGGAGCCAAGCAACAAGTGGCGGGCCTTGCCACTCCTGAACTGGTCCCGTAGTGTCAGTGGGGCCCCGTGTTGGCCCGGGTGGCCCCGTCCGGGACTCTTGCTGAGTGTTCTGGTGGCACAGCTGGCAGCCACCGGACCGCAGTAACACACACACACACATTACCACTGTCGGGTACATTTTGCTCAACTATTACTGTCCAGGACTTAAGATATCTACACACACTGAAGGATCCGTCCTGCACCTTACCCCCAACACGTCCACAATAATTCCCTTACACAAACCTAACCAGAGGCTTCCTCAGTAAATAATAATACATTATTGTTATTATGCTCCTTTTCTCTCGTGTTTATTATTATTACCATCATTATTACCATTAACATTAGCAGCAGTAGTAAAGGTCGAAACGTCTATACGCGGCGTCTTGTCTTGTTTAAACGCAGAAATATATAACGCGCCCATCTACCACGGCATCACCCACCGCTACAGTAACCCGCACAATACCAACTGATTAAATGATATACAGCTGATGGTCTCCTTCCTCCATAGTCATAAATCTGGATTACGTGAAGATTAGACACCCAAGCTTATTTCACCTGATGACTGAACACCATAGCGTTACGTGGAAGGTGGTTGTTAGGTTAGGTTAGCGTTAGGTTAGGTTAGGTTAGCGTTAGGGCATTTGATGATCAGAAGAAATAAATTAAGGTGCCTAACGTCCACGTGATCAAAAGACTTCCTCCTCGCCTGTACAAAAACAATAAATCTCCCACGACAATAGAAACTCCGTTGATTTTTTTTTGTTTACTCCATTTGGCTGACATGTTGGCATCGTAGTTCTAAGCGTAAGTAGCCATTCAGACTCTTCTCCAATTACAATGTAGCTTTTATGTGGTGTCCCTTTGAGAACCGGTTTCTATTTCACTTGTATCCGGCTACATCTGGTATAATGGGTGTCTTGGCCAGCTCTTATCTCTCACTGGACCACGTGTGAGAATTATTGGAACCACAGTTTATTTCACCTTAAGATTAACCATCCTAAAGTTAACCTAACCTAACTTAACCTATCATTCTTCCATAAAAAATGACGTTGTATTGTGTGTAGGTGGAGTTCCAAACATTACACCGAGCGTTGGTCCGAGTGGCTTAGTGTGTGTGTGTGTGTGTGTGTGTGTGTGTTGGTCCAGAATTGCTCCTTATGAAGAAACGTGGCCGCTATCGTAACAGATCAGGTGACATCGAATAGCTGGCGACGAGAAACTACAGCTATACACAACATAAACACACTAACGAATAATAATAATAATAATAATAATAATAATAATAATAATAATAATAATAATAACAGACTGTTCTTTCTTCGCCTTTCCTCTTTATGATAGAATGAAGTGACCTTTTTGAGGGTGTAGTGTAGTGTAGTGTAGTGTACCGTTACACTAGAAGAAAAATAAAACCCAAGATGTCAAGTTAGAAAAAATCTGACCAAAATATTCCAATGAGTGTTGATCATTCGTTCACCCGCACGTGTACCTGAAGTCTCTCGTAAATCATGAATGACTATTAGAAATCAATAAGATACAAAGAATTAAAATCAGCAGTGCTAGATGCAATAGAACGATAACCTGTTTGTAATGAAAATAAAACGCAATTGCTCCTGCCTCTAACTGGCCCGGGAGAATGTACTGTACCAGGTAATAATAATATTCCCCCTCATAGTAAAGGTAAAAATTTGTGAAATCCTAAACCATTCAAGAGCTCTGGCAGTCGAGTGAGTGACAGGGTGTTCATATGCGTCATGTGAGGCTCCTCCACTCTACCCCAGCACCTTTGGCAACCTTCCAACATTATCTTATCTAGAAAATGATAAATTATATCACTTTAGATTGTTCGGGGCCGTTTCCGGGTTATGTGAAATATGTCACACTATAACCAGTTCACTGACTGTTCAAAATAAATTCAATATACGTCTTAAATAACTTTAACTCAAACTTGTACGAAAATTCAATTACACCTCAATATACGGTACTCAAGTCACGTGAAGTTATGTATTTTATATCAACAAGAAACTCGGGATATGTGATAACAATTTTCTTCCTTTATTTAGTATTTCTGGAGACTTAGACACTGTCCTGTACAATGATATATATCCTTTAATTTCCCATTGCAACTCACATGACACTGGGGGTTGGGGAGAGGGGGGTGAAATAGGATTAAATACCAAAATAAAACCTTCTACTCTCAACTAAAGTAACTTCACTAAAAGATTTCAACATGACTATCCCAGAAAAAAAAGGTATCTCACTGAAGGACGTCATAACTTCCCCCATGTGACAGTTCTCTTACCCAACCAGTTAGGTCATAGCAACATTACTAAACACTAGACACACAACACTGCGACGCTTTGGAGATCGATCAACTCTCAAGAACTAAGTCAAACAATAAGAAATTTAAACATTACGAATGGAATCTTTTTTCATCTAAAAGTTGTATATTACCGAGTTGCTGAACTAAGACCCTAACCTAGTGAAGTTTAGGAATATTTAACAGTACGGCCAACAACACGATAATTATAATGACCAGGATGACAAGAGCACCTTCGAAGAGCTGACATAATATTGTATCAATCAGTGTAGATGACCTGGACAGTGGAAGGACCCCTAAGACACACACCCACAAGATAATCCAACGAAGTTTCTTTTTGGTACTTGTGGTAGGAGCAGAGAAATACTGTACATATAAACAAGAGCCAAGACAATGAACGTACCTCAGAACACAGCCAGAATCGTACATAAAAGTGACTATGGTACACGTCAACATCCAGTGCTCTCTTATCAACTTCCGGCGGAAATATCAAAGAAAATTGTCAGGGATAACTAAAAAGGTTGAAACTTAAGGCCCAGGAAACACGTTTGGTGAAAAATAGCTATGAAGAGGGTGACGAGTTCCTTCTTCTTATTCTTTATGTTTCAATTGATAAAACTTCTTGAAAATGTATGACGTGAATAACATTACACCTTAACCACCACCAGAGCTGTGATACTCAGCTTAACAGCACACGCCAGACAATACTCATCAAAACCTAACCATTCCGAGTGACAGTAGCTAAGCGGTCATTCACAGCTTTACTTTTTACACCAATTAATATCTATTCACCATTCTTAAGGCATGGTAACAAAAGTACTAATAAATATATACTTTAATAACATCATCAATTACTATATATTTCTATAAGTAATTGTGAGTAAATTGTCATTGTGATGTTAGTGGCAGCGTTTCCATTAATGTATGTTAATCTGGGCCCCTAGGACTAGGACCTTTTAAATCGAGTAGTGTGTATGTTGTGGCATTTACTGACCCACTTTCTGCGGCCAACACGTTGGGCCTACACGGCGGGTGACAAGGGAGAGGGAGAATGACATCTTTACCGGGAAATTGCGTTTCTCGTTGTCTAAACGCACTACAGTCTGCAGTGTCTATCGTAGAATAACCATTATGCTTAATCCAGGACCTAACTAATGGGGGAAACATTCTGAAACTACTACGTATATAAGAACGCTGATAAAATGCGTCGTTTCTTATCAGACTGGTTTAATTGTTGTATCCTTAAACTAAATATATTGATAACACTTCATATAATCATTAACTAAGCATATATATATATATATACATAATATCTACTTAGGAATGAATAAACAGCGTGAGAAATTAAAAAAAAAGATATATCGATAATGAAACAAATCGTATCGAGCATCAGTGTGCCAGGAGCAGGAGGCAAGTGCAGATGCCAGTTCTCGCAGGGTAACGAGACACCCAAACTCTGCCAGAGGAATGCCACCAACAACACACCACTACCCTCGTATTTTTAGCCACAGAAAAAGAAAAATTGTGATAGTGATGGCCAGAGTGAGTAGTTTGCCTGATATCGTCCACTCAAGATGTACAAGGAAATACTGTAAAACTGTTTGTCTTATCAATATTTATAAGAACAGACCAATGACAAAAGAGTCACTCAATTGCCTTTGTCGCTTTATACTCAACACAAACAGTTAAAATAAAAATACTAAATTAGGGTCTGGCCTCAGCTATGTTATAGGGATTCTAACAGAGAGAGGGAGAGGGAGGGAGGGAGGGAGGGAGAGGGAGGGAGAGAGACTTTACCTCATACTAAATCAAATTCTCGACGACAAACAAAAATAATCGGATTTCTCTTGAAGATTTGTCCCAGGTTATTTCACCATAAGAAAAATCACCCTAATGCTAACCTAACCTAACTTAACCCCCAGGTAGCGCTAGGGTGTTTAATCATCAGGTGTAATAAGCCTGGGGGTACCTAATCTTCACGTGATCCCATTTCTGACGCATGAAATTCCCACCAGGTGTAAGGAATATCTAACTGTCTTACGTGTTTAAATTCCACACTTGTTGAGACAAAGATTCACACAAAAACAATAACAAACATCACAAGATTTTATACCTTTAACAACTTGAACCACAAATCTTCAGTAGAATTCCAAAGAGTGACTTTTTACAACAAGAGCTGCTAAAATATCACAAACACTGTACTTGTTACATCTAAAACATGAAATAATGTGTAACTTATTAAATGAGATTTCGGAATAAATTTACATCGGCCTTATTATTAATTTTCTTTATGGTTCAATACGCAACTATTACCATACAATATAGAAGTAAATTTATCAGGATATTGGACATCCAGTAAGTGTTCATGAGGCTGTGAGCAGGACTGTGTGAGGATGTGTGCAGGACTGTGTGAGGCTGTGTGCAGGACTGTGTGAGGATGTGTGCAGGACTGTGTGAGGCTGTGTGCAGGACTGTGTGAGGATGTGTGCGGGACTGTGTGAGGCTGTGTGCAGTAGTGTGTGAGGCTGTGGCCCCAACACCAGCTGGCCGCCGTCTGTTGGACATTAACACAACGTTTCCCACGCACTGTAAATGTACTACCATTAAATTTTATTAATTTAATATCTAACCGCAACAAATATATGTACATCTGTGAAACAAATGTGGGGGGGGGGGGCTATAGACGACAATGTTCACCCATTAACGATCAGAACTTTCCCGAACGAGTCTTATCACCTTCTCAAGTGTCTCATAAACCAACCATCGTTATGATAATTATGGTAATGTACACCGACTATAATGATAATCTTAAAAGCTGTCTAATGTAACATATAAGATAACCTCTTAACCCTTGTGTACGGTGTTGCCTCTGAGCTGAATAAAATCGTCTGGAGTTTAGCCAAATAAAATACTACAAGTGGCGTCCCTGTAGTGAAGGTGCTAGTGGAGACGGTCTACTAATAACCTAACATTGAAAGTAGGTCCCACAGGCCAGTCTACCTGTACACTGAAGACTAAGCCTGCAGCACATGACAGCGTGGCCGGCACTGCACTCTACTTACTTTCACAACTGTAAAAGCAGGTGCCCATTGTACAGCTGGGTCGACTGGGAACACTTCACTCAGTGGTCGGCCGTGGGATTCGAACCGATGAATGACAGTTTGATCAAAAGGCCTGTTTTATAATACCCAACTTGGCCGCTGCGCCTCTACCCTAGCAAGATAAACACTTACAAAAACAACAACAGCGTGTTATAAGTATCTCCCTAAAGTGACTTAAGAATATATGCCATCACAGGATCTTAAAAAAAAAATATTTGCCACTGTTTCCGCCACACTTACACCTCTGATATTTATATAAACAGAGAACATGACATTCTCTTCCCATCCTCTCCCATTCTTCCTCCTTGTGTGTCTTTCCTGTATCTCTTCTATTATCATCTCTTTGCTTCTTGCTCTGTTTCTTCTGTCTCCCTCCCACTGACATTTCTGTTCCTGACTCTCTCGCCCCCCCCCCCTCACCCCTCCACTCTGGCAGTGCTCCGGGGGTGTCCAGTGCCCCCCAACCTTTGGCAGTGGCACTATAAGGGAGAAGGCTCGGGGAATCCCCAGGATGATGTGCCAAGCTTCTTTGTAGTCTTACCCAAGCCTAGTGCCCCATTCCATCCCAACCGTCCATCCCTCCCGGTCTATCCCTGCCGTCCATCCCTCCCATCCATCCCACACTCTCACGTCTCATTTTCCTAGATCAACGTGCTAATAAAATCCGAACTTTCATTCCCACTTTTCAACTCAAGGCACAATAACTGTACACACGGCAGCTTATTCAATCACGTCACCCGTCGTCTGTGAAAATTCCTTATAAACCTCATTATCAATTACCAATGTTACTCTTCAGCAGTCTTCACACACATCTCAGCTTCACAACACCGACCAGTCACATCTTTCCCTTTTTCTACAATTCTTTAAGACTGAGGTATACAATTTATCATACAACTAACCATACACTATATCATACAACTAACCATACACTATATCATACAACTAACCATACACTATATCATACAACTAACCATACACTATATCATACAACTAACCATACACTATATCATACAACTAACCATACACTATATCATACAACTAACCATACACTATATCATACAACTAACCATACACTATATCATACAACTCGTTTATTTACATCCTTTCTTTCATATCCAGGGTGTAGTAGAGACCCTGATGTAGAGTAATCCAGCAGCTTCATTACAGATCAACAGCCTTACCCTTCAGAGATCATCATCGTCGTCGTACTAACAAGAAAACCATCACTCGAAAATTCCATTACTTAAAGTTTATTGATGTGTAGGAGCGACTTCGTGTCACCAAGACCTCAGTCGTTAAAAATGTGTTAATACTTGTGAGGTTTAGGAATATATAGTCAGTAAAATACGAGAATTAAGACGTATTCCAAGGTCGACTACATCTTGAGTACAAGGTAAAGTTTGTCCTTCAGCTTTCTTCTGACTGTAGTTTATAAAGTTCTAAATACCGTAGACCAGATACTGAAGGCTCACGGCGACTTTCTGAGAATTCTCCCAAACAAAATTCATCAACTAACACAAAGAATAACAACAAAGTAAACCTTGGTATATACAGTATATAAACACATTCACGGTATAAAAAAAGAATGTTTATATAAGCCATTATTGACGAAGCAAAGATCAATATTTCTCTCCATCAATGCGCTATTTACACTCGACTACGCCTCGTGTAATACCTATTAATATTAGTGTTAGTTTTAAAATCTTAGTCTATTGTTGTATATAGGGTTTTATCTCCGAGATTAAATTACAAAAAAGTGAATTCACTAATAATGAAAACTATTTAGAAAAAACAAATTAGTTCATTTATTACGTAACTTACAAAACAGTATCGAGAATTAATGTGTTTTTAGTTTATTATTTATATCAATTTAAGTTAACAATAGTTAGTAATATAACGTGCAGTATATAATTCCCAAGCTGTTCTGAAACCGTAAGTAGTTGTCAAAAGAAACAATTATCCCGAAAAAAAGTACAAAAAAAAAACATTGGTCAATTTGCGGGGCGAAAAATTTGGTGCGGCAGAAAAAAAAAGTTTGAGAGCGAAAAAGAATAACAAAGGAAAGTGCAGTTAGAGGCCAAGACCTAGCGAGGAAACTGTCAAGATTTATTTTCTTTGGCTATAAGAGGTGAAGTGATCATAGTTCTCAATATCACACGGGATTGGTGGTTGAATTAGTTACTTTAGAAAGAAGAGAATGCATTACCTGTATTTGGGTCTTTCTGTGCCAACAAGCAAGTCGTCAGTATACTATTTAAAAGCTATTGAAAACCCTATATTGTAGAAGTGTATTAATCTCCTATGACATCAATATCAACATAGGACAATATCTCCCTTAGGTATACTAGTTGTTGACGAGTGTAAGACCATAAGCCATGATTAATGAAAACAATGTGATAAGACGCTGGCTATAGGCTAGTGTTGGGTGAGGCTAGTGGTGGGTGAGGCTAGTGCTGGGTGAGGCTAGTGGTGGGTGAGGCTAGTGGTGGGTGAGGCTAGTGGTGGGTGAGGCTAGTGTTGGGTGAGGCTAGTGTTGGGTGAGGCTAGTGGTGGGTGAGGCTTGTGGGTGAGAATGTACAGGTATACCTTTCCCAATACTCAATCGTTGTTGTCTTGTGTATAAATTAACTTAATATATGTGCTTAAAGACCCAAGTTATTGAGACACATTGCTATACAAGACCAGTAGATACACCACATGAAGACCAATCCGTAGTGACACTGAGAACCTAAGTCCTATAAGGTGATCGAAAAGTCCCTTTGCACCTGTAGTAATTAATAAGTGTTTATTTACCTTTTACTGAACAACAAATATTGGAAATAGTCACAGTAGATGTTAGAAGTGGAGACCATTTTTGCAATATATACTGTCAGTAAAACAAGGTATATAATAATGTAGGTATAACACGGAAAAAACTAGAGTGCTCAATTACTGCCAGATGCACAGGGACTATTTGATCAACCTGTACAGTTACCTCCTTAGAGAGATCGAGTGTTTACTGATAGGGTAGAAGAACACGAACAGTTTAAGAGGCTTTTTACCTGAGTAGTCCTCCTCGCCTTCGCCTCCTAGAATATAAAGGTCAAATGAGGTCAAGTGAGTGAAGATAACATAGGATAAAGATGAACGTAGAAAAGACCTGAAATAAGAACGAAGAACTGTAGGAATAACAATAAAAGACTGAGTGATGGTGATGGTGGTGATATGAAAGATGATGAAATGATTATAGCCAAATGATGATAGTGATGAGGATGAGTATGACGATGATGAATGATAACGATGATGATGACGTGGTTAGCAAAATAACAAAAACAACAAATCAAAGCAAAGTCAATAACGACAAAATAATTATACTGAAAAAAAATAACAATTATCATGAAACAAAAACTTGACCCGAATTAAAAACAAAATAAACTACTTAAAATATATGAAAATTATTACACAAAAGACTTACCGGCAAATGATAAAAGATTAAATTTAAAAAAAATGAAGCATTCCTTTATATTCAAAAGAATATTATTTATAAACTTTACTTCCTAATAATAAGCTTTTGTTTTTTTTTGTGGATTTTCGAATGGCAATAGTTTTCCAGATAACCAAAACGAGTAACACACAAATATTTGGCGACATCATAGTGAAAACGTTGATATACTGTAATAATTATGTAACAATTCTATTACATAAAAACGAATTAACAAAAATAAATAAAAAAACCACGTATCCATTATTTTTTGTTTACCAGATTAAGTAAAAAATAATAATTCGAGAAGAAATTATTACTGTAGCCATCTTGTTGTGTCATCCATCTTATTATATTTTACATTATTTGTGTTTCTCTTTTTATTCAATTCGGTATTTTCTTTATAATAGTCTTAATTATCTCTGTGTTTATCGTGTCTTCTTAACTCTTTCTGACTTCTTCCTTAAGTTTAATTCTCCCCTGATTACCACCTGGCTTAACTTAACTCTTCCTAACCATCTCCTGGCTTAGGTTAACTCTTCCTAACTATCTCCTTAACTGAAATCCTCCTTTCCTCCTCGTCTAACTTAATCTTTCCTAGCCAATATTTAGTTCAACTTTACCTCATGGATTACTACAGATCAAGTCTTAACTTAATCACACTCACTGTGCTATGTTCTCAGAGTCAAATACCTTTCTTGAATCTTCCTCCTCCTTGCCTCATTATAAATCTGCTTTCCCCATTTATTCTCTCTGTGTATCCTATTCTCACCATTATTAACTCCTTCTCTCTCTCTCTCTCTATTTTCTTCCTTCCCTGGTTATTCTTCCTTGTCTGTTTCTCTCCTGTTTATTCCCTTAGTTATGTTAATCCACTTCTGTATAGTTTCCTCTGTGCTTCAGGTCCCCATGAACCACTTTACTCCTTATTCAGTACCAAGTTCTCCCTTCAGATAACATTATCCTCCAGTTTATTTCACCTTAAAGATTAACGCTAACCTAACCTAACCTAACCCTCTTCCAGGTAGCATCAGGTTGTTTAATTATCAAGTGAGATGAGTTGGTGGGTAATAACCATGTGATCCGCCAGCTTCTGAAGACAATAACCTATCTTTAGTTAATCCTTAATATAAATGATCCACTCTCCTGAAGCTTCTAATTGATCCTCCCTAACGTGACTCCCTCAAGTGCTCACCTTGATGGATCCAGCGCATGGACCTCTTCTTCCGCTTCATGTACATGGACTGTCCGCGGCTCATCTTATTATTCTCGTCTACCAACGAGAAGGAGATCCGCTGCGCCAACTCCACCTGGTCATCGATGGTCGGGTGGTCAGGGCGGTAGAAGGAGGAGGAGGCGTAGGCCTTCTCTGTAGGAGGGAAAGTTGGTGATGGAAAACGTACATGATGTGTAGATCAGGGAAGGGTTTGTCCTGTTGCTGGAACGAGACGAACAATTAACAACACTAGATAGTAATAAATGAAGGAAGATTGACACAGCTAAAGGATTACTGGAGGATTAACGGACGAAACTCATGAGGAGAAACGAAGATTTAATACCCCAGCTTAATTTACCTGAGGATTAAACACCCTATCGCTACCTGGACAGTAGGGGGGAGGGGGGTAGCGTTAGATTGGTTTATTTCCCAGTGAAAGAAGCTGTGGTGTCCAATTTCCAGGTGATATCAGCAGGAATAATAAATCTATACATACAGTGGTAGTTAATTATCGTATACACCATAATATGAATGCTTATAATATATAGTAATACAATGACCTCAAATTAAGGTTCTGATTATTTTAATTATACAAAACATTATTGACACATTAATTATCGGTTTAAACATTATTATTTAATAGGTGTTTATAGAAGACTTTACAATGCATAGGAATTTACATCGTTTTGTGGGTAAAGACATTGACGTTATATTTATTTTAGGTTTATTGTGACGGGACTTAAAGGAATAAAGCTCATCTTATTAATAGTGTCATTGGTTTTGCTTATTTTTACATAATAATAATGTAGTTAAACCCGATGGTAAGTCGTGAAGGGGAGAGATGAAGGAAGGAAGGGACGGAGAGGGAGGGGAGAGATGAAGGAAGGAAGGAAGGAAGGAAGGAAGGAAGGAAGGAAGGAAGGAAGGAAGGAAGGGAAGGAAGGAAGGAAGGAAGGAAGGAAGGAAGGAAGGAAGGAAGGAAGGGAAGGGACGGACAGAACCCTACACAATACCCCCCTCTCCTCCAACACACACACACACATACACACACACACACATACACACATAAAACATCACAATCCATGCTGTTTACTTACAGATGGCGACTCACAACCACGCAGCTGAGTAAAAATGCTTCCCCCACCCCACCCTTAGACTACCAGACAAGCCCCTGTTGCCCCTCCTTCCCTCCCTCCCTCTCAGCCACACCCCCAACAAAAGACCATCTCGCCTTACTGGACGTACTTTTCAACGGCGTCATGTCCCCAGAATCAGTAGCTGGGGTAAACAGTCTCTCCAGGCTAATTTTTTTGTCCCCTTCCTCTCCATGGTCAACCTGAAAGAACAAGAGAAGGTTAGTTAATGTGAAAGATTAATCCCTACTAGTGGTGGTGGACACACACACACTAACAAAAATCAAGTGTTATATATTTCTTAACAATTACCTCAAAACATCTGGTTATATTTTCAATAGATTTTAAGTATATTATCCCTTCATTATACCATAGTATATAGGAAAGACATTGTGAATCGAAGTTAAGTTTAGTATGAGGTTTCCTGTGTGTGTGTGTGTGTGTGTGTGTCTGTGTGTGTGTGTGTGTGTGTGTGTGTGAGACATCGTGTACACTCTTGGCTGCCTCCAGTATCTAAAGTATTTATAGCAATGATGAGACCAAGTTGTTATGTGAACTGTACCCGAGTATGGTGACATCCCTTCCCTTCCTCCCTCTCTTCCTTCCTCTCTTCTCCTTTATCCCTCTTCCTTACCCTTCCCTTCTCTCCTCCTCCCTTTCCATTCTTTCCCCTTCTTTCCCATCCCTCCCTCATCAACATTCTTCCCTTCTCTTCATCTCAGGTGCCATAATAATATACCACAAAGTTGTCATTAACATCAACCAATGGCCAATTACCCTGTATCGAGATCGTCAAAAAGACACCTTACATCACCTTGTCGTAAGTCATCAACCTTAATGAATTCCTTAACCACTCCTACAGCAAATATTAAACCTAACCTAACCCAAACCTAACCTAACCCAACCCTAATCTAACATAACTTAGCCCATTCCCACCCAGGTAGCGTTAATGTGTTTAATCAACAGGTGAACTACAGGTATACTAGTGGTTAATTTTAATGATCCGATAAAAAAAATTGGGATCCTTTAATAAGTGGTCAGGTGTGATGGGGTGTTTGACGGACGAACACCCCCCTCCCCCAACTTACGTGAAGTGGGGGTAATTATACAGAACTCTCCATATAAAGGACTTTTCTTTCCATATAATCCGTTAGATGTGGGGGGGGGTCAGATCTAATGGACACCTCGATATAGCGGAATTTCCTCTCCATATAGTCCGTTAAATAGAGGTTTTACTGTACAATATGAACGATTCCCGACTGGGTAATCATCACAACCACCACAACCACCCCTACCACCACCAGTCACCACAACCACCACTCATACCACCCCCACTCACCACCACCAGGCCCTCAGTCACCTGCAGCGTCAGACCAGGTGATAGGCGGGCCTTAGGTGAGCACTTCACCACATAAACAATACTCTCCTGTAACCCCCAGCCAGCGTCCTTGGCAGTGTGTTGTGTGTAAGCAAATACTCAAGTGACCCTCAGTCCAAATTGGTGGCGAGGAAGGGGGGTGGGGAGGAGAAGGGGGTGATTAAGGTGTGGGAGGAGAGAGAGAGACTGTTGTGGATGGTATATAACGAAGGACTGAGTGTGTGGGGAAATGGGTGTCAGAGGTTGTCGTCAGAGGGTGTCGCCAGAGGTTGTCGTCAGAGGTTGTCGTCAGAGGGTGTCGTCAGAGGTTGTCGTCAGAGGGTGTCGTCAGAGGGTGTCGCAGAGGTTGTCAGAGGGTGTGCTGTCGCAGAGGGTGCAGAGGGTGTCGCAGAGGGTGTCGCCAGAGGTGTCGCCAGAGGTTGTCAGAGGTTGTCGTTGTCGCAGAGGGTGTCGTCAGAGGTTGTCGTCAGAGGGTGTCGCCAGAGGTTGTCGTCAGAGGGTGTCGCCAGAGGTTGTCGTCAGAGGTTGTCGTAAGGTGTTACAATGTGAGATGAAAGAGAGAGAGAGAGAGGAAGGGGAATTAAATCACGGAAGGGGAGGATCATAGAGTGGAAAGGAGAGGGAGGAAGGAAGGTTACAAGAGTGGGAAAAATGGAGAGGGGAAGGAAATGTAAGGTGGAGTACGAGAGAAAAGGTGAACAGCGTGGAGAGGAGAGGAGGAGGAGGAGGAGGAGGAAGAAGAAGTAGGAGGAGGAGGAGGAGGAGGAGGGAGGGGAGGAGGAGGAGGAGGAGGAGGAGGAGGAGGAGGAGGGAGGAGGAGGAGGAGGAGGAGGAAGAAAGTAGGAGGAGGAGGGAGGAAGTAGGAGGAGGAGAGGAGGAGGAGGAAGTAGGAGGAGGAGGAGGAAGAGGAGGAGGAGGAAGAAGTAGGAGGAGGAAGAGGAAAATTTGATGGAGAGAATTGAAACGCGGGTGTTGTGTTGGAAATCGAGAGGGTCAATGGAGGTTAGGTCAGGTTAGGTTAGGTCAGGCGGTGTAACGAGAGAGGTAGGAGGAAACGGAAGAGGAGGAAGTGGTGGAAGGTGTGTGTGTGTGTGTGTGTGCGTCGGGATACAAAATCATACTGTAATATTTGTTATGGTTCGGTATTACGTATTACTTCCACAATTAAACAAAGACAACACCTCACCCTAATAAACTAAACAAAACAAGAAAAACAAATACATGAAAACACAAAAAAACACATACAGAATGTCTCAAAAATATATACACCGAATCATTACATTACATTACCCATAAAAACATGTATACACACTTAGATAAAAAATACAACATGAATAATACAGACGAATAATACTTCAATATACTCCAATTCTTTGTATGATTAAGTATTTTTATTTACTAGAATTACAAAAAAAAATCATTGAGAAATACTAAATTATACGTCAAGTGGATATATATTTTTTGAGACACCCTGTATTTACACCCCATCACAGGTTTACACTTGTTGACACACCCGGATCACTAAATCTAATAATAAACTGAACTTATTAACCTTAATGAATAAATGTCAGACCGCGACACACACATAAACAGGACGGAAATACCCGAGTGTGGTGAGGTAAAGCCGGATCAGTCACCCTCACACTCTACAGGCTGGCTCAGGAAAATGTAGATACACTTTGGTTAGGTTAGGTTAGAAATAAATTTTGTCGATTTTATTATATAGGAAGAACTATTATTATTATTATTATTATTATTATTAAACGGTGACAAACGCAACATTATAGGAACGCACTTGCATCACAGACTCATTCTTATACTCGGGAAAAATATCAAGTGTGAGTCATTGTTTCTGGCACTGGTAGATGGTACACGTCACCTCAGCTATCGTTTCATACCATCAGCACCACCTGTGTGCCTGACGTGATAACACCCTCACAACCACACACACTCAAAAGAAAGTCCCTCCAGCTTGAGATGTAATGATGCTGAACGTAGTTAAGAGAGATTAATCTGTACATTGACCCGAGATTAATGTTACAGTAGTTTATTATTTATTTCATATTTTAAGTTATACAAAGTTATTAAAGTATTTCGACACTGTTTTGTTTGAAGATTCATACTTTCCAAACTATAATTTACAGGTTTTTTTTTTTCCACGTGAATAAATGCTTAGAAAATGGCACACCTCGAGAACCACACCACGAGAACCACACCACGAGAACCACACCACACCACACCACGAGAACCACCACACCACAGGTAACTTGCTGGCCAGGATGTGTAGTATATATAATAATTAACCAAACTCCCAGCACAAGTCGACCTTCACCACCAGCGCCAGGGACACACACACTAAGACACAGACGAAGGGTTTAAAAACACTAAGCAATTTTTGGATATTGTGTCTCGTCTTCTTGGTGTCTAATGGTTAACAACTAGTATATTTACTAATCTACAATAGGCGTTTATAATGACCTTAAATCGTTGTAGTGTAGTAAGACCTGATAAAGTATTACTAACGAGGACTTAAAGAGGAAAGTCGTGTTGTTGACTCTTGCTATGTAGTTTGTAAGGGGAGTGAACGTTCCTCTGATGAAACTCATTTTAACTGTTATTATATACCGGTTATGAGAACGCCAGGCACAGTTGATTGCTCGTGCTGGCGTTCTATACAGTGTGACGTTGAGTTTTTGTTTCCCAAACTTTCATTAAGTGAACAAAATAAAGTCAACTAAAATTCCACCTGAGATGTCTATGTTTGCTTACCTCCACTGTTTGTATACATGTTGAATCCATGTAAACTTGTATGACGCTTTTACTTAATATCTGTCTGTCTATCTATCTATTTATCTATCTAACTGTATGTCTGTCTGTCTGTCTGTGTCTTATAAATGGTTGGAGGGGCTAACAATAACTTCTAGGGGTGCCACATCAAGATAAAAATCATTGCAAAAATAAAACCATAATCAAAGCAACACAAAATTCACTACATTAGTTCACGTTATGACAATGAATGAACCAAATCTCGTTATCCTGACTGAGTTCTGTGGATTGGCGTCTCAGAGCCACAGATTCGAGCTTAAGTTCATTGTTATTCTCGTCTTTCCTGGAGAATGTCAGAACCCTGCAACTATGACACGATAAACATTTTCCAACTAACACACCCATTCTCCTACCTCACTGAACACCACCACACCTCACTCTCAGTCTAAATGGACACACACACACACACACACACAGCCAACTAGTCACCTCCAAATATTTCCTGCGTCATTTCGGGATATTAAAGAAGAAATCCAACCACAAACTTAAAACACACACCACACTCCTACACACATACACATCCTACATCAAGAGACGAGTGTGTGGAGGATTATAGAGGTGTGTGGAGGATTATAGAGGTGTGTGTATCACTATATCGTTCCCTCACACACCCGTCTCTATACAACTGCTCTCCGCCCTACGTGTGTGTGTGTGTGTGTGTGTCATCACCTGGTTAGGCAAATAACACCTCACCTGCCTTACTGACGACCCCACCACCACCCACCAGCACTACCACCCACCACCACTACCACCCACCACCACCTCCTCCTCGCCTCGTATTGTGGTGTAATGACGCAGAAGGTGGTGGTGACCTAAGAGAGGAGATATATGGGAAGAAGAGTGGAAGAGCCAGGTATTATTTTGGGAGGAGAGAGATGGCAGGGTATGAGAAGAGATTTATACAGTGTTATTTATAAAGCATGATACACAGAGGAAGAAGGATATCTATACAGTTTTTATATAACAGATGACGCAACCCAGGTGGAAGAGACGCAAAATAAGTGGAGAAACGATGCAACCCTAGTGAGATGACGCAACATAGGTGGGGAGATGACTCAAACTATCTTATATACAGCTGAATATACTGCCAGAGATGAAATACTATATATATACAGTATCATACAGTATAGTACTGATGTGGAATGTATACCTAACCTAACCTAACCTAACCTAACCTAACCAATATGCTAGCTACTGAACTGTATACTTTACCAACTTGGTTCATATACATGTTAAGGCTTATATAAACTTGCAGGACGATTTTACTAAAGAAATATCTTAAGAAATTCTATTTTTTGTGTCAAATTTTGCTTCGACATTATTTTAGGCAGAAGTACAGTAATTTACACACACACACACACGCACACACACACACACACACACACACACACACACACTACAATCAATGAAACAAACAAACAAACATACACAACGTAAATAAGGTACAGAATCATAACAAATTCAAAGACGGTGACCTTGACTCACGTGAAACAGACCGACTGACAGACAGACAAAGAGACAGAAAGATAGATGGACATACTGACTGACGGACAAAGAGACAGATGTATGGACGGACGAGAACAAAAACATATGTAAGTAAACAACAATGACAAGGAGAGATACATACGTAGATAAATATATTAGACCTTCCTTTGTCACCTGTATGTATGTATGTATGTATGTATGTATGTATGTATGTATGTATGACCCAGACAGTGACGTAAGTAGCTCCTGTGTTTACGAAAGTTCCGCCACCCACTACACGACACATTAGTCCGTTTCAAACAACCACAACAACAACCACCACAACAACCACCACCACCACTACCACCACAACAACCACCACCACCACAACAACAACAACCACCACCACCACAACAACAACCACCACTTCAACAACCACCACAATAACCACAACAACCACCACAATAACCACAACAACCACCACCACAACAACCACCACCACAACAACCACCAGCACCACAACAACAACCAACTCAACAACCACCACAACAATAACCACCACCACAACAACAAAGGAACAACAACACTCCACCTACTAGTCATTAACAGGTGAGACGAGGCTGTGTAATAACGTCACTTCCGGCCGCCATTTTAGAGCCGTCATAGGTGTGCCAAAATATCCGTGTTCTCACCTTATTGTATTGTACTCTCTCTCACCTGTACTGCCTCCCCCCCCTCCCTCACCTCACCCCTGTCTTCTTCTTCTTCTTCTTCTTCATCTTTTCTTCTTCTGCTTCTTTCTTCATCTTCTTCTTGTTTTCTTCTTCTTCTTGTTGTCTTCTTCATATTCTTCTTCTTCTTCTTGTTCCTCTTCTCCTTCTTTTGCTTCTTTCTTCTTCCTCATCTTCTTAGGCTTGTCAACGTCTTCCTATCTTCACTTTCTCTCTGTCTCTAATTCAACATCGACTCCTATTTCTCTTCCTCCTGCTCCTTCTTCCTCCTCCTATTATTTTACTCCCTCCTTCCCCTTCCCTACACACCTCATGTTAGCTATTGTTGGCACACTTCCAACTGAGTCTTCCCTCCCCCACCCCTCCGGTCTCCCCCCCTCCCTTTCCTCCCATTCCTCTCCTTCTCATCCCTACCACCTCATCCACCCCCACCACCCATCTCCATTTCTCATTGCCCCACCTCCCCATAAATCTCCTCTCCCCTCTCCATCACTTTCTCTCCTCCCCTTCCCATCACCCCATCCCTCTCCCCTCTCCCCATCACCTTTCTCTCCTCCCCTTCCCATCACCCCTCCACACGAACGCGATTGTTTGAAGAACCAGCCAACACATGTTCAAACAACTATGTGCATGCAGCCATGTGTGAGTGTGTGTACACAGCGAATAAAGGAGGAGGAGGAAGACGAGGAGGAGGAGGAGGAAGAGGAAGATGAGAGGGAGGAAGAAGATGATGATGATGAGGAGGAGGAGGAGGAGGAAATAAAAGTGGCGGCGTGAGGGTGTGTACAGTAAGTAGAGAGAGAGAGAGAGAGAGAGAGAGAGGTCATGCTATAGTACTTTACAGCCACCAACACGTGAGTCGTTCTTTGCACCAAACATCACTTCTCTCACTTACTGTACAAGGAAACATGGATCACCTGAAGATTAATCACCCTAACGCTACCTAGGGGGGGTGGGGGAGGTTAGGTTAGGTTAGGTTAGGATTTCCTATCTACTGCATTAGTTGTCTGGATTAATGCACAATATGTGGAATAGAACTTTATCACTGTTTATATAATGGACACGAGAAACAGAGAGTCAGTAAGAGATATCTCATTCAAGTCTATAATTACTACAAGTTGTTTAATAATATCGTAATTAAAACACGGATCATTATACACCAAGGTCAATAATTATGTCGGTAATGAGGACAAGGTAATTCTTGACCTAAATAATGCAGTAGAATAAGTGTCTCGTCTTGTTAATTAGTCGCCCTGATAAACACTTCCACCTGATGATGACCGCCTCTGTGAACCTATACAGTATGATGTACAATTACAGTATATGGCCTGTGTTATGGCCCCAGACTGTGCCATGGGGCTTAGTAATGTAATGTACTGACACACACACACAATAACATACCCCAGACACTGCCAGGTGGAACACTCGGCCCGTCAACTCGGTAAGGAACTGTCTCTTGTGTGGGTCTGATAGATCTGAGGGCATCAACCCTCGATCCTTGAGCACCGAGGGCGTCGCGGGTTCAGAGAATCGGAAGTGTGCTGCTCTCTGGAGCGGCGTCCGACTATCCTTTGATCGGAAAGCTGTCTTTAAACCGACAAAGTTTCGGCCGCTCGTCTCGTTGATACCGAAGGATCCCCGTCGGGTACCAAAACGGTCGGGGGAAAACATTGTTCCTCACACTGGGCTGAGATAAACAAGAACACTGGTAGCCAACACCTGCTGCAGGTGTCCTGTAGTTTATACTTCTCACTGTTGTCTACACCACACTGTGGGACTACACCAAGGTTAACAATATCTACACTGTATTGTTCAGATGACAGGACCAGCGGACACACCCACGCCCGCGGGGCGCCCACACCACCCACAACACATAGAGACTCACGAGGTGTTTCTGCGTGTGGCTCGGGGACGCTCACGGCACTAACGTCCTCACCAGCGCGGACGGCCACCCACCACCGCCCTCTGAGCCACCCACCCACCACCACCCAGCTCCCGTACCGCCCTCTACGCCGACACTCCCACAAGACGAAAGACACAGGATCTTCTCAGGGGCGTCTCTCTGGCGGTGCGGGGAGGAGTTTATGTGACGGTGAGTCTTGTAGGGGCTGGCGGGCAGGAGGCAGCCGTGGGATTCTTCATATGGGTTTGCGGCAACTGAGGTCGAGGAGCTATTCTCGGTGGCTCATCTTCTACCATGCCAAAGAAGGGGCAGGTGCACGCCCACTGTGCCACCCAGTCACACCACCCACCTGCTGCCGCCCAGCCACACCACCCACTTGCTATTACCCACCTGTAGCTATTCAAGCACAACGCCTGTCTCCACCCACCAATTACCACCCAAACCAACCCACGATACCCCGTCACCACCTTCTTACTTCCACCCAGAACGCCGCCCATCACCACCCACTTAGCATCGACCTTGAGCACCACCCATCCGCCTGATATCACCACCTTGAGACACCAGCCGGTAATGTGTCATACACGTCATCACCAGCCAGCCAACACACTCACGGTGCACCACTTACTGAGCCTCACCTTAAGTGTTATCTCCAACACACTCACGGTGCACCACTTACTGAACCTCACCTTAAGTGTTATCTCCTGTCTAGTCTTATACCCTGGTTAGGTCAGGTGTTAAATCTGAAATACTCCCTCAGTCACCACTCCCTGTCCTTACACTACCCACCCTCTCCCAAGGCTTGTACAGCGGGTACTTACGTTAGTTAATACAGGAAGAACTTAAATTTCATTCATTGTGTTGCTGAAGAGATTGTTGATGGAGGATTTACATTTATTACGATTGTTGTTTTAAATAGAGCTGTTTTACCCATCAAGTATTATCAGAAATGTAACGTATCGCCCTTAATGTTTTATCGTTGATGATTAGTGTATTAAGTAACTTAAAACGCGAGCTTCAAGACCTCAGTTGTTAATGCTCAGTATTACGTGATAACATCTAAGTAAAGATTAACCGGAAAGCTGTATTTATGTTTAAGTTGTAATTGTTCACACACACACACACACACACACACACACACTCGCTCGCTCGCGCGCGCACACACACATGGTTTACATTTCTTCAGGGGAGAGAAAGAATGAATGAATGACCTGTGAATTAGCATTGTCAGAACACCAGCAGTGGACGTCTCGGTGACCAAACCAGAACTAACATGGCTAAGGTAACCGCCATGAGTCATTTACTGCACACACGCACGCACACTTACATATATGGTGTGTAAAAGTATGTTTGAGAGAACAAAACACGACACGACCCAGATATGTGTCAACCTTGATAGCTACACTGTGACCTTAAAACACCACAACACTGAACACCTGACTGATATAACTCCTGTAAATTTATCTTCAGTGAGTCTCTAATGCATTCTTGAGCAAGGATGCAACACAGATATTACCACAACTTTTGGCAACAACACAAAGATATTCCCCCATGAGGAAGGGAGATGATGCTCTTTTATCTCAAGTCTTCTAATACGGTGTTCTGAGTGTGTGTTTACCCCTGACACTTCATTTACATTTCATTTCTTCTACACGATTGTCATTTCTCCCACCCCTGTTTTTCCATGTTTGTCTATGTAAATTCATGTTTATTTAATTATCTAATATCACTTAATATCGTTAATTTCTTCTAAAGTACATTATTCATATTTTTTCTTCTTCCTCTCTCAATTACTATGCATTCTCTATTTTGTTTTCACTGCTTCTTATATCATGTCAACTGTCACGCTAGATGAACAGGCTGGCGGCACATCCGCTGACACGCCTGGCAGTGCTGTCAAGTGTTTCTCGACAATGTTGGGATGAACGTAATCGTAACTATTATCCTAAAATTATAGTCAAACATTTTTATATCATTTAGATGTTGAGTGAAGTGAAGAAGAGAAATTATCACGTATTCATATCGATCTCGACAACCGTTATCTGTCTGTAACTGATTCCATGCGGTCCCTAGAAGTGAAAGTTAACATCAAACGTCAAATAAAATACACAAGTACATTAAAAAGTGAACTTGAACTTGAATGTGAACGTCTGCCAAAATAAACATCTCCAAACACACACACACACACACACTGTTTACTACTGGAGCATGAAGCAAGTTGTTGGGTCGTATAGAAACGCTTCCACACTTAATATTTCTGGCAATATATTTATAGGCTTGGCGGAACACATTAAGCTCAGGGAAAGTATGACGCAACATCTAGGAAGAAGGATAAAACTCAACCTTAATCCAACTTGCAATAAGGGCGAGGAAGAGAGGATAATTTACACCAAGGTCACCACCATCAACAGTGTGGTTCAAAAGTAAGAGAGGGAGATTATTAACTTAGATGAAACAGGTTTTTTTTTCATCCTCTCATCTGCGCCACACTGTCAGAACATAGACGGGATTTGTATATATTATTTCTGATCATTTGTAGAGAGACTGTAATCAATTTTCTCCTTAGATTAACCAACTTATCCTATCCTAACCTAACCTATCCTAACCTATCCTAACGACCAACAGCTTCCGAAACGACCCGCGAACGACATCCTTTGAGCGCTACATGACCTTCATCCCCAGGAACACGATTAAAACGACAGGTAACAAGCACAGGTGTGGAGGAATTTACTCGACCTTAATTAACATCTGTTCTTATAGATAGATAGATAGATAGATAGATAGATAGATAGATAGATAGATAGATAGATAGATAGATAGATAGATAGATAGATAGATAGATAGATAGATAGATAGATAGATAGATAGATAGATAGATAACGTAGGTGAGGAGCTTAGTGAAAATTAATTCTTTACCCCCCCCCATGTCTCCCACCCATGACCTTCCCCCATCGCTAGTGATATAAATAAGCCAGCCGATCACCCACCCACCCACCCACCCACCCACCCGTCAGCTGCCAACACCACCTGTACACCGACCAACACACGTACACCCACTTTAAGATAACAGCCTCCTATCTCAAGTTATCCCCTACAGAGTACAGTACTATAGCATTAACTGTATTTTGTAATTATTTTGTTGTATTGGTAATGATGTTTATTTCTAGCCTCCACCTTGGTGCTTGGTTAGGTTAGGTTATTTCTTAAATGGGTGATCGGTTAACATACTTATCATCCGAATATATGTTTTTTTTTAACTCCTTCATTTATAAGTGGATGTTATTGTGCGTTAAATTAGTTCCCTATAAAGTCTCATCTGTTAAGTACTGAGTCTTGAGTTCTTTCTGTAAATTAATTCTGGTATTATCTACTTTTATGATTTACAATTAATTCTCCTGTTAAGTAAGAACCAAGAGTCCGTCCTTGAGACTTCACTTTCAGAGGCCCTCAGGATGAATGGCCATTTAACAAAACTTATCTACGAATTGACAAAAATACAACTGGTTTATGTTGTTGGGACTGTGGCAGCAACTGTCTCTCACCACTGGTTCAAGTATGTCTCTTTCCGAGGACTCGAGCTTTCTCCTGTCCCAACACTGTACATTATGAAATTCCTAACAAAGAACCAATTACAGAACACACCGACTGGCCTAACGGTCGTAAGGTAATGTGATGAAAATGACGAATAACAAGAAGATAATTAAGAACTGATGCAGCGTGCGGGGCCAAGGAGCGTCACACTGGAGTCATCTCTTCGTTATGTCCAACACTCATTCCACTTGTTTATTTTTCCTACGTGTCGCGTCACTGACAAGACAGATCCCTGGCACCAGCACCTCACCTCCCTCCCTCACCAGAGACTAATCACCTCAGAGACTAATCACCTCACCCCCCCCCCTCACCAGAGACTAATCCCTCACTGGCAATACTGACACTGAACTTTAACCTCTCATAATTCATCTATGTTCAGGAGTTAAAGATATTGAAAAAGATAAAAGAACACACTACTTCACGGAACACCAACGACTATTGCATAAATTTGTCTTCAGTGAAATATCATCAACAAAAGCAGCCATTTCATCCGTGTTTAGTATACACAACAGTCATGGCTGGATAATGTTAAAATTAATGTATCGTTTAGTATCGACCTGAAAGTCTGTGCTTGAGAACCTTATCTGTTCAACCATAGGAATATCTTAAAGGAACGGTAATAACACTGAGATTACTAGTTAATTAAACCTTCACAACAACATTAATTGTACAGTAAGTGTTAAAAGTCTTACCTTGGGCAGGATGCGAGCAAGGAGGGGTATGCCTTCGGGGATCTCGATGGGAGAGAGGGCCCCGGGAGAGAAGCCGCCGTTGGTCATACCCTGCAGGTTCTGAGGCGCCACCACCTGCCGAGACATAACTCAGTTTACATCACATGAGAGCTAAGAGGTCACATCACTCCAGGACAGATTAAAATGAGGCGAATCTGGTGGTGTCGTGATATGCTGGGTCACATACAGGGAAAAGACTAGTGTCAGGGCAGACAAGTCATCTCAGAGCAAAGTTTACTAAGTGAAGGCTGTTAGAGGTGAACTACATGGTAAGAGAAGTTTCATCTTATATACAACTCATAACTTAATATAACGAGTTTGATAAAAGATCTAGAAATATTTTCAGATAAAGTTTTTCAACGATTAGTACAAAAATAACTAATGTTTTTTACGGATTATCCTCACACATACAGTAACACCTATTAACAATATTTACAATTGAATTGATTTATTTCCATACCAAAGGCACAGTACACGCGTCCCTACTAACAAGAACCTGCTGCTGTCCATACCTGCTGTAGCTGCGGCTGTGGCTGCGGCTGCGGCTGAGGCTTGGGTGGTTCTGGCTTGGGTTCCACCTCGGTAAACTGCACCTCGGGTACACTGATGGGCACAACATCCTCGTACTGTCCACGGGTTGGTTACACAGATCAGTATCAACACCACATCAAAGGCGTCCAATGGGCATCAGATAAGGATTTGACATTAATATTAACAAAACATCAAATTATCCTCAAGGTTAACTATTACTCATGTCAGCATCATTATAAGACTCGTTAATTTGTTCTCATACATCACCTAACTTAACTTAACCTAACCTAACCTAACCTAACCTAACCTAACCTCAAAGCTTCTGTTATACACTGTTTATTTCTCTTACCGTGACGGTCGTCTTTGGCACCTCATATTTCCCTTTGGGTTTCCATGTGTGATGCAACACGCCATCCTATGTGCAAATAAACATTGTATTAGCTCATTTTAACAACATCCAGAGTATGTATGTATGTATGTACAGTATGTATGTATGTATGTATGTACAGTATGTATGTATGTATGTATGTACAGTATGTATGTATGTATGTATGTATGTATGTATGTATGTATGTACAGTATGTATGTATGTATGTATGTATGAATGTATGTATGTATGTATGTATGAATGTATGTATGTATGTATGTATGTATCCTAGGTTTTGTGTACGTATATGTGTGTTATGTAGACCATTATCAATTGTATTTTACTGTGTTCTAAGCTCGTGTGTGTATTTAGTACTGATGTGTGTTTGGATTCCTCTTGTTGATGTTGACAATCTCGTTTATATGTAATTTCAAACATTTATTTATTCATGTACCAAGAAGAGGAATCCTTAGTGTAAGCAAATAATAAATAAAGAGATTATATTAACACAAGATTGATCAAATGCTAAAGAAACGCACAAAACAAAGCTTAATAAATGAAAGATTGATAAATGGACAAAAGAGACATTGATAAATTGATAAATGACAGATACTAACAGATAAAACTGATAAGACTCATAGACAAACAGCTGAATAAATATGAGACATAAAAAATGATAAATAATGAATGTTAGAAAGAAATAAGGTTAGTAAAGTGATAATTACACACTAATGGGCCAACTAATAGACAGATACATATATATATAGAAACAAATGGATATACAGATATAACAGAGGAAAAGGTCATAAAAAAATGTATGTGTGTTGTGTTACCATAAGGCAGGAATATATATATGGAAAATGTATTAGCTACGAGCCTAATGCTGTATCTCAATTATCATACATATTTTTTTTTACAGTAACTAACAACTATTGACTATAAACTAAAACTATCCATCATATTACTAGCTATAGGTATTGACTATTACACTTTGCCATTATGTAATATTAGGCACCAAGTATTAACTATTTGGTATTGCTAGTAACTATAGGTAAAATATATCCATTCATATACAATTAGGGACTAAATAGTGCCTTTAAACTATTAACATTCAAATTTTAACCAGAAATATATTAGTTATGTGATTATTTACATATTTCATTCTTAAGTCATTTTTTACATTAGTTTTATCATATAGTTTTTAATGAGTTGAATTATTATCAGTATGTGTTGTGTAGTGCGGTTTACCCCCATCAAGACCAGAAACAAGGAGCTAAAAGCAACACTGTAGAGCCTTAACACTAACACAACGCAACACTAAACCCGAGGACAATTATATCAACTGTAACTCAAATCTTATAACTGCTAAAGGTAGAATTATTGGTATGACATTATAGTAAGTGTATCCAAACTAACCCAATGATCAGATGTTGTCATATTACCGACATTGATTGCGTTATCCTCAGATTTATGTCAACAATTGGACACGGGGTAAACTACTCAACACATGAACAAATCGCTTCATTGCTGTTCGATACTGTTTTGTCTGTTTCGAAGCATTATTTCACTGAAGAATTAAACACAATATATGACATTTTATACGCTATTAAGGCTTCTATTATTTTTTTTCTTCCCCAGTATGATCTTTTATTCCTTGTCAACAGTCAGGGTCGAACAGCACACTGAAGCAAAAGTTGTGTGAGAATAAACGCTACTGTAACATGGGCTAGACATGAAACACTGAGGCATTGTTCGAATGATGGTTCACGATAACCCCACCTGTGTGTGTTAGTGTGATCACGTTAGGAAATTTTGTTATTCTATATATTCATTTGATCAAGACTAAAACAACCTTTTAATGTGTTATAGATCTTTTTGTATACCTGGAAGAAGCTTGTAAAATCCATTCTTGTATATTGACTTGTTAATATCTTGTCATATTTAACTCATCCCGAATATCAACCAAGAAAAAATCAATAACACTCTTTACTATCAGAGAATTATGTTGTTTTAAGTATTTATGATCAGAAAAATAGAATACTAATTTGTTTCTTAATCCAGATTCACAGGGAAAAGATGACAACATCACGAGTACAACACAACTCACAACATAGGAACAATCAGGGCTACCATGCTACGTTATAGACACGACCACAAGAGGTCTTAGAGAACATGCTTTGTTGACATTTAACCTTTGTTGTTGTTGAGGGACGTAGTACAGAACGTAAATTGTAGCAACAAATACCTAAGGACAAAACATATTCCCCTTTTTTTACGACAATACCGAGAAGCCAATGTGTTTTGCCACTACTGTATGGAACAAACAATATATTTATGGTGTGTCGGATCTGTTAACTGGATGTCATTTATTTCTATTTGTTTTATCCACTTCTTGTTTATGTTTTGGTGCTGTAAGGAGGAGGATATATTTACACGTGTTATTAGTGGAGGTGAGGACGTTTCTGGCCTGTGGTATATGGGTATTTATAGGAATTAGTTATCAACATTCATTAAGAGTTTCTGGTTGAGAAAGGTGCTGGAGATTATGGTGGCGAGGGAGGGGGGGGGGAGCGAAGGAGGCAGAGTTCCCCTTACTTTCTGCTACCGGAGGAGTCATGAACTAAAAGGGAGGGGGGAGGGAGGGGGAGAGGGAGGGGGGGGCGAGGAGGAGCACTCTAAGAAACTAAGACTACTCACTGCTCGATGGAATGGTGAAAAAAGGACGTTGGAAATAGGAGGAGGGAAAGAAAGGCCACCGAGCAGGAAAAGTAGACTGGGAGATTACCGAGAGATTAATAATTTTCAACGAGGGAATAAAGATTGAACAAGGAAGAGGAGGTCCCGTACAGTTTAGACTTGAGAGTTTGGCTAAAGAATCCTCTCATGGAAACTCAACTACAAGGAGCTAATACAGACTAGGGTTGAAATTACAAGGTTCCTTGAGACTGGAAGACATAAAACGAGGGACCATAGTCAACAGTGCATGAAAGGAGATCACTGTACAGTACACAGATGGATAAACAAACTAATCTAGGAACACACGGACTGGGAATTTTGAAGTGAGAAATTACGATGAGACAGACAGACAGATAAAGAAGTGTTTATAAAAAAAGCTGACGATCCTTACTTATAGAGATTCTTCTAATAATCGAATAACTACAATTAACAGCCAATTTAGGGATAGTGATCACATAGATACTGAAATCTAATTTTTTTTTTGGGTGGGTGGGTGGGTGGGTGGGATACAGAACACCATCTCTACAAATACCTCATCGTAATACTCGACCTCCTCCCCCTCCTCTACCTCCACGGGTTGATCTCCCTCGTCTTTTACCACCTCCTTCACCACCTCATGACCCGCCTGTATCTGTACCTCCTCCTCCTCCTCCTCTTGTTGCTCTGACACCACCTCCTGTTCTATTTCACTGATGATCTCTTGCAGCTGGGTCTTGATGTTCTCCTGGCTAATCTCCTCCACTTCCACGACGACAGGAGGGGGTTCTACTGGAGCTTCTTTAATCACGGGCTCGGGGTCGGGGGGTGCGGCGGGTTCGGGTGCAGTAGCAATAATAGGTTCGGGTTCAGCCACAGCTTCCACCACCGGCTCTGATTCTATTACAGGCTCCGGTTCTTGGACTGGTTCTATTATAGGCTCCGGTTCTTGGACTGGTTCTTTTACAGGCTCCGGTTCCTTAATAGGTTCTGGTTCTACTACAGGTTCTGGTTCTTTGACTGGTTCTATTACAGGCTCCGGTTCCTTGACTGGTTCAACAATAGGCTCCGGTTCTTTAATAGGTTCTGGTTCTACTACAGGCTCCGGTTCTTTGACTGGTTCTACAATAGGCTCCGGTTCTTTAATAGGTTCTGGTTCGGCAGCTGGTTGTTCTACGAGAGTCTCCTGTTGCTCTTGGATAGAGTTAGCGTTTTCGTCTACTGTCTGTGGCTCGGGTTGAGACTGACTCACTGCGGGGACTTCAGCGGGCGCCTCCGTGATTGACTGAGATTGACTGACTCCCTCGATGGCCTGCGATTGGCTGACGCCTTCCATGGCCTGTGAATGGACGACACCTTCGATCGATTGTGACTGACTGACGCCTTGGACGGATTGTGATGACTGACTGATGCGCTGGATGGACTGCGATGATTGGCTGGCGCTTTGAATCGACTGTGATGATTGGCTGGCGCTCTGGATGGACTGTGATAATTGGCTGGCGCTCTGGATGGACTGTGATGATTGGCTGGAGCTCTGGAAGGACTGTGATGATTGGCTGCAGCTCTTAATGGACTGTGATGATTGGCTGACGCCCTCCATCACAGATTCCATGCGGACGGCGGATTCTTTTGATGCCTCCATGTGGCTCCTCTCGAGGGTGGATACCGAGTGCTATCAATCAGGAGACAGTTAAGTGTCATAACCTCATGTTGAACAACCCAGTTAGAACACCGGTAGCCACACATAATAACACAAATAAAAGGGGAGGGGAGCGGTTAGCGTTACATCACCCTCATTAACCACCTGGTAGTTGAATCATCGTCATATGGTTAATGCTGCATGACCATACGATGATGAAGTTAGTACAGTTGCCATCCTATTGGTGATAAAACACAAAAAAATAACACAAAAATGACGTTGAGAATATAAAGCAAAAGTGATGGTACGAGGCTGTGGGGGGCAAACACGGTACAGTACCAGTTTATCCTCACTGGGCTGGAGAGAATAAAGTAACAGAAGAAACAAAATAACATTAAATGAAACAACTGCCAAACCTCATCACACTACTCTATCTTCTGGAATAAAAATAAAAATCAAAACAAAATTCTACCCTGAAAAAAAAAATTAATTAAGCTCACAATAAGGATGCTTTATAAAGAGAAATAAATAAATAAATAAATAAATCCCTTGTTAGATAATCAAATACGAAGAAATCCACAGTAAAGTAAATCATACCGACTGTCAGCACCAAATAAACTGACCAAGTAAATACAGAACTGACGGATTTTTTTTTCTTCAATTTTCACTATTTACTCAAGGTATGTGTTTACTTTACCTCAGATTCCTTATTATAAAAGACAGTATTGGACGGCGGTGTCTTAATCCTCAATGGTGTTTCACGTCCAACGGGTTATAATATTCAGTCGAAATAAAACAGAGTTAATACAATAAATACAAGTAAATGATTAAATATGCAAATAACACAACAAATTAATTCACCTTATGATTAAATTTAGTGACCATACATCCGAGTGAAAACAAACTATATGGAAAATCTTAATTAATATACAAAGGGTGTTGGTCACGTCTGATTAATTTACCTGTGGGAGTTAATTAATTACTTCGATATATCTAGTAATAATGAACTTCAATGATCATGGGTTAACAGTGGAAATATTGGCCATACTGGTCTAGTTGTGGGGGTATAATGGCATTCTTAATGTGACCACACAGAGGGGGATGAGTGGAGTGGAATGAGTTAATGGGGAGAGGGATGAGTTAATGGGGAGAGGGATGAATGGAGGGGGAGAGATGGGAGAGAGGGGGAAGGGGAATGGATGAATGGACTTGAATGGTGAATGGAGGGGGAGAGATGGGAGAGAGGGGGAAGGGGAGGATTGGACTTAGGTTGTTAAATATTGTAATAAAAGTTCTCCAATTTTACATTTCACTTCAATTCTGTACTAGTATTAAAATGTTTCAAAAAATGGATTCTACTGTAGAGCAAATTCTGAGCAATACTTGAGGTGAAATATGAAAATGTTATTATAAAGTGATATCAATTACATTTAAAAATATATATATTGAGGTTAAAGTACCATTTATCCACTTCATAGTTTAAATTTATTTGCAATACATGAAGTGCGTGAGATTTTCATTTAGTGTATCTTCAAAATATATCATCATAGAAAATAAGACACAGAAAACGAGATTCTTAATGGGAAAACTTATTTGACGGGAGACTCACCTCTTGTGTCTCGGGAGTAACAGAGTGAGCCATGCTTTGGTTGCAGGAGTAGGTTGAAGTAGCTAAAGGTTCCGAACTTGGGGGTGTAATCATGGGGAATTCTACAGAGGATTCGACCTTACCACTCTCGGACAAGACCCGGGCACCAACAACACGTAACCCGTCTGTTTCATGCACAGTCTGTAACAAGGTCAAGAGAGGTGTTAGGAGCCAGAGAATCGTCTCGGAAACACTCGGACATTTGGGTTATTTGGTGTTGTGGGATAAGAAGGACTGAGAGAGGAATGATACAACTATGACAGGGTTGGGTCACACCATGCATTGTGAATATATAGAGGCATTTGTTAAGCTGTTGCCAATACCGTGCAGGTTGGGAGACGGTGGGCTGGCAGGCAGCTGTACCACGTCAGTAGTGTAGTTGCCAACTTTTAGTAACACGCACCAGTCTTTGGGTTACACCGGCGACCTGATGCTGAAGAGCCCTCAGCAGGCATTGTATTACATATTAACAAATGAACAAATATATATATATATATATATATATATATATATATATATATATATATATATATATATATATATATATATATATATATATATATATATATATATATATATACATATATATAAGCTGTAATATAATTAAAGTACACTCACGTCCAACTTCAAAACAACCTGCCAGTTATTCCGACAAGAACCTGTAGATAAGTGGTCCTTGAGGAATGGTCAAATAATACTGTACCATATTACTTGACCACACACTAACAGTAATTCTCCTATAGGAACACTGTGCACTACTCAGCGACAACAACTAGCGTCTGTCAGGGCGATACCGTTTCTAACAGACAATTTATAACTAAAAGAAATGGTTTTCTGTAGCAGATGTATGGCCACTAAGAGGGAGAGAATCAGCAACACTTCTCTCACACAAACTATTACTACACCAAGCAGCTTAAAATTACCTTCAGTATTCAGACATGGAAAAGTTAACACAGACAACATATACTTTTAGCACAGTATACAATCCTTACTTGATAAGACATATTAGTAACTAAAAAATGACGCCAAATTAGCAATATTTAATGATCTTTTAGATACATTCAACAAAGAGAACATTGAACAATAGTTATGAACTCAAAGAAGTGAAGAACTGTTGGTTGATCAAATTACTACAACAAGATCAGACACTTGTATAGCAGATGTGGGTGGCTGAGGCGTGGTGGGGCCTCAGGCTGCGGGTGACGTACCTTACTGACGGTCTGGATGGTCGCCCCCTCCTGCCGCACCACCGCCGACGCCACGCTGTCTCCCATCTCCCTGTGTCACGGATGAAGAAGAACTCGGTGAGTGTTTGTATGACGTTGTAGTCCCTCTTCTCTTTATATACATCTATATATTATTAAGAACAATGACTGTACTAACATTAAAAAAATCCTTGGAGGGAAAATCTATTCGTGATATTGAAGGGCGGTAGAAGTTCCAATCCCGTAAATGACGATTAAAACCCAATTCAAATATTTTAATCGGACCACCTACAGATTAATCCCACAGCTTTATTTCACTTTAAGTAAACCATCTTAACCTAACCTAACCTAACCTAACCTTTGCTCTTGTAACACTTATAACACAAGCATCAACAAAATGGAACTAAAAGCAGTAAAGGTGTTTCAAAAATACACTAATACATATGTGAGAAATTGACAATAAAATCTTAAGAGGAGATGTCAGTTGGACCCTCACTTACCCTACCAAGAACCAGTCATAAGCAACTCAAAAAAACTATCTGTACTTGGGGTGATCGATAGATTTCAGAATGAACACTGCAACTCCTTTTGTCTCTAGGGTTGTCAAAATCCTTCATCCGTTGTGTCATATTGTTTCACACAAATTTGTAAAGATAGTATTTTTGACCGTCCGTTACATTTACCTCCAACATTGTTATTATTATTATTATTACCATCAGCCTGAACCCTACCAATACTGCCTGGAATATTCTGTAATAACTTAATACACCATTTCAATTACTGTCATCACACACAGATATACACAATAACACATTAATACTCAATAACCCCCTTGTGGAGCAACACGGTAGCCAAACACATGTAGATGCTCTTAAGTATGTGGGGCTTCAACGACAAGAGGTATTAGAGCACAGAGCACTTTTAAGTTTATAAGTTAGATGACAAGAGGACTTAAAATCTATTATATCCTGTTAACTATATGTAATTCTCGAATTTATAAGGTATAATAATAATTCTAAATCAACACTTTGCTTATACTGTATAGTTTAATGAGGATATATCATGTTAAGTGGAATTATTCTACTCGACCCCTAACCCCATCTACCCTCTCCCATCAAGAAAGTCGTGATAGGCATCTAGGTCACCTGCCAACACACCTCGATACTGCCGGACCTCTAGTTGGTCTCTGCTGCATCAACAGTTGTCTGCACCCAAACCCTCCTGATTGATGTGTGATGAGACTAATTACTATATTTTACCAGGAGTTAAACACTATCCATTCCCAGTAAATTTTCACCATATGATAATCTGTTATAGTGACAAACCACCATAAACACCTTAGTGAAATAACTCGTTAAAAAAAATAATAATAACAACAACAACAACGACACGACGGCGACGACGACGACGACGACGACGACGACGACGACGACGACGACGACGATGACGACGACGACGACGACGACGACGACGATGATGATGATGACGATGATGATGATGATGATGATGATGATGATGATGATGATGATGATTGATGATGATGATGATAATAATAATAATAATAATAGAGCCAGCAAAGGTAGTCTGAATAATGAAGTGCTGTGTAAAGTTGTCTCAAAATATGAAACACTGATAATATGCACAGTACTATTTCCCCATTACAAGACCGATCGAGGAGTTCACAGGTAAAAAAAATAAAATAAATAAATAAAAAATTAAATAAATAAATAAAAATAAATAAATAAATAAAAAATATGATAAAAACAAATAAAAAAAATTAATTAATTAAACAAATAAATAAATAAATAAATAAAAAATATGATAAAAAATTTTAAATAAAAATAAAAACACCTTGAAATTAATATCACTCACCTAATTCACCGAAAATGAACAATATCTATGAAGAACACTGAACTTCTCTACACTACTACCCAGACTAACAAGGCAGTGGTCATCGTGTACGAGTTTGAAATACTTGACGTCTTGCCAGAAAGTACTCAAGTGATCACTATAATTTACTACGGTGGCAATGGGCTAAGCCAGGTACTAATTAATTATAAGATTTTTACATTATTTGTTTGGTTATTACATTTATTGATCTGTATTTTCGTCTGAATCTGAGGCATAAGTTGAGAAAGTGAGACACATTTCTGACAGTCTAACAAACAGAGAGTTCTCCTGTGATTCTTGTGGCAAATGTTATTTATATTACTACATCCATAAACAGTCTATAATAATAAGGTACTGAATTATGACAAGTAAATATTTTGAGCAGCAAGAGGGGCAGTTGGAGAGGGTAAATTAATATAAAATTATATGTACTGATGTAAAGTACAACCGATTTATAAATTGCTTTCTGTTTTATCTTCTTTATGCTTTACTGAAATTAATTTGACTTGATATTAATGTAAAAAAAAGTCTGCTCTCTCTCTCTCTCTCTCTCTCTCTCTCTCTCTCTCTCTCTCTCTCTCTCTCCCGTGATTCTATCCAGTGGAAATGAATAACTGATTAGAAACAGATGAAGATGAGAAGAGATAAAACAGCCAGACGGATGTTGTGTGGTGTCAGGAGAGATTTGGCGGCCACAGGTACAACACCGTGTGCCAAGACTGTCGTACACACACACACACACACACACACACTACTGCTTCTGCTGTCCCATCCCCCCATTACCATTCCATTAGTCTGGAATGTTTGGTTAGGTTAGGTTAGGACAGGTCAGGACAAGTTAGGGTAAACTACAGTATCGCAAAACCTCTGAGATTGGAACAACAGAACCACCACCAACACTACACACCAACACAACACAACTAATAGAAACACAAGGATCACGGCAATAGTTTTATGATGACTATTTACTAAGAATTAAAAAAGTTATGACATGAAAGTTTGAAGATAAATTTACTTTAGGTTTTAAAGGAACATCAATTAACTCTAACCATATTGCCATTTTCTTCACCCTCTCCTCCCACACCAACCTGTCCTCCAATCACCTTCCACCTCGGATTCTATTAACCTCCAATCAACCAATCAGCAACAAGATAATCCAACAGGTATTTACTTCAGCCCGTCAAGACCATTAACTTTATTATACTAAAACAATGTGAAAAAAAAATCTCAAGGTGAAATTTTGTGAAAGAAACTAAGAAATTGTGAAGTTTGGTGTTGATGTTAAGATGTATTACTGCTCTAAGGCCTTTAAGAACGTATAACAGAATAGTAATATGACCTCTCTGGTTTGTTGGTAAGGTTTAGTCTCTCTTGACAGTTGGTGCAGTTCATTAGACTTTAGGGAGTTAGTAAGCAGCTGTCACTCTCTACAACGTAACTCTCGACAACTACTGCTATAGAAGGTATTAAACATCCTCATCCTGACCGTGATTTAAGTCTTTCTAAGTTGGCAAGGTTTAATATTCCTCTGTCCTTGACCTACTGTTAAACTCTACCTGATTGTCTTCCCCTGCACGAGCTTCATACTCTGTACGGTAGTTGACAAATATTATAATGAACAAAAAACAAGAATTATTTTTATTCTCTGATGGATTATATCATCAAGCAGCTTCATTTAGTTTTGTCTTATGGATGAAATGTTGTTCTGTCCATCCTGTTGTCAGAAACCATCTTGAATTTCAAATATTCTAATTGAAAAAATAATAAATAAATACAGCTTGAAGGCTGCTCAGGTAATGGTCTCTTAGCCTCTAGGTGCTCGTGTCCCCGCCTGCAGAGTACTGAACTAGTACTGCTGAGCTTTGGTCCGTTCTTGCGAAAACCAGACAATAAATGATGGTTTGTTTTATTCACAGGAGCGGACGTAAGTATGCGGAAGCAGCAGCCTCCTTGATGTGAGATTGAAAGTAAATTTACCATAAAAACTTCCCGAAAGTCACTAAACTTATAGGTTCCTATATTTAAACCGAGATCTTTTCTAAACATAAACTAAGTCGGTTCATACACAAAACAATAACAACTTGAGACTGAGCGACACATTTTCTTCTTGTTACCTCGCTAGAGTGTGGCCCAGTAATACCGCTGATCTAACCCTTTGGCGAGTGGTCGGTCTCCGTCCACAGCGTCTTGTTGGAGCTTCAGTGACGGCCGACACAACCTCTTGTACTGATGGTATACTGTATATACTGTACAGAACCTATGTCAATATAAGACAAATCTTAAAACTTAAAATTTTCAGCTTTTTTTCCAATGTTTTCGACTTCCAAGTGTAAGAAGAATGAAATTGTTTTGTTGCTACATAAACCTCCATACATACATTCATACACATATATTTAGGAATTAAGAGATTAGTTATATACAAGAAATAAAAAAAATCCACTAATTGTGTTATTTCTTAAAGCAGGAAGAAAGGCGACAGGTACAGATCATTCCCGGGCGCCAACGGCTGTAATAAACAATTACAAACCTTCAGTACGGTTTTCCCCCAAGATCAGGAGTGTTGAGTTAGGAGGAGCAGTAAGTAATAATGGTTTAAGAAAGAAAGGTAAGGAAAACTGCACCGAGAATAAATACCTAGATAAATATAAAAGAATACTGATGGAATAAACTTAAATATAGTACAGAATTACTTTTACTGATGGTAATAATAATAATAATAATAATAATAATAGTCTACACATTTGGGTGGTCAAGAACTGGAAGAATAATCAATGAATAAAGTTGTTCATTTAATGGATAATAATTAATTCATGATAATACGAAAGTTACAAGCAACGACCATAAGGAAATACAAGACCATTTCCCCCCCTGGTAATACAACACATTTACCAACACTGATACAGTCTTGTGTAGAAATTGGTCATTTATATTCTGAACTCTCTAACAATAAAGTAACCCGCTGAAGCACCATTTACAGTATTATATCAACAACTACCATCATATATTAAGTAACGAGCTACAACATAAGAGCATCACTTATTTGTAAACATGTTTGAAACCTCTCTGACGTTAATGACATCACTATCTTGAAGGTACACGTGTCATCAAGCTCTCTCAGGGGCCCCGCCTTGTTTATCATGGCTGATGTCATAAAGCTCGATACAGGGCCTAGATTGTATCACCGCCTCCTATAGTATTATCTTACTTCGTTTCGGCCATTAAAGTCACACAATTTACGATATATACTTAACACCAGCGAAATATAACCCCCTTGGATATTTATTTACATCCACAAACTCATAATTATGAAGTTAATGAATTGAAGAAACAAGTTCAGAATGCCTTTGAGGAGTCGTGAGTGTGTGTGTGTGTACATCCTTGACGTAGGAGGAGGAGGAGGAGAAGCAACGTGATGCGCCGCTAAACAAAGGCGCCTTCAGAGAGGTGATAATTCTTGTGTGGAGTGTTGCGAGGTTAACTCATCCGGAGACGTGGCAGAGATGCGCTTCAAATGAGGATCTTGTGGTCGTATTTTTATCGTAAGAGTCAAGTGGGGGAATAAGCATGGAGCCTCTTCAGAATGCTCTCAGCAGTGTGGTTATCGTAGATGACGATGTAATGATCCTTGGGCTAATTACTCTTGAGGGAGATTTTAGAAATGTACACCACATAATAAAAATAACTACTCTATAATAAAAACAAATACTGATTGTCATCCGCAACAAACAAAAAAATATTGATTTATTTACTGCAAGATATTTACCGAATGTATTGTTGTAGTCAGTAATATATTTCACAAGTAATAGGATTTTTCATGATAAAAGTGCAAGTTATTGTTAACAGCCATGTTTTGTTAGGTTAATTCCGGTAACATACGCACACACTGTACTCCAAGCTTTGTCAATAAATTTGTTAAACTAAAAAGAAGCACACACACACACACACACACACACACACACACACACACAGGCACGCACTCAAACACACACACAGGCACGCACTCAAACACACACCTGTGGATCATGAGCGGTAATTACGAACACCTGCGAGGGAAACACCACCACCACCACCCAGGCTAACTAATGCTCTAGAGAATAAGTCGACACACACAGGAAAATAGTGACTGCCGAGCCTTTTAGTTGTTGACTCTCTCTGAACATTATTCCATCACCTCTCACTTTCTCTACTCTTCTGTTACAAGGACACACTATTCAGGAATTCATTACATCATATAAACGTGTCATTTAAAATCTCTAATAACATTAACGCAAACGTAATAATAACAATAATAAAACTCATCTTACTTAAAATTAAAAAAATCTTAAACACAAAAGGCTGAGATACAGGACAACAAATTTCGTTTTAGTTATTTCGTCGACTTAGTAAATTTAATTGTTGTTGACTTGAAGTGTTTTTGTGTTCAATGTTTCAAGATCTTAAGATAAGCGAAGGAAACACATAACATCAACACAGGATAAACATGACTCCACATACGTAAATAATTGCTTGATAATACTGAATGTTGCCTAATAATTCTTCAACCTCCAAAATATAAACAAAAGGGGTAACTCGTGTAAATTAATGAAATGCAAAACGTTAATTTGGGTATGAGTGACTGTGATTGGTGGAGTCCTTTTAAACCAATATTTTGGGGAGGGGGAGCAGGAGGAAGAGGGGGAGCAGGAGGCGTAAGGAGGAGCAGGAGGAAGGGGGGGGGGAGGGATACGTCAAGAACAGGATCCAGCCGTCAGTTGTCCGTCATGAATCGAGTAACACATGTGCCCCTGACCAACCAGGCAATATACAGACCAACAATACTTTTAAGGCTGTGGCCAGGGAACTATGACACTGACTGGCAGCAGGAACCAAGAGAAGATATGTGAATTGAGACTCTTTCTTATTATTTAGCATTTATACACGATCCAACTGTAGCTACGAGGGGATATACAGGCTACTCAACTGTAGTGACTTGAGGATACAATATAACAGAAACTTGTAGTACAGTAGAACATGTAAGGAGGATCATTAACCACGAATCATAAGAGAATTTCGACATAGTTTAGTTTCCTGTACACTGCTGCCTGTTATATGGGTAAGTTGACTGCTGTTCGCTTCCTGGAGTTTTTGCTCGAGGTAAACGGTGTGCCAAATGGGGCCAGCTAGCCACCTTGGGGCATTTGTTTTTGAAGTTGTATTTAAAGATAGTTATATGATCCGGTAAACTACAGTAAACCCTCTCAATAACGGACTTCTCAATAGCAGATGTGGTCAATAACAGAATCCTCTCAATAACGGACAGACCTTGGAAAGAATTAGTCTGGTATCAGGAGGGGTTTAAGACATGAGTGTCTGTCTGTCCGTCTTTCCAACCCCCCGCATATCACAATAAATACTTAACACAAACACCTAATGCTGCAACACTCACGACTCTCTCCGGGTTGACTCGTAGCTGCTGGACTGAGGAGGAGGAGGACTTACCGCACCCTTGAGCCTCCACCACCCCCACCAGACACAACAAACCACATCCTCGAACTGAGCTCAAGTGTAACCTAATAGTCGGTACATATGAAGGAGAAAAATAATAGTGTATGTTGAGATTTTACTTATAGAAAATTAACTTGAAATTTAATGACGCTGCAACCTTTTCCATTTAGGTATATCATGGCAGGAGAATATAATAAAGGAATTGGTATAGTCTTCATGTAAGGTTCGTATATCAATAGAAGAATAAAGTGGTTGGTAGTGTATTTATAAAACACTTCTATTAAAACACTCCTATTAAACCCTACTGTTTCTTGTGGCGTAATAGTGAAGATGGGAAGAGAGGAGGGAGAGAAGATGGCAAGAATTACCAATAGCCTTCGTTAGTTTTTGCTTTTAATGTGAGTTAACTTTTTGGGGGGAGTGTCGCTTGTTTGACAAAGTATTTATCATCTATACGTAAATTATTATTATTATTATCATTCGTGTTATTATTATTATTTGGTCAATGCTTCTTTCTTTTGCGTTATGCCATTGTTCACCACGCCATAACTAACCACGCCCCTCTACCTTACTAACCACGCCCCTCTACCTTACTAGCCACGCCCCTCTACCTTACTAACCACGCCCCTCTACCTTACTAACCACGCCCCTCTACCTTACTAACCACACCCCTCTACCTTACTAGTAATGTCCCTTCTATTTACTAACCACGCCCTTCCACACTACTAACTCAGCCTTTTCATTTACTAACCACGCCCACACCACCACATTAACCACACCCTGGATCAGCTGGCTACAGTCAGTCGCCACCTCCACCTGTTCCAGATTGTCATAACAGCCACACCAGCCCTCCCTCACCCCCAACCAGTCCTCCCTCACCCCCTACCAGTCCTCCCTCACCTCCCCCCCTCTACCAGTCCTCCTCTCACCCCCTCCCTCTCCTCCTCACCTCTCCTCCTCACCTCTCCTCCCCCTCCCCACCAGTCCCTCACCTCCCCTACCAGCCTCCCCCTCCCTCCTCCCACCTCCCCAACCAGTCCTCCCTCACCTCCCCTCCTCCTCACCTCCCCACCAGTCCTCCCACCTCCCCTCACACCAGGCCCTCCCTCACCAACCAGTCCTCCCTCACCTCCCCAGGTCCACCCGACACCTCCCCTACCAGCCACCCCCACACGAATTCCCAAACACACAGGTGACCCAAGACAGCCACACTAGCCTACCCTAAGCTAACCTAACGCTACCCTCACAAACACACACACACACACACACACACACACACACACACACACTCCTAGATCACCCAGAAATTGTTTACATGGGAGAGAGTTTGCATGAGAGGTATACTGTACACCACTAAGGTAAACAAACGAGGTAAACAAACGAGGTAAAACAAAAGGTGTTTTCAGGAGACAAAAACACCAACACTGAAACTCTCTATTTCCTGTGGGGTAACTTTTTTTTTTGGGGGGTTCTTTTCGTCACCTGAAGATTAGTCACTACAGTTTATTTTACCTGATGATTAAACACCTTAACACTACCTGGGTGGGGGGGGGTAGGTTAAGTTAGGTGGTAGGGTAGAGTAGGAATAAGAGTTATTAAGACTAATCACTCACAAATTATTCCTCTCTCTAAGCATCCCATTAGCTCTAGCTCTCTCTCTCTCTCTCTCTGCCATTCCTTTTTTCCTCCCTCCCACTTTAATTATTCCGCCTTCCGCCTTCCATCATATCCTATTCCTCTTCCTTCATCTCCCGGTTTATTAATTGTTTTCTTTCCCTCAACGTTCTTCTATATTTTACCCTATTCCCACCTTACTTCCTCTATGTCTTTACTCTTCCTCTCCATTCCTTGTCTAGCCAATGTGTTTTCCATCTTTCTTGTTCTCCTTCCCGTCTCTGCTCCTTCTTCCTCCTCTCCCTTTTTCTGCTGTTGTTATCTCTCACTTTTATTACCCCCTTTCTTGCCCCTGTCTTGTCACTCTCCCTCTCGCCTTCCCTTTTTTTTAGCTTCCTTCCTCTTACCCTTCCTCTCTTTACCCTCATCTGCTCCCTTCCACTTTTCATTCCTCCTCCTCCTCCTCCTCTTCGTTTCTGTCTCCACACTCTTTCTCACATGTATTCCTCTCCCCCCTCATAATACTATTCCTTTCATTTCCACCTTTCCCTCTTCCATCTTCCTTCCCTTCCCTTCACCCTTCATTTGTTTTCCCTCCCCTCTGTCCCTCCTTTCTTCCTCCCCTCTTCCATCCTCCACCTGCCCCTGCCGCGACCACCACAGGAGGCTGTGTTCATCCTGTCATTCTATTTCTACTGGTGGTGCGGCAGAGGCGGAAGGAAGAGGAACCCACTGCCAAAACTAGGTGGCCAAGTGCCCTCAGTGTGGGGCGTGGGCGTGTGGGGGCATGTGGGCGTGTGGGGGTATGGTGTGGGCGTGTGGGGGTATGGTGGGCGTGGTGTGGGCGTGTGGGGGGTATGGTGGGCGTGGGAAGTATGGCGTGGGAAATGGTGCGTGTTTAGTGGGGCGTACATAGTCACACAGGTGTGTGCTCAGCCTTTAATGACCATGAGGGTTAGGTGTGAGTGTATGGGCTTGGCTTGATGCATGGGTGTGAGGCGTGGGCGTGAACTGTCAGCATAAAGTATGGATGTCAGGTGAGGATGGAAGTGAACTATGGGCGTGAGGTGTGGGAAATGTGACGCCCGTGTGAGATGTGGACGTGAGGACTAGGAGTAGGGTGTGAGGATATGACGTGGGCGTGTCAGGTCAGGTCAGGTCAGGTTAGGTGGTTTATCTTGAGGTAAAACAAACTGAGGTGCCTAAACTTCACGTCATCCTCAAGGCTGCACAGGCAGTGACCATACATATACTCGTGTGTGTGTGTGTGTGTGTGTGTGTGTGTGTGTGTGTGTGTGTCAATAGTAAAAACGAACACGGAAGTGAAGAGGTGGGAGGTGGTAGACGGGATGTATAGTTTAGGGTGTGGGGAGGAGAGAGAGAGAGGAGGAGAGAGAGAAACCAAATAAACAGAGCGAGTAAGAAAGCAAGAGAATAAGAGTAAAAGAAACAACAAGAGGAAAATAAACACACAAAAATTATAGAGGAAAAGAGAGTGACAGACATTCACCAAGAATAAGAGAGAGAAATGAAGCACACACACACACACACACACACACACACACACACACACACCAGATGATTGTTACCTTGAGGTGTTACTATGCCTAAGTAACATCACACATTGACAACAATAGTGTGTGTCACTTAAATCGTCACGGTCCCATGGTGTAACGGTTAGCACTCTGGGCTTTGAATCCAGCGATCCGAGTTCGAATCTCGGTGGGACCTGTGTTGAGATGTTAGCATAGCCTAATAGAGAAGTCTTGGGTTCGATCCCCGGGCAGAATAAATCTTTAAGACAAAATTCTTTACCACCCAGCAGTAATTTGGTACCTGGAGTTTAATCGATTAGCGGTTCGTGTTCAAGGGTAGAAGAAGTCGTCGCGAGGGGCAACCATTATATAGGTTTATGCAGGTGTGTATATGTCAGGTGTGTATATGTCAGGTGTGTATATGTGAGGTCCATAGTGACACAAGGATGGGTTGTAAACAAAAGTCAGGTTTAAGTTGTTTATTCTGTTACGTGTTAGTCCTTGGCCTTGTTCAACTCAAACCTTTACCACACCAACACACCCATATGTGTGTGTGTGTGTGTGTGTGTGTGTGTACTGGCACTGCTACATGAGCGTGACCTTCAACAGCCCACTTCATCACCTCCATTGTTAACATAATCTCAAGTGGTTGTCAGAGCATTAGATAACTTTATTAACTTATATCTATAACCACAAATATATTATACTAGACCTAAACTTTCCATACCATGTCTTTCGGGTCATATTAGGTCACTTTGGGTCATATTAGGTCATTACATTAAAAATATTTCTCAACAATGATTAAAATAATGATCGAAAAGTTCCTGTGCAGCTGACAAGACTAAACACTGTAGTTATTCCTTGTTATATCTACATCATTATATGCCTTATTCTACCGACAGTCAATGCTATAAACTGTATCTACTTCTAAAGGTTACTGTGAACATTTCTAATCAATACTGTAGGTAGAATAAGGTGTATAACAAGGTAGGTATAACAAGGTATATCTGTAGCGTCAATTACGGCCAGATGCACAGGGACTTTGTGATCAACTCGTGCTATTGTAGTTTGATTGTGTATGTATGTATGTGTGTATGTGTGTGTGTGTGTGTTCGAGTGAGTTAGCCTAAGCGTGTGCGGAGTTGAGTGAGTGCGTGTGGGCGGGGTGCGTGGGCGTAAGTTAGAGTGGTGTTGATGGGGGAGTGAGGGTAAAGGGGACATAAACGCCTCACGTTCTTGGCAGGGAGGAACAGCCCAACCAAAATTGACACCGTGGTATTTTAAGGTCGCCAAATAAATAATAATAATAATAATAATAAACAACGATAAGAAAAACAACTCCATAACAATAATAATAACAATGAAAATAATGAAAATAATAATAATAATCATCATCATCTAAAGTTGTCATTCAGCCAACAAGCACAACACCTTAACTCAGTATTGTGTAAGAGGTGAGGACAGGCTATGTTTCTATCTGGCCTGTATATATGTGGATCGTTCTCCTATATACAGTAAACACCCGAGAACACATAATATTACTAACTTAAACTACTGTAACCTACCTAAACCCAACCCAACCTAACCTAACCTAACCTGACCTGACCTAACCTAACCTAACCTAACCTAACCTAACCTAACCTAACCTAACCTAACCTGACCTCACCTCACCTCACCTCGCCTTGTGTACTGAAGGTTTTCCATACAGTCTTACAGGATCCAATTACACTCTCCAGTCAGCCCAGTTATCCCCTTTCCTGTCATGACTGATAAATGTTTTCCACGCGTGAGGGAAGTTTTGTTGACGTGCCACTGACCGAGTCTCGCCCACCCTTACATTTTTTTTTTATGGTTTACACTGAGGGAAATAATACTGAATGTTACTTAGTTTACCCAGAAACCTTCACCTGACACCTGATATGACTGACACTATGGTGGTTTTCTTACCTTACAGCGACAGGTAAAAATATCGGGGGGGACCTAGGACGGAGCTATGGAATAATGACAGGTGACAAGTGCCGCTAGTTGGTGCCAAGTGGTCGACCGGTGCCAGTAAATAACATGAGAATGATATACGGACTCGGAGTAGCGGAGGGAAGAGGTGGGGGAGGAGGGAGGGAGGGAGATAGGTTGAGGGGGAGGGGGGAGAGAAGGGGGAGGGAAGGAGGGGGAGGGGTGAGTGGGAGGGAGAGAATTGCTACATCGGTTCACCTAAATATTAAACACCCAAAAGTTAACATAACCAAACTCTATTCTAACCTAACCTATTCTAACTATACCTAACCTAACCTACTCTAACTATACCTAACCTTATCATAACCTAACTTAATCTAAGAGTTTCAGAAGGCATTATAGGAGGGCTAATCATCTACTGAAATAAGCTGGGGTGTCTAATCTTCAGGGAAAATAAGCTGAGGTGTCTAAAGTGAAATAAGCTGGGGTGTCTAATCTTCAGGTAATCCACCACATCTAACAAGCGGTACTAAACGGTACAAATTGGAGAGGCAATGAGTACTCAACTTTCCGGTTTATTGACGGTACAGTTACACTTCCAGGTGCTACCAGGTACAGAGGGTGTACATTCACTTCCGGGTATTTACGATACATAAGTGGTAGAAGCACACTACAGTACCGTACATTCCCAGCTACTGAGGCAGAATGGAAGGGGGTGTAGGGGGGGGGAAGGCAGTGTCACTCGCTACAAGATCAAAGAGATTCCCAGAGCTTTTGCTGAATAATGATCAATGGCAAGTACTTTTTTGCCCACCCCCCCCCCCGTGTGTGTGTGTGTGTGTGTGTGTGTGTGTATGTGCGTGTGTGTGTGTCACGTGACATAATAACACTAACCTGGACACAGCAACACACGACTCCAGAATGACAGCAAAAATGAACTCTGCAGGTAGTCAGTACACTTGGCTCACCTGATAACACACCCTTGCTTACTACACCTAAAGTTAAGCTGACCTGACTTAACCTGGCGGAGAAGGAACAGCCTTACGGTGGTGGATAAACAACCTGACGGAGGAGAAACAGCCTGACGGAGGAGGCACAACACGACAACAGAGAGAAAGACAGAAGATAGAACACGGGAGAGAGGAGGAGGAAGAGGATAGGGCGGTGTCCGGAGGCTGGCTGCCCAGTCAGTGCATGACGGCTGCCAGAAACACAAACACACAACGTTGCCACTCCCTTCTGTTTCTCTGATCCCGAGTCTCTCTACGAACACTCATCCTAACCTCCCTAACAACTCTCCACACTGCCGCTACTTTGACTTCTCATAGTGCTCTTAATACTCTCAAGGGTGTCGTGGGAGAGGAGGGTGAAGGTGAGGAGAGGTAAGGAAGGAGAGGTGAAGAGAGAGGAGAGAGAGGTAAGGAAGGAGAAGTGAGGAGGGAGAGGTGAGGAGTGCCAGTCTAGCAGTAGATGGCACCTCAGGTAGAGACCCCACGGCCGGGTAACCTGAGAACATCTCCCGGATATTTAAATCTTTACCACCCCGTGTGATACGCCGACCCTCTCACCCCTGTAATGTGTTGAGGGGAGGGGGTAGAGGGTCACCAAGCTACCCCTGGGACAGTCACCAAGTACTGTCATGGTCACCACCTGGGGATAACAAGTCACCACTCTACTATGGAACACACACACACACACAAAAAAACAAAAAAAAACAAGCTTTTAAAAATATTTACTACTGATACACATACACACACAAGACGGTATTATAGCGTTTACACACCGTTCATTCCTACTACTAATCTATTATCATATTCGAATAAGACGTCTAATTATAAGATAATTTTCATCTATTACATTACCAGCGGAAATGTATAATAACGGAGATAGCTTTTCCCCCCAAAATTCTATTTTCTTCCATTATTCCTCGCCATTATCGTCTGCCTCTCGCCCAACACTGCGTGTCTCTCGCGACTCCTTCATAAATCATGACGCGCATCCGTACACGTCACGCGGCCAATCAAAAGCGTTTTTGCTAATTCAGAGTATATTTGACCCAATCAAAATCAAGTTTTATTTTGGGTCTCATATTTTGAAATTCAAGTCCAGTTCCGACCATGGAAGTCTGCGATGGATGTCACTTAAAGTATATGGAGCTGATTGCGAGTTTTGGGGAAAAAACGAAGAAACTATAGCATTTTTTCGATCGCATGGTGTTCTTCCTACCTCAGTAAAGTGTACTAAGAGCAAGACGGAATGTAAATATCGCAAAGACCAACATATGTGACGTTGTGTAAGAATCCCAAAATGCAACGACGAACAAGAACCAGGCCAATAAGGTAAGAAATAAGTGATTCCATCATATGGTGGAGTCAGTTAGGTTAGGCTAATTCGGCTAATTTCCGCCAAAAATGAAGGTCATATTCGGTCTAAACACACACAAATACACTAGAAAAATATATTTTTTATTTGCTAAAAGTGAACGGTGTGACAATGCAAATTTACCCTGAAGATTAGACACCCTAGCCTATTTCACCCGAGGCTTAAAACACCGTAACAACGTACACCTTTTAATTCCAATCACCCTATCAAGTCTCTGCCTTTCCTTTACCCATTAAATCCACCATTATTATGTACCAGGAAATTAGGTTACGTTTATTTTTCTTCGCATTTCTTGTTCTGTTGAAGGGAGTTACATAAAGGGGGGGGGAAGGGGGACGTGGACAGGGGGGGGAGGTCAAAGTAACGTGTACAGGGGAGGTTAGGTTAGGTCAGCACTAGGGTGTGTAATCATCAGGTGAAATAACCTATAAAGTACCTAATGTTCACGTCACCTGAATTATATAATAATTCCCCTGCCCGTGTCAGTGAGCCCAGCCACCCACTAGTTTAAGACCCAAGTCCAACTCCGTCATCACCACTCAGTCATTAATGTCTTGTACTCCCAACCTCAAGATTCCCATCCCATAAAACGCCTTATTTATTAAACCAATCACTGTGGTATCAAAACATAACATATTCATTTACATACGTAGATGAACGCTGAGCAGATATTAGCTAACACTAACCAAAGCTGTCTCCTCACGTACGGTCTAACAAAACCTTAGTAAATGATGTGTAGTTAATAGTTAATTTCACCTACATAATAAATTAAGTAAGTAATGGGCACTTAACATATACAAGAGGACAATACAGTAATGAGTTATACCTTGAGGCGAGATAAACAGAGTAAGGAAGGTCGCCTGTGTGTTGTGATGTACTGCCGTGGTCAAGGTGTTGTGAACGGCACCTGTCGTCACTGGGAAGTCCTCGTCTCACCTCACTTCACTGTTAATCTCGTTTGTTCCGTATATATAGAGATTCTCATTGGTTGTTTCCATAGTTAATTCACTATATAAACAAGGTTCCACATGACCACCATTATACCTCACACTATTGTATTGTTAGTAATGACCACCATGGTGTAGTGGCGTGAGAGTCGCTGTTACGTACGTAGGTCAGTCTCACAGCTCCGTCTAGTATGAACTGAGGAGAGAAGGTGGTCCTGTAAGAGGGGGAGAGGTGAGAGAATGTGGTAGTTTGATAGTTAGGTATTGTTTTTGTTTAGATTGTGTATTTAAAAGTGTGATTTCTTTTGGATAATATAATCGACAGATGATAACGTTATTATACCTAAACATTAATGATTTTGAATTAGCACCCCCCCCCCAAAAAAAAAATTACGATATTAGTTGATGGTAAATTCAGTTTCGTCGCCAAAACATTCCGCTTTCTTTACTAGAGTAGTGGGTGTGTGTGTGTCTGTGTCTGTCTGTCTGTCTGTATGAATGTGTGTCTATGTGTGTGTGTCTGTGTCTTATCAGTCCTGACTGACTAACTGGTTGACTGATAGATTGACTGACTGACTTATAAAGACATTTTTTTTTCTTATCAACCCTGACCCCACTGACTGACTGACTGATTGACTAATTGAATGACTTAATAAGACATATTATTTTTTGGGGGGGTCATTATCTCAAGGCTAACTACCAATACCTCTGGCAGTCACCTTGTACTCGCTCACAGTACCACCGTCCGCAGGCTGGAGTACCACTAACCCTACCTAGGCTGTGGTTGAGATATGTTGTGTGTTTGCCAAGAATGTGGTAGAAGTGGTGGCGGTCCCTCACTGATACAACGGAGCTCTGTGGTATCACCTCTCTCTCTCTCTCTCTCTCTCTCTCTCTCTCTCTCTAAACTTAAGGAAGATGAGAAAGGGAGATATAGACAGATAAAAAATGAGAGAGTAGAAATATCCAGAGATAGTAAAGTGAGAAGAATGGGAAGCTTATACGAGAGAGAGAGAGAGAGAGAGAGAGAGAGAGTACAAGAATGGGTGAGTTGTAGGTGAGGGAAATAAATAGCTCTGACTGCAACTTCCTGATAATGAGTAACACCCTGCCGCTCTCCCCAACATCCTACCCCTCTCCTCCCCGCCCCGCCCCGCCCCGCCTCGCCCCGCCCCAGGAACACAAGTCATCCCTAAAGGTCTATCACCTCGTCTCCAGTTTATTTGCTTTTATCATTTATTTACATTTCCTTTCTCTATAATTATAAATCACGTATTGGTTTGTTTTCATAATATACATTTTGTTTTCGCTATATTCACCAATTTCTTTCTAATCAATCGTGTAAAACAACATAAGGAGGAACCACACATTAACGAGGTGTGAGCAGGTAGGGAGACGATCAACAGTGACTCAAAAGATCAAACAATATCTCAACAGGACGTAAGCACTTCAACGTGTACTAAGAGACCCTCGAGTATATTGAGTCACTCGCTGAATTAACTTAAGTATTATGTCTAGAAGGAATGGATGAAAGGTAACAGACACGATACAACCAATTTTAACTTTATATCTTTAGGTTAGGTTAGGTTAGGTTAGGTTAGGTTAAGTTAGGTTTTTGGATCTCTGAGGGAGGACTACTCTTCAGGTGATCCAACTTTTGTTTTTGTCAATATCTAAGTCATATTTGAACTACCTGACGTTTCTTATACGTCATCAGAATATTTTTTTAGTTTTAGTTGAAATAAATAAAAAACTAAAAAAAAAAATCTATATAAAACATTCAAGTGAAACAACAGACTGATCAAAATAAACAGAGACTTAACACACAAATGAAAGACCAAACACAACCTTAAGACAAGTGATTATAGATTCTCGAAGCAGACGACGAGAATCAAACGGAATCACAACAGGACATAACTCCTTCAGGGCGGTGCGTACTAGAGAGAGAGAGAGAGAGAGAGAGAGAGAGAGAGAGAGAGAGAGAGAGATCCCTACCTTCCCTTCAAGGATTTGTTTACAGTCCTCATCGTGTCTCTCTCTCTCTCTCTCTCTCTCTCTCTCCCACACGTCATAAATCATCATTCAATCCTTACCCTTATATTTCATTGTCTCATTCATCGCTTTCTCTTTCTAATTCCTCCTCCTGTATTTGGTTTTAACCCTTAGACCAACAATATTACCATTCCGTCTATGTTGTTACACCTACATATAATACAGCAATATGAGCACATTTGTAAAAGACAGATACGAACACGAACACGAACACGAACACGGACACGAACACTGATACGAACACGAACACGAACACGAACAGGTACTGAAGACTCCCCTACCCGCCGCCTCCTCAGTACTGTCTCTCTCATCCTTCACGACTGAGATACCCGGACATATGAGAGAGGGAGAGTAGAGGGGGAGGGAGGGGAAACATGTCATTTTTCAAGCCTAAACTTCAATCGATGGGGACGTGGGAGGGAGGGAAGGGAGGGAGAGAGGGAAGGTGGGGATGTGGGAGGGAGGGAGGGAGGGAAGTTTTTTGGAGGGGATGAGAGAAAGAGAGGAGGAAGTAGAGGGAGAGGAGACGTAATAGAGAGAGAGGTGATAGAATAGAGAGAGAGAGAGAGAGAAAGAGGAGATAGAATAGCGAGATAAAATAGAATTGGCAGAAAGAGGGAGGAGACATAATAGAGAAAGGAGAAACGGGAGAGGGAGAGAGAGAGAAATAAAATAAACACAAGGACAGAAAGAAGAACAACACTTGGCCTGGCTGAGGACCTGTCGTACACAACGCCCTCCAACACTCACTCAACCCTCTCCAACACTCACTCAACCCTCTCCAACACTCACTCAACCCTCTCCAACACTCATTCAACCCTCTCCAACACTCACTCAACCCTCTCCAACACTCACTCAACCCTCTCCAACACTCACTCAACCCTCTCCAACACTCACTCAACCCTCCAACACTCACTCAACCCTCTCCAACACTCACTCAACCCTCCAACACTCTCCGATTTATGATCTTTGCAACACCGATGGAAATATTTTATCGAATTAATGTGTTAGTTTAAATTACCATCACCACTAAACATATGTTTACCTTTCACACTCATACTCCCCTGTTTTGCCTGCTATGGAACCCCAGTCTGAACTACAGTGTAATATTTAGTCTTTACAAAGCTTGATATAATTCTTGTATGATAACGATAAAGCTTAATAACGTTTACAGATTTTGTTGAAACTTGTCGAGAAAACTTGTCCTCTTATGAGCTTGTGCAGAGTTCAATGCCATACAGATATAGGATCCGATTAAAATGGGGATTTGAAGGACATTTGGTACTTATGAATTTCTATAAACAGAAGTTGGATTTGATGTATTGTTTTGGACTGATGAAGATAAGACAGTGAGGTGAGGACGTTCGGGGATATACAATGATACCGGGTGTTCGACTTACCAAAACGTCTGGAATATTTAGCCACAAACAAGAAAAAAACAATATCCTCAAACTTACTCTACATAGATCACGACTCCGAAGCATTTATGGTACAGAATGATGTATCACCATACTGCTTCGGGTTCACGAGTCTGAATCTCTCGGGGGGTTATGAGAGGAGAGGTGAACGGACTTTAGTTGTTGACTATACGAGACAGTTGTGATGATATGCTTACCGAGTCCTCAGTTGTGTTGTGTAAGGGAACGAGACACTGTTGCGGTGACCCAGGTGTGAGGGATTGATTACCTTACAACCCTGGAAGTGAATTTTGATATTTGTTATCTTGAGGAGGTTAAAAAAAAAATATATCCTCTCATACCCTAAATATGAAGAAGATATCAAGTGTAAGGTTAACTCCCCTATAAAATAATACGACTTTTCTCATAATACTCTACTAACACAGCCTATTAAAGTTACCATGAGGAATATATGAGGGTGTCTGAAACCATCGACCGTTCAAACAAGATAGCCAATCAACAAGTAACGTCATTCGTTCAAAAGTTCATCACACTATAGTTGTCATCACCTTTCGTTAGAGCCTTTCAGAAGCGTGTATCACCCTCCTCTCTCGTCCCATTAGTCATCTCTCCCGACCTTGACTGCCACAAGGACCAGCCTTCACTGTTACGTCCTTACCTCGAGCCCATTCTTTCACGGTGTTCAAGAGCAGCTCGTGTTGGCAGCTAACCCGTGCTGCCATAGTGTCGGTGCGTCTATAAGGAGGTCATAGTGTAGACGTCATACAGTGTCGTCTTTGTTTACACAGGAGCCAGTGTTTTATTGCTGTACACCTACACTTTAAAACCTCTATTATGTTTTCCTCCTGTATCTTTTAATATTTTATTGATTTTGTTACTAAAGACAGACCAGGTAGATGTGTCATGAGCCCAATCTACCGGTGATCTGTCCTGGTGCCGGTATCCACGCCCTGACTTGACCTCGTTGTGAGTTTGACATTGTTGTGCTGAGGTTGTGATCGTGACTTTGCTGTTGTGGCAAAATTTGTGACTGTTGTGGTGAGTTAGCGATTGAAACCTGTTAAAGTGATGATCAACCACCCTAACCTAACCTAACCTAATCTCTCCAGGTAATGTTAAGGTGTTTCATTATCAGGTGAAATACACTCGGCGGCAGGCTGCTGTGTTGGCCTCTAGTGTGGTGATATTCTTGTGGTGGTGACCTTGTGGTAGTGGCAAACTATTAGCAGTGATGGTGACGTGTTGGTCGTATTGTCTATGATTTTGTTGTTGATGTGATGATGTAGTGACCCAATTGATGTGGTGACCCTGTTGATGTGGTGACCCTGTTGATGTGGTGACCCTGTTGATGTGGTAACCCTGTTGATGTGGTGCCCTTGTTGATGTGGTGACCCTGTTTATGTGGTAACCCTGTTGATGTGGTGACCCTGTTGATGTGGTGACCTTGTTGATGTGGTGACCTTGTTGATGTGGTGACCCTGTTTATGTGGTGACCCTGTTGATGTTGTGTTTGACCTTGTGTTGGTAATTTTCCTTATTTATCTTGTCCGTTATTGTCGTGAAACTGATATTGTGGGAGGAGGAGGAGGAGGAGGAGGAGAGTAAAGGTGAAGGGGGAGAGTAATATTTAGAAGCAAGAGAAAACGAGGAAGAAGGGTGGAAAACAGAGAGAGAGAGATGATGGCAAGTAAAATAAGAGAATACAGATAAGGGGGAATGAAGGATGAGGAAGAAGATGAAGAGAAAAAGGAAAAAGAAAAGAAAATTGAGAGGTGGGAGCAAGTAAAATAAGCGAAGGAGAAGCACGAAGAGGAGGACGAGAAGAAGAAAAAGGGAGATGAGGAGGAAGAGAAAATATCCATACTATTACAAAGATCGATCTTATCTCTCTCTCTCTCTCTCTCTCTCTCTCTCTCTCTCTCTCTCTCTCTCACACCATTACCTGACTCAGGAATTCTCAACCAGTAATAAAAAAAAAAGGAGGTATGTAAGATGCGTTGTCGAAATAGCGAGGAGAACCATTTGCAATATGAGAGGTAACTGTATACGGGGCGTGGGTGCTCGGGCGTGGTATAAGGAAGGCGAGATGGTCTATTATGCTGAAGACTCAAACAGGAACCAGAAGCCTTTTGGGAAGACTACCTTGATGAAGGTCGTCTGGTGTTAGTGAGATCGATGGTCGGTGGTGACGGAAATGTCTGGTGTTGGGGAACCTTCAGGAGGAGGAGGAGGAGGAGGAGGAGGTGCTTCCGATAGTACGACTGGCAGTAAAAGGGAAGGCCGGAGATTGGTGGAGGGGGAAACTCCAGGCAGTAGCAGCAGGACTACCCCGGACTACGAGCAGCAGTAGCAGTAGGAAGACCGATGGTGGGTGTTTACGGAAGTGTCGGGCGGCAGCAGCAGCGACAGCAGCAGGGCCTCGCAAGGCAGGCAGGACCCGCGCTCTTATTTTGAGTGTGGCTAACATTCCTGGCTGGCTCCCTCCCCTCCCCTCCCCTCCCCCCACACACACTGTCACCGGCCCAGCGCCCTGCAATTGTTGCCTTCACACTAATGCTGAGTCGTCCCTCCCTCCCTCCCTCCCTGTACACAAGCACAGTGACCACCACACGACACCCCATTAGGGAATAACACTACACTGCACTACAAGGTACTCACGTCAAATTAGTTCTCTATCAGCGGCACTCGCTATCGTCTCCTGAGTAATAAAGATGAGTAAGAGCCGAGGTCTAGTAGCTCATACCTGACGGGGGAAGCACTAGAGGAACACAACCCGTATTTAACCGTGCATTCAGGGCGTCACTCCCTCGCCCGACACTCACCGTAGCGGAGCAGCCGAAACCCAACCCTGTTACAGCCACTGCCAAACTGCCACTGAGCTGGCCGCCCTGCCCGACCCGGCCACGGGGCACGGCTGCCACACCACGTTGGCTCGGGCACAATGGTCGGCCATCACATACCTGTTGTCCCCTCAGTAATTGTTAATAACATCCACCATATATATGATGACATTACCTGTAGTTTATGGTGAAGTAAGTAGTACAGACATCACAATATATTCTACAGTAATCCTCACAGCTTGTATCTGACCTTTGCTAATGTAGGTACCGGAACCTGTTATCTTTACGGGTTCACAGTGTGAGTGTGTGTGTGTGTGTGTGTGTGTGTGTGTGTGTGTGTGTGTGTGTGTGTGACAAGTTAATATTGGGATAAAACACACGAGTGTCATGTTAACTGTGTACCTTCAGTCTGATCCTTAAATAATGTTCCAAATTTCCCCCGGGTTGGAGATTCTTGTACTATTAACAGGCAATAAACATTTCCTGTACACACACACACACACACACACACACAGAGGGACCCCTTTAAGACGGCACTTCTGTTTATTCTTCCTTCTACCATATTCTATTTTTGTCTCAATGAAAAACAAGGAAAGTGAATGAGAAGATGGCACTCTGGCGTCAACCGCACGTCTGTCTGTCTGTCTGTCTGTCTGTGTGCCGTGTCTATCAGCCTGTCTGTCTGTGGAAGCAAATTTCACAGCAGGGTAAATCCTCCCTTGGATGTTCAATTTCGATAAAGCTTGGCAGAGCTGTTGTAGATAAGGTTTCGGAGGAGAACATCTGAGGAGTCACTGACCTTATATTTATGACCTCTAAGGGGACCAGAGTGACTACGATAAGTGGTGGTATATCAGATGGTTTTATATTCAAGAAGAAAAAGAATACGAAGAAGAAAAGAAACACTAACAATAAAAATAATAAGAAGAAAAAAATAACAATATTACTACTACTACTACTACTACTACTTTTTTAAACGTCGCCTCTAGCCTCCCCCAATAGCCACACCTACTACTAATACTACTAAATAAAGAAAACAACGTCATTGTGCTCTCCCCAGTTCAATGTTGGTCACATCCCGCGTGATGCTGAGTCCACTGTACCCACCACCCTCGCTATACCACAGGTAGTCTTCTCGAGAACTCTAGAGCGTTGTCTGAATTCTCTCTCTCAACTTTTATTAACAAAAACCCAACACGTGATTTACCGCAGACGTTTCAACTTGGATACGTTTCTTATGATTTAGAGAATATATGAAGGAAGTTTAAGACATAAGGCGTAAAAGAAAACTGCACATAAATGGTTCTTCATCCGAGACGGTAAATGCACGTGCGCCTCTCCACCGAAAGTCAATCTGTTTACCCTGATCTGTGCCCTTGAAGATCAAATTACTCCTCAAGTACTAAAAGTGTATTGTAGCCTTTAATATTAATCTATACTTGTAGTAATGTTATTTAAACCTAGGAGTTATTGTGGGAAATATTTCATACTGTATTTATATGACGATATGAAATTAAATCCAAACTATGGAAGCAAATCAACAGTACTTTATCAACCACGTACATCCTTCTCCCTCTGCCTCCCCCTTATACAAACACACCATGTATAAACCATGATCTAACCCGGATATAAATTCTGCGTCATCATCATTTCTTATGTACACAACCCGTCAATAATAAAGCCTAGTCTTCCCTCAGTCACATAAATATAACAGGATTGTCCGGGACTGACCCTCTGGCCATCTCGTGAGGAAATGAAGGCTTTCCAATTACCAGGTACTACAGGCTGCCTCACGGTGCGCTGACAGCCTCTCCTCCACCCGGGATTACCGCTCCTAAAACAAGATTTATTTTTCAGGAATGTTGACAAGTTTATTTTGATATTTTATAGTTAATTTTTGTGTATTGTTTTACGAGTGTTTGTTTAAGGTAGAGTTGTTTATCGTCTTTTATTGGGTTTTGTCTTCGTAAATAAGAAATAATGTTGAGTTTCGAATGCATCTTCTGCGTTTTAACAAGAAAGGAGTTTAAATATATTCAGGGTTACATTTCTGGTTCAAATATTTACGAAGAAACAGCTTTATTTATTTGTATATAATGATACTTCACCATTAAGTATCGTTCATTATATACTGAATTTATTCCTGAGAGAAGTCACGTCACATTTACAGCCCCAGTTTCCCGATGGACTTTCCTAGTCACGTGTTAAGTAAATAAACCTTTTATAATTTACTGTTACTATTGGAGGGAAAAAGGAAACAACATTTGGATTTCACATTGCAAAGGTCATAACTATTAGTATACCCTCAACATGAAGACTCACAGTTCCTTCTTCACTACAGAGATAACTTAATGTTTCCTTAGATGTTAACTACACGTGTCATAACAGCTGATGTACAGGGTGGTGTATTAGTCGCTTCACCAAGAACAATTATATATTAATAGGATCTGTTCTCGGTAGGTTAGGTTAGGTTAGGTTAGGTCTGGCGTCAACGTCAACACGGCAATCACGCATTTCATCCTTGTCCAAATTATAAACAAACCATGACTAACTAAAGATTTCTAGACGTTAACTACCAATTCTCCTTCACGTTTACTAATTAATTATCAATATCAATCTAGTATTGTGTTTACCTCTCTACTTCCTCTTAATTCTTGTATTTATTATATTTCTTTTATATAACTTTCGTAACGTTTGGATTTCATTCATTTTTATCAGACTTTATTGTTTTGATTGTTGTGGTTTTTTCATCCCAATTTTTCTTCCCTTCTAACAACTTTATTCTATTGTGCCTATTTATGCTTCCCTTTTATTCTATTTTTTATCCAATTTTTGCCCTTTTAATTTTTTTACGAATATTAATATTAGTAAGAGTAATGAGAATAATGTAGAATAAGATAATAATAAATAACTAAAGGAATTAATTGGTTATGAAAATATTTAGTACACCCACCCAACCACGCCCTCCCATATATACCTGCCCGACCTAATTACAGACCAACATCAACTTTACCTGTCAGTCTCTTCTCTCTCTCCTCCCAACGTTATTGTTCATCTCTTATTATCAATGTTTCACTCTTATCTAAATATTTACAACCAGGATCGTTCCCTTCATCCGGCTGCCGTTAGTTTTCACCTAAATGTTTATCTTCTATTCACCTGTCCTGAACACCTGTTGGGGGGTCCTATCCGTTGTTCATTTGTTTTACCTTTGAGTTTACGCCCTTAGTTTTTATACAGTTTAATGAGGCTTCTTACCTTCCAACTTATCCTCACTATAAAGTAAATACATATCGTCACTACTCACTACACAGCCAGACTCTCCCTTCAGGATAACCTTACCTTCTACGTGTTGCTGCTGCTGGTGGTGCTGCTGTAGGTGAGGCGTTTGATCAACTGTACGAGGAGCAACAAACAGACTCCGGGTGTAGGAATCAGCAGGTGCTCTCTCCTGTGTTTATTATGGTTGCCCCCCCCCCTTACCCACCCACCCACCCACCTCAGCCTCCGCCCCATCCTCCTCCTTCTCCTCCACCTTATTTATCCCCGCGGTGAGTGGCTCATGTGGACCTGTACAGGGTGATCAAGAAGTCACTGTGCACCTGTAGTAATCAACACAATAGTTATTTATTTTTATATCTACCTGGTTTACCTTGTTCTAACTATCAGAAATGGTCATAGTAAACATTTGGGGTGGATACCATTTACCTATATTTACTGTAAGTAGGACAAAAGGTATATAACCATGCAGGTATAACAAAAACACCTTTGCTGTTATTAATTGCAGATGCACAGGGACTTTTTGATCACTGTATTGGCGAACTTCAAGGGCCAGATCCTATAGTAAAAGAAGTTCTCTCTCTTTAATTTTTTAGTACTTGGCGTCTTAAGTGTATGAACTGTTATCACGTACTTACCGAAGGCTTCAAGTGCTAACGTACAGCCATACACAGAACAAGATCTATTACAACATCAACAACTTAAGGAAACAACAGCTGAAACTTTAACACAATAAACAACAGAAACAACAACAAAACAACAAAACAAAAGCAATGATTCAAGAGCCCTTAGCACCCCCCCCCCCCAAAAGAAAAAATGAATACGCAGTAGACTAACCTAACCTAACCTATAAAATAATGATACTTCTTACTGGAAATACATTACAGAATATTGTTTAGGCCTTGGTAATGTGTGAGAGTTTTTTCTTAAATTTAATGTAACTGAGAGAGAGAGAGAGAGAGAGTTACCTGATCACCTCGAGGATGACATCGGAGGCCTGACGGAGTGTCTGGTGGAGGAGTTTGCTGCTCCATAGGGTGGTGGAAGCTCCGTCGACGCCTACCACCTCATCGCCCTCCTGTAGCCCGCTCGTCCGCCCAGCCTGCAGGAGGAGTGACCAGCTGTAAAGACTTAGAACTGTAGTGAGTGGTGTGGTGACAGTGATATAATGACTGGCTTGGTGACAGTGGTGACAGTGGCTGGCTTGGTGACAGTGACTGGCTTGGTGACAGTGACTGGCTTGGTGACAGTGACTGGCTTAGTGACAGTGACTGGCTTGGTGCCGGGATACTCGCCACTGTGTCACTGTAAGACTCAGAGGCTCGGTGGCCACTAGACTAAAATAGTCATCGTTGTTGTCCATGTTGTACCACGCGCTCACACACACGTACACTACAGCTGATGTACACTCTGCTGCTTACATGTACACTTCAACTGTTGTACATATTACTGCTTACATGTACACGTCTGCCGTAACGAACAGTAAGATTATAAACAGATTGGATTATACTGTACATAAGCGGCTCTCTAAACCAAACTATAATGAGAACCGAACCCATGAGAGCCGGACCCATGAGAGCCGGACATATGAGGGCCGAACCCATGAGAACCGAACCCATGAGAACCGAGAGCCGGACATATGAGGGCCGAACCCATGAGAACCGAACCCATGAGAACCGAACCCATGAGAACCGAACCCATGAGAGCCGGACATATGAGGGCCGGACCCATAAAAGCCTGACCCATAAAACCCGAACCAGAGTCGCATGATTAAAATGACTGTTTTTTTGACTCATTAGCGGTCGTTATATTAAAGTCTCACAAACTGGCATAACATAACAGAGCGTCGACCCATCATCACGCCACACTCCTCATGTTGATATTGAACTAGTGTGAATATATGATAATTATATACAATAACTTATGTCGTTTATCTGGTAAAATATTGCACTGATATAATTGTACAGCGCTTCAGAGTACAATGGGTCTATCTGGTGTAGTGGTAGGCGGTGACAAAAAGTGAAAGTATAATGCGTTTGATTTTCTTCAGCTTGTGACCACGATGTTAAGTACACTGTAATGACCCTGAGGTACAGCATACGTGATGTCAGTGTAATCATTAACGTAACTTGAGTACGGGTTTCAACACTGTCATTATCACATAAACAACCATCTGTTTAAATTGTAATTGTTTTATGCCTAATGATTTTACTAAGTTAGACAGCGATCTTAAAGACAAGGGTGAGAGAGAGAGAGAGAGAGAGAGAGAGAGAGAGAGAGAGAGAGAGAGTAAAATTACTAAAGTAGAAAACTATTAGAATGACTCCCTCTCTCTCTGACACCCGCCATCTTTATCTCCCGACGATGCAGGTGAATTGCTGATGACAGACAGGTGAAAATTAACTTACCTGGGTGACGATGAGAGGGGTGTCGCCGCCGCCAGTGACGAGGATAGTGGAGGTGTGACCCCGGGGGACGTGTATGAAGACTGTGCCTCGTCCCTTCATCCCGTCCGACCTGCACGTCACTCGTCACTCGTCCTACGTCATAGATTTAAGGGGTGACATTTTTTTTTTTTTGGTATCGCGAATCAAAGTTTATAGTGTTTAGGCCTTGAGTCACTGAGTCACTAATTCACATTTAGTTTTTCGAGTCAATGAGTAATTTTTTTTACGTTTTGAGTCACTGCACAGTGTTGGAGGGTCTTTAATCTCGAGTCAACCATAGAGGTCTTAATTCACTATTATTCATTTAAGTTGGAAATTATTCATTATCTTATTCATATCTTGATTCACTGATTAGATATCATTTCCTCACGAATCAGTGTTCATCTTTACTCAGGCCACGAATCACTGCTTTCATGTCATATTACTAATCATCTTATTTTACGCTTTGAATCACTGTACAGGTCTTGGATTCACTGATTTCATGACCTACTAATCAAGAAACTCACTCGGGTCATAACTGCCACCACACTCCTACGCATTGTTTTTAATTTACAAGTACTATCACATCTTCAGGATCTCCTAATATTACATCCTTTCTGAGTCCAGTTCACAGCTTCGTCAGGTAGTGCCTCTCGTGCTTAAGACACACCCGGAAGTAAGGAAGTATAACGAGAAATTCCCTCAGGTAAGCAGAACTGGAAGCCACCCTGTGTGTTCTTCATTAGGGATGTGGTCACCTGTGGGAGATAAAGGTAGATTTTAATTAATAGTGATAAAATGAGATACATTTCTTTTATACACGCAGTGAATAACGTAAAGGAATGAACGGCAGATTACTCCCCCAGCTTCAGGCTGGCTAAGTGCCATCTTCCGCATCTAGTACCACCTTCCCCTACCTGGCACTTACCTTCCCCTCCCTGGCACTTACCTTCCCCCACCTGGCACTTACCTTCCCCACCTGGCACTTACCTTCCCCTACCTGGCACTTACCTTCCCCCACCTGGCACTTACCTTCCACCCAGCACTTCCCCACCTGGCACCACCTTCCCCACCTGGCACCTTACTTTCCCCCACCTGGCACTTACCTTCCCCACCTGGCACTTACTTTCCCCACCTGGCACTTACCTTCCCCACCTGGCACTTACTTTCCCGTACTTCGCACCAACTGAGCCTTGACCCCTCCACCCACTTCAGCTCCCTTCCACCATCCCTAACACCCCTCCACCACCCATTAACACCCCTCCACCCCATTAACACCCCTCCACCACCCCTAACCTCCACCACTAACACCCCTCCACACTTAACACCCCCCACCACCCATTAACACCCCTCCACCACCCCTAACACCCCACCACCTAACACCCCTCCACCCCTAACACCCTCCACCACCCCTAACACCCCCACCACCCATTAACACCCCTCCACCACCCCTAACACCCCTCCACCCCTTAACACCCTCCACCACCCTTAACACCCCTCCACCACCCCTTAACACCCCTCCACCACCCCTCAACACCTCCACCCCCCTAACACCCTCCACCACCCTTAACACCCCCACCACCCACTCCACCACCCCTAACACCCTCCACCACCCCTAACCCCTCCACCACCCCCAACACCCTCCACCCCCCACCCCACCACAACACCCTACCTCCACCACCCCTTAACACCCTCCACCACCCCCTTAACACCCTCCACCACCCCACCACCCCCTCCACCCCTCCACCACCCTTAACACCTCTCCACCACCCCTAACCCCACCACCCATTAACACCTCTCCACCACCCCTAACACCCTCCACCCCTAACACCCTCCACCACCCCTAACACCCCTCCACCACCCCTTAACACCTCTCCACCACCCCCAACACCCTCCACTACCCCTACACCCTCCACCACCCACACCTCCACCACCCAACACCCTCTCCAACACCCTCCACCACCCTCCTCACCCCCACCACCCCTCCACCCTCCACCACCTCCCACACCCCCTACCCCTAACACCTCCCACCCCTAACACCCCCACCACCACCCATAACACCCCCACCACCCCCAACACCTCCACCACCCCTTACCCCCACCACACCCCTAACACCCCACCCAACACCACTCCCACCACCCCCAACACCCCCCCACCACCCCAACACCCCCACCCCCCACCACCCCTACACCCTCCACCCCCACCACTCCTACACCTCCACCACCCCAACACCCCTCACCCAACACCCTCCACCACCCCTACCCCCACTGCCCACACTCCTCTAACACCCCCCACTCCACCCCTAACACCCCTCCACCACCCATTAAGGCTTGGGACACCTGCTTCAACACATATAGTTCAAAATTGAGCAGAATTGATAGGTATATAACCATGTCAGGTGTTTATGCTATACACTTCTTATAACCTTCACCGCTCGTTAAGTATAAATAAAATGTTTCTCGTATATTTCCCCTGAATATTTCACGTATATCAAAATATAATAATAATACGTAAGTTCTTGTTAGCGTTCTGTTAATACACTTATAAACGATGTATTAATAAATGATAATGAAAAATAATGAACAAATGCTAATAATATTACTTGTAGGAAATGATACGTAATAAAATAATAATAAGAAATTAATCTCATATATTATTAGGATATGTTAAGAAAATAAATAATAACATTAATAATTTTATAATTTTTTGTGAACTTACATGTGCGTGTTTAAGTGCCACGGACGATGGGTGTGACGCAAGGCTTCAGATGTGACGCAAGGCTTCAGATGTGACACAAGGCTTCAGATGTGACACAAGGCTTCAGATGCGACACAAGGCTTCAGATGTGACACAAGGCTTCAGATGCGACACAAGGCTTCAGATGCGACACAAGGCTTCAGATGTGACACAAGGCTTCAGATGCGACACAAGGCTTCAGATATGAGGGTTCAGTTGTGTTGGAAATCGACGTGAGGAAATTACTGGAGGGTGATGGTGGTTGTGTACCCGGTGAACGGTGAGGGGGTAACTGAGTGGCTCAGGTGTGCGGGCGGGGGGCGGGGCGGGGCAGACCAGGTGTGTACGTAACGATGACTGTGAGGGTAGAGGCAGGAGATGACGGTGGTGAGGGTGGAGAGGATAGGGGAGTGTGAGAAATGACGGTGGAGGGGTTGGGTGGGTGTAAGAGGGGTGAGGGTGGTGTGGGCGTAAGAGAGGTGAGGGTGGTGTGGGTGTGAAGGTAAGAGCGAGGAGGGCGTGGTTGGAAGGTATGGGAGGGAGGGAGGGAGGGAGGAAGGGAGGGAGGGAGGGAAGGAAGGAGGGAGGGAAGGAGGGAGAGGCAGGTAAGGGGAATCCCCAGTAAACAACCTCTGACGTTATCTAGTTGCCGTCTCTCCTCTCTTCTCTCCCCTTCCTTATGTCGCACACGTTATTGACCTCTACACCCACATTAGTACTCAGCCATAATGATACTCGTCTATCCCACAAGCTGTACTCTGAGGGGTAATGAGTCCCAACATGATAACAGTGATGGTTAGATACACTGTAGTAGGTGATACGAGTACCGTACTTGTGAGGGGGGGGGGGGATATGGTATGTAATAAAAAGGTACAATAACATTATAACATCTCGTAGATTTTTTCTCAATATAATCTTCCATGACATCAATATATTTACGTCACTAGTCCTTGAGGTTCACTGTGTCCGTCTTGTAGGAGTCTTCCGAGTGCTGTTCAAAGCTGTCCCGTCCCAGCTTATCATCCTAAAAGCGGTGGCCCTGGGAGTTGGGTCTTTAGATAACAGTAGCTTGTGGTCAGTAGATCTGGGGGGTGTCATCATCAAGGCTCTCTCATGCTTCAATTCTTTGGCTCCTCTTCTTACGGTGTCTCATGAGGGCCTTACACCACCACCCTACGTCGATGAATTTACTTTGATGTGAGATTTCTTTGGTCAATAGTTTATGCCACTCAGATTATAAACTTGTCTAAAATCAATAATATTCCCACAAATCTTAGTTCAAACTCTTAACAAAATAGATAACACAACATAAGACAAATTAACTCAATACCTCAGACATTTAGTTTCAAGTTACCAAAGATTTAGAACCATTGTCATATTGCTTCACCGTTCAACACTCCTCACTGTCTCGTACACTTCATGTGGCAGTGAATCATTAGATGACGCCTTAGTAAAGATGCTTATTAGGCAGCAGTGACCCAGACGATGAAGTGAGGGAAGTATGAGTCACAGGCCGCCACACCGACAGGAAAACAAAAGAAAGAAAGAAGAATAAAGATGAGAAAAATAATATAATAGAAAAAAATATATATAATCTCACATTGGAAAAAAAAATAAGAGAAATGACTCTGATTTCTTGGCTTTATAGTGTAACCTCTATTTACCGGAGTACAAAGGAGAGGAAATTCCCTTATATCAAGGTCAATTAGATGTGAAACCTCCATATAACGAACTATACCCGTTAGATTGATATCCGTTAATTGGAGGGTTTACTGTAAGGTCATATATTTAGCGGAGATAAGTCACAAAAACGACCTTGTCACCACTCATACCCAGGGCGTCGTGACGTCAGCTGAAGAGAACCTCGTTAACTCACACTAACTCTCACTGCACTAAAGTCAAGTTAAGGTACGTTAATGGATTCATCTTAACATCTACAACGGACATAAAACAATATATTAAAGTTGTGAGATATTAAAATAAAGGAATTAAGAATGGTATTAACTTCCCCCCCACTATCTTGAGGGGTAACTCAGCCCGGCCACAAGTTGCCACAATACTCGACCTGATTCACCATATATAGGAGCTGCTGTGACGTCTTTCGTTCATCACTTAACCATATATGACATGAGATCAACGGGAGATTAGAGACCACTACCACCACCCTCCAACCTGTTGATGCGGTATATAATGACTTCATCTCGTGGCTTCAGATCATTTACTCACAGCTAAGAGGCCTTCCTGGTCCGCCACCCTACACACTTGTTCAAAGGCTGTCAGATTACCGCAGTGAGTGACGGAAGAGGAATTACTTGATGTTTGTTCCTTATACACACACACACAAACCAGTTATCTCTCTCTCTCTCTCTCTCTCCAGTAATGAATTGTCTGTAGGGTGTAAACTGTGTATACACCAGTAGCGCCATCTGGACACCCACACACACACTGCTGCCCTCCTTTCTTGGGCTGGGGGGTAAACAAAGGGGCCGACCTCACCTGTGGCTCTCCAACACCAGCTCTGCCTACAACCTTTATCTTCCTTCACTATATTCATCTCTTGCTCTCTCTCTCTGACAGTTTACCCACCGCTATCTTTCTGTCTATCTACCTCTGTCTGTCTGTCTGTCTGTCTGTCCCTTCTCTTTCTTCGTCGCCGTTCTCATTTTCACTACATTTCAAGAGTTGATTAACTTTCCCACCTCCCCATTGACGTTACCTGATAGAGGAGGAGAAAGGGTGGAAAAAACCTCCTCACCTCATCTCCTTACTGCTAGGTAATGAAGACTTCCCCTTCACCTCCTTCGTCTCATGTAGCCTTTGGAGGGGGGGAGGAAGGGGTGAGGGAGATAAGGGGAAGGGGGTGAGGGAGGAAAAGGGGAAGGGGGTACTCATTCATTATAAAATGGACCCGACAATAGATTACGAGTCTTAAAGGATAAAATATAGAAATACTTTTTTTTTTCACTCGAGCAATTTTTTTTAAAGAGATATCGAGACTAAAAAGATAATGCAATCTTTTTTTTCTATTTGCTGTTATTCGTTTAATATTATTGCTTTAGATAAAATAATATGAAAAATGAGAGAACTATTATTAAGAAAGTTATTAAAGTAAGGTACAAAGTGTATCTAGTAGAGACATAAGCTAAGAAATTAATAAATATTTTAGAATAATAATAATAATAATAATACTAATAATAATAATAATAATAATAATAATAATAATAATAATAATAATAATAATAATAATAATAATAATAATAAAATAATAATAATAATAATAATACGGCAGGTGAATATAAACCCGAGAATTATACTGCAATGTCAAATAATTCTTCTTCTATCCCACAAGTGTTTTTACAGTACATAACTAGATATATATATACATAAAACTAACGAAAAATTAAATATCTCTCTCATGGAACTTTTGTATTATTATTTAAGTCTACCATTTACAAAACACAGTTTTCTATTTTACTTATAATAACTTTGGATAAACTATTTTATTTACAACTGGCTAACATTTTCTTTTACACACACACACACACACACACACACACACACACACACACACACACGAGAGAGATGAGAGTCACAATAAGAGAATAAAAAAAAAAACTTCTAATCCAGACGTATATGAGGGGGAGAGATTAATCCCAAGACGAGGGTGGCAATGGGGTTGAAACCTTTATAAGAGATGAGGAAGACGTGAGAGAGTATAACAAAAGAGCATCGCGTCTCGTGTAGTTTATGAGAATGAATATAAGTTGACGAATGATACTGAGTTATGTAAGAGGGAACAGGTTAAAAAAATATATACCTTAGGGGTTTGTTATAGTAAGGGAATGACCATAGTAAGGTACAGGTGCTGTTATATCAGTGAGAGAGAATGAATGGTTGATGAGAGAGACAGCGAGAGAGAGAGAGAGAGAGAGTGTCTGTGTGTGTGTGTCTGTGTGTGTGTGTGTGTGTGTGTGTGTACCAGCCAATAAGTAAGTGCTTTTCGACGTGTTTCATCGTACTGAAGTGCATATGTCTTTTTGATGAAAGTTTGGTATGGAACTGCGGTCAAAGTCACCGTATCAAAAAAATAAAATAAAAAAATAAATTTCAGTTCGCCATGAGTGTTTTATCAGCCAGGGTTTACGTGGCGGTCTATTAAGCTCTACACGACTCTTAATTGGCTCTATTATATGACAACACTGATAACTACCATGCTGGAACCTGCAGGGCAACGATGATTACCTATAGCAACCAGAAGATCTAGTCCTCTCAAACACACACACACACACACGCGCGCCATCACCAGCTCAGTGCACGAGGAAGGGTCTTTGTGCAGTCCAGCCCTTAATCTGATTCACATATATATACTGTATATATCACTTAAATCCCACCGTAAACTTAGGATTAACAATTTTTCCTACAGGGATTTGTCTTCACCTATAGTGGGATTTCTGGATTATAATTTACCTGCTATGACATAATTTCTTCAAGTATTTCAATAAATTTACATGTAATTATATATACACATTCTATACATATATATAAAACACTTCATATAAACTTTACCAGACTCTCAGTACAAGGAACAGTGAGTGTGTGTATATGTTACAAGTAATTACGTGACTACAGTGTTTCCCCCTCTCATATATTGTGCTGTTTCCCTCTCTCCTTGCCTATATATTTCCCTTAATTCAATAAGAGCAGTACAGTAGGTGCAAAATGGTAACGTCGTGATATTCTGTTTATGCAGGAACGAGGAGAGAGATGGAGGTGCTGTTCTATCTTACTGTTTAAATATTACATAATTTGTTTGGGAAGTAATAATAATAATAATAATAATAATAATAATAATAATAATAATAATAACAAACAACAACTCGACTCGTGTACAGCAAAAATTGAAACATCTTACACGAAGCAGCTAATGTTCGCTGTAGTAGCCATTAACATTTATTTCTCTCATTAAAAATAACGATTAAACTTTTCTTTCATTTCATTTACTCTAAAAAAAAAATCACTTAACTTCATTGTCTTTCCTACGTGTGTTTATGACAACCTTTCTCCTCCGACTGTTGAAATAGAATCTTCTTGTGTAGTAACAGTAAGTGACCTGTCAACACGAAGCACAATGAGGAAATATTTGCCTAATTGGAATTTACTACCGCGTCGTCCGCCCGAGTTACTATACGTTTGCTTGGCTTTCTGTTAGGATATTAGGCGCGTGTGTATATTTCCCTTTGTATACACGTAAAGTTATTATGTATTATTCTGTTTCAACTATACTACTCTTGTAATGAGTATCGTAAACAAGGCTTGGCTGAGAATTTAACATTGGGGTGTGGTGTGGTGTGGTGTGCTGTGGTATGGTGTGGTGTGGTGTGGTGTGGTGTGGTGTTGCCCTCCTGGTCCCTCTCCATCACCTCGGGGTGAACACTGGCGCATGACGACTGGACGGTTGAATGGTTCATGATAGACTAACCTAACCTAACCTAACCTAACCTAACAACACAGAACATACGCATATTTCTGGCCCATGTATTACCCATACCCCCACCACCCCTCCCGTCACCCCCCCTACCCCTCCCCTCACCCCCCACCCGGTCCCGTAAATGTAATAATAACAAATAAAACTCCGCCGTATCATATAACTCATAGTTCTTCATGGTGTGATGGCCGACGATTGCAACTGAAACTGTGAACTCCATTGTTGTTGTTGGCGCAATAATCGTAAATCGGACAACTTCGCGAGGACATGCTGGATTTTTTTTCTGTGGCTCAGTCAGTCAGTCAGTCAGTCAGTCAGTCGGTCAGAGAAGTTATTTAACGTATCTAAGGACAGAAACATATACGGTTTCTTTTTGGAGTACTAATTACTGAAGCCCTTTTCATTCCCTGTTGTGGGAATCACCAAAAATACATCACCGTCAGATAGTCGGGGTACAGAAGATCCCCCAATGAATCCTTAAGTCTTCATACGGGAACAATTTAGAGAAAAAAAAACCCAGGAAAGTAAAGGGAAATAAAAGGAAAAATTGAAGGGGGGAGAAATTGTGCAGAAAAATTTTGAGGTTCCCTTCCTGGTGACCGGCGCGGGTGGGGACTAGCGGGTCCTGTTCTCTGGCCGCGTCTACTCAAAATGCAAAATTGTGCAGTTGTTCACAGGCACCCACCGTGAAAATTCCAATTCCCTACACCCATATAACCGTAAAAGAAACTGAAGATTGTGTGCGAAAATAGAACTGTTTCAGGTTTTAGTTTAAAGGCTCTAAATTGAATCAAACGGGGAAGGTATTCGTTGTAACCCATTTCGTTCTGACAAGTCTATTTTTCACTTGTTATTTACCACAGTTAACGCTACCAACACCACTACCAACCACTACTACTACCACCACCACTACTACTACCACCACAACTACTTTCCTCCTCCACCACCACCACCACTACTACCACCCACTACCACTACCCCCATATCCTTACTACAGTACTACCCTCCATCACCAATACACACTATTTTACCCACCACCACCATCATCACCATCTATATCCCCAACCACTACTACCACTACCACCACAACCACCACCACCACTACCACTATTACTACCACCACCACCACCACTATTACCACCACTACCACCAACACTGTCGACATCAGCCTGGTTTTGTTTTATTCCCGACTGCGTGTCCCCCCCCCTCTCCCCTCTCCCTCCCTCCCTAGTGTGTGATGATCTGTAGGGAAGTTCTCTGTCCTTCCTCCCTCCCTCCCTCTCCTTCTCTCCCTTGCTACCTCACTCACTATTTAATGGAAAAGGAGAGTTCTTAATTCTCTCTCTCTCTCTTTCTACCTCCGCCTCCCCACTCACTCTCTCTCTACCTCCGCCTCCCCACTCACTCTCTCTACCTCCGCCCCACCCCTCTCTCTCTGTATACTGGTGAGGGAGGCCTTCATTCCCTCCCTGCCTTACTTTTTTCCTTCTGTCTATTCATCTTTCTTCCAATTCTATTAGTTCAATCTTTCTGTTTCATTTTGCCTTTCCGACTTTCTCTATTTTTCCAACTCTCTTCTTCCAACCATCATTTTCTTTCGCTCTCTCTATTTATCTCTATCTATATTTCTCTCTCTCTCTCTCTCTCTCTCTCTCTCTCTCTCTCTCACCCCATCTTTCAGTCAAAGGCGGACAGTACAACATCAAAGGGTGTTTGGTCTGAGAGAGTCGGTCCCCCGCGTCAGTCGCCTCCAGGACCCGACCGACAGCTTGTGGTCTTTGAGTCTCTGCTGGCGGAAGCTTCAGACTGGCCAGATCCTCCTCCAGTTATTACAAGTTCACGGACAAAAACCTCACCTATCCTGACCCATTTAATCTGACCTGAGTTACAAGTGACCTAAGTTAACCTAACCTAAGCCAAGTTGATTGTAAGCATATCTAACCTAACTTAACCTTACCAAATCTAACCTAACTTAACCTTACCAAATCAACGCTCTCGAGGGGTTAAATCATCATACTTAAGAGGTTAACGGTGTGTCTTAAGCCCGGTCTACAGTGTATCTCACCTGATGGTAACCTCAGGTGACATGCACTCTACTATGGTGAAAAACACTCTACATTAAGGTGTGTGTGTGTGTGTGTGTGTGTGTGTGTGTGTGTGTGTGTGTGTGTGTGTGTGTGTGTGTGTGTGTGTGTGTGCGTGTGTGTGTGTGTGTGTGTGTGTGTGTGTGTCTTTGTTGGTGGAGTAGACACAGACGACACAAGTCAGTTTCAGACAGGTGTACACAACATCCACAGGTGTGTTCACATACCTGGTGTCGCCTCACCCTCAATGCAGATTACTGGAGTGAGGAAAAAGTTTCAAAATATATATGTCTTTTCGAGAGTTAAAAATGTATATATGTATGTTAAATTAGAGTTAAAATGTCTTACCGTGTGTAAAATAAAATATAAAAACGTCTAATGATGTGTTAAAGAATATTTTTTTCCCTGTGGTGTGTGATCCCATAACTCTCTCTCTCTCTCTCTCTCTCTCTCTCTCTCTCTCCCCATGGTCATCAGCTCGCGTCTGTCCCCAGCAACTCTGTTATGGCTCTCCCTTTGATTACAATTTCACAGTTTATTGATCTACTCGTGCACATAAGTCCAGTCGCCTCCGTTTAAAACATTGCTCCTCCTCCTCCTCCTCCTCCTCCTCCCTCATACACTCACTCTGGGGTATGTTGGGGTAAGGAACCCTAAAGTAGAAATGTATACATGGTCAGTGGACGTCAGTGCTCGAGGAATCTGGACGCGAGGAAAGCGAGCCTTCTTTGACATAAGGATTTTCGATCCCATGGCTGCATGTCACCGTAACCTAGCTCTCGACGCACAGAGGAGGAACGAAAATGACAAGGCATATGGGGAGAGAATTCTTAATGTTGATCAGGGCAGCTTCACTCCTCTGGTGTTACAACCTCTGGTGGGATGGGACCAAGTGCAAGATGTTTCTATGCCAGACTCGCGGAGGTATTATCTGAACGGAAGCAGCAGCCCAGAACCTGGTTGAGATGTCGACTGTCCTTTCTGCTTAGGTCTGCATTGCTCTGCCTCAGGGGAACGAGATCTTCGGCCCCAAAGCCGACAACAGTCGCAGATATTGACCATGAGGCAACAGTCACTGAATGCCGCATAGATCTGCGGCTCAACTAACCCAACACAGCTATGGTAGCTACTTTTGTAATAGAATTTTTAAATTTAAAGCAAAAAAATAGCGGCGAAGGTGTGGCTATTGTGGGAGGCTGGAGGCCACGTTAAAAAAAAAGTAGTAGTAGTAGTAGTAGAAGTAGTGTACGACCTATAAATAACCTATTAACTAACAATATTCTAATTTCTTATTACTTTTTTATTGCATAAACCTAGTGAACTCTTTCCTCTGAAGCACAACACAGTAACAACAATGAATATTATTAGCTCATGTACAGGTAGGTGATGCCTGAACAATATAACAGTATGCTACAAGTAAACTTTAATAACTACCGTTGTTTATTCTAAATTATCACGAAATCCTGTTTATTCTGAACTATGGGTTAATATTAATCAATCAATCAAAGTTGTTGACCACAGTCCTCCACTCCAAGGTCTTGTATCTCCCTGAGGATCTGTTGTTAATTTATTTCATCCATCTCAGTCTCTACCTTCCCCTGGCTCTCCTACCCTCAACTCTGCCCATTAATATTACCATTGTTATTCCCTCGTTCTTAATTATATGACCAAAGCATCTCATTCCCGTTTTCCATTAAATATTTATAAAATACTGTATATGGACCTATAAATCAAACTACGTACACACACCACCCTCACACACACACACACACACACACACACACACACACACACACACACACACACACACACACACACACACACACACACACACACACACACACACATTCACACGTCCATATCCCAAGTTAATATATACTAACACCCAACCAAATTAACGTCAGCCACACGCGTTCACTTGATGGCCACCGTCTTTAATATTCAGTTATTCAAATACCAATTATGCTTTAACCCTTTCCTGCACTAAACATTAGATAAATCATCAATGGTGTACTATCAATTATGACCCCCTGTGGCTCGCTGGCTGGAGGGCGGCATGGGCGTGTACACTCATCATTGGTGTGTGTGTGTGTGTGTGTGGGTGTGTGTGTGTGTGTGTGTGTGTGTGTGTGTACGCATATCAGACACGTGCTCAGTATACACCATCAGAACCATCCAGGGAGAAGGTTCAATACGCTATGATGACGATAAACAGCCGGGAGGAATAATCATCAGTGTCTTGTGCTATTCCATCTCCTCCTCCTCCTCCTCCTCCTCCTCCTCCTGCATCTATCGCCTCCTCATCCATCTTCCTTCTTCTTCTTCTCTTCTTCTTCACCCATCCACCACCTCCTCCTCCTCCTCCTCTCTCTCACCCTTTTTATACGTCCCCCTTCAATCTTCCCTTCCCAACCCCCATGATAAAGTACCTAACCCCTACCCCTCCCCCACACACCTCCCCTCCTCTACTCACAGCTAAAACCATCCCTCCTCCCCCATTGGCGCCCCTAGTGAGTCATTCTCCTGCCTGTAGGGTGGGATAGGGTGGGGTAGGGTGATGGATAGCAGGGATGAATGTGTAGGTATTCATTCCCTCCCTAACCTCCCTCCCTCCCTCCTTCCCTCTCTATCTTTCTCTTTCTCTCCCTCCGTTTCTTTCTCCCTCCCTCTCTTTCTCCCTCCCTCTCCCTCTTTTTTTATTATGGGGGGGGGGAGGTGGGGGGGAGGTGGGGGAGGCCTTAATCTAACTTTCTACGTGTGATTACGAGACAGGGACGAGACAGGGACGAGACAGGGAGGTTACAGGGAGGTTACAGGGAGGTAACAGGGAGATCTTATGCCGTCTCTTCCTGTCCAAATACCCTTCCTTCCCCAGAGACAGACCCTGACGGTATTAGGGGCGGCTCTCGTCTCTAATACGATAATGCTAAGAAGGGCGCCATTACCAGCTAAGACACCAACATAGCCAGCTAGGTTGGAGTCATAGCCAGCTAAGACACCAACATAGCCAGCTAGGACACCAACATAGCCAGCTAAGACACCAACATAGCCAGCTAAGACACCAACATAGCCAGCTAGGACACCAACATAGCCAGCTAGGATACCAACAGAGCCAGCTAGAATACCAATAGCCAGCTAGGAAGAACACCAAAGAGAAGAAGACGTCAACAGAAGGTGAGACACAGAACAGGACAGGTAAGCGTTGCCAGATAAACAAACAAACAAGCAAACAGACAAACAAACAAACAAACAGATAAACAAATAAGCAGACAGACAAACAGACAAACAAACAAGCAGACAGACAAACAGACAAACAAACAAGCAGAAAGACACATATGGGGGCGAGTGAAAAGTTTTAAAAGAGGTTTAGAGAAAAAAGAGAGACAAAGAGAGAGAGAGAGAGAGAGAGAGAGAGAGAGAGAGAGAGAGAGAGAGAGAGGGAGAGAGAGAGAGAGATGAGTAGGGAGACAGTTAAAAAAATATTAAATAGGATGAAGAGGGGAGAGGGGAGAGGGGAGAAGAGGAGAAGAGGGGAAAGGGGTGAGAGGGAACAGTAGAAATATAGAAGGGAAGAGAGGGATGGAAGGGAGAGGAAAAACTGTTGGTGAAAATTGGGAGGAAATGGAATAGAGAAAAGAAGAAAGGAATTGGATGGGAGGGAATAGAGAGGGAGAAGTGAAGAGAAGAGAAGGGTAGGAAGGAAGAGGAGGAGAAGAAGAAAGAGGGAATTGTTGGGGGAGAATGGACGGGACAAGATGAAGGAAGAGGAGGTGATTAACGAGATCGGAAAGAGATAAAGGATAGAAGAAGAAATTAATTGAGGGGAAAGAAAAGAGAGAGAGAGAGAGAGAGAGAGAGAGAGAGAGAGAGAGAGAGAGAGAGAGAGAGAGAGAGACCATGACAAGGGTGTTAATGTGCATATTGTTAGTAAGGGAGGGAAGGGAGGGGACTAGTGAGGAGGGACTAGTGAGGAGGGACTAGGGGAGGAAAGGGGACTAGGGAGGAAGGGGACTAGGAAGGGAAGGGGACTAGGGAGGAAGGGGACTAGGGAGGAGGGGACTAGTGAGGGAGGGGACTAGGGAGGAGAGGACTAGTGAGAAGGGGACTAGGGAGGGAGAGGACTAGTGAGGGAGGGGACTAGGGAGGGAGGGGACTAGGGAGGGAGAGGACTAGGGAGGGAGGGGACTAGGGGAGGGGGACTAAAGAGGGTCTGGTCTGGATATGACAAGAGGCGCTACTGCTGCTTTCCTTAACGACCTCTAAATACTCCCGTTAATCTTTATGGCTCGTGAGGAGACTATTGCTGTGTGCTGTGAATTATGCTGTGCTATGACTGCTGCGTGGAGTGAAGATTGCAGGTGATGTGCTGTTATACATTTCTGCGTGCTTAAACAATGCTGTCTGTATGCTGTAAACGTCAACATGAACATGCTGTAACAAATGGTGTTTTTTTTCTTTATCTTCAAGTAAACACAGAAATATTATTTAATTCCCCCCAACATAATAACTTACTTTACTACACTATTTCCTCATAACATTAAATCATAAAATAAATATAATAATATAATATAATAAGAAAAAAATAAATAATTAAACCAATTCATTAAATAATTACCTTAAGATTTAATTACCAACAAAAGATACACCTCCACCTGTGCTAATTAATCACGTATAAATAATATATTAATCTAATTCTCACGTTAAGCTTCTAAAATAAAATAATAAAGTTAGTAGTGTTTATCATGATACTTAATTAGTGACCAATGAAAACAGGAGTTATTTTTTTAAGCCAATCATTACCAACAATACGGTACACCTACAATAGTGTTTTGTTAAGGGGATCACATCTGGGAAATGGACGCTCCCCCCCTGAGGTAATTGGTATTTTTATTCTTGTCAATTGTCTCTCTCTCTCTCTCTCTCTCTCTCTCTCTCTCTCTCTCTCTCTCTCTCTGTTAAGTTCCCCTTCTCCCTTCCTCTCCTCTACACATTAGTAATTTTTTCTTCTTCTCTGTCTTTCTCTTTCTCTATGTTCATTTGTCTCCTCTATCATTTTTTTATCCTGTCACGCACACGCACACACACACACACACACACACACACACACACACATACACACACTGAGCTAATTTACCAACAGGGACTTCAGGTCAGATAAAAAATCTTAAAACTAGTGATAATTAAGTTATCTCGGCATTCTGTACAAGTTAAAATACTAAGATAATAAACACACTTAGTAATTTGCAGATTAGACCCTTCAGTAAAGAGTATGTGCTTTAGGGGCAGTTACTGTAGACCTCGTAAGATAGCTTGTGAACCGCCTGTGTATAGTTTAGTCCACCATGAAGTTTGAGTCGTTTTCTTTCTTTTGTTTATTCTTGCTTACGTGAATAATAATAATAATAACAATAATAATAATAATAATAATAATAATGTCAAAATATTAACCACTCTTCACCACCACAGCCACCCCTACTACAACCCCCACCACACACAACCACGGTACCACCACCCCCTTCCCCCCAACTTCTTCCTCTCTCCTGAAAGTTGTTCAAGAATATTATACGATACACTTAAGTTCTGCCTAAAGCACCAATTTGTTTATAATGGACGAAGGCTTAATACGAGAGAGAGAGAGAGAGAGAGAGAGAGAGAGAGAGAGAGAGAGAGAGAGAGAGAAAGATAAAATTCCTTTCTGTCGAGTGTTCAGAAATTCTTAATCATAATTCAAGACGTTATGAGTAAAATTCTTTTTTCTTCCCTCTCCTCTTGCTGTTGCTCCTCCTCCTCATTCTTCCCTTTCTCGTTCTCCTCTTCCTCCTCCTCCCCTCTCTCTCCCCTTCTTTACCCCTCTTTTTCCTTCTCTTCCCATTTCTTCCTCATCCTTTTCTCTTTCACCCTTGCATCATCTTCTCCTCGTTTTTCCCCCTTCCTCCCTCCATCCTCTGCCTCCCTCCATCCTCTTCCTCTTCTTACTCATTCTCCTCCCTTCCACCTCTTCCCTCATTCCCCTACTCCCTTCCCATCCTCTCTCCCTTTCCTTCCTCCTCCCCATCCATATATTTCCACCCCTCCTTCTGATTGCCTCGTCAGGAGAGAAGATGGAAGGGGAGGAGGCGGAGGAGAGGAAGAAGATAAGGAACATACTGAACAATGGTTGTCTACAAGGAGCTGCCATATACCACCACCATATGAGCCTGGGGGGAGGAAAGAGGGGGAGGGAGTGAGGGAGAGGGGTGGAGTGAGAGGGGAGAGGGAGGGTAGGGGGAAGGGGAGAGGGAAATAAATGTTAATCTCTTTCTTGCTTTTTGTTCGGGTGAAAAACGGTAAAGTAATTCTCGTTTTTTTGTTTTTTTTTGTCCAGGAGGTTTAAACGAGACGGTCCAAATACATATTCACTGTTATTGTTTTTATTTTATTTTTAGAGTTATCTTATTTTTGTTATTGTATTTTCTAGTTTGCTGTGTGTGTGTGTGTGTGTGTGTGTGTGTGTGTGTGTGTGTGTGTGTGTGTGTGTGTGTGTGTGTGTGTGTGTGTGTGTGTGTGTGTGTGTGTGTGTGTGTGTGTGTGTTTCGTTATATTATGGCATTTAATGTTATTTTGAGTTTGTTTTGTTTAGAATAATCCGTAATTGAGTTGTTACGTATTGTATCTTACCATTCGAAATTACTATTATTATTATTATCATTAGTAGTAGTAGTAGTAGTAGTAGTAGTAGTAGTAAAAGTAGTAGTAGTAGTAGTAGTAACATTGTACTCAGTGGGTTAAATAGTCGTACTCATCTATTCTTGTCTATGTATTTATCTACCTGTGTTTATTTATTTAATCTTCATTTATCATTAATTCATTTATCTGTTTGGGTCTTGTTGTTCCTGAAGGTGAGAGTAGATATATTACCTGAAGAAGTATACCTTTTGCCTTGTGGGTGGGATGACGGGGAGGGGGGGAGGAGGGAGGGAGGAGGGAAGGGGAAGACGGGCGGACGTGGGGCGGAATACGATCGGACGGGTAGGAGAGGGTGAGAAAATTGGTCGTTGAGAGGAATAGAAATAGATTACTGCAAGGAGGGTAGAGAGAGAGAGAGAGAGAGAGAAATCCCAGTTATGGTAAACGTCAAAGTATGCCAACAAAACGAAGCAAGGAAGAAAGGAAGGAAGGAAGGAAGGGCGAGAAAGAAGGAAGGAGGGAGCAGAGGAAGAAGGAGGAGAAAAACAGAAGGGGTAATGGATGGAATGATCAACAGAGAAACGGAATTGGGGAAGGAGGAAGACAATGAATCAGGTAGAAAGAGGTGAGCGGATAACAGCATAAAGAGAAAGCGTGGAGAACAGAGGAAGGGGAGAGAATAAGAGAGAAGAGAACGGAATGGAGTGAAAGAAGAATGAAGAAGGGAAGAAGGAAGGTAAAGAGCTCACCAAGAAGTAAAAGGAAATGAGAGAAAGGAAAGAGGAGGAGGAAGAGGCAGAGGAGATAAGGATGGGTGTGAAAGGAAGAGATATGGAAAGTGGGAGGTGGAAGGAACAGATAACGAAAGGGGGTGTAGGATAAAGTGAGAGAGAGAGAGAGAGAGAGAAAAGAGTAGTAGTAGAAGAAGGAAAAGGAGAAGATGAGTAAGGACAAGATGTGATATGAAGAAGGAAATGGAGGATGAAGGGGAAGAAGAGGAAGAAGAGAAGGAGGAAGAAGGGTAGAGGGGGGGCAGGTGATGAGAAGGGTGTTACTATGAAGTGAGGGAGGGTAGAGATGAGGGGAGAAGAGAATAGAGGAGAGGGGGAGGAGAGGGGAGGGGAGGGGAGGTAAGAAGGGGAGAGGCAGTTTGATAACGCTGGTGTACCTAATGGAAGAGGGGAAGCTTGGGTGGGGTGAGTGTATGAACTACAGTATGTGTTCTGAGGTGCCTCTGGGTGCAGCAGGAGGAGTGCATAAGGAAGGGTGGAAGGCAGAAATAATAAGGGAAAGAGGAGAGGGGCAGAAGAAAGAGAGGAGGAGGAGGAGGAGAGAAAGGAAGAAGAGGAGAGAGAGGTGTATAAGGAAAGGTGGATGAGTTGTGGAAAGGCAGGAATGGAGATAGGAAGAGGAGTGGAACGGAAAGAGGAAAAGAGGAGGCGAGGAGGAGGAAAAATTGGAGAGCAGGAGGAGGATATGTGGAAAAAATTATGAAAGGGGTTATGGAAGGGGAGAAGAGAGAGAGAGAGAGAGGGAAGGAAGGGTGCAAGGAAAAGGAAAAGAGGGTTGGATGGGAGGGAGAGAGAGAGAGGAGAGAGGAGGAGGAGGAGGGAGGGACAGAGGGTTAAAAGAAAAAGTTACTCTCAATAAGTGTATGTGTGTGTGTGTGTGACAGAGAGAGAGAGAGAGAGAGAGAGAGAGAGTTACGAACGCCACCTGTATCTCTCTCTACCTGCTTATAGTGCCATGTTCCGTTTGTTTACACACACACACACACACACACACACACACACACACACACACACAGACACACACATACACGTCTAGGAACAATAACAACGAATGAGGCAGACAAGAAGGGGAATAAATGGTCTCTACAATGGAACGCAAGATTTACAAATTACATTTTCCTGTCTCCCTAATACTGATCTCTATTTATTTTTTGTATTTTATTTTTTTTATCTCCCCTCCGTCTCGTGTTTCCCTTCTCTTCTCTCTCTCTCTCTCTCTCTCTCTCTCACACACACACACACACTATAACATACATGGATTATCATCAAACAACTCACCAAAAATAGACAAAAACAATAACATTATTACATTGAGTTCAGGTACAACTAGAACAGACCCGAGGGTCCACAGGTGTACAGTTGTTCAGGTGTGTTATTGGTCATGTATTAGGGAACAAATAAGTGTTCAGACATACAACTATGCCTCTGTGTTGGCAGCACTTTAATACAACCCTCTGACACTACCACCACCACACCCACCCAAACACCACACCCACACCACACCCACCCCCACCCCCACCACCACCACACACCCACACACCACTACCCTCACACACCACTACCCCCCACCACACCACACACACAAACAAGCCTCGACTGTCAGCACACGAGAACGACTCTGCCACTACCCTGAACGACCAGCACCTCTTAATATTCTGATTCATATTGAGTCATTCCCTGCTACAAAGACACTACTGAATGACTCTGGCTGGCTGCTGAAGGTGAAGACTGATTGCTTGTGCTGGGAGGTGCTGTTAACCTATCTCTATTCTAATTTCTCGCCGGCCGTGTGCAGTGAGAGCGTGGAGGACCTTTCAAATGGTTAGGTTAGGTTAGGTTAGGTTAGGCTAGATAGATAGATAGATAGATAGATAGATAGATAGATAGATAGATAGATAGATAGATAGATAGATAGATAGATAGATAGATAGATAGATAGATAAGATTTGATACATACATACATACATACATACATACATACACAGAGGGAGGAACCTGAAGGTGTAGCCAGACAGGTGTGTCAACCCCATGGGAACAGTAAATAAAATTCTCGGTAACTTGTGTCTCAGGTAAAACACTAAATTGGTGAATATTTTGTACCACCATGGGAAACTTGCTTGGATAGTCACCCAAAACAAAGAAACTCGCTTGACTATTCGCCCAAACAAAGAAACTTGCTTGACTATTCGCCCAAACAAAGAAACTTGCTTGGATAGTCACCCAAAACAAAGAAACTTGCTTGACTATTCGCCCAAACAAAGAAACTTGCTTGGATAGTCACCCAAATAAAGAAACTTGCTTGACTATTCGCCCAAACAAAGAAACTTGCTTGGATAGTCACCCAAATAAAGAAACTTGCTTGACTATTCGCCCAAACAAAGAAACTTGCTTGGATAGCCACCCAAACAAAGAAACTTGCTTGGATATTCACCCAAACAAAGAAACTTGCTTGAATATTCACCCAAACAAAAGAAAACTTGCTTGGATAGCCACCAAACAAAGAAACTTGCTTGGATTGTCACCAAACAAAAGAAACTTGCTTTGATAGCCACCCAAACAAAGAAACTTGCTTGGATATTCTCCAAAACAAAGAAAACTTGCTTTTGATAGCTACCCAAACAAAGAAACTTGCTTGGATATTCCCCAAAACAAAGAAACTTGCTTGGATAGCCACCCAAACAAAGAAAACTTGCTGATAGTCACCCAAACAAAGAAACTTGCTTGGATAGTCACCCAAAACAAAGAAACTCGCTTGACTATTCGCCCAAACAAAGAAACTTGCTTGACTATTCGCCCAAACAAAGAAACTTGCTTGGATAGTCACCCAAAACAAAGAAACTTGCTTGACTATTCGCCCAAACAAAGAAACTTGCTTGGATAGTCACCCAAATAAAGAAACTTGCTTGACTATTCGCCCAAACAAAGAAACTTGCTTGGATAGTCACCCAAATAAAGAAACTTGCTTGACTATTCGCCCAAACAAAGAAACTTGCTTGGATAGCCACCCAAACAAAGAAACTTGCTTGGATATTCACCCAAACAAAGAAACTTGCTTGAATATTCACCCAAACAAATAAGCTGACTTAACATTACGTCAAATCGTAAACCTTGCATATTAACTTACTCATGAAAACAAAAACTCAACAATAACTCAACATCCAAATCAACGATCTTAAACACAGAATCAAATCTTCCAAAACACCAAAACACACACGTAGTCACCAAACACAGACACATTGTAAACAAGACTATTCCAGCCCATCATTTCGTCACACCCAAACAACTTCCTGGACCCCCCCACCCTGTTAACTCTCAACACGACGTATACCAACGACCTATAAAAAAAATACCTCCCTTTACCATGTACCGTGATGTAGCCAGCAGTCTTGTGGTGATGATGCCACTGCTGTTGTTGTCACACCCAGGTTGGCCAATGCAGCATCACAAAAGTCGAGGGCCTTGTCGTTCGTCTCCCTCCCTCCCTCCCTGGTAACTGGGATGAGTCACACACACACACACACACACACACACACACACACACACACAGACACACACATACACACCCTCGGCGTGGTAGGTGAAAGGGGAAGGGTGGTTGGACGATGGGGGAAGATCCTGTTGCATGGTGGTGGTGAAAAGCGGTGACCCTCCTGTCCCCACCCTTCTACCCCTCCCCAACCCACCCCTCTACCCCACCCCACCCCACCTCACCTCACCCCACCAAAGAGGGACAAGAGACTACTTTTATGCGGCTTCTTTGTGATCAGGTGAGTCTTTAGCCTGTGAGTCTATACAAGCATTGTAAACTGTATAAGAGGCTATTTTCTCTTTTGTTAGCGATAGGAATTTGTAAGTGATCAACTCTTTCCAGGGAATGACAAAAGGCCTGAAGAGGGTTACCTAATACATATAATACATAATACACGTTCTGGCTTGCTTATGTATCATGTAGAGACGCTGGGTTTACGTAGCTGTATGTAGTTGTGTAAATCTGTAGAAATGATTGTAAGACTCTGAGGGTGAAATTAGTCATTGGGTTTTTTTTTTCCTGATGTGAACTGATGATTTATTTTTTTTGAAAGAGACACAGACCGAACGTATAAGTAACACCCAGCTTACATACAACACATCGGGAAGGTCAGGTTATGTGTCATTTATCAGTTCCTCACCGAAATGAAATGTCTTTGTAGTATCATAAGGCATAGTACCTGGTTCATGACGAGTATCGGTGAGTTTTATATAAGTGTCTCTCGAACTAAGGTGTCCCAGGGTGTGGAGTTGAGTTAAATAAATGAATGAAGATCAATTTTTTTTTTTTTTGACGAAGAGTCGTTTTAGATGCAGTCTCTCTCTCTCTCTCTCTCTCTCTCTCTCTCTCTCTCTCTCTCTCTCTCAGACCAATGTTCTCGTCCTTACTGGCTGATACACTCCATAGTACCCATCCATATCTACCTATCACTTTCTCCTTTACCATCCGAACCATACATCCTCTTCTATCCCATTTCAAGGTTCGTAGTTCTTAATCGGGTTAGCTTGGTGAATCCTGGATGGTTTCAGTTGGGGGGAGGTTTCCGAGCTCTGTGGTGTCGGTTTAGTCCCCTGGGCGTATTGCATGATTCATACCTCCACCCACCACCGCCACCAGCACCACCAGCAGCGCCACCAGCACCACCAGCACCTCCAGCACCACAACCACCACCACCACCAGCACCGCCAGTACCACCACCACCAGCAGCACCACCAGCACCACCAGCACCACCAGCAGCGCCACCACCACCAGCAGCAGCACCACCACCACAACCACCACCACCACCAGCACGCCAATTACCCACCACCAGCACCTCCAGCACCTCCAGCACCACCACCACCAGCACCACAGCACCACCGCCACCACCAGCACCGCCATCACCAGGGACCGAGAGGGGGAGGGGGGAGGGGGAGGAATCGTGATTAAACAGGAGCGCGTAATACATTTCCAATTTTGGTCATGCTCGTAGAGAGGTCTGAAGAGTCATCGACCAAGTGGTGAGTTTATTTTTTATATTTGTCGTCAAAGCTTCATGCGTTACCGGGACACTATGAATCAATTAAAATTTAATGAGAGAGAGAGAGAGAGAGAGAGAGAGAGAGAGAGAGAGAGAGAGAGAGAGAGAGAGAGAGAGAGAGATACGAAGAAAGACAGAGAACGGAGAGACAGAGGAAGAAAACCAAATACAGACAGACAGACAGACAGACAGACAGATCCTCAACAAGACTGACTGATCACCAACATTATAAAGCAACAAAAAGAGAAACAGGATACTAAAATATTCCACCGCTCCATGATACAAGAGTCAAGGTCCATCACGCCTATACAGTACAACCAAGCAGTATTATACACCCTTGTTGGTAACACTAGTAAGTCAGTTAGCCTTATCGCCCGTGGTGGTAATAGTGTGTGTGGTAGGGACTAAAGCGCCTATCTCAGAGGACCAGACACTCTTCTCTGGCTACTGTGTTCATCAACAAAAAAAAAAACGAAATTTCTTATAGGGGGTGTGTTGTGTGTGTGTGTGTGTGTGTGTGTGTGTGTGTATGTGTCCGTACTTCTACAACTCTCCTCTCTCTCTCTCTCTCTCTCTCTCTCTCTCTCTCTCTTGTTCCTCCTTCTTGAGTCTAATGTTGTCTACTGATTCTAATTCCATTTTCTCTTCTCTCCTTCTCCGTTTGTCTCCCCTTTTCGTTCCTTCCCTTCCTATCCCTTCATCCCTTCCTACAAACATCCTTCCCTTCCCTTCCTCCTATCCCTTCTGATCCCTCTAGAACCTTCTCTCTTTCTCCTTCTATCATTCCTATTCTCGCGTTTTGTCCTTCTACCAACTCCTTTCTCCCTACCACTTCTACCTCTTGCTGTATCCTCCGCCTTTCTCTCCTCTCTCACACACACACACACACACACACACACACCCACACACCCACACACACACACACACACACCGTATACATACACACACGCAGGCCACACCTCCCACCTCGACTCCACCATGAATAAGGCAAGGGGTAGAGAGCTAGGTTCTTCCCTCCCCTCCCCTTCCCTTCCCTTCCCCCTACCAACCACCATCACCAGCACCACCACCACCAGCACCACTACCACCACTACCACCACCACTACCACCACCCACCACCACACCACCACCACCACTACCACTACCACCACCACCAGCACCACCATGGCCAGACGACTCACAAAGGACCTCCTGCTCATCCCCACACCAGAGGGTCTCCCTGGGTTGGCTTTGACCACCCGAGAGGCGCCGAGCTGGGAAGACATACCTGCTGGCTCTATTAATTCCTAGTATAAATATGGACAGGTGTGCATACAGGTATAAGGACAGGTGTGCATACAGGTATAAGGACAGGTGTGCATACAGGTATAAGGACAGGTGTGCATACAGGTATAAGGACAGGTGTGCATACAGATCAATGAAAAATAAACATCATGAAATACACCTCAGGGGAAGGGGAGGTTAGGTTAGGTTACTTGTTATCAATTTTAAAACAACTTACTAATGCACATCTCGTCAATTATTACCTCCCGCCTTCCACCTCCTCGTCTCACCTTGTTACAACCCCTACTACCCCAGTAATGTTTGGTGACGTCAGACATCTCTCTTACTATTTTCCCCAATAACTTTTTTCCCCTGTGACTGTTTCCCCATTTTACTTTTTTCCCACGATTTTTTTATTATTTTTACGACAAACTAAACTATAACTCTTTGAAATCGTCCTGAGGATGATATTTTACGTAGATTACAACCCCCTCCCTGCCCCCCCCCCTCCTTCCCTCCCCAAAAAATTCCCCAGTTTAGAGCATTTGGTAAATCAGGAGAAATTGCGAAATAAACTTGACACAGTGAAAGTTTTTACGGGTGTATTAGCAATCCTTTCTAAACCCGGACACCATAATGAGAGCTCCATCTAGTGGGCTAAAAATGTGGTATTTGGCACCGCAGAATCTATACATTATGACGTCATGAACTCACGCCAAAATCCCACTACAAGTTGACGTAAACAATATGGGAATAATATACGTTCATAATGATGAGACGACAAAGATAGGTTTTATTATTATTATTATTATCATTATTGTTATTATTCTTATTATTATTGTATTAGTCTTATTATTGTAATATTATTATTATTATTATTATTATTATTATTATTATTATTATTATTATTATTATTATTATTATTATTATTATTATATCTTAGGATATTAGTGTTAAGAGAATGGTTTAATAAATAAATAAGTAAAAAAAAAATATTCACGTTGTTATTGATAAATTAGCAACAGTCATCACGAGCACCGAAATTTACAGTGTACTGTATCCGCACCGCCCCTAACAGTCTCACTTCCACATAAAACTCACATATATGTAGTTTTCGTAGATCATCATCATAAGACATGTACACCAGCTTCTGTAGACGTCTAACTCTAACAAAACTTAACCTGGTCGAACATAACTTACCCCGTGTGTCTAATTTAACCTAACCTAACCTAACCTAAACATATCACACGAGGGTTTCACGAAAAATCAGTGTCTGGTTCCGATGTTTAGTTTTTACAGCAAGCAGTTGAGGAGCCAAAATCCAGTTCAAGGGTCATTATATCATTCTGGCCAGCACAGTAATGGCCTTTTAGCTATGATATATAACGGGGCATGATGGCTGAATAGATGCATCGCTCGCAGTCTATCCTGAAGCTTGGCCAGGATATACCGACCCCCCACCGAGACCACCCAGCTGTAAATGGGTACCTAAGCATTACGATCTGGGGAAAATAAAAGTGGTTTAGGTTAGGTTATGTTATGTTAGGTTAGATTAGATTAGGTTAGGTTAAGTTAGGTTAGAGATAGCGGCATAGATTACTTTCTGGGTAACCTGTTTCCCTCATGTGCTAAAGGCTTAATATATAATCTCCTAATAACTCAACTCACCTGTCCCAAACGGTTACCTGGCCACTGTGAACCAAGACTCAGACAATAAAGACAAGCATACCATATTGTCCCAGTTGTCGTGGAGACTTTGAGACGGGCCTATCGAGAGATAATGCAACCGGTCGTTCAAGTCAATCTGTGAGACGATTTACTTAAGTACCGGTGTAAAGTGCTCTCAGATTATCCGTCCAGTATCATATGTTGTCTCGTTAAACTTATTGTTGTCTCGTGCTGACCAGAGTGTTGCTGTCACTAGGGGATTTCTGCCAAATGTCATGGTATTTGTCTCTGGTATATACAACTTCACGATTTTAAAGATACAGTTGAAATTTTGGTAGGGAGGTGCGGGTGGCTGAATGGTGTATAGTATGTATGGTCGTGTACTACACCTCTCGTCCCTACACAAACTGAGTAACTCAAACAAATATAACGATAAACTTAAAACTATTATGATAGGAAACGTTTATGTAGTGATTAATATATATATAATCCTTTTGTGTTGTTCTCCCGGACCAAACCCACACCGTTAACGACCAGTTGATTATTCCTGCTTTAAACTGATTCATCTGTAACAGTGATTATCATTACCATAAATTACAATACATTATACAGTCCTGGAAACCTATAAACACTATATCGGCTTTACTATATTATACTCAAATGGGATTATATATTTATTTATATAACAGGAAGTAAGTCTTGGTGAAGCCTCCCCGACCCCCAGGCTGAGGTTATGGGGTGAGGTCTACTAAGCGTTGAAACCTGAACTGATTAAGAGAAACCTAACCTAACCTAACCTACTCTCTGTACATCACTACCGAGTTTCCCTGTGAACTCAAAAGTCATTAGTCCGAACCTCGACTATGCGTAAAAGCTAATCCGAGTTTTCCTTTTTTTGAAATTCTTTTGGCTGTTGGGACGATTTTTCGATCAGTGCAGCTGTAGGAGGCAGAGGTGTTGCGACGTGCAGGAGGAGGGAGAAGGGATGAGGATAGGAAAGGCTAGAGGGATAATGGGGGAGAGGTGGGTGATGGTGTGTAGAGAGAGAGAGAGAGAGGTAGAGAGGAGAGGAAAAAAGAGGGTGGGTGATGGTGTGTGGGGGAAGCAGGAACCTCTTTTCATCCATTGTTGCTCCTTTGACTTAGAGAAAAATAAAATAAAAACTGAGATCCCTTATTGAATCTCACCTTTTATATTCAGACGCGCCATTATGTCACCAGGTATTGTCGGCGTGGGAAAATTGGCTCCTGCCGATTCATAGCTACCGAAGTCTGACAAAGTGGTGATGGGGGGTAGTCCGCCTGCTGCCTTCCTGGTGGTGGTCCCCAGGGTGGTCAGTAGGGAGGAGGAGGTGAGGGTACAAGGGAGAAGGGGTGTAGTAGGAGGTAATCTCTCTCTCTCCTCTCTCTCTCTCTCTCTCTCTCTCTCTCTCTCTCTCTCTTCCCCTCCTCCTCCTTCCTCCTCCTCCCACCTTCCCCACTCACACCTGTTCTCACACACCCCCACACACACCTGCCTCACACACACACACACACACCCTGTCCTCCACACCTGCCCTCACACACCTGCCCTCACACACACACCTGCCCCACACACACCTGCCCATCACACACCTGCCTCACTCAGCCAGCCTAACGTTTAACTCTTTACCTTAGCGGGCGACAGAATAAAAGAAGTGAAGGCCCTTAGCCATTTCCCCTGCTTGAATATTACATGAGATGATAACTCCAGGGGTGGGTGGGTGGTTGGGTGGCAGTGGGTGGATGGACCCTCTGGTCATGTGTGAGGGGAAGTATTAAAAAAGTTTAACCTAAAAACTCTTTATTCTAGCCGAGTCTTCTAGTTTTCTTTAAGAAGCTTCCAAGAGTTAGTGAATTGTTGGCTGCAAGACCATGAGAGAAAATGACTTAGATTTATATTTAGAATCTCTCTCTCTCTCTCTCTCTCTCTCTCTCTCTCTCTCTCTCTCTAATAGTAATGTTAGTTTTGTGTCAGTACTGTGAAGTGTATCTTTGGTACTAGATGTCCAGGCGTCATAAACCCTAACTGACTGATTCATGACAGACTAACTGACTCACTGACAGACAACAGAATAACTGACTCACTGACAGATAACAGAATAACTGACTCACTGACAGATAACAGACTAACTGACTCATTGACAGACAACAGAATAACTGACTCACTGACAGATAACAGACTAACTGACTCACTGACAGATAACAGAATAACTGACAAATAGGACTGACTGACAAAGAAACTGACTCACGGAAAAACTAACTGACTGCTAGAAACTGATCACCTCGCCCTGAGGCTGAACTGTATTCATCTCATGTTTATTCTACTCCTGGCAACTACAGCACCATCATCACCTCCTACAGCACCATCACCTCCTACAGCACCAGCAGCACCTCCTACAGCACCAGCCACCTCCTAACACCATCTCCTCCTACAGCACCAGCAGCACCTCCTACAGCAGCGTCATCACCTCCTACAGCACCAGCAGCACCTCCTACAACATCTCCTCCTACAGCACCAGCAGCACCTCTACAGCAGCGTCATCACCTCCTACAGCACCAGCAGCACCTCCTACAGCACCATCTCCTCATACAGGCCTCACAATCACCCATCCCGGAGCAGTAAATCGTTATCTTCGACGATCGGAAATACCCAGAGACGAAGTGGTGAGGAAAATAGTTTTAATGGGCAATTTCCTTCTCTTCCTCCTCCTCCTCTCCTCCTAACCACAAGGAAGACGCTGGCTGGTTCCTCCTCCTCCTCCTCCTAGCCACAAGGAAGACGCTGGCTGGCTCCTCCTCCTCCTCCTCTAACCACAAGGAAGACGCTGGCTGGCTCCTCCTCCTCCTCCTCCTCCTGCTAACCACAAGGAAGACCTGGCTGGCTCCTCCTCCTCTCCTCTAGCCACAAGGAAGACGCTGGCTGGCTCCTCCTCCTCCTCCTCTCCTCCTAACCACAAGGAAGGACAGCTGGCTGGTTCCTCCTCCTCCTCCTAACCACAAGGAAGATGCTAGCTGACTGCTCCTTCTCCTCCTTCTCCAAGACTACACACAACTACTGGTCAATGGAACTTTACATACATACATACATACATACATACATACATACATACATACATACACACACACATACACATACACACATACACACACACACACACATATACATATCCCAGGTCACGTAGGTCATGCTAAACAAGAGGTCATCATCCACAAGACATCACACGAGCCTAAAACACCAACAACGGGGCGAGAAAACTGCAGGTTAATTGATCGCCTCGACGTTCTGACCCTAAAGCCTGATGAACGAGTTATTAAGCGGCGATTTTGTGCTGACGAAGTTGACATCGTTTGATCAAAGTCCTCGTTGTATTATGTCGTGTGCACCTGTGGAATCGTTTCTCTCACCTTTAGGTTAATTATCACACCTGTTGTCGTGACCTTGTACCCTATTTAACCTCCCTCATCCCCCCACGTCTGAGTAGCATTGGGTATTAAGTGTTAATGATCTTGGAACATTAGGATACAGGATACAGTAACGGTTAGAGACACTGCTGTAACTCACACTATTACAGGATACAGTAACAGTTGGGACACGCTGTATACACTATTACAGGATACAGTAAGGTTAAGACACTCTAACTCACACTATTACAGGATACAGTAACGGTTAGGACACTGCTGTAACTCACACTATTACAGGATACAGTAAGGTTAAGACACTGCTAACTCACACTATTACAGGATACAGTAACGGTTAGACACTGCTGAACTCACACTATTACAGGATACAGTAAGTTACACTGCTGTAACTCACTATTACAGGATACAGTAAAGGTTAGGACACTGCTGTAACTCACACTATTACAGGATACAGTAACGGTTAGGACACTGCTGTAACTCACACTATTACAGGATACAGTAACGGTTAGGACACTGCTGTAACTCACACTATTACAGGATACAGTAACGGTTAGGACACTGCTGTAACTCACACAATTACAGGATACAGTAACGGTTAGGACACTGCTGTAACTCACACTACGACAGGATACAGTAAAGGTTAGGACACTGCTGTAACTCACACTATTACAGGATACAGTAAAGGTTAAGGCACACTGCTGTAACTCACACTATTACAGGAACTCAATAAAGACCAGAGGTAAAGGGCTGTAACCCGCACCACATTACAGGAGCCTCCCTAGCGTCTAAGAGGTCCAGCTGTAAGACTCAGTATACAGCGAGTGTTTATCTTAACGTCCAAATATTATGTGGGTTGTCATTACACATCTCCTGCTGGGGGTCGTTCCCGAAGGCGTTAGGATGAAGAGTGTGGCTCCTCAGACACTCACTCGCCCACCGTTCATAGCCTCGAGGAACTCATCTGATCGTCTCGAGAGATACTACAAAATTCAAGACCCTTCCATTATGGAAATCTAAGAAGCACTCGAGCCGATCGTGTGGTGCAGATTTGACTGAGGAGAAACTCCTCTCTCTCTCTCTCTCTCTCTCTCTCTCTCTCTCTCTCTCTCTCTCTCTCTCTCTCTCTCTCTCTCTCATTTGATTTTAGTTAAGTACTGTGGAAGCTGTTTAGATAAAAAGTTAAAATTGTGTATGTCTGTATGTATGTATGTATGTATGTATGTATGTATGTATGTATGTATGTATGTATGTATGTATGTATGTATGTATGCATGCATGCATGTATGTATGTATGTATGTATGTCTGTATGTATGTATGTATGTATGTCTGTATGTATGTGCACCTTACAACACAGTAAATTATCACCATGTTCTATATTCCAATACAATTTAATTACATGTATTTTTTTATCTCCTCTCCTTGCCACGTCTATATTTTCCTCCTGAAGAGTTACCTCCCTCCTCCTACCCCCTACCCCCACCCCTTCCTTCCTCCTTCCTCCTCATAACCTAATTTCCAGCCTGCCTCCTGCTTTCTTCCTC